>NC_064615.1:409693078-410336260 GCF_023898315.1 Schistocerca nitens
ACCAACAGCGAACAATTGTGGCCTGGTGACAATCCCATTGTCGTTTAAGAACATCAAGACCATGAATGGCTGCAAATGGTCTCCAGGCAGTCGAACATAACATTTCCAGTCAATGATCTACATGTACATCCATACTCTGCAAGCAACCTGACGGTGTGTGGCGGAGGGTACCTTGAGTACCTCTATCGGTTCTCCCTTCTACTCAAGTCTCGTATTGTTCGTGGGAAGAAAGATTGTCTGTATGCCTCTGTGTGGGCTCTAATCTCTCTGATCTTATCTTCACGGTCTCTTCACGAGATATACGTCTACATCTACATCTACATCTACATTTATACTCCGCAAGCCACCCAACGGTGTGTGGCGGAGGGCACTTTACGTGCCACTGTCATTACCTCCCTTTCCTGTTCCAGTCGCGTATGGTTCGCGGGAAGAACGACTGTCTGAAAGCCTCCGTGCGCGCTCTAATCTCTCTAATTTTACATTCGTGATCTCCTCGGGAGGTATAAGTAGGGGGAAGCAATATATTCGATACCTCATCCAGAAACGCACCCTCTCGAAACCTGGCGAGCAAGCTACACCGCGATGCAAAGCGCCTCTCTTGCAGAGTCTGCCACTTGAGTTTATTAAACATCTCCGTAACGCTATCACGGTTACCAAATAACCCTGTGATGAAACGCGCCGCTCTTCTTTGGATCTTCTCTATCTCCTCGGTCAACCCGATCTGGTACGGATCCCACACTGATGAGCAATATTCAAGTATAGGTCGAACGAGTGTTTTGTAAGCCACCTCCTTTGTTGAGGGACTACATTTTCTAAGCACTCTCACAATGAATCTCAACCTGGTACCCGCCTTACCAACAATTAATTTTATATGATCATTCCACTTCAAATCGTTCCGCACGCATACTCCCAGATATTTTACAGAAGTAACTGCTACCAGTGTTTGTTCCGCTATCATATAATCATACAATAAAGGATCCTTCTTTCTATGTATTCGCAATACATTACATTTGTCTATGTTAAGGGACAGTTGCCACTCCCTGCACCAAGTGCCTATCCGCTGCAGATCTTCCTGCATTTCGCTACAATTTTCTAATGCTGCAACTTCTCTGTATACTACAGCATCATCCGCGAAAAGCCGCATGGAACTTCCGACACTATCTACTAGGTCATTTATATATATTGTGAAAAGCAATGGTCCCATAACACTCCACTGTGGCACGCCAGAGGTTACTTTAACGTCTGTAGACGTCTCTCCATTGATAACAACATGCTGTGTTCTGTTTGCTAAAAACTCTTCAATCCAGCCACACAGCTGGTCTGATATTCCGTAGGCTCTTACTTTGTTTATCAGGCGACAGTGCGGAACTGTATCGAACGCCTTCCGGAAGTCAAGAAAAATAGCATCTACCTGGGAGCCTGTATCTAATATTTTCTGGGTCTCATGAACAAATAACGCGAGTTGGGTCTCACACGATCGCTGTTTCCGGAATCCATGTTGATTCCTACATAGTAGATTCTGGGTTTCCAAAAACGACATGATACTCGAGCAAAAAACATGTTCTAAAATTCTACAACAGATCGACGTCAGAGATATAGGTCTACAGTTTTGCGCATCTGCTCGACGACCATTCTTGAAGACTGGGACTACCTGTGCTCTTTTCCAATCATTTGGAACCCTCCGTTCCTCTAGAGACTTGCGGTACACGGCTGTTAGAAGGGGGGCAAGTTCTTTCGCGTACTCTGTGTAGAATCGAATTGGTATCCCGTCAGGTCCAGTGGACTTTCCTCTGTTGAGTGATTCCAGTTGCTTTTCTATTCCTTGGACACTTATTTCGATGTCAGCCGTTTTTTCGTTTGTGCGAGGATTTAGAGAAGGAACTGCAGTGCGGTCTTCCTCTGTGAAACAGCTTTGGAAAAAGGTGTTTAGTATTTCAGCTTTACGCGTGTCATCCTCTGTTTCAATGCCATCATCATCCCGGAGTGTCTGGATATGCTGTTTCGAGCCACTTACTGATTTAACGTAAGACCAGAACTTCCTAGGATTTTCTGTCAAGTCGGTACATAGAATTTTACTTTCGAATTCACTGAACGCTTCTCGCATAGCCCTCCTTACGCTAACTTTGACATCGCTTAGCTTCTGTTTGTCTGAGAGGTTTTGGCTGCGTTTAAACTTGGAGTGAAGCTCTCTTTGCTTTCGCAGTAGTTTCCTAAATTCGTTGTTGTACCACGGTGGGTTTTTCCCGTCCCTCACAGTTTTACTCGGCACGTGCCTGTCTAAAACGCATTTTACGATTGCCTTGAACTTTTTCCATAAACACTCAACATTGTCAGTGTCGGAACAGAAATTTTCGTTTTGATCTCTTAGGTAGTCTGAAATCTGCCTTCTATTACTCTTGCTAAACAGATAAACCTTCCTCCCTTTTTTTATATTCCTATTAACTTCCATATTCAGGGATGCTGCAACGGCCTTATGATCACTGATTCCCTGTTCTGCACTTACAGAGTCGAAAAGTTCGGGTCTGTTTGTTATCAGTAGGTCCAAGATGTTATCTCCACGAGTCGGTTCTCTGTTTAATTGCTCGAGGTAATTTTCGGATAGTGCACTCAGTATAATGTCACTCGATGCTCTGTCCCTACCACCCGTCCTAAACATCTGAGTGTCCCAGTCTATATCTGGTAAATTGAAATCTCCACCTAAGACTATAACATGCTGAGGAAATTTATGTGAAATGTATTCCAAATTTTCTCTCAGTTGTTCTGCCACTAACGCTGCTGAGTCGGGAGGTCGGTAAAAGGAGCCAATTATTAACCTAGCTCGGTTGTTGAGTGTAACCTCCACCCATAATAATTCACAGGAACTATCCACTTCTACTTCACTACAGGATAAACTACTACTAACAGCGACGAACACTCCACCACCGGTTGCATGCAATCTATCCTTCCTAAACACCGTCTGTACCTTTGTAAAAATTTCGGCAGAATTTATCTCTGGCTTAAGCCAGCTTTCTGTACCTATAACGATTTCAGCTTCGGTGCTTTCTATCAGCGCTTGAAGTTCCGGTACTTTACCAACGCAGCTTCGACAGTTGACAATTACAATACCGATTGCTGCTTGGTCCCCGCATGTCCTGACTTTGCCCCGCACCCATTGAGGCTGTTGCCCTTTCTGTACTTGCCCAAGGCCATCTAACCTAAAAAACCGCCCAGCCCACGCCACACAACCCCTGCTACCCGTGTAGCCGCTTGTTGCGTGTAGTGGACTCCTGACCTGTCCAGCGGAACCCGAAACCCCACCACCCTATGGCGCAAGTCGAGGAATCTGCAGCCCACATGGTCGCAGAACCGTCTCAGCCTCTGATTCAGACCCTCCACTTGGCTCTGTACCAAAGGTCCGCAGTCAGTCCTGTCGACGATGCTGCAGATGGTGAGCTCTGCTTTCATCCCGCTAGCGAGACTGGCAGTCTTCACCAAATCAGATAGCCGCCGGAAGCCAGAGAGGATTTCCTCCGATCCATAGCGACACACATCATTGGTGCCGACATGAGCGACCACCTGCATATGGGTGCACCCTGTACCCTTCATGGCATCCGGAAGGACCCTTTCCACATCTGGAATGACTCCCCCCGGTATGCACACGGAGTGCACATTGGTTTTCTTCCCCTCTCTTGCTGCCATTTCCCTAAGGGGCCCCACTACGCGCCTGACGTTGGAGCTCCCAACTACCAGTAAGCCCACCCTCTGCGACCGCCCGGATCTTGCAGACTGAGGGGCAACCTCTGGAACAGGACAAGCAGCCATGTCAGGCCGAAGATCAGTATCAGCCTGAGACAGAGCCTGAAACCGGTTCGTCAGACAAACTGGAGAGGCCTTCCGTTCAGCCCTCCGGAATGTCTTTCGCCCCCTGCCACACCTTGAGACGACCCCCCACTCTACCACAGGTGAGGGATCAGCCTCAATGCGGGCAGTATCCCGGGCAACCACAGTCGTAGTCCGATCGGGGGATGCGTGGGACGAGCTGGCCGTCCCCGACAAACCCCCATCCGGACCCCCACAGTGATGCCCATTGGCAACAGCCTCAAGCTGTGTGACCGAAGCCAACACTGCCTGAAGCTGGGAGCGAAGGGATGCCAACTCAGCCTGCATCCGAACACAGCAGTTGCAGTCCCTATCCATGCTAAAAACTGTTTTGCAAAGAACGTCTGAACTAATCTACAGAGAGCGCAAACAAATCGACAAAATTTAAACGGTTATTAAAATACAAGATTGTCTAGTAAATGCAGTAATGCTGCTACTTGCGCACTGCTGACACACTGCTCGACAGCAGAAGGAGACTACGCGATTTTACACTATTCAGGTACTAAAACGCGATGCTACAACTCTCAAATACTATAATACGCCCGAAATTTATGAATTAAACAATGCAAGTACCAAAAACACGCAAAGAAATTAAGAATTAAACTATGTAACAAATGAGTGAGCTAGGAGTATACGACTTGCTGCTGCAGCTGCTTATCCAACGGCGGCAGGGAGCAATATACTGTTTGACTCCTCGGAGAAGGTATGTTCCCGAAACTTCAATAAAAGACCGTACCGAGCTACTGAGCGTCTCTCTTGCCGAGTCTTCCACTAGAGTTTATCTATCATCTCCGTAACGCTTTCACCATTACTAAATGATCCTGTAACGAAGCGCGCTGCTCTCCGTTCGATCTTCTCTATCTCCTCTATCAACCCCATCTGGCACGGCTCCCACACCGGTGAGCAGTATTCAAGCAGTGGGCGAACAAGTGTACTGTAACCTACTTCCTTTGTTTTCGGATTGCATTTCCTTAGGATTCTTCCAATGAATCTCAGTCTGGCATCAACTTTATATGATTATTCCATTTTAAATCACTCCTAATGCCTACTCCCAGATAATTTATGGAATTAACTGCTTCTAGTTGCTGACCTGCTATATTGTAGCTAAATGATAAAGGATCTTTCTTTCTTTGTATTCGCAGCACATTACACTTGTCTACATTGAGATTCAATTACCATTCCCTGCACCATGCGTCAATTCGTTGCAGATCCTCCAGCATTTGAGTACAATTTTCCATTGTTACATCCTCTCGATATACTACAGCATCATCCGCAAAAAGCCTCAGTGAACTTCCAATGTTCTCCACAAGGTCATTTATATATATTCTGAATAGCAACGGTCCTACGGCACTCCCCTGCGGCACACCTGAAATTACTCTTACTCCATTGAGAATGACATGCTGCGTTCTGTTATCTAGGAACTCTTCAATCCAACCACACAATTGGTCTGATAGTCCATATGCTCTTACTTTGTTGATTAAACGACTGTGGGGAACTGTATCAAACACTTTGCGGAAGTCAAGAAACACGACATCTATCCGGGAACCCGTGTCTATGGGTCTATGTCCCTCTGAGTCTCGTGGACGAATAGCGCGAGCTGGGTTTCACACGATCGTCTTTTTCGAAACCCATGCTGATTCCTACAGAGTAGATTTCTAGTCTCCGGAAAAGTCATACTGAAGTCCCTAAGGATTTCCGAAACTGAATGTCCCATGCCTCTAGTTCCAAATACCATTTCACGTTCAAAGTATGTTAATTTCCGTCGTGCGGCAACAATGATCGGTTCACTTGCGCAACACGACGCACACCATTCCATGTAAACCAGCCCACACCATTACAGAGTCAACACCAGCTTGCACAGTGTATTGTTGACAACTTGGGTCCATGTTTTCGTGGAGTCTGCGACACACTCGAATCCTACCGCCAACTCTTGCCAACTGAAAACGGGACTCATCTGACCAACCTTGTGGTTTTCCAAACATCGAGGGTCCAACCGTTCTGGTCACGAGACCAGGAGAGTCGCTGACGGCGACGTCGTGCTGTTGGTAAAGCTACTCGCGTCGCTCGTCTGCTGCCATAGCCCATTAACGTCAAATTTCGCCGCACTGCCTTAACGGATACGTTCGTCGTACGTCCGACATTGATTTCTGCGGTTATTTCACGCAGTGTTGCTTGTCTGTTAGCACTGACAACTCTACGCAAACGCCGCTACTGTCGGTCATTAAGTGAAGGCATTGTCCGTGGTGAGAGGTAATGCCCGAAATCTGGTACTCTCGGCACACTATTGACACTGTGGATCTCAGAATACTGAAGTCCCTAAGGATTTCAGAAATGGAATGTCCCATGGCTCTAGTTCCAACTACCATTTCACGTTCGAAGTTGGTTAATTCCCTTCGTGCGGCCATAATCACGTCAGAAACCTTTTCGCGTGAATCACCTGGGTACAAATGACAGCTTCCCCAATGCACTGCCCTTTTATACCCTGTGTACGCGGTATTACGGCCATTGGCATATGTGCATTGTGCTATCCCATGATTTTTTCCACCTTAGTGTATTTTTTACTATAACAGTGTTTTTCTGCATGCCTGTTTAACTGTAAGGGCCAAATCATGTTTTAACTGTCTAGTTAGAAAGGGAGACAAGTGCGAAATGATCCGTTTATTAATAATTGCCTTAGCGCCCACGTTTCGCTCTCGTAGACTGTATGGTCAGCGCAGACTTCTTTTGTTTTTCTGTAACCGAACATGTATGTTATTACGCCCATAGCTCATGTGTAAATCTACATACTGTGCATACAGTTAAACAACTTCCTTTGATGTAGTTCACAAACTGCCTCTTTTCACCCTACTTAAAGCCACAGAGGCGAGGTCTTTTCCTTACGTGCTTCTGACTATAAAGATATTCCGATAGCTGGAGTCGGAGGTTTCTGTTAGTCCTGCCCTTTGAGTTCTTATGTTGATATTTGCGTAGACACTTTCATCGCCTAACATATATTTCCTTATTTCTAACCGACAAGTGAAATACGAATTTTGATAGACCTATCTTTAAAAATGTTTTAATATAACGAAATATTTTCATAACAATTTTCATCCCCCATTTCACCGCCTTAAGGGATGAATTTCCAAAAACACTGAACACTGTAATAGGTTCTTTTTTTAATTTCTAACCGAAAAATCAACCACCAATTTATGCACATGTAGCTTTAAAAATACTTTAATATTTATTTAATAATGATTTAGTTCCAAAACAAACTTTCACCCACTATTTCACCCACTTTGGGGTTAAATTCCAAAAATACTGAAATGCGTATTTTTTTAATTTCTGACCAACAAACCAAATACCAGTTGGTAGAGCACTTGCCCGCGAAAGGCAAAGGTCCCGAGTTCGAGTCTCGGTCCGGCACACAGTTTTAATCTGCCAGGAAGTTTCATATTAGCGCACATTCCACTGCAGAGTGAAAATCTCATTCTGGAAACATCCCCCAGCTGTGGCTAAGCCATGTCACCGCAATATCCTTTCTTTCAGGAGTGCTCGTTCTGCAAGGTTCGCAGGAGAGCTTCTGTAAAGTTTGGAAGGTAGGAGACGAGGTACTGGCAGAAGTAATACTGTGAGGACGGGGCGTGAGTCGTGCTTGGGTAGCTCAGTTGGTAGAGCACTTGCCCGCGAAAGGCATAGGTCCCGAGTTCCAGTCTCGGTCCGGCACACAGTTTTAATCTGCCAGGAAGTTTAAAATCAGTGCACACTCCCCTGCAGAGTGAAAATCTCATTCTGGAAACCAAATACCAATTTTCAAAGTTCTAACTTCATAATTGCCTTAACACAGACGTTTTTCGAAGGACATTTCATTCCCTGTTTCATCACATTAGGGGTGAAATTTCGAACAATCCATTCTTGAACAATATCTACAGCATAAGGTCAACATCCACTCTAAATTTCAAGCTTCTATCCTCAGCAATTTGAGCTGGGCGATGATGAGTCAGTGAACCAGCCATGTAGAGATTTAGTGAACGTCTGTCACTTGTTTACTGCAAAGAACGTCCGAATCGCCAACCAACTTCGCGTATTGGGGAGTCGAGTACCCCGGAAAGGGGACTACGGAGAACGGGCCTGTTCAAGCGGCGACTGAGTAGTCGACTGCCATGATGTAGACTCTACATTGTAGAGCATGGGAAGTTCAAACTGTTCGCTGTCTCCATGGAAACGGCAATATGTTAACTTCGCCGCAGGGGTGCTGAAAAGGGAAGGAATGAAGTAACACTGTGGATATAATTGAAGTCGTTATTCAACAGTAATCGCCAGAGGCCTGACCGCAACTGTACCATTGTTTCGGGAGCCGAAGGATTCCCTGTAGCCAGATTTCCTGTGGTTGTGACAGGAACCAGCCCTCCACTGTATCCTTCAGTTCGTCGTCCGGCTTGAAGCGCTTCTCGTGAAGATAAGCAGGCCAAACACATGGAAGTCGCAAGGCTGCGTATCTGGGCTGCAGGGCGGATGCTCAAGCTGCTGTCACCTGAACTCGGCCACTACACTTTGCGTGACCTTGGAGACGAGTGGACCCGCGTTTTCGTGGAGCAGACTCACTCTCTCCAGGCTATAGAGTGTCTCACAGTGCACGTCACGGTTAATGGTTCTTCTGTGCTCGAGGGATTCGATGAGTATCGGACTTCGGACATCGGAAAAGGTGAGCATAACCTTGCTTTCTGAGGACACAGCTTTGAAGACGTGACGACGCATTGCTTCAATTCCTTAGAAGGCTTACTACGTTACCCCAAAGCGGCATACGCAAATATCAACCAGTTTGGTTGTTATGACATCTCGTTCCTCTTCATTCGAACATTCCTTATTCTTAATGACACAGTGCTTAAAGTGGAGACTAGCTCTTTCAAAATCGATGAAAAGCAGCATTATGGCCGGGCAGGAACTTCAGATCGACTGTCAGACATACCAGGCAGGATGCCTAGCTACAGTTAAAACTTACAGATCTTCAGTCTGATAGGCTGTTGAGTGATAAGTTTCATAATGAATTAAGTCTTGTAGACTTGTATAAAAGTTTTCTTCAACATAAATTTCCACAACTTTACACGTTAGCAGCCACAATTATATCGAAGTTTGGACCCACAACTTTGTGCGAGCAACTTTTTTCCGCAACGAAAAGGAAGAAATATAGCCTCAGTAGCTCACTGACAGATTAAAAGCTTATCTTCTAGTTAGCAGTGCTCAGAAACTGACACCAGATATTGACGTTTTAGTGGAAGGCAAAATATGTAGTATTCATTGACATGTAGTGTTTCTATGTCTAACGTGTGAATAAAAATATTCACTAAATACATAATGTCAATTTTAATTTCTTCGCCGTGCGGGGTAGCCGCGCGGTCTAGGGGCCCTTGCCACGGTTCGCGCGGCTCTTCCCGTTGGAGGTTCAAGTCCTTCCTCGGGCATGATTGTCTTTGTGTGTGTGTGTGTGTGTGTGTGTGTGTGTGTTGTCCTTAGCGTAAGTTACTTTAAGTTAGATTGAGTAGTGTGTAAGCCTAGGGACCGATGACCTCAGCAATTTGGTCCCATAGGAATATACCACAAATTTCCAAATTTTTAAGTTCTTCCTAAAACGACATTGTTCATAACCCTGCATCAATAGCGACAAATATCATGTTTCGTACTAAGCTGCCCCATCTTCTTTCTCTCATCAATTTAAAGAAATTTAGATTTCATTTCATTATGATTTCTCATCAATGCTACAGTTGCAGGAAGAATTTTCCACAAAAGGCATTAAAGGTGAAGCGACACATCTCCGTAGAACTATTAACGGCCGTAGGGTAGACACGTTGACAACAGTTGCTAGTGGCGAGCTGCTTCGTTTCAATTCCTCCTCCCCCCCTCCCCTCCTGCAACAATTCCATTACTCGCCGTGGGCCGGCAGGTTGCTCACTGCTGAGGCATGGGCACGAGCCAGCTCGCATGAGCATATCGATAAACAAGCGCAATCTAAGAACAAGAGGCACAAAACGTTGTAACCAGCCGTTGTTTTCTGAAGAATAAAGAAAAATAAGAGGTTGTAATACAGTCAGTCGCTGCATTATATTAACTCTGGACTGATCGGTTTATGATTGCACCAGGCTTGCCTTATTAGAGTTGTCACTGATATTCTAAAAAAAAAAAAAAAAAAAAAAAAAAAAAATTTAGAAGGATTGATTCTACAAGGCGCAGTGCGTGTAGTTTTATTGCGAGAATATGTTTTTGAATCAGTGATCGATCGTTTATTTTAGAAAATTAACTGACATGAAAGTGTATTCGATTTGCTTATCAAAAATTTTGTCTAGTTTGGAGTTTTCCAACCCTGCACTGAGCTATAACTATTCATTCTTTGGACCAACGTTTTGCTAGCGGCATCCATAGCAGCGGAATTTTTCATTGTAGGCAGATGATAAATCAAGGGCCCCAGCTATGACTTCTGTACTATTAAGCTAACTCTTCCACGGGATTTTTGTTTAAGTCCTTTATTGAGGTACTTCACGCGAGTCAAATTACAAAAAGAACTTTAGCGCTCCCGATTGGAGCTATCAAGAAACTTATAACTGAACCGGCTGACAAACCCAGCATTTCTCAGTTATTCATTTTGCCGGTTTTCTATTAGAAAAGAAGCTAATCATGAACTGTGTTTCTAGAATAATATCGAAAAAATTTCATTTCCATGTATTCGTGTAAACACCTTTGAAATTATGAAACAGTCGTACAAAGATGCCAGATAGATTCTGTGTGCTGGGTGCAGCGGCTTCGCGTGTCTACAACATTTTGTACAGGTCTCGTGGCAGCGCCTTTTCATAGCTCTATAGACAGCTACTGTTTACGCCCACAGCTTTTTGCGCTTCGCAGTTGAAGGCTGCAAAAAATCCTGATAGATTTCAGTGTTTTCCTCATGTTGACTCAACTGTGGGTGTGTCTTATCGGTAAAGAATGAATGTGTTAAAACTTGATGCATGACGTGGCATTTTTTACGTATCTCAGTGTTTGTGACGTGCTGTCTCCTGATCTTCGTACAACGATATAATTTTGTACGTACATTCAGCGGCATATGTGGATACCGCCTGCAAAATGTATTGCGAATAGAGATAGTAGCAAAGAAGTAAAAAACGTAAACGTCATGCACAATGTGGCAGCTTTTGACACATCTCATTGTCTATGACGTTACATCTTATGACCTATGTGTCATACAATGATTTAATTTTGTAGATGCATTCAACAGCATATGTGGACACTGCCTGCGAAATTTATTCCGAATACAGTTAGTAGCCCGGAAGTATTAAATTTAAGCATAATGCTTGATGCGACAGTTTTTGCGCATCTCTTTGTCTATGATATGAAATCTTCTGAACTGTGACAGGTAGGTAGTTCTTAGCTCCACATCGATTGTTGCCTGGCTGTAAGGGATAAGTGTGCCAAGTTTGGCTGAAATCGGCCCAACGGTTTAGGAGAAGATGAACACACGCACGTACCGCACACAGACACACACACACACACACACACACACACACACATTTTTGTGATATGTATGTATGGATTCCTCCTGCTCTTTATGAAAGAGAACTGGTACAGTGTTACCACCAGAGGAAGGGTCGTGTGTTTGAGCCGCACAGTGAACTTGCGAACATATTTCATCCTGCGTGTGGTAACTGTAGTTTGCCTCTGTAGCAGAGATGTCAGCACATCTGACTGTCATTAAGATGATGCAGGTCTGGTTTCCGTTACTACCAGAGATGGGAGAACTGCAATGAGATGCACTCATCTTCGTGAGGCTGAAAGGTGGCGACCCTTTGGGCACGCCATCTTTCACCCCTTTTTAATTATGTAGTCCCTGTAGAGGCACTGCAGTCATCTCAGCTACGTAGCGAGCAATCAGGATCAGTAGTTGTAGGTATTACAGGGGATGACAGAGCTTATTTGCTGCTACCAATAATAGTTGTAGCACTAGACGTTTTTTTACATGTCGGCGAGGACGGCCGGGGGATGTGCCCAGGGCGGCAGAAGTCAAAGCAACAGCCATAGGCTCTTGGAGCAAAGCATCTGGGTTTCTGCAAAAGCGTGACCGCTTTGCTTTTGAGTGCAGGCGGTTTCCTCTCGCTATAAAGTCGGTGCACGAGGGCAACTCGGTCTTCTGCAGGACAATGGCCATCGGCCTGCATTCCGGAGATGTATCGTCCACCTATTGTGTGCGACCCACAAACGGGTGCCGAGCTTGATGGTTGCTCTGGGAAGGACAGCATTGTCCGCCACAGGCCTGGAAAGCGCACGCGTTTCTCTTACGACAGGTTTAGCGGGGCAGAGATTTTAGCTGCAAACTTTCTCAATGAAGGAATACCGCTATGCCGAGTCTAGGCGGGAGTTCCGGCGTGATGTTATAAGTACACCATTTGCGCGATTTGCCAGGGCAGCTTGGCCATTGGAGGGGATAATTTTTGGCGCTCAGTGTGGATTTAGTGTGAAGGAGGGCACAGAGGAGGGATTCTCGTGGCATTCGGTGAATGTCCACCGTAGAGGACGGTCTGGGCAGTTCGGCCGAGGTACGCAGTACGCTCAGCAAATTAGCAGAGAGCCGCCGCAGAGGACAGTTTTGGTTTTTTCGCTGCGCCGGCCGTGATTCTCTGCACGTCTCTCCGCGAGGGCACGGCGGCCAAGGCCGTTGCAGTTGTGCGTCTACCAGTCTCCTCCTCATCACCCGTTGGGGCAGTTCAGTGGTGAACATAGCGGCATTCGGGCCTATTAGCAATCTTTGTCTGACGACTTGGACTTCGCTGCAGCGAGTCCATCTGAACTGCATCCCTGTATTTCAACCAACCTATGTCCTATTGACGTTCAGCTAGCGGCTCACAATCTCGGTCAGTACCTCACCTATAGTCAGAAAGCGTTTGTTGCTGTTACCTTGAGGGAGAAATCGTTCTAGCTTGACTTCCTTCCCCTTTAATAACTATGCCAGCCATCAACATCATTTGTCACCTTGTATTTTGTTTCGTGTTTTCTCATTTTTTTGCAGTTTGATCCGTACGCTAATTCTGAGAATTCACATGATGACGAAAGGAGCAATATTTCATTTCCGTATCCTATTCATCCTGACCATTTGAGTTATAATAAATTTTTGTGAGATCAAGGTACATAATAAGGATAGGAACCCACATATGGCCAATTGAGGAATGCCTGAATGAAAAGCAGCAGCTCAGGAAAGCGGGCAACAGGTGAGGGAGCTGTATGCTGACCACATGCCCCTCCATACCGCATCCAATTACGCCTCTTGCAGAGGATAGCATGGCAGTCGGCTGGCAAAGCGCGATCCTGAAGGCTTAACCACGGCGAGTTCAAAAATTTTGGTGTAGTTATTCTGTGATATATCCCGTACTGATTTTTGGTACCGTCGTAGCAGTAGAAGTTTGTCATGCTTTTTTTTCATTTCATTTTGTCTGGAAAATTACTCAAGTACGTATCAGGCTGGCAGGTGGCGCAATGGGTAAGACACTAGACATATCTGGAAACTAATGTTATAATTTTTGCAAAAAAAAAAAAAAAACCACCACGGTACTCGTCTAATAGTTGCAAAAACATTGGAGGAAAAAAATATTATCCCTCAAGAAACACAAGGTAATACTGTGTATTTTTTATTATTTATTTATTGCTCGCAATAACAAGCTATTATCTGAGAAGCTAAAACAGGCCACATAAAACACATTTTCTTGGATAATAATAAATATAGCCGGCCGGTGTGGCCGTGCGGTTCTAGGCGCTTCAGTCTGGAACCGCGTGACCGCTACGGTCGCGGGTTCGAATCCTGCCTTGGGCATGGATGTGTGTGATGTCCTTAGCTTAGTTAGGTTTAAGTAGTTCTAAGTTCTAGGGGACTGATGACCACAGATGTTAAGTCCCATAGTGCTCAGAGCCATTTGAACCATTTGAACCAATAATAAATATATATATTAATTATTTATTTCTAGTACTACTAGTACTGCGGTCGGTTGGGAGCGGCAACTATGTTGGCAAGAGTGCCAACGTAGTTGCCGCTGCCAACCGACTGCGTGGTGAAGTGATGCCGGGGCTGGACTTCCTAAGTAGTTTTAATTTGACATGGTACCACGGTACTATAGGTTTTAGTTTTTAATGTTAACTATGCCTTACTCTGGCATGTTATAGTAATTTTACGCTTCTGAAGAAGGCTAGATTATTCTCGTCGAAACCTGGGTAAAGACCAGAAAATTGTCGCAACTGAGGCGGATTTTTCAATATATTATTACTTTTGCCAATTGTGGGGTGCATATAGTTAATGGTATTGTCTTTCATGGTTTTCACAGTGAATTTAATTTTAGGGTGAAGTTGGTTGATTTTTTGGTGGATATTTTCGATATCTGCGTGGCTGTTATCTACCAGCATGAGAGTATCATGTACATACCTAAGATAACATACAATTTGGTTGAGAGTAGGCCAGTCTGAGTTGAAGAATTTCTCTTCCACAGAATTTAGGAAAATATCGGCTAATATGCTTGCTACACTATTAACCATGGCTACCCATCTGCTTGGGCATAAGTTTTGTTGTTAAATTCAAATTAATTTTGTGCTAATGCTATTTCCAAAGGATTAATAATTTCAAGTGTTCTAGCCATGGATATTTTCCTATATTGTAACAGGTTATATTTTATTATTTGGATTCCTTCCTGTACTGGCACATTGGCGTATAGATTAGTGACATCAAATGAAATAAATATACCATTAGGTGATATTTGTATGTCTTTTATATCTCCTACCAGAGTAAATATGAAATGGAACGAACTTGTAAAGATTTTAGTAGGTAAGGAGAGTGGTCGACTTCGGTTTATTGGGAAAATTTTGAAAATGTGGTTCACGTGTAAAGGAGGTCACATCCAGGCCTAGTACGACCCACTGTCGAGTACTGTACGAGTACTTAGGGTCAGCACCAGGTCGCATTAGCCGGCCGGTGTGGCCGAGCGGTTCTAGGCGCTACAGTCTGGAACTGCGTGACCGCTACGGTCGCAGGTTCGAATCTTGCCTCGGGCATGGATGTGTGTGATGTCCTTAGGTTAGTTAGGTTTAAGTAGTTCTAAGATCTAGGGGACTGATGACGTCAGAAATTAAGTGCCGTAGTGCTCAGAGCCACTTGATCCATTTATTTGAGGCGATTATTACTGGTAGGTTCGAACAACACGCCAAGTATTACGGAGATGCTTCGGGAACTCAAATGGGAATCACTGGAGGAAGCCGACGTGCTTTTCGAAGAGCGCTATTGACAAAATGTAGAGAACCAGCATTTGAAGCTCACTGCAGAGCCATTCTGCTGACGCCAGGGTGCTTTTCGCGTAAGGACCGCGAAGATAAGATCAGAGAGATTACGGCTCGTACAGACAGTCGCTTTTACCTCATTACTTGCGAGTGGAACAGTAAAAGGAAAGAACAGTAGTGGTACACGGTACCCTCCACCACGCACCATACGGTGGCTTACGGAGAATGTATGTACACTACTGGCCGCTAAAATTGCTACACCAAGAAGAAATGCAGATGATAAACGGGTATTCATTGGACGTTATACTAGAACTGACATGTGATTACATTTTCACGCAATTTGGGTGCATAGATCCTGAGAAAACAGTACCCAGAACAACCACCTCTGGCCGTAATAACGGCCTTGATACGCCTGGACATTGAGTCAAACAGAGCATGGATGGCGTGAACAGGTACAGCTGCCCATGCAGCTTCAACGCGATACCACAGTTCATCAAGAGTAGTGGCTGGCGTATTGTGACGAGCCAGTTGCTCGGCAACCATTGACCAGACGTTTTCAATTGGTGAGAGATCTGGAGAATGTGCTGGCCAGGGCAACAGCCGAACATTTCCTGTATCTAGAAAGGCCCTTACAGGACCTGCAACATGCGGTCGTGCATTATCCTGCTGAAATGTAGGGTTTCGCAGGGATGGAATAAGAGGTTGAGCAACGGGTCGTAACACATTTGAAATGTAGCGTCCACTGATCAAAGTGCCGTCAATGCGAACAAGAGGTGACCGACACGTGTAACCAATGGCACCCCATACCATCGCGCCGGGCGATACGCCAGTACGGCGATGGCGAATACACGCTTCCAATGTGCGTTCACCGCGATGTCGCCAAACACGGATGCGACCATCATGACGCTGTAAACAGAACCTGGATTCATCCGAAAAAATGACGTTTTGCCATTCGTGCACCCAGGTTCGTCGTTAAGTGCACCATCGCAGGCGCTCCTGTCTGTGATGCAGCTTCAAGGGTAACAGCAGCCATGGTCTCCGAGCTGATAGTCCTTGCTGCTGCAAACGTCGTCGAACTGTTCGTGCAGATGGTTGTTCTCTTGCAAACGTCCCCATCTGTTGACTCAGGGATCGAGACGTGGCTGCACGATCCGTTACAGCTATGTGGATAAGATGCTTGTCATCTCGACTGCTAGTGATACGAGGCCGTTGGGATCCAGCTCGGCGTTCCGTATTACCCTCCTGAACCCACCGATTCCATATTCTGCTAACAGCCATTGGATCTTGACCAACGCTAGCAGCAATGTTGTCGCGATACGATAAACCGCAATCACAAACGGCTACAATCCGACCTTTATCAAAGTCGTAAACGTGATGGTACGCATTTCTCCACCTTACACGAGGCATCACAACAACGTTTCTCCAGGCAACGCCGGTCAACTGCTGTTTGTGTATGAGAAATCGGTTGGAAACTTTCCTCATGTCAGCACGTTGTAGGTGTCGCTACCGGCGCCAACCTTGTGTGAATGCTCAGAAAAGCTAATGATTTGCATGTCACAGCATCTGCTTCCTGTCGGTTAAATTCGGGTCTGTAGCACGTCATCTTCGTCGTGTAGCAATTTTAATGGCCAGTAGTGTAGATATAGACTCTCGGCGTCAGAATATGGTGACGTGGCCGTGGTCCGAGGGATGGACGGAAACGCCGTGCGACATTCGCGTGGCAGCGTCTCACGGGCGGCCAGCGGTCTGCGGGCCACCAGCCGCGGGGCCGCGGTGTCGGGGTGTGGGGGTGCGGGGGCGGGCTGCTGCTTGAGCAGAGCCCGGGAGGCAAAAATTGGCCGAAGGAGGCGGAGGCGGGGGCGGAGGCGGCGAGTATTGATCGCGGCCGGCCGGCCGGCTGCTGCGGAATGCCGGGCCGCGGCCGGCGAGCCGAGCCGGGCGATTAGCGCCCCATCGCGCCCACACCTCCTCCACTGCTGCGGCGGTCCACGCTCCAAAACCTCGTATCTAATTTTTTGTATTATCTTATTGGCTGTCAGCCACACGAGTATACAAGTCGATTTGTTGAAACTGTCAGTCTGGAGAAATACCATTAGTGTTTCGGAAAAACTGCAGCCAACTGCAGGTGATTGCTAACGTCGGTACCAATGATGTGTGTTGCTTTGGATCACAAGAGATTCTCTCTGGTTTCGAGCGGCTAACAGAAGTGGTAAAGGCTGCCAGTCTTGCTTGCAAGATGAAAGCAGAGCTGGCCATTTGCAGCATAGTCGACAGGACCGCTTGCGGACTTCTGGTACAGAGCCGAGTGGAGGGTCTGAATCAGAGGCTCAGACGGTTCTACGACCGTGTAGGCTGCAGATTCCTCGACTTGCGCCAAAGGGTGGTTGGGTTTCGGGTTCCGCTCAATAGGTCCGCTGTCCACTATACGCAAGATGCAGCTACACGGGAAGCAGGGGCTGTGTGGCGTCGACTGGGCGGTTTTTTAGGTTAGGGGGTCTCGGGAAAACACAAGATGGGCTTCAGTCACAAAGGGTGCAGGCTGAACACAGGAAGAACATAGATACAGGAACCATTGGTATAACAGTTGTAAATTGTCGTAACTCTATTGGGAGAGTACCAGAGCTCCAAGCGCTAATAGAAAGCACTGATGCTCAAATCGTTATAGGCACTGAAAGCTGGCTAAAGACGGATATAAGCTCATCCGAAACTTTTGCGTAGAACCTAACGGTGTTCAGAAAAGATAGGCTAAACACGTTCGGCGGTGGCGTATTTGTCGCTGTTAGAAGTAGTTTAACTTGTCGCGAAATTGAAGTAGATACTTCCTGTTAGTTAGTATGGGCAGAGGTCATTGTTGGCAACCGGAATAAAATAATAATTGGATCCTTTTACCGACCTCCCAGTTCAGATGATACAGTTGCTGAAAGGTTCATAGAAAACTTGAGTTTGATTTCAAACACGTACCCGACTCATGCGATAATAGTTGGTGGTGACTTTAATTTACCCTCTATATTTTGGCGAACATACATATTTAATTCCGGAGGTACGCATAAAATATCATCCGAAATTCTGCTAAACGCATTCTCTGAAAATTATTTCGAGCAGGTAGATCATGAGCCTACGGGAATAGTAAGCGGTTGTGAAAACACACTTGACCTCTTAGCAGCAATAATCCTGAGTTAATAACCAGCATCAAAACCGATATAGGGATTAGTGAACACATGGTTGTCGTAGCGAGATTGAACATTGTAATCCCAAAATCCTCGAAAAATAAGCGAAAAATATATCTGTTAAAAAAAGCAGATAAAAATTCACTTGACGTCTTCCTGAGAGACAATCTCCACTCATTTCAAATTAATAATATAAGTGTAGACCAGATGTGGTCTAAATTCAAATAAATAGTATCGGCAGCAATTGAGAGGTTCATACCAAATAAACTAACACACGACGGAGCGGATCCTCCTTGGTACACAAAGCGGGTTAGAACACTGTTGCAGAAACAACGAAACAAACATGCCAATTTTAAACAGACGCAAAATCCCCAAGATTGGCGATCCTTTACAAAAGCTCGAAACTTTGCGCGGAGTTCAATGCGAGACGTCTATAACAGTTTACACAACGAAACTTTGTCTCGAAACCTGGCAGAAAATCCAAAGAGACTCTGGTCGTACGTGAAGTATGTTAGCGGCAAGAAACAATCAATGCCTTCTCTGCGCGATAACAATGAAGATACTATCGAAGACAGTGCTGCCAAAAAAGATTTACTAAACACATGCCATCACAAAAGAAGACGAAGTAAATATTCCAGAATTCGAATCGAGAACAGTTGCCAACATGAGTAACGTGGAAGTAAATATCCTCGGAGTAGTGAAGCAACTCAGTTCACTTAATAAAAGTTTCTTCTGGTCCAGACTGTATACCAATTAGGTTCCTTTCCGAATATGCTGATGCATTAGCTCCATACTTAACAATCATATACAACAGTTCGCTCGACGAAAGATCCGTACCCAAAGACTGCAAAGTTGCACAGGTCATACCAATATTCAAGAAAGGTAGTAGGAGTAATCCACTAAATTACAGGCCCATATCGTTAACGTCGATATGCAGCAGGATTTTAGAACATATATTGTGTTCGAACATTATGAATTACCTCGAAGGAAACGGTCTATTGACACACAGCCAACATGGGTTTAGAAAACATCGTTCATGTGAAACACAACTAGCTCTTTATACACATGAAGCGCTGAGCGCTATTGACAAAGGATTTCAGATCGAGTCCGTATTCCTGGATTTCCGGAAGGCTTTTGACACTTTACCACACAAGCGGCTCGTAGTGAAATTGCGTGCTTATGGAATATCGTCTCAGTTATGTGACTGGATTTGCGATTTCCTGTCAGAGAGGTCACAGTTCGTAGTAATTGACGGAAAGTCATCGAGTAAAACAGAAGTGATTTCAGGCGTTCCCCAAGGTAGTGTTATAGGCCCTTTGCTGTTCCTTATCTATATAAACGATTTGGGAGACAATCTGAGCAGCCGTCTTCGGTTGTTTCCAGATGACGCTGTCGTTTATCGACTAATAAAGTCATCAGAAGACCAAACGAAACTGCAAAACGAATGGCGCGAAAAGTGGCAGTTGACTCTAAATAACGAAAAATGTGAGGTCATCCACATGAGTACGAAAAGGAACTCGTTAAACTTTGGTTACACGATAAATCAGTCTAATCTAAAAGCCGTAAATTCAACTAAATTACGAACAACTTAAATTGGAAAGAACACATAGAAAATGTTGTGGGGAAGGTGAACCAAAGGCTGCGTTTTATTGGTAGGACACTTAGAAAATGTAACAGACCTACTAAGGAGACTGCCTACACTACGCTTGTCCGTCCTCTTTTAGAATACTGCTGCGCGGTGTGGTATCCTTACCAGGTAGGACTGACGGAGTACATCGAAAAAGTTCAAAGAAAGGCAGCACGTTTTGTATTATCGCGGAATATGGGAGAAAGTGTCACAGAAATGACAAAGGGTTTGGGCTGGAAAGCATTAGAAGAAAGGCGTTTCTCGTTGCGACGGAATCTTCTCACGAAATATCAATCACCAACTTCGAATGCGAAAATATTTTGTTGACACCGACCTACGTAGGGCGGAACGATCACCACGATAAAATAATGGAAATCAGAGCTCGTACGGAAATATATAGGTGTTCATTCTTTCCGCGCGTTATACGAACCCTCTGCCAGGCACTGAAATGTGATTTGCAGCAGAGTTCTGACGTTGCGTTTCGTAATGGAGGCAAGACTTAACACGTATGAAGACACGTTTATAGGATTTGTCGACATAGAAGAAGCGTTGGACGATGTAAAATGATGCAAGATGTTCGAAATACTGAGAAAAATATGGGTAAGGCGGGAAATATATAATATGTACAAGAACCAAGAGGGAGCAATAAGAGTCGAAGACAAGAATGAAGTTCTCGGATTAAAAATGGGGCAAGACAGGGATGTAGTCTTTCGTCCCTACTGGTCAGTCCATACATCGACGAAGGAATGACGCAAATAACAGAAACGCTCAAGAATGAAATTGAAGTGCATGGTGAAAGGATATCAATGATAAGATTAGCTGATGATGTTGCAGTCCGCAGTGCAAGTGAAGGAGAATTGCGGGACATGATGAAGGGAATGAACAGGCTGATGAGGACATACTATGGATCGAGAGTGAACCGAAGAAATATGAGAGTAATGAGGAGTAGCAGAAATGAGATTCACGATAAACTTAACATCAACAGTAGGGAGTAGGAAGCAAGAGAAATGAAGGAATTCTGCCATCCTGGAAGCAAAATTACACATGACGGACGGAGAAGAAGGATACAACAATCTGAGTAGCACAGCAAAAGAGTATTCCTGGCCAAAAAAGCCTACAAGTTTCAGCCTTGGTTTGAAAAATAAATTCCTCAGAATATACGTTTGGAGCACAGAATTGTGTCGAACTGCAACATGTACTGTGGCAAAACCTAAAAAAAAAAGAGAGAATCGAAGCCTTTGAGATGCGGTGCTACAGAAGATTATTGAAAATTTGGCGGACTGATAAAAAAAATGAGGAATCGGCGAGGAGAAGAACATGCGGAAAACACTGACAAAAGAAGGGGCACAATGCTTGGAAATGTGCTAAGGCATCAGGAAATAACTTCCGTTATACTTTAGGGAGCGTAGAGGCTACTAGTTGTTGGGGAAAACTGAAACTGAACAAGTAACTGAGAACGATGGCGGCAAGTGCTGCTAGGGAATGAAAAGGCTAACACGCATCAGACCAAACAGAAGACAGATGACAAAAACAAAAACAAAAAGCGCGTTATCCGCTAAGGTTGTAGAATCGAGACATAGGGAACCACTTTTGATGGCAAAATTTGTGACTGGACTGAAGATTTGTTTGGTAGCGAGGAAGCAGCATGTTTTCTTGGGTGGAGGATCGTTGACTTCTGGCGTGCCACAGGGAAGTGTGTTGAGTCCTTTGCTGTTCATGGTGTTCGTTAATGACTTGGTAGACAGTACTGATAGCAACGTATGACATTTCTCCGATGATACAGTTATCAATAATCAAGTGTAGTCTTAAAAATATCTCCAGACATTTTAAAGTGGTGCAAAGATTGGCAGCTTACTTTAAATATTCAAAAATGTGAAACTGCGCACGTCACGGAACGGAAAAGATGTAGAATGCTATGAATAAAGCATGAACTCATATAAATACCACACTGTAATAATTTGCGGTGATATGAAATGGAATGAACACACAGGCTCAGTTGTAGGTAAAGCATAAAGCAGACTGACCGGTCTGATCCATACTAGAATATTTTTTAAGTGTGTGGGACCCACAACAAACAGAACTAACATTGGATACTGAACGTATTCAAATAAGGACAGCACAGATGATACTTCCTTACGTGGTCCCCGACAAGAGCATCACAGATATGGCGAATAATCTGAACGGGCAGCCGCTTGAATGGTTCAAATGGCTCTGAGCACTATGGGACTTAACATCTATGGTCATTAGTCCCCTAGAACTTAGAACTACTTAAACCTAATTAACCTAAGGACATCACACAACACCCAGTCATCACGAGGCAGAGAAAATCCCTGACCACGCCGGGAATCGAACCCGGGAACCCGGGCGCGGGAAGCGAGAACGCTACCGCACGACCACGAGCTGCGGACGCAGCCGCTTGAACTAACCCACAAAAGCTACTTACGAAGTTTCAAGGAATAGTATTAAGCAAGGAATCTACTACAGCACCTCTTCATACGATTCCATAGGGCCTGCAAACACAAAGTGATACTGTGAAATTTACTCAGAACTGCGGAATCTTCCCGACATTAGCTGCATTAGGTATGAAGATATTATCTTCATCCACATGAGTGCTAAAAGGAACTCGTTAAACTTCGGTTACACGATAAATCAGCCTAATCTAAAAGCCGTAAATCCAACTAAATACCTAGGTATTACAATTACGAACAACTGGAAGTAACACATAGAAAATGTTGTGGGGAAGGCTAATCAAAGACTGCGTTTTATTGGCAGGTTACTTACAAAATGCAACAGACCTACTAACTACGCTTGTCCGTTCTCTTTTAGGATATTGCTGCGCGGTGTGGGATCCTTACCAGATAGGACTGACGGAGTACATCGAAAAAGTTCAAAGAAAGGGAGCACGTTTTTTTATTATCGCGAAATATGGGAGAGAGTGTCATAGAAATGGTACAGGATTTGGGCTGGAAATCATTCGCAGATACTTAGGATAGAAGGTAGAATATATGAGCTCGAACAGAGTTGTCCACAACGCGATAAGGCGTTTTTCGTTGCGACGGAATCTTCTCACGAAATTCCAATCAGCAACTTTCCCCTCCGAATGCGAATATATTTTGTTGACACCGACCTACGTAGGGAGGAACGATCACCACGATAAAATAAGGGAAATCATAGCTCGTACGGAAAGATATAGGTGCTCATTCTTTCCGCACTCTGTACTAGACTGGAATAATAGAGAATTGTGAAGGTGGTTCGATGGACCCTCTGCCTGGCACTTAAATGTGATTTGCAGAGTATCAATGTAGATGTAGATGTAGATGTAGATCTACTGATGAAAAAAAAATTCGTGCCGGACCGGGACTCGAGCCCGGATCGCTCGCTTGCCGTGAGCAGTCGCCTTAAGCGTTTCGGCTATCTGAACACGCTTCCACGACTGACCCGAACTTCCACTTCTCATACCGCCTCCGACCCCATCGCTTGCAGCTTTACTTGGATTCCCGCCACAGGGTTTAAAGGAGACAAAGGTATTCAACGGTAGCACTAGGATCACAATTTGGTCCGTTGGGCCTTGTAACACTTAGTCATAACGTATGGAAGTTTGGGTCGGTCCTAGAAGAGTCTTCGGACAGCCGAAGTCGTTAAGGTGACCTCTCGCGATGAGCCGTAAATCCGGGTTCGCGTCTCAATCCGGTACAATTTTCGTGTGCCACCAATAGGTAATATCTTTATGCCTAATGCCACTAATGTCAGAAGGATTCCGCAATTACGAGTTGTTGTTGTTGTTGTGGTCTTCAGTCCTGAGACTGGTTTGATGCAGCTCTCCATGCTACTCTATCCTCTGCAAGCTTCTTCATCTCCCAGTACCTACTGCAACCTACATCCTTCTGAATCTGCTTAGTGTATTCATCTCTTGGTCTCCCCCTACGATTTTTACCCTCCACGCTGCCCTCCAATACTAAATTGGTGATCCCTTGATGCCTCAGAACATGTCCTATCAACCGATCCCTTCTTCTGGTCAAGTTGTGCCACAAACTTCTCTTCTCCCCAATCCTATTCAATACCTCCTCATTAGTTATGTGATCTACCCATCTAATCTTCAGCATTCTTCTGTAGCACCACATTTCGAAAGCTTCTATTCTCTTCTTGTCCAAACTGGTTATCGTCCATGTTTCACTTCCATACATGGCTACACTCCATACAAATACTTTCAGAAACGACTTCCTGACACTTAAATCTATACTCGATGTTAACAAATTTCTCTTCTTCCGAAACGATTTCCTTGCCATTGCCAGTCTACATTTTATATCCTCTCTACTTCGACCATCATCAGTTATTTTACTCCCTAAATAGAAAAACTCCTTTACTACTTTAAGTGTCTCATTTCCTAATCTAATACCCTCAGCATCACCCGACTTAATTCGACTACATTCCATTATCCTCGTTTTGCTTTTGTTGATGTTCATCTTATATCCTCCTTTCAAGACACTGTCCATTCCGTTCAACTGCTCTTCCAAGTCCTTTGCTGTCTCTGATATAATTACAATGTCATCGGCGAACCTCAAAGTTTTTACTTCTTCTCCATGAATTTTAATACCTACTCCGAATTTTTCTTTTGTTTCCTTTACTGCTTGCTCAATATACAGATTGAATAACATCGGGGAGAGGCTACAACCCTGTCTCACTCCTTTCCCAACCACTGCTTCCCTTTCATGCACCTCGACTCTTATAACTGCCATCTGGTTTCGGTACAAATTGTAAATAGCCTTTCGCTCCCTGTATTTTACCCCTGCCACCTTTAGAATTTGAAAGAGAGTATTCCAGTCAACATTGTCAAAAGCTTTCTCTAAATCTACAAATGCTAGAAACGTAGGTTTGCCTTTCCTTAATCTTTCTTCTAAGATAAGTCGTAAGGTCAGTATTGCCTCACGTGTTCCAGTATTTCTACGGAATCCAAACTGATCTTCCCCGAGGTTGGCTTCTACTAGTTTTTCCATTCGTCTGTAAAGAATTCGTGTTAGTATTTTGCAGCTGTGGCTTATTAAACTGATAGTTCGGTAATTTTCACATCTGTCAACACCTGCTTTCTTTGGGATTGGAATTATTATATTCTTCTTGAAGTCTGAGGGTATTTCGCCTGTTTTATACATCTTGCTCACCAGATGGTAGAGTTTTGTCATGACTGGCTCTCCCAAGGCTGTCAGTAGTTCCAATGGAATGTTGTCTACTCCGGGGGCCTTGTTTCGACTAAGGTCTTTCAGTGCTCTGTCAAACTCTTCACGCAGTATCGTGTCTCCCATTTCATCTTCATCTACATCCTCTTCCATTTCCATAATATTGTCCTCAAGTGCAACGCCCTTGTATAGACCCTCTATATACTCCTTCCACCTTTCTGCTTTCCCTTCTTTGCTTAGAACTGGGTTTCCATCTGAGCTCTTGATGTTCATACAAGTGGTTCTCTTATCTCCAAAGGTCTCTTTAATTTTCCTGTAGGCAGTATCTATCTTACCCCTAGTGAGATAAGCCTCTACATCCTTACATTTGTCCTCTAGCCATCCCTGCTTAGCTATTTTGCACTTCCTGTCGATCTCATTTTTGAGACGTTTGTATTCCTTTTTGCCTGCTTCATTTACTGCATTTTTACATTTTCTCCTCTCATCAATTAAATTCAATATTTCTTCTGTTACCCAAGGATTTCTACTAGCCCTCGTCTTTTTACCTACTTGATCCTCTGCTGCCTTCACTACTTCATCCCTCAAAGCTACCCATTCTTCTTCTACTGTATTTCTTTCCCCCATTCCTGTCAATTGTTCCCTTATGCTCTCCCTGAAACTCTGTACAACCTCTGGTTCTTTCAGTTTATCCAGGTCCCATCTCCTTAAATTCCCACCTTTTTGCAGTTTCTTCAGTTTTAATCTACAGCTCATAACCAATAGATTGTGGTCAGAGTCCACATCTGCCCCTGGAAATGTCTTACAATTTAAAACCTGGTTCCTAAATCTCTGTCTTACCATTATATAATCTATCTGACACCTTTTAGTATCTCCAGGGTTCTTCCATGTATACAACCTTCTATCATGATTGTTAAACCAAGTGTTACGAGTAAATTTCATAATTATAGTATAGCTGCAAGATAGTCGCTAATGTATGTTTCTTCAGACATTGCTAAGGGGAAATTGAGACCAATTACAGTGAACGGAGGCATTTATTATACTTCCCGTGCCCTGTGCGCTAATAGATCAGAAAGCAATCTCATTGTATGGTACAATGGAAATAGTCTCCGCCATGTACTTCGCAATGGTTTGGAGAGCATAACTGTACATCTAGATACTGTACATAGAGTAAATTCATTTGGAAAAAAATGGTTGGTTCAAAAATGGTTCAAATGGCTCTGAGCACTATGGGACTTAACATCTATGGTCATCAGTCCCCTAGAACTTAGAACTACTTAAACCTTGTTCGCGCTTAGTGTTATTACCAGACCTGGTAGGGGATTGTGGACAGTGTCAGATGTTGCGTGATCATTGTGAAGGACACGGAGTTGCAGCATACTCGGGGTGAGACACCGTTGCGATCACCTGACAGAATTTGGCCTCATTGTGGATCTTCATTTGGCCAGCTGGTCAAGTCGTGCAATATCAGATTTTTGAGCCATTCACATATGATAGTCGTTCGATATTGGACTCTATGGTAACGGGAGGGCAGGCGTACTGTTCGTCAAGCCTCTGATCGACCAAGTCTGACCACCACAAAGGGGATCGCCGTATTGTACACCAAGCACATCGTAACGCCTGCATACATGCGCCTGCCATCTGAGAATAAATAACCGTCTCACTGGAACATTATGTTGTAAGTAGGCTGTTTAGGTTTTTATGTTGGTAACGCCACGCTGTACTCCGTACGAAAATCACTGACTGCGCTGTGTGCAGTCTGTGGCTGGTTGGACTCATTGTTGGAATATTCTCTATTGTAGCGCTGGGCAGTTGGATGTGAACAGCGCGTAGCGTTGGGCGGTTGGAGGTGAGCCGCCACCAGTGGTGGATGTGGGGACAGAGATGGCAGAGTTTTGAGAACGGACGATCTGGACGTGTGTCCGTCAGAAAAGGGAAATTTGTAAGACTGGATGTCATGAACTGATATATATATTATGACTTTTGAACAGTATTAAGGTAAATACATTGTTTGTTCTCTATCAAAATCTTTCATTTGCTAACTGTGCCTATCAGTAGTTAGTGCCTTCAGTAGTCAGAATCTTTTATTTAGCTGGCAGTATTGGCGCTCGCTGTATTGCAGTAGTTCGAGTAACGAAGATTTTTGTGAGGTAAGTGATTCATGAAAGGTATAGGTTATTGTTAGTGAGGGCCATTCTTTTGTAGGGATTATTGAAAGTCAGATTGCGTTGCGCTAAAAAATATTGTGTGTCAGTTTAGTGATGATCAGAATGAGTAAAGAGAGAAATGTCTGAGTACGTTCAGTTTTGCCCAGCTGTTTGAAAATGAAATAACGTAGAAGTTTACCAGCACAGTCATTCTTAATTTTCAAATGGGAAGTTTCAATGCGTCACCTCGCACCGTTGGTCGGAGACTAAACAGCAGCCGAACTAGCGACACACCATCCCATTCGTGGGCTGCCGGTAAACAACAATATAAACGGCTGCGTTTGGAGTTGTGCCGTTACAAGGAATCCAGCGAAAATGCCAATATATCGATATTTTTTCAAAAAGTGGCAGTATATATCGATTTTCCGATATTTCGATACCGAAATGGATTTATCGAGTGCCAATATTTTTATTTTATATTTCTTTCGCGATTTTCGATAAATATTTGAAGTTGGTCTTTTGAAATTGTAGTATAACACAATTTTACTTTCACTGTGTGAAGGAGTCTTACTACTTTTTGAGCTTTCATCACGTCCAGTCGTTTGTTTGATTGTGTGAAGCAAGTATAGATGGCAGAAAGGAGAAGTCTGCACTGGGGGATGGCGTTGACATGGAGTAACAAGATATCCGATGTGAAGAAATAGCACGCCAGTTGCGTTAAAAACAATTTTTAACGCAACTAGTGTGCATTCTTCGAAAACAGTTGCTGAAACTGAGGAACAGAAGTCTATATGACAAGCTTGGTGCCGGCCGGAGTGGCCGAGCGGTTCTAGGCGCTATAGTCTGGAACCGCGCGACCGCTACGGTCGCAGGTTCGAATCCTGCTTCGGGCATGGATGTGTGTGATGTCCTTAGGTTAGTTAGGTTTAAGTAGTTCTGATGACCTTAGCAGTTAGGTCCCATAGTGCTCAGAGCCATTTTTGACAAGCTTGGTATTTGCGGTTCAAACGTTCAAATGTGTGTGAAATCTTATGGGACTTAACTGCTAAGGTCATCAGTCCCTAAGCTTAAAAACTACTTAACTTAAATTATCCTAAGGACAAACACACACACCCATGCCCGAGGGAGGACTCGAACCTCCGCCGGGATTAGCCGCACAGTCCATGACTGCTGCGCCTGAGACCGCTCGGCTAATCCCGCGGGGCGGTATTTGCGGTAGGTGGAGACTTGTGAGGAGAAATGTTGATGTAAACGGCGCTCAGTGCTACCAACATGAACATCAACGTTCATCTTCACAACACAACTTTGACACTAAAAATTGCTAGTTCGCTGGCATCTGAAGAAATAAATAAGTCGACATGAAGTGTTCCAGACACATTCGATATTTGACGAAACTGAACATCGGGCACGTTTTATTGTGCCACTTACCTGCAGTTACCATTGTGATTAAAGTGGTTATCGCCAAGCGTGAACGTGCATCGTTTTCCTTTCAATTCTTGCTCTAAGGGGAATAACCATGCAGTTAGCTTGTTGATGTACAGAATACCTAATAACAAATCAACACTTAAATATATAGATCTTATACTAGCAGTATATTTACAATGTGCAGCCGATTTTTTTTTTTTTTGCCTGTACATCGATATTTTATTCATCGATATATCGATAATTTTTGGTGTATCGAGGGCCGATAACAATATTCTTTTAAATATCAATATACCGAATAACCGATATTTTTTAAATATCAACAGTCCTAGCTATAAGCGGGAAGCATGCGTTGCTGAAAACGTTGCATTGTGTTAAGCGATGAATCGCGGTTGAGCACTACCCAGGATCACCACCGTAAGAGTCACAGGGCACAGAGGTGTTAGTTCCGGCGTCGTGGGAGGGGGGGCATCGGGTATGACTGCAGGCCACGACTGCTACTGCTAGTGATTGTGGTAACTTTGGCGACACAATGGTACCTTACAGACATCCTGCGTCCTATTGTGTTCCCTCTCATATGCCAGTGCCGTGGTAACATTTTACAATATGAGAATGCTCGCCCGCGCATGGCACGTTTCCCTATGACGTAGCTGCCTAATGTAGACGTATGTCCGTGGCTAGTAAGATCCCTAGATCTGTGCCCAGTAGAACATTTGTGGGAACTACTCGGACGTCAGCTACCACCTAGTGCCCATACCCAGGAGATCAAGACGCAGTTACAACAGTTGTGGGCCATGTTGCCTCAGGAGGGTACGCAAAGGCTTTACGACACCCTTAAAGGGTTGAAACGACCTACCGGTAAGTGGGCTCAAACTGTCAAGTTCTTTGTAAATATGACTCTATATTGTAATCTCTGAAAGAACACATAAACTCTCAACCTGTGAAATGTCATTTCGTTTCCTCCTCCCTTTTGGACACTTTTGTCGTTTTGTCAAGCGGTTTATTTGTACATATATCTAGAAAAATAAAGCTATATAAATCACTCAGCTATCTTCACTTACTGTTATCTGTATTTTGCCTGTACTGAGCCTTTTATACTGAGATGTTTCCCACACCACCTTGCGTTGTGGCTTTATATCATGAGTGATTGTCTGTCTGTGTGTGTGTGTGTGTTTTGTTCTAGTGAATACATGCATCGTTGGTGGGACACAGGGCGATGGGTGAAACTGCTTTCACACTATACGCTTCCGTTGTTATGGCGATCTGCTCCAGCTGCTGCAGATGCTGTATTGAAGCTGAAAGCGTTAATCAAAGTTTGGGAGAAATATTCGTCGGGGCTCTGTTGCATCGCAATCAGATTTGCCTTCAGTTCTTAGAAACACTGGTGGCAAAAAAAAAAAAAAATAAAAAAAAAAAAAAAATAAAAAAAAAATGATCCGTGAAATCACTTCTTTTCCGAAGAAAGCATCAAATTATTTAATTAGAACTGAACGCTCCCGTCGGAATTGTTCTCGAGCTGGTATTTATTAATAGATCACGTTTGAGTATGCGTAGTTTGTGGAAATAACACGTAAATTTTTGAAATGAACGAAGTTTTATTGACCTTAGTCTCAATGAAATTCTTAGCGATTCTCTATCACATACAGAGATGTATATACAAATTTCCAACATAATCTCGCAATGCCGTCGATTTGTACTACACAATAAAGAACAGATTCCTCTCTCCTGGAATTAAATCTTAACAAGAACAAAAGCTTACTATCTATGAATAATTACCTAAGCGCACTATGCCATAGAGTAATGAAGAATATCTTTCTCTCTCTCTCTCTAGTACTGTCACATTAATGCCTAGCATTCTTATTACATGATACATCATATATGCCCCACTAAAGGTACATTTTATTTCCACAAACGACGTATGCTCAAGTGTGATCTATTAATAAATACCAGCTCGAGAACAATTCCGACGGGAGCGTTCGGTTCTAATTACATAATTTGATGCTTTCTTCGGGAAAGAAGTGCTTTCACGGATCATTTTTTGCCACCAACGTTTCTAAGAACTGAAGGCAAATCTGATTGCTATGCAACAGAGCCCCGACGAATATTTCTCCGCAACATTGATTAACACTTTCAGCTTCAATACAGCAGCTGGAGCAGATCGCCATAACAATGGATCGTAGAGTGTGAAAGCAGTTTCACCCATCGCCCTGTGTGCCACCAACGGTGTATGTATTCACTACAACAGAACACATACACAGACAATCACTCATACATATAAAGCGACAACACAAGGTGGTGTGGGAAACATCTCAGTATAAAGGGCTCAGTATGGGCAAAATACAAATAACAGTAAGTGAATATAGCTGAGTGATTTTATAGCAACCAGTATTAACTGTAATCATGCCCAGCTCCTTGCTTAAAATAGTTCCTTGAAAGGTTGCTACGGCATCATGGACATTAATGAAACATTAAAAATAGTGTATGCTACACAGCACCCCCTGTATCTACATCTATTACGATACAAATTACAATCTTGTTTCATACATCTTCGTAAATTTAAGTAATGTCTTGAAGTTTTCCATATTAACATTATTAAATATTTCTAATTTGTGTCATTTTCTTTTCACTTTTATATCAATAAGAAAAGCTAGTGTAAAATGCCTGCTGGTACCTGTGGGGAAGTGGAAAGTATCATCGTCTCCGGATCAATTGTCGTAACAGTGCCGCAGGGAACTTGAGTTCTGCGGACCTGCGCCTTTAATGTGTCCCAGGGCATAAATCACGCCGAATCACGGAAGGCAGTTCCGTTAAAGAATTACGAGTCGTGCCTACCGAAAACTTAATGACGACCGAGCGGTAACTGCGCGCCGGCATGCAACGAATATTACGGCGGACCCTGCAACTAAAGAAGCGAAACAATTTGCTTCCTGAAACTAAGATACGCGTTCTCGTTTCTCGGCTGTCTAACTTTTCAGAGAGCGCGGCGGAATAAATGGAGAAATTCTTGCGGCGAGACTGGAGCCGGGCGGACTTCTGCGAGGTGACTTTGCTGGAAGCGTTCCAAGAGAGGCCGGCCGCAGTGATGGCCAACTCTGGAATCACTGGAGCCCGGAGCCGCGCCGCGCCGCTCCTGTCCTTGGGAGGTATGCGCGTATTGTCGAATCCTGCCTCGGGCATGGATGTGTGTGATGTCCTTAGGTTAGTTAGGTTTAAGTAGTTCTAAGTTCTAGGGGACTGATGACCACAGATGTTAAGTCCCATAGCGCTCAGAGCCACAGGCAGGACACAGCATCTTTTTTTGGATGGAGAGTCATCGACAAATGTAGAAATAACTTAAAGCGTACCACATTGAAATTTGTTGGAAGTATTTCTGTTCACATTTTACATTAACGAGTTAACAGAGAATATAAGCAGTAGGGTCAGACCTTTCCCAGATGCTGCAGTTACCTTTAATGAAGTACTGTCTGATAAAATTTGCACAAATATTCGGATAGATGTTGATAAGATTTGAGAGTGGTGAAAAGTCCAGCAGCTTGCTTCAAAGGTTCGAAAATGTAAATGTGTGCACATTACTAAATGAAGAAAATATAGTATCCTATCATTACACTATCAGTGATTCAAAATTAGAATCAGTCACCTCATACAAATAGTTAGGTGTAACAATCTGTCTAGGAGCTTCAGTCCGGAACCGCGCTGCTGCTACGGTCGCAGGTTCGAATCCTGCCTCGGACATGGATGTGTGTGATGTCGTTAGGTTAGTTAGTTTTAAGTAGTTCTAAGTCTAGGGGACTGATAACCTCAGAGGTTAAGTCCCATAGTGCTTAGAGCCAGTTTAACCATTTTTAACAATCTGTAGAGCTATAAAATGGAATGGTCACAAGTTGTGGGTAAGGCAGATGGTTCACTTCGGTTCGTTGGCAGGATACTGGGAAAATGCGATCTACCAAGGAGACTGATTACAAATCAGTCGTGCAGTCCATCAGGATACTGCTCGGCCCCTAAAGGGCTCTAATAGGGAATGAAAGGTTTTTCTGAAAGTATGTCGCTATTAAGGCAATTTTTAAGGTAGAGTTACGAAAACTGGTGTTTGGTTACTCTGTCACAAATTTAAAAATTGTGTGTCGGCATTTCTGGAAATTCGACCGCACTGAAATCAAATAGCAGGTGAAAGATTTTTTTTTGGAATTCATTAGTAAAGAACTACTAAAGCATTTTAAAGCTACGCCTATGACATCTCGGTTAAAAGTAAAAACAAAGGCGTGTTTCGGTGTTCTAGGAATTTCAACCCTTAAGGACGTGAAATAGGGGATGAAAAGTTTTATGAAAATATTTCGTTAATATAGCAGATTCTCTTTTTGGTGAGAAGCACATTCGGAAAAGACCATGCTCCTATGACCTTAATTACTGTGTCAACTTCAGAGAGTGTTATAGTTTATGAACTAATAAAAGAAAGCTATTTGAAAGTCGCCGCAACAAATTGGCTTTGTCAGGACTGCATATAAAAAGAAACGGCTCTTTAATATATCAGTTTTTCAGTGGGCATCATATATGTTTATAAAATTATTGTTGCAATTACTAAGCAAACTTGAGCGAAGCAGCGCCCGTTAAGCTAGTAACATTATAAGTGAAAACCACAATATTTTGTTCGTTCTAAAGTATTAATTTATTCTTTTAACCGGGTTTCGACTTACAAGATCATCATCAGACTTTAATTATATTCATAAAAGAAGGTATAATGTTTGTGAACAACACTGAAAAAAATGCTACTCATTTACGGTGTAAATGTCATCTTTGCCAATGGAGAGTTAATGTACTTATAATGTTAGAAGTTAAACAGTAGAATTGTCTAACAAACTTTATTGCCCGTCTACTTCACATACAATCTCTTTAAGGAGGAATAGAAAATATAGTAGTATAAATTTACTCGAGTACAGAATTGTATACACTGATCGACCAGAACACTATGACCACCTACCTAATAGTCGACATTTCAACCTTTGAGACGGATAATAGTGACGACGCGTGGTAGCGGTCGCTGTAGGGAGTCGGTAACACACCTGCACAAACAGGTCACCTAAGTCCCGTTAATACTGGGGATGGGGGCGATGAGCTCCGACGTCACTTTCAATCACATCCCAGATGTGATCGATCGCGCTCAGGTCTGGCGAGTGGGGAGCCGGAACAGCTATTGGAACTCGTCACTGTTTTCATCGAACCACTCCATGACACTACGCCCTTCTCACGTGGCGCATTATCGTGTTGAAAATGCAACTGCCATCAGGAAAGATCATCGCCATGAAGGGGTGTACGTGGTCTGTAACCAGTGTGCGAGCTGCACTGGAACCATGGATGCCCACGTGAATGTTCCCCAGAGCATAACAGAGTCGCCGCCAGCTTGTCACCGTCCCGCAGTAAAGGTGTCAAGGAGCTGTTTCCTCTGGAAGACGACGGATTCGTGCCTTCCCTTCGGCATGATGAAGAAGATATTGGGATTCATCAGGCCCTGCCACGCTCTACCACTGCGCCGACGTCCAGTCCCGATGTCACGTGCCCGTTTCAGTAGTAGTCGCCGATATCGTGGCGTTAACAGTGGCACATGCAAAGGTCATCGGCTGCGGAGGCCCATTGTTAGGAGTGTTCGGTGCTCTATGTTCAGGCTTACTTGTATTCTGCCCAGCATTAAAGTCTGATGTTAGTTCCGCCACAATCCACGACCTGTTCTTTTTACCAGTCTGCCCAGACTACGATGTCCGGCATCTCTAAAGAGGGATGGATGCCCAACCCCATGACATCTGGACTGGTTTCACCTTGGGACCGCCACGTGTTGAAGACACTCACTACAGCACTTCTCGAATACCCGACAAGTCGTGCAGTTTCCAAAATGCCCCTGCCGAGCCTCCGGGCCATCGTAATGTGCCCTCTGTCAAAAAAAAAAAATGGCTCTGAGCACTATGGGACTTAACTTCTAAGGTCATCCGTCCCCTAGAACTTAGAACTACTTACACCTAACTAACCTAAGGACATCACACACATCCATGCCCGAGGCAGGATTCGAACCTGCGACCGTAGCAGTCGCGCGGTTCCGGACTGAGCGCCTAGAACCGCTAGACCACCGCGGCCGGCCCCTCTGTCAAACTCGGGTATTTCGCGTGCCTTCTCCGTTCTACACACAGACAGCACGCTCACTGATACACGCACCGTGCGTGTCTCTGACTAGCAGCCAATCCACGCCGGGTGACGCTGCTATCTCCTGGACGGGGTTATATCGATAGTCGGTAGGTGGTCATAATCTTCTGGCTGACCAGTGTATACGGTCGGGCAATGTAAGTGAAACTAAATATTTTAGGAGGTAGAAGTGTACATCAGTCAGAATAAAACATTCCCTCTAACATGTGTCCAATTTTTATTGGTTATACAGATACAGCTGGTTGCAGAAAAAAGTGAATTTCGCTTGTTGGTACTCCAGTTGTTATGGGTTTATTTATTGACTACTATTTTCGTTTTCGTATTAAAGATGTGAAGTTGAGCCTGAGTTTACATGATTGAGTTTTGCAGCTGTGACTGGCATTTTTAGGCCAATTCTATTATATTGTGAACCGAGGCGCACCTATTTGGTTCAAATGACTCTGACCACTATGGGACTTAACATCAGAGGTCATCAGTCCCCTAGAACTTAGAACTGCTTAAACCTAACTAACCTAAGGACATCACACACATCCATGCCCGAGGCAGGATTGGAACCTGCGACCGTAGCGGTCGCGCAGTTCCAGACTGAAGCGCCTAGAACCGCTCGGCCACAACGACCGGCTGCGCACATATTTACAAATGACAAGTATATTAATATGGCATCTGAGTACGGTTTATGTAATGGAAACGTGCTGCTGCTGCTGCTGCTTTTATAGAATACGGTAAACTTCCTAACCGTAGAGTACCACATTCAAAATTGTTTACTCGTGTTTTCACTAAACTGCGTAAGATAGCCGCAGTGCTCAGCAGCCATATCTCATCCAACTGTCAAAAGGATAAAGTGTGAATAAAGTCATTATCCAGCTGAGAGAAATAGTCGTTCGACAAGTGTACGCGGAAATTCTTCGCCCATCGACATTCCAAAAATGGTTCAAATGGCTCTGAGCACTATGGGACTTAACAACTGAGATCATCAGTCCCCTAGAACTTAGAACTACTTAAACCTAACTAGCCTAAGGACATCACACACACACCCATGCCCGAGGCACGATACGAACCTGCGACCGTAGCGGTCGCGCGGTGCCAGACTGTAGCGCCTAGAACCTCTCGGCCACACTGGCCGGCTCGACATTCCACATACAGAATGTGGCGGACATTGCGTAGGCAAGAGTTTCATCCTTACACTTTCAGCAGATTCAGCACCTTCGCAAGGAGATAAATGTAGATGATTGGAATTTTGTCGCTGTCTAATTGAAAATCACTGAGTAATCCTACTAAAACTGTTTACTGAGGAAGATACTTTCACTTGTTCCGACAACCATTTGTAGATACACAAAAGAACGCTTGTCTTTTAATGTGTGGTGTGGTATAATAGACAGTTAATTAAGTCTATTGTTTTACTGTGACGCCTTACATGATCCCTTTATCCCGACATTGTTGAAAACCAGTATCCTGTATCATTCGAAGAAGTTCCTTTGGCTACATGGTGAGTTATCTTTTTCCAACATGACTGGGCTCTGGAACATTTTAATCGTCAGGAAACACATCGTGTAAACATTTTTTGCATGGAAGGGGGTAGCGGAAAGGCGAAGTTTACGAAGAAAAAGTATACACAATCGATCAGTTGATCGTTCGGATTATGAAAAGGGGTGCCCCTCACAAAAGAACGCCAAGATGGTCTCAGAAGAGCTCCACGCGGTGTTGTAAAGAGATTCCGAAATCGCATTGAAGCCAGAGCTGGGATTTGTGAAAATACACTTTGAACCTAATGACTCTTAAGCGCGTCTGTGAGTATTTTTTTCGGTTATATTCTTACAGATGTATCTCTGTAACCAATAACAACTAGAAACATGCTATATGGAATGTTTTATTCGAGGTAGTCCGTACGAGCACCTCCTACAATATTTACTATTCCTCCTGAATCATCCTATAAAGTTATGACCGTATCCAGTTCCACTGAATCCTCTTCAGATCTGTAAAATAAAATAAGTAACCATCAATATAACCTGAGATACACAATGCTACTACAGTATTAAACCAAATCTGCCACAAAATCTACCTGAACATAGGGCACCTCAGCTTCTCGTACTTTTTCGGCACGTTTGGTTTTAGATATGCTGTAATAGTAGACTTGCGTGTTGTAAGTAGGCTGTTTAGATTTCTTAATTGGTAACGCCACATAGCGCTCTGTATGAAAATCACTGGCTGTGCTGTGTTCAGTCTGTGGCTGGTTAGCATTGTTGTAATATTCGCTATTGTAGTGTTGGGCAGTTGGCTGTTAACAGCACGTAGCGTTGCGCAGTTGGAGGTGAGCCGCCAGCAGTGGTGGATGTGAGGAGAGAGATGGCGGAGTTTTGAGAGCGGATGATCTGGACGTGTGTCCATCAGAGACAGTAAATTTGTAAGAATGTCATGAACTGATATACATATTATGACTTTTGAACACTATTAAGGTAAATACATAGTTTGTTCTCTATCAAAATCTTTCATTTGCTAACTATGCCTATCAGTAGTTAGTGCCTTCAGTAGTTACAACCTTTTATTTAGCTGGCAGTAGTGGCGCTCGCTGTATTGCAGTAGTTCGAGTAATGAAGATTTTTGTGAGGTAAGTGATTTGTGAAAGGTATAGTTTAATGTTAGTCAGGGCCATTCTTTTGTAGGGATTATTGAAAGTCAGATTGCGTTGCGCTAAAAATATTGTGTGTCAGTTTAATGTAGATCAGAATAGGTAAAGAGCGAAATGTCTGAGTACGTTCAGTTCTGCTCAGCTGTTTGAAAATCAAATAATGTACGAGGTTTATCAGCATAGTAATTCAATAATTTTTCAAAGGGGACGTTTCAAATGTCGACCCTTAGCCGAGGATACCTCACTGGAATCTTCTGATTTTTTCTTGTAGTTTGTGTAATTAGCGTAGGTATTGTTTATTGCTAGCGCGTAATTATAGAGAGAATTTGCTTTGTAGTTGTAGTTTTTCATTGTTGTACAACAGTTGTGGCATGCATGTAGATTTGCACCAACTATTTCGCAGCTGCGCTTGCAATTAACGAGATATTATTTTCAGTGCTGTGTTAATGTGTTTTCTTATTTTGCTCTTCAAATTGTACTTTTCTGTGTTATCGTGTCAAATATTGTGACAATAATGGCGTGTGAAAAACGTAACACTAGGCTCCAAAGGAAACTGAGGAATGACAGTGAAGACGAAAGCATTGTGTTAGCGCCACCGTGTAATGAATTAGCTAATGTTCAAACTAGTAATTTGGTAATTGTGCATAGGGAAATGGAGCGGGCTGCAAATAATGGTGTAGACAGTGAAACAATTAGTGAACAGGGAAGCATTATCGATCGATCGGTCGGCAACAGCTCGCATCAGGAATCCGCGCCTCAGGAATCCGAAATGACAGGACACAATCTTGCAAATACTGTAGATTCAGGTTTTGGGTCCTCACCGTTTTCTCAAATAAGTCAAGACACATTTTCTGCTTGTCAAAATGTGAATGTTGCCGGTGCAAATTCACTGCCGAAAAGCACTGAGGTACATGTTTCAGACACCAGTGCATTGTTATTACAATTAATACAACAAATGGGACAAAAGCTTCAAAAGTTAGACACATTGGAACAAAATTTTCAAAAGTTAGACACGATGGAACAAAATCAGAGACAAACACAGCAACAGCTTCAAAAGTTAGTCACCACACTTGAACAAACACGTGAAGATTTAACTACTGAGTTACATAACATCGAATCGAAATGTCATAAAGTCTGTATTGACGTAAAAACACAAATTTGTGAGCATTTTGAACCTATTTTTTCGCGGCATGAAAATGCATTACAGAATCAGGAAGCAGCCATAAAAGAACTCCAAACTATTGCTCATGAAAATCACGAGACCTTGTGGGCTAAAATTGACTCACTTGCATCTACCGATTCTGTTACGCTATTTGCAAAAACTCAGGAATACTTAAAGGACACAGTAGATACTCTGAAAATTGGTTCAGAAAGACACATGGAGGAAATTAGTTCATTATCAGAGAAAGTAGTCGAACTTTCGGATCAGCTAAATAATTTATCTACGAAGGCAGATGATAATCTGAATGACACAAGACCGGTAGTCTTTAATGATACAGAAGAGTACAAACAAATTAGGAAATTCAAACAAAATCAGAATCAAATTAATACGCAACACCAAAGAGAAATCTGGGAAGTACAAGATCAGTTGACACAGGTAATACAAGAATTACTTATTTCAGAGGACATTCGCGCTCCAATATGGGAAAAGGGACATAGAAATACGGAACAGCCACAAAACAATAACACAGGGCACTTCGGAAATTATGAAAGAAATTGGCAAGGTACACCGAATTTTGAGATGGAACCGCCGAAATGGCTTAACAATGACCGACATGCGACTCGCCGACATGATGATTTTGACTAAGCTGTTTATTACTACACGTAAATTCAAAACCTTTAAGAATTCTGGCAACGACATTCATCCACAAGCATGGCTTCATCAATTCTCTCATTGTTTTCCTCCCAACTGGTCATTAGAGCACAGACTAGAATTTATGTGTGGCTACTTAGAGAATGAATCAGCTGTAAGAATGCGATCGGTCATTCACGATTGTCACAGTGAAGGAGAATTTTATCATGCCTTCCTCTCAGCATATTGGTCTCAAGCTACACAAGACCGAGTAAAACATAGCATCATAATGATGAAACATTTCGAGCAATCAGAATTTTCCAGTCTTGTGAAATATTTTGAAGACATGTTGCACAAGAATCAGTACCTGTCAAACCCATACAGCGCCTCGGAACTCATTCGCATTTGCTTAATCAAAGTGCCTGAACATTTACGACATATTATTTTGGCAGGACGTTGCAAAGACGACATTGAAGCTTTTCAGGGACTGTTACAAGAATTGGAAATTGACACTGACAATCGCGGAACGCGAAAACAGGAGTACAACAATTACAGGTCACATTCGTCACAATTCCGCGATGACAGAAATAATAACTGGACACGACAAGGCTATTCTTACAACTTAAATCGTGACCAAAACAGACACCACCCGTATGACAACCGTTGGCAGAGTAGTAAGAATTACAGGGAAAGGTCACCTCTTTGCGGTAATGACTATCACAGAGACAATCAGAGAAACAGACAATATGGGAACCAAAATAATTATTATCGAGGGAGACAGAATAACTTCAGACGCAATGGTCCATCGCGCAGTTACGATTCAGGGAGAAATTCTCCACCACTTAACCAACAAGAAAGAAACTACAGCAACTACCGACATGACGACAGACGATATAATCATAACGACAGAACTGAATTTCATCAGAAGTGGCGGGATTCAAACAGGGCTGGGCCCTCTCGGCAAGGTGAATTTGTAGAAGTTAGACTTCCAAATCCCAATAACGATGCGCGCCAACAAAGAGACAGACAATGACTCGCACTGCAGGCAGCCACGTGCACCGGCTGGCTCACAGAAAAATAACATAGACGCTAACATTGAGAAAAATTCCAGTATTCTTTACCGACGTATACCGCATGATAATTGCGTTCAAATTGAAACTCTGAATACTGTGAAGAGTAAAGGATTGCACCACATTTCACACGTAAAACCGTTTATTGAAAGATAATCTGCTTTTTAACTTAGTCTTTGCTACAAAATTTTTGACTTTTCGTTACTAGTACTCTTTGTCACACTTATAAACTGTTAACATGCAACTATGTTTTAAAATTAACTATCCAGTCAAGAAACTAGGGAACTTATTTAGACAAGTAATTACAAATGCATTGTTATAGTGAACAGACGACACAGTGTCATTGTGTGTACATTCTTGCTTGTTAGTTGCAAGATTACGTAACGAATACACGGCTTACATACTTAGAACATACACTGCTAATGGGATTTTACTGCAACATTTTGGTTTACTTGAAAATACATTATGGATTTAAAGTGCTTTCTGAGAGATACCAGATGACACAGTGGTTCATTTATTTGACAGCTACACGACTATATCACGACGCTACTAATGTGTGACACAATTTACATTGTTGCTTGTGCGTTGTATCTGTTTTATATCTGCACAGTTTTTCTGTATTATTCTGGAAAGTAAAACACCTTTTAGTAGTAACTTTTGTGGTACAGGTACAATGAGACAGCCTTTGCTGTAGCACGACAGTACGTTACAGTACAGTACTTACTTCATCATGGCAATAAGCGTAACAACTACGATATCTATACGCGTAGCAATTCACTTTGTTTATTACGAGGTAAGTACATTGACTTCTACAGAACTTTGCTTACGGACGACGATAATTACGACACTTGGCACATTTTTTACCTTTAAGTAATGACAGAGATTGTCTTACAACAAGACGCACAGTGTAGCGCTACAGTACACGTATTTGAGTGATTGATTTTGTACTTGAAACATTTATGTTTAAAGATTTTTGAATTACAATGATACAAAGGTTTTCCGTGATACATTTCATGCCATTGCTGTAATCTGTAACACCTGAGGGTATAATCACATTAATCCTCAGGGGGGTTCACGCTTACTTTGTGTACCATGTATCCGGCAAGCACAAGGAGCCCCAGCTAATATGGTATTTGCTTATACAACTTTACACATCGGTACCATATTTCTCTAACACAGAATTACACAGCTATCTGATTATTTAACAGAGAAACAAACTTTTTTTTTTACTACGTCAGTGACACATGTTTACGCAATTTCACAGTTGGATAACTTCACACTTATGAAATTGTATTTTGTCTGTACTTTGTGAACTGTTCATATTTTTTCAGATCCATTGTGATACTATGAGAGCTTTGAATGTTGTATTTGGTATGGGATCATGTTTTTTAAAGTACGTTTGAGGTAGATGACACTATTGAAATGAGCAGAGAATTTTTCTTAAGTCTTGAAATTATTGAAAGAAGCTGCGACGATTTTGAAATGTGATTGATCTTTTATGATGTTATTACGATTACGATATGTATTATGCTGTTGAGGTATGTTTATGATCAATAAGCTGATGCTATATGAGGAATTTGATTATGCTACGTATTTATAATGATGAAATATTGAAGAATGTCGACGAATATGTATATGTGTAATAAGGTAAGGAATAATGAGTAGAGGTTAGGGACGCTGATTTGTGAAAAAGGATGTTGGAAACCAAGAATCGTACTTTAAGAGTTATGAAATGTGTGTAAATGCATGAATGTATCACAATACCTGCGAAAATTTTTTGGACACTGTTATATTTATAGGATTTTGTTTCTACACATTTGTAACGCAGATCCTCGACCTGTGAAATGTTTTATATGAGACTGTCACTGTAGTGCAAACTGGTGTCGTAAATATTTCGGTCAGAAAGCTAAGTGACCTTGACATAATGCGTTATGGGCGACCAGCTGTGCGAGTCGCCTGTAGAAAAAGCCATTAGGTGGAGAAAAAAAAGAGACCATTAACCTCGCTATTGACATTCCTTTGTAGAAAGCATAGCAAATACGACACGCTCAAACTTGAAAACATATGATTACACTGTGGAGCTCTTAATTTATGATATTTACTAAAATGTCTAATGAAATGATGAGAAACATTTTTACATCTACTGTCTTTCTAGTTGAGAGATTTTTTTACTGCCTTTGGAGACGCCATTTGCCTAGTGAATGACGTTTCATGCCTTGCTCTATATAGGCTATATATATTTGCTCATTTTGTTTAATATCTGGTTTCTAGCTGCACTGCAGCATTGGTTAAAATAAAATTTAATAGATGTACTAATATAGTTATTTTATGCCTACAGATCCAGTAAATAATAATTTTATGATCTACTTCCAAGAAAACGAGGGAACATAAATAGACATTTCCCTTCACAGGAATTGCATAAATAATTTTTTTTACGATTTGGTAACTTGTCTGCTAGAGTAAGTTCTCGTGATGCATCACTCTAGTGTTAAGATGTGACATAGGCATTAAACATGGCCATTTTTACTGTAATATTTTTTCTGCTTGAGCTTTGTCATGTTTAGGTATAAGTTATTGCATTTGCTGCTGCTGCTTGCCAGGCATAGTGCTATTAAATTTCACTTTGTATTACTCTGTTAAGCCAGTTTTACTACTGATTTTTTTTTTTTTTTGCTGCACATTGGCTCATATTAGTGATAATGTTGCATTTGCTTTGCTAATTTATGTATATTGTTGCCTGCTTTGCCAATTTGCATTTTTTGTCATTGCTGTTTGTGTTAATTGTTTTGTGCTGCTGCATTGCCTCGTCCCTTAGTTTAGCATCTGGGCTCAGTAGATTGAAGTTAGCTTAAGAGGGGGTAGGCTATATAAGAGAATGAGTTGTGATGAATTGGAAGTAATGCATTGACAAGGTATAAAAAAAGGTTAAATAAGAGGAAACATCTATGAAATGAAGTTTTGGGTTGGACTGCAGTACCAAATGTCACACTGAAAACAAACCCTGTCCTGTCCTTTTGTGTCATTCCACTAAGTGTCTGTGTACCTTGTGTATTTGTGTTCTTCCTGTCTTTATGTGTTTATCTGATAAGACTTATATTGTAGAATTTTTCTAATACTCAGCTACATTCACTGTGATGAGGAATGCTGTTATCCTCAAATACGATTTGCATTCATAATATGTTATTTACTTTGTAAAGATGTTTAGACATTATTTATTCTGTTTTGTTTTATGCTCACGTGTGAAGTTCATGCTTCGAAAGTTATTCTGACCTTTTATGTATTTAATTATGTCTTAATTCCTGTAACACTGATGTATATGTTTATTTCTATTCTGTTGTAAAGCCTGTGTTACTACAAATGTTATCTGTACTGTTATGTTCATTAATGATGTATTTTGTACCTTTGTAATTGTATTCTTATGTTGTAAATTTATAATTGTATAGACACCAGTTCTTCAAATTAAGTTACATTTCAATGCACACGTTTCTGTTGGTCATAGTATATGCACAATATATGAAAAAAGGGGACTGTTAGCATTTGCACGTGTGTTAATAATTCAGCAAGGGACTGGTGAACAGCATTGCTGGTTCTAAGGACAATTCCAAAAACTTTGTGAGTGAACAAGTGTTGGTTTATGGACTTGCTATATTGTCCGCAAGAGTCTGTCTGCATGTCAAGAGTCAGCATTGTCTTTCTGTTGGAAGGACAACACTACTTCTTCAAGACTGCATGGAAATCCACTACTTCCGTGTGCATTTTCTTTTACTGCCAGACTTTGAGAAAAAAAAACACTGCAATTTTACTGTGATGAATGATCAGGACTGTCTTTATGGACTGTGAGAAAATTTTAGCTTTTGACCAACATTGTATCAATAAGTGTGTGCATTTCATTTCTTTGTTATTGTAATTATGGAAAATTTTTTCAAATCTCTATTGGCCACTGCCCAAAACAATTTGTAAAATTTTTGTGGGGAGCATGGGGGCTATGTAAGTAGGCTGTTTAGGTTTTTTTTTATTGGTAACGCCACATAGCGCTCTGTATGGAAATCACTGGCTGTGCTGTGTTCAGTCTGTGGCTGGTTAGCATTGTTGTAATATTCGCTATTGTAGTGTTGGGCAGTTGGCTGTTAACAGCACGTAGCGTTGCGCAGTTGGAGGTGAGCCGCCAGCAGTGGTGGATGTGAGGAGAGAGATGGCGGAGTTTTGAGAGCGGATGATCTGGACGTGTGTCCGTCAGAGACAGTAAATTTGTAAGAATGTCATGAACTGATATACATATTATGACTTTTGAACACTATTAAGGTAAATACATAGTTTGTTCTCTATCAAAATCTTTCATTTGCTAAGTATGCCTATCAGTAGTTAGTGCCTTCAGTAGTTACAATCTTTTATTTAGCTGGCAGTAGTGGTGCTCGCTGTATTGCAGTAGTTCGAGTAACGAAGATTTTTGTGAGGTAAGTAATTTATGAAAGGTATAGTTTAATGTTAGTCAGGGCCATTCTTTTGTAGGGATTATTGAAAGTCAGATTGCGTTGCGCTAAAAATATTGTGTGTCAGTTTAATGTAGATCAGAATAGGTAAAGAGCGAAATGTCTGAGTACGTTTAGTTCTGCTCAGCTGTTTGAAAATCAAATAATGTAAGAGGTTTATCAGCACAGTAATTCAATAATTTTTCAAAGGGGACGTTTCATTGTCTTCAGCTATATGATGATTAGTTCTTTTCTTTTCTTGTGTATACAGCCCTGAAGATAGTCCTAAGGAACAACATTAGAAATATATACAATCTAGACAGACAATAAAGTTTCTTATTTGATCTATTATCTTTCGTCAAAAGCAACAAGGTATCTCTTGATGTACAAATATAGAGTTATCATCACGCACCTCATTTTGTAAGTGACTTCTCTTATAATCAGGACGACTAAAAAGAGAGGTGGCGCAATTACTCAGTCGCATCCATGAGAAGCGCCTTTCAAATCACTGTCCAGACATCCAGATTTAGGTTTCGTGTGTTTTCCCAAATTCACTTACGGCAAATCGTGAAAGTTTCATTTATTAGCTATTCTGTTTTAGTCTGTTATCTCTGTAAAAGAACAGCCGAATGATGCACATGAATTGGCATGACTACAGCAAATAATATTTTCACATAGTTTCAAATATGTTGCTAATAACTAAGCATTATGTTATTTAAAGAAAAAATCTGTGTGAAATATCTACAAAAAAGAATAATAATAAGAACAGGATTACATACTAGCATTTGGGCACTGGCGCACCTGGAATCCAGAAGGTACACGCTACTGGCCAGTTACACTATGCAGTACTGGAACATCACAAATTTTGTAATTTATAATCCTGGACTACATTACTACACAACACTACACTACACAACAATAAACTACACTACTGCACTTAGTATCAGAACTAAGCACGATTTCTGATTTCTCTAGGTGGTTAGCCCCTGTCTCGCCGAGGTGCAACTCAGGATTTACATGGGCTGCGCTGCTGTGCAAGCCAAGGTGCAGAGATTGCCAGATGGCTGTCCGCGTCTCAGAGAATTCTTCCTGGTCCTCCCCGAGGCTCATCTCCTCACTGCTTCCAGAAGGTTCTTGTAGGTGGGTGTTCTGTCGTGGCGCGTCTCGTTATCACGACACACGGCATCTTCTTTGTTGTCTCTTAGCCAAGTAGGCTTGCAGTTCATTAGTTGATATTTTAGCTGTCGGCGAGTTCAGCCTATGCCATAGTTCCTCACTGCTTATTTGTCGTAGACTGTTGTATTACCAAATGCATTCCTGTCCTGGTCTATAACGTCTTGTCTAATGGCACATTCTCAGATGACATGATGCGGGGTGCGTTGAGGTATTTTTAGTAAGTAGGTAGGATACGGACCATGTCCCAACAAATAAATGGAAAGAGGTATGTTATTCTTGTTCTATCTTTTGTGTTAGGGAGGAAATGGTAGGTTCTCCTCGTTGTTTCTGCCCTGTCCCAGATTTCTTGCCATTCTGTATCAATGCATGTCTTTATTCTCTTATTCGATACGACTCGTGTGCTCAGTATCTCCTTTACCTTGTCATATTCGCGCTTTTTCAGCCAATATTGTGCACCTCTCTTTCTTACGGCGGTCTAGAGGTAGCAAGCCTAATATAACCAGCAGCGCCGGCCAGGCGCACGAGTACACTTCTCAGTGCTGTGCTGTCCTGTCGGCAAAGTACTCAATGATGACATCTAAGTGTCATTTAATATATTCTGCAAAGTTCTCAGTGCTCTCCACGTGCAACGGAGGGTGACGAAGGATAGTTTTGGTACCAGTTTCATGTTCCCTGTTTTCTGTTCCATTCGGAAATCGCACGTGGGAAGAAATTTTGTCGCTAAACCTCAGAATGAGCTCTTATTTCTCCGATTTTCTCACCATGACAAACGTGGGAGAGAGTAATACGGTGCCCATTTCTTCATGGAACGTACATGCTCGAAATTTCACTCCCTGATATGCAACGCCTCCCTTGTAGCGCCTGCGCTGCAATTTGATGGTTATCTACTTAACGCACACGCGCATACTAAAAGATCTCGTGACTGAATGTGCTGCTCTTCGTTGGATCTCCTTCACCTCTTCGAAGCACCCAACCTGGAAAGGGACTGATGAGCAACATTCAAGAATCGAAGTGTTTTGTAAGATACTTCTCTCGTGAATAAATTACATTTCCTTAATATTCCTACAGATAGTTGTAACATGCTCGGGTGTACAAATGGCTGGAGTCCCTTAAACTGTTTCTCGTTCATTGACCGTGCGTGCTGTTTACACCACGTACCTGATAATCCCGCCGCGGTCATATTGTTCTGCTCCACAGTGCTGCTGGCTTGCCTGAAATTATGTATCGAAATATGCAAGCGGGTTTAGGGGAGCCACTCAACGTTAAACACAACACTGTCCTACGTCTGGTATGAACAACTATATAACGATAAGAAAATCGCAGGTTGCACTGTTTACATTCTAAGACATAAGTGTTTATCCCAATTTATGGATGATTACCAGTCCACAATACCACTCTGACGACCGTAAGCGTAACCGACACGACGCGGGTGATTGTTGCTGATGCGGAAGCCGAATAATCGAACGGAAATTCTTACGCTCTTTAATCATACACAGATATCTGGCACCGTTCTCCTTGTCTCTAGTAATAAAATAACACTGTTAATGAAGTTAAATTTTAAGTTCTCAGTTGTACGAGCGTGCGCGTAGCCGTCGCGGTGCGGTTGACTGTTGATGATGCGGAAACGCGATGACCGAACGCACGTTCTCACGCTCGCCACAAGACACTGGCACTTGCTTGCACTCTTTTTGGCAACTAATTTTTACTGTTTCACATTATTCATTCTGGGAGACCGAACACGACGCGGATGACTGACTTACGGTACGACACGCAAACGGGCGGATACTCAAAAACGATATCGACAGCACTGCTCATTTTTAATTACATCTTTACGCACTTTCCTCCGAATCCACTCCCATATTTCATCACGTCACTGTAACAGCACTTGTAGCAACAGTTGGACTTGCATAATAATGCCCTTCCCATGCATAGCTACACACAACACACCTAACAGCTCAGTGTTCCGTGCTCGACTCTGCAAAACGCGGCCGCTTGCAACCAAACCAGGGATATGACAATACGCTTACTTAGTGTGATGTGGCCATTCCATTTTAGGTTTCTCCATACAGTTACTCCAAGGTTTTTTCTACGGATGTTACTTCTTTGAGTGCATTTTTCGCCGGTATTGTTACCGAACGAACATCATCAGCATCATCCTTAACCCTCTAAAGGTAAGGTTGGGGTTGGGTCCGACCCCAGCGAGTCTGTTTTGTTTATAACACCCCACTCCCTTTTCTGAGAGCGCTGTGGTTCCAGCTACCCTACCAGCCAGTCGTCCCGAGAACGCCGAGGAGGCCACGCCAGTCTGGTGAGTGACCTGCAGCTACCCTCTCTATCCGAAACCTACATTACCCGCGCCTGGGTTGGATCCGACCCCACCTTACTGTTTACGTCACATTTATTAGATTCTTTTGTGGGGAGGATTCAACCCCATATTGATGTTTATCTTACATCTACGTTTTGTTTTCTCTTCTAGTATCTTACTAAAATGGCGCATCAACTCCTTAGAACTCCTGAGGAGATATACAACGAGTTTCTCCGACAGGAGTCTGAGTCAGAGGATGGCGACAATATCGATGCATAAAACTGTTCAGAGACCGAGGATGATGTACACTCCTGGAAATTGAAATAAGAACACCGTGAATTCATTGTCCCAGGAAGGGGAAACTTTATTGACACATTCCTGGGGTCAGATACATCACATGATCACACTGACAGAATCACAGCCACATAGACACAGGCAACAGAGCATGCACAATGTCGGCACTAGTACAGTGTATATCCACCTTTCGCAGCAATGCAGGCTGCTATTCTTCGATGGAGACGATCGTAGAGATGCTGGATGTAGTCCTGTGGAACGGCTTTCCATGCCATTTCCACCTGGCGCCTCAGTTGGACCAGCGTTCGTGCTGGACGTGCAGACCGCGTGAGACGACGCTTCATCCAGTCCCAAACATGCTCAATGGGGGACAGATCCGGAGATCTTGCTGGCCAGGGTAGTTGACTTACACCTTCTAGAGCACGTTGGGTGGCACGGGATACATGCGGACGTGCATTGTCCTGTTGGAACAGCAAGTTCCCTTGCCGATCTAGGAATGGTAGAACGATGGGTTCGATGACGGTTTGGATGTACCGTGCACTATTCAGTGTCCCCTCGACGATCACCAGTGGTGTACGGCCAGTGTAGGAGATCGCTCCCCACACCATGATGCCGGGTGTTGGCCCTGTGTGCCTCGGTCGTATGCAGTCCTGATTGTGGCGCTCACCTGCACGGCGCCAAACACGCATACGACCATCATTGGCACCAAGGCAGAAGCGACTCTCATCGCTGAAGACGACACGTCTCCATTCGTCCCTCCATTCACGCCTGTCGCGACACCACTGGAGGCGGGCTGCACGATGTTGGGGCGTGAGCGGAAGACGGCCTAACGGTGTGCGGGACCGTAGCCCAGCTTCATGGAGACAGTTGCGAATGGTCCTCGCCGATACCCCAGGAGCAACAGTGTCCCTAATTTGCTGGGAAGTGGCGGTGCGGTCCCCTACGGCACTGCGTATGATCCTACGGTCTTGGCGTGCATCCGTGCGTCGCTGCGGTCCGGTCCCAGGTCGACGGGCACGTGCACCTTCCGCCGACCACTGGCGACAACATCGATGTACTGTGGAGACCTCACGCCCCACGTGTTGAGCAATTCGGCGGTACGTCCACCCGGCCTCCCGCATGCCCACTATACGCCCTCGCTCAAAGTCCGTCAACTGCACATACGGTTCACCTCCACGCTGTCGCGGCATGCTACCAGTGTTAAAGACTGCGATGAAGCTCCGTATGCCACGGCAAACTGGCTGACACTGACGGCGGCGGTGCACAAATGCTGCGCAGCTAGCGCCATTCGACGGCCAACACCGTGGTTCCTGGTGTGTCCGCTGTGCCGTGTGTGTGATCATTGCTTGTACAGCCCTCTCGCAGTGTCCGGAGCAAGTATGGTGGGTCTGACACACCGGTGTCAATGTGTTCTTTTTTCCATTTCCAGGAGTGTATTATCTAATACTGATGACGAGGATGATGTATTTCATTGTGCAGCAGGAGCAGTCGAGTTTGATAATTCTCAGTCAGATGTAGATGATGAGAGAAATTTTGAGCTAGGTAAAGACTTAGAGACAATATGGACCAACAAACCCATCCATTCAAAATTTTCTAGGACACCAGCGTCAAATATTACTACTGATCTCCCTGGTCCACGTGGGGAAGCAAGGGGGGTCACTAGTGAATTGGAAATATTTTTATTATTTATAGATTCGAAAATTGTAGAAAAAATTGTTTTGTACACAAATATTGAAATCGATAAATCCAGGCAAAAGTACAATGCGGTCCAGTGGTTTCATTCACCAACAGAGAGCGTTGAAATAAAAGGGTTGATGGGCCTTCTCTTCATGAGTGGTGTCCTAAAAAATTCTATGCTCAGTGTAGATGAGATGTTCTCAGCAACCTATCGACCTCCGGTATTCCGTTGCACTATGTGCAACAAAAGGGTTTGCATTTCTTCTAGAAAACCTCCGCTTCAATGAGAAAGCCACCAGAGAGGCCAGAAAAATCAACGACAAATTTGCGGCTTTCAGAGAAGTGTGGGACATGTTTGAATCTAACAGTGAAAAAAATTATAGTCCACCTGAATATGTCACAGCAGATGAGACTCTACTGTGTTTTCGGGGTGCCTGTCCATTCAAAACGTATATCCCATCGAAACCCGACAAATGGGTTGAAAATAATGTCACTATGCGACGCAAGGACATTCTATTTTTTTTCGTGGCATTCCATACACTGGCAATGACAACAGAATAAAGAGGAGACCTGCAGATTTGCCTTTACCTGCGCAGTATGTTTTGCGCCTGACGGAATCTATCAGGGGTTCTAATAGAAACATTACATTGGGCAATTGGTTCTCCTCACTGGAGGTGACTGACGCCCTCCTCCAAAAGAAACTCACATTTGTAGGTACATTGAGGAGGAACAAACCCCAAATACCACCATCAATGCTGCTTTCCGCTCCAGTAGGCTCTTCAACATTTATGTATCAGGACGAAAAAACTTTGGCGTCATTTACCCCAACGAAAAATAAAAAGTTGTACTGATATCGTCTCTGCACTTCTCTGGATAGATAAATGAAAAATCAAATAAGCCTGAAATTGTAGAGTTCTACAATCTAACTAAAGGAGGAGTCGATGTATTACATATGCTTTGCCACAGCAGGACCACAAAAAGAAAATCGAGAAGATGGCCCATGCAGTACTTTTATGCTATTTTAGACATCACTGCTATAAATAGTTTTATCATTTACAAAAGCAATAGCAAAATGGACAGCTTTTCAAATGACACGAGAATATCATTTCTCAAAAATCTTGCGCTCTCTTTGGCAAAACCTCTTATGGAAAAGAGGTTGAATAACACACATCTTCCCCGTGAGCTCCGTTCGTCTATTGGAAAACTTCTAGAAAAAAGAACCAATCGAATTAGACAAACCTACCCAAGCACAGCCACTAAAGAAAAAAAGATGTGATTTTTGTGACAGATCAAAAGATAGGAAGGGGAATGCTTTTTGTAGTAAGTGTAATCGTTCTATATGTGGGGAGCATAAAGTTATTATATGCCCTGGCTGTAAAGAAACTGAAATGTGATAAATTGTGCCAAATATGTATTTTCAGGGCTATATGTGATCGTTTCCAGGATAACATTATACATTTATTATTTGTTCCTATTACATTATGTGTACAAAGACATTTATTATTAAGAACTTTATATTTCGAAACTGCTGACACTATGATTATTTTTTACAATTAGTAAGATACGTTTCTCATTTAGTTCCTATCTTTAGAATTTCTAAAGCACTCAGGTTCCTAGTTGATGAGATGAATCTACTGATTTTTACTATGTTTTCAATAATTTTATAGAGAATATTTCTATTGAGGTATTTTTTTGTAATCAAGTTCCTATTTTTTTCCAAAAATACTTTATATTCTTACTTATTGATTATAAAAATAAAAAATTTGTTGTTATAACAAATATTATATGTGTTTAATTGATAATAAAACTTTTTAACCATTATTAATTTTTTATTTTACCCCGAAAATCGATATTTGGAGGGTGGGGTCTGATCCAACCCCACCTTACCGTTTATGTCAGGAAACTTCACCTTACCGTTAGAGGGTTAAGCCGTCGCCACACGGACCGTGCACCGTGCTGTCGAACGTTAACGTTGAGCGTGCCAAGTTCAACGCGCTGCTGAACGCTCAGGAACGACGCGACTTGTGCATACGGTACGTGGGACCCAACGTGGTATAGGCGATCGCAACGCACTCGAGCCGCAGTTAAGGAATGTTTCTAGTTCGTAAATCACACTGTTTACTCAACGGGCCCGCGTAAAATTGCCACGTTAGCTCTATTAAAACGCACATTTCCTCCATAGTCCACGAAAAGGAAAGTACCATGTCCAATCAATAAGGACACAGGCTTATAAAAGTTCCATTACAAACAGTGCGGTACAAATTTGGAATACTTCTCCGCATAAGAATAATAAATAATGTTTATTATTTCATCATTTCCACATTTTAGTAAAACCCCAAGGTCAGTCTTACTTGATCACTGTTCCTACCCAGTAGCAGAATCTTCGCAACACGTGAATTACGAAGCGTAAAAGAAAAAGGAGCAAAATATTTTTATACAAGTAGCGCTAGCTGTCTAGTAGATTAAGACAATCGAAAAAAGTCACTCCTCAGAAAAAGGTGACCTTATATTTACATAACATCAAATATTATAGTATATACTTATATTAAACTAATAATAAAGTATCAGAGCCTAATAAAAACGCGAATGTCAGGAAAAAATAAAATTGGAACTGTCAAGACGCGAACCATCGGTCCGATGAACAACTTGCTACAAGACGGTGATTCTACTTTTTATTTTTATTTTTATTTTTTTTTATTTTTCTTTTTTTAAAAAAGAGTGTTCAGTTATGAGTAGGTGGAGACAAGGCGGGCAGGGGTCGAAACCCGAGGCCTGGCCGCGATGTCTTCCCCCCTCCCGTCCCTAAAGCACTCCCGCAAAGTAGCTTTTTGATTTATTTTTGTTTTATTTTTATTTATAATTTTTTTTTCACCAGGAAAAGGGTAAATGAAAAAAAGATCTTTATTGGTACAAACTTAAATACAACAGAAATGCCATCCTTCCGGCGAAAATAACACAAGACAATATACCCGTACAAGGCGAGGAATTTTTTTTTTTATGAACAAGGTGTAGGGAAAAAAAGAATAATAATTCTGATGTAATCTAAGAGGTGTGAAGCAATATACAGTGGAGTGAGGGAAAGACCAGTGTTATCTGGGATAGTGCATTGAAGAAAGGAGGCGCGTGTCCATGCGCCTACTCCACTGTGGGTTACAAATGTAGAAAGTAGCGCGGGGAGTCTCACATGTCAGCAGGGGGGGGGGGGGGGGGCGGGAGTGCTGTCGGCGTGTGGCACCATCCAACTGAGCGGGGGAGAAGTAAAGATCGCATGTAGGTAGTTGGCGAAGAAGGCGCGGTAGCACGGTCGCTGTTCAACTTCACTGTGGGCGGTTTGTAAGTACTGCCAGAAATCAAGGCGTGATTTGTCGCCACCATTATACATGTAGGTGATCGTCCACCCCTTGACCCATACAATCGCATGATTTTTGGAGGCGGGGAAATAAGAATTCTCAGGATGGATAAAAGTCCGTGGGTCAATCGAGTCCGGCGGAACGCGGAGGTAACAGGCAACAAACTGTCGGGCAAGTTTCCAGACGTCACTGGTGGCAGCACGTCAGTTGGTGGACATCGTCATCCACGAGGTGGCAAATGGAACAAAGTGGAGAGTCCTGTAGTCCGATGGCGTGAAGGCGATGGTTTGTGGCGAATTTTTCATTTGCGACTTGGTACCATGTTGCCCGGACGTTGGAGGGAAGAAAAGGCTGGTGGATGTGACGCCAAACCGTTGGCCACCGCGTGGACGGATGTCTCTGTTCGATATTGTTGCTGGATATGGAACGAAGGAGTGGGGTGTAAAAATCTTTAGGTCGAGGAGAACGCGTGGTCGGTAAGTGCGTGTGAGCATAACTGAAGTCGACGATGAAATCAGAAATGTGTGTCAAATGGTGCTTGATGTGTCCGACTGGTACTGGTGGTGTTATGGTCGCGGGCACAAGAATTTCCAGCAAGCTGCGCGTAAGGGAGGTGCCCCCGTGCCACTGCTTGTGCATGGTGGACATGTACAAGGACGCCGCTCGGAGTCGCACATTGACAAGGCCGAGGCCTCCTGCTCGCGGGGGAAGGGTGAGCGTGTCGCAGCGGACCTTAAAGATCGTACCGGCCGTAAGGAAGTATCCGAGGGCAGCCTGGAGGCTGCGTCCAATAGTTGATGGCAGCGGGAGGACCTGTGCGATGTGGACCATTCTGGCCGCCACATGTTGATTGAGGTATCGGACACGTTGTAAAGAATCGAGTCGTCGGAGAAGATTTTGTCGCACCGTCGTGCGGATAGTTTGGAGTGCACGCCGAAAATTGATGGCAGCGGAGCGGCGCACGGTGGAGGTGAAAATGATACCAAGATATCGTAGTTGTTGTACACACGGGAGAGGTGCTAAGTCGTCGTGTGAGAGGCCGCGTCCAATGGGCATCGCCGCGGATTTAGCCACATTCATGTTACTGCCCGCTGCAGTGCCGTACGTTGCTATCAAATCAAGTACCGTGTGCGTTTCACTCCGTGAGCGGATCAAGAGGAGGAGGTCGTCCGCATACGCACGACATCGAAAACTGTGCTGTCGCAAAGTGAGACCAGAAAGGTGGCTCGTCAGACTCCCAATGAGTGGCTCCAGGCTTATGGCATACAGTAGGGTCGAAAGTGGGCAGCCTTGCCGTACGGAACGCCGGATCGCCACTGGTCCCGCCACACGGCCGTTAACCTGAATCAGAGATTCGGCGGTGCCGTACAGGCGCCGGATCACGTCGATAAAGGTTGGTGGAAAACCCATGCGGTTCATCACTGAGAACAGAAAAAGATGCCGCAATTTGTCGAATGCGCTGTCAAAATCAATGGCAACCACTGCTGCGCGGAGTCTGCACGCCGCTGCCAGTGCAATTAAATCGCGACATTCTCCTGTGGCCGTTTGTATATTAACTGAGCCGCCCGGAGTTGTCTGTTCCGGGGATAGAATGCTAGGCAGGATCTTGCGGCATCGCGTTGCCAGTAGGCGTGTAAAATTTTTACAGTCTGCGTTAAGCAGAGTCAGGGGACGGTAATGTGCTGTCGTCACACCTGGTGTCGGTTTGTGGATGGGTATAATAATTCCCGTGACGAAGGACGGCGGTACGGCGTTCCCCATCGTCAGCAGTTCATTAAACATCGTTGTCCACCGTGACGCCATTAGTGTGAAGAAAGCGCGATAAGATTCTATCGGCAATCCGTCGACACCAGGTGACTTATTCAGAGCACCTTTTTTGATTGCATCGTGGATTTCGTCACGCATAATGGGCTCCATCAGCTCGTCCGCTTCGTCGCTGGTGAGGGTGCGAGTTACGTGTGGTAACACAGACTCCTCAGGGTGGTTGTTGGTAGTCTCCTCCTGGTACATTGTGTGGTAGTGGTCGACAAAGGCACTGACGATTTCGGCCTGGCAAGTAACGTGCTGGCCGCGACAGGTGGTGATCTCGGTGATGAGTTGTCGTCGTCGATGTTTCCTATCGGAGGCGATATGATGCATGGTCGGATGTTCTTGTTCCGCCGAATCTTGACGTCGGGTTCGCACCATAGCCCCCTGCAGTCTACGGCGTGTCAAAGTTACAATTTGCGCCTTAATCCTGCTGCGTTCCCTCTGGGTGTCGGGGGTGGGCGGTTGGGCGTCCAGGTCGCGGAGAACGGCGTAGAAATAGTCGGTAGTGTGCCGGCGCCACATAGCAACTTCCTTTCCATACTGAATCAAAGTACGTCGAATGGCAGGTTTGGCACATTCTAGCCACCAGGTCAAGGTTGTGCCGTATTTAGGTAAGCGACGTTCACAGGTGGCTCATGTCTCGGTAACACGTTGAAGACATTCGGGATCATGAAGATGGGAGGTGTTTAGCTTCCACGGTGCACGACTACGCCAGACCATTTGCTTGGGGAAGAGAATGTTGCAGATGTAGGCACAGTGGTCCGAAAAGGCCAGGGGCCAAAGTTCTGCACCTTGGACTGCAGGCGTGAGTTCCCGAGAGACGTAAATTCTATCAAGGCGGCTCGCGGAGTGACTCGTCTGGTAAGTATGTCCAGGCGCGTCGCCGTGCCGAACTTCCCAAGTGTCGCGGAGCAACAGATCTCGGACGACAAGACGCAGTTCTTGACAGGTGTTGTAGTGGGGCACTTGATCTTTAGGGTGCAAGACACAATTAAAATCACCCCCAAGCAAGTAATGGTCGCAGCGTCCAAGAAACAAAGGAGCGATGTCTTCTGAATAGAAGAGTGCCCTGTCGCGTCTGCGGGTGGAGCCTGACGGAGCGTAAATGTTGACGATACGGGTCCCCATGACGGTGACGGCCATGCCTCTGGCAGATGGAAGGTATGTGATATCGGCCACTGGAATGCCTTCTCTGGCGTAGATGGCTACGCCGCGTCCCAGGTGGTCACCAGGAGAAGGATAAGTGTTATATCCCGCGACGTCTGGAAGTGTGGCCAGGTGTACTTCCTGTAGTAGTGCGATATCGACGTCCGACGCCCATATCATCTCTCGCAGCAGTTGAAGTTTCACGGGTGAGCTAATGGTGTTAGTGTTGATCGTCGCTATTCGGTAGGTTTGGAGCCGTACCCCGCCGTGGAGGGGAACTCCACCGGCGGAGGATGAAGAGGGACGAGGCAACGGTGAGTCGTGCCGTACGCCACCCGACGGCGTTATCAGCGGCGTAACGATGCTTCCGTCTGGGGTAACTCTGTCCCCAGCGTGTGGTCCGGGTCCTCATCGACGTCCTCACTCCACACCATTGAAGGCGTTGTCGTTGTGATGGTCGTACGTTCCACTTCGGTCGTAGGGGCAGAGGACGTCTCGGCGGCAGTCGCATCTGTGGAGTCCATTGGTTCAGGAGCACCTGAGCGAGCCAGTAGAGTAGGCATCGACGTATCCACAGTCGGCGTCATGTTGTCGTCATTCGTATCGTCGTGTAGGTTCTCCGAGGCCTCGTCGGGTCGGACGGCCTCTGGAGCATCGGGGGGTGGTGATCCGTCTCGTTCCGAGACCGTACGGCGCCTCCTCTTGCGCCTCTTAGGTGAACGTTGTTTGCGGGTTCGCCCCTCCGTGTCGGAAGACGGGAGGGAGTCGCGTCGCTCTGAGAGGAAGGCCGCCGCGGGAACGTCAAATGAAGGGGCGTCCATAAGTTCAGGCGGGTGGGTGTCGGAAGTCGTCGCTGTTGGTAGTGGCGCCGGAGTAGCGTCAGGCTTTGAGCGCGACGCGTCGGCCCCAGCGGTATCCGTAGCAGCTGGAAGGGTCACCGGTGCATGGTCCGATGGGCGGCGGCCGGTGGGAGGAGAAGAGAGCGCCGATGCGTAGGTGATCGGTAAAACCGTCGTCGGAGCCGGAGGTGCCACGGTAGCGGCTGGCAATTGGGTGATTCGTCGCTGAAGACACTCAGATCTGAGGTGGCCTTCTTTGCCGCACCCGGAACAGGTCTTGGGTTGGCCGTCGTATATGACAACCGCGCGGCACCCGCTAATTTGCAGGTAAGATGGCACGTGGCGATGGAGGTCGATGGTGATCTGCCGTACACCGTTAAGAACGGGGTACGTTTGGAATTGCGCCCAGCGTTCGGCAGTGTGGCCATGTACAGTGCCATAGGGGCGGAAAGCCGCGATAACGTCTTCCGCTGGAAGCTCGAACGGGAGTTCGAAAACTCGTATGGTGCGCATTCCTAAGCCGGCATGGTCGACAGTGACCGCTCCGACATTGCCGTCGGCGTGGCAAAAGCGTAATCCATGGTTGGTGTCACGAAGTATTCTTTCACATACCGCGTCATTGACGACTTTGACGTACACAGTACTGCTTAATATGGACAAATGGATGCCCAAGATGTCAGAAGCTGGGATCTTAGCAACGTCGCGTAGGAAGCATTCCACTTCCAAGGCCTTGGGTCGTGCGTAGTCGTTGCAGAAGTTGAAACGTAAAGTTGATTTTCGAAAACGGTTGGCCATGATTCTAGTGCACGTAAGCGACACGTAAGTGACGGCCGCTGAAATGTAAACAACAGCGAGCGCGCGCGCTCCGCAGGCGGAAATAACAACACGTCCGCACTGCACGGCGGCGAAAGCCGGACTGCAGGTTCCTAGTTGATGAGATGAATCTACTGATTTTTACTATGTTTTCAATAATTTTATAGAGAATATTTCTATTGAGGTATTTTTTTGTAGTCAAGTTCCTATTTTTTTCCAAAAATACTTTATATTCTTACTTATTGATTATAAAAATAAAAAATTTGTTGTTATAACAACTATTATATGTGTTTAATTGATAATAAAACTTTTTAACCATTATTAATTTTTTATTTTACCCCGAAAATCGATATTTGGAGGGTGGGGTCTGATCCAACCCCACCTTACCGTTTATGTCAGGAAACTTCACCTTACCGTTAGAGGGTTAAGCCGTCGCCACACGGACCGTGCACCGTGCTGTCGAACGTTAACGTTGAGCGTGCCAAGTTCAACGCGCTGCTGAACGCTCAGGAACGACGCGACTTGTGCATACGGTACGTGGGACCCAACGTGGTATAGGCGATCGCAACGCACTCGAGCCGCAGTTAAGGAATGTTTCTAGTTCGTAAATCACACTGTTTACTCAACGGGCCCGCGTAAAATTGCCACGTTAGCTCTATTAAAACGCACATTTCCTCCATAGTCCACGAAAAGGAAAGTACCATGTCCAATCAATAAGGACACAGGCTTATAAAAGTTCCATTACAAACAGTGCGGTACAAATTTGGAATACTTCTCCGCATAAGAATAATAAATAATGTTTATTATTTCATCATTTCCACATTTTAGTAAAACCCCAAGGTCAGTCTTACTTGATCACTGTTCCTACCCAGTAGCAGAATCTTCGCAACACGTGAATTACGAAGCGTAAAAGAAAAAGGAGCAAAATATTTTTATACAAGTAGCGCTAGCTGTCTAGTAGATTAAGACAATCGAAAAAAGTCACTCCTCAGAAAAAGGTGACCTTATATTTACATAACATCAAATATTATAGTATATACTTATATTAAACTAATAATAAAGTATCAGAGCCTAATAAAAACGCGAATGTCAGGAAAAAATAAAATTGGAACTGTCAAGACGCGAACCATCGGTCCGATGAACAACTTGCTACAAGACGGTGATTCTACTCATTGCGCTAAGCCAATAACACACCTTTGGCTTCTAATGATAGTATGTTACTGCTAACCTTAATCGTAGATATGTTACTAATTGAAATATAACAAATTGTACCAAGAACAATGCGTTTTGGGTGGATCTTCAGTGTGCCGCTGCCTTCAAATAGTCTACTCTCATAATACACAAGTTACAATAATTCTTTTGCCACGAATATGATGCTTCTCATTATTTCATTGGAACAAATCACAAGTTAACCACGCGTTTTCCAGTGATTCTCAATTTGCTGGTGCTCGGAACGGCATATATACGTATAGACTTGAAATGAATGCCGATATGGCGCCTCACAACTCTGCACTGAAGAGAGACGGCTTGCGAGTGACGTAGGTGGCGTTGTGTCATGTCATTGGTCAACGCTCAGACGCACGTTCAGAATATGACATGCCAGATATTCCTCTGCACGTTCGGAAAGACTCCCGAACGTGCTATTCCACGCCATGGCGTCAGAAACTCGGCACTCTCAACGCTCAACGTTCGGATGCACGGGCCGTGTGCCGACGGCTTTACTCTGCTTGCTCCTCGATAGGTCCCCGCTCCGCTCTTTACTCAGTATCTACACAGTAAGTGCTGGAAGAGGAACTGTCCGACGCTCTCTTTGAGTGATGTCTGCTGGGGGCTGCAGTGCAGGAGAGACCGATGCGTCTGAATGAGCTGGCGCTGCCCGGAACCCAGAAGCAGCCGCGGGACTGGGGCCAGCGTGGGTGGCATGTGGCAGAGCGGCCGCTGCCGCCTCACTTCCGCGGTTCCCGCCGCCCGCGATTGTTCGCCGTGTGTCGCCTCGTGTGTTCTGCATACAATGGCCGCTCACATCGCCTGCAGCCTGCCTCCGCTTCCCAGCCTTTCCTCGTCGCCGCCCTCCCGCTACGTAATCTAACCGCTCTCAGACCACCTCCGGCCCGTATAGTGATTTTCATAAAAGTTGCATAGCCAAGGATATCCGTGACTGAAATGAAATTCATACCATAGATTACGTACACAGTGATAATGATGATTATTGGTTTAAGGACATCTACGGTCATCAGTCTCTTATTCATCCCCTACGGCCGCGCGGGATTAGCCGAGCGGTCTAGGGCCGCTGCAGTCATGGACTGTGCGGATGGTCCCGGCGGAGGTTCGAGTCGTCCCTCGGGCATGGATGTCCGTGTTTGACCTTAGGATAATTTAGGTTAAGTAGTGTGTAAGCTTAGGGACTGATGACCTTAGCAGGTAAGTCCCATGAGATTTCACACACATTTGAACATTTGAACATCCGCAACATTTGAACATCCGCTACGATGAATTCTGTGTAACCCATCCGTCTACGTCCAACTCCCATGTGCAAGTGTGAAAACGTTTTCTAACTTCTTGCTTAGTGTGTATCTGAGAAAGGAAATGGCTACCAATCCGGTATTTACCTAGTGAGGTGTGGAAAATCGCCTAACAAATGTGTCCTGACTGGCTGGCTGGCTCACCAGCCCTTGTCATTAAACCACGAGATGGGTTAAAAAAAAAATGGTTCAAATGGCTCTGAGCACTATGGGACTTAACATCTATGGTCATTAGTCCCCTATAACTTAGAACTACTTAAACCTAACTAACCTAAGGACATCACACAACACCCAGTCATCACGAGGCAGAGAAAATCCATGACCCCGAGGTGGGTTCGATTCATTTTCTTTTTATTTTTTATTTTTAAAAATTTATTGGTCTTTGACATTATACATAGAAGTGCGTAACTACAGATTTGATATACAATATTATACACACAGAATAGACTACAGAAAACATACTTTGCACAGTTACATACTCAAGACAGTCCATATATTACAACTTCTCGCGCTGAATCCTTTATGTTTCACTTATAACTGTCCTCTTCTTGCAGAAACCGGGAAATACTAACACAGTCCGTTGCGGACACCTATCGAAACAGGTCCGTCACAGGCATAGGTTGGGTAATTCCTGCTGTGATCAAGGCCCTAAGAAATCTGCGGAATTTTCTGCCGTAGCGTGGACGCCGTAGTATCACATGGTTGGGATCTGCAACCTCACTTGGGTGGACTTCACAGTACGAAGATTGTTGAAAAAATGGTTCAAATGGCTCTGAGCACTATGGGACTTAACATCTGAGGTCATCAGTCCCCTAGAACTTTTTAGAACTACGTAAACCTAACTAACCTAAGGACATCACACACAGCCATGCCCGAGGCAGGATTCGAACCTGCGACCGCAGCAGTCGCGCAGTTCCAAATTGAAGCGCCTAGAACAGCTCGGCCACTGCGGCCGGCCAAGACTGTTGAACTTTCATCCTATAAAGATGTGAATGAAAACAGCCATGACCCATCCAGATGCGTGTTGTAGTAGTGGTATGACACCTAGATAGCTTGATTTGGAGAACCAGGTTTTTCGCGGAATACTCGGTTGTAGTTTTCCATAATGTCTTCCTTTGTACTGTTGTGAGGTCTCCCACATCTGCGATCATTCTCGATAGCCTTTTTCTTTAGCATTAAAATTTGTACATGGAAGGCATGTGTAGCAAGATTGGTCATCAGCCACACTTTGTTTCGCCCGGTGGTCCGTCATCTCGATCCGGGTTAGGCTCGCCTCCCCGTGCGTGCAGGCGGTGCATTAACTGACTCGACTATCCAGACATGTAGGTACATGATAATAGGCGAATGGTTAGGATTATAGTGACATACATGACCTGTTTTTGCGAGTCAGTATGGTGTGATGCTCACATGCTGCAATCTGAGCTCCTAAATGTAATGGTACGGAACGAAAATATATACACAGTGGACAAAAATTTAATCACTTCCAGTAGACACGAGGCTAATACTGCGTAACACCGCCTCTAGTCTTGACAACGGCGGGGAAGAGAGTCCACTTGCTTGTTGAAGTATGTTATATCCAGCCGAAACAACTTATTCATAATTAGATCCCGTACAACTACCAAACTGCGGGGATTCTGATTGTACATATCACCTGCTGTTCCAGACAGTCAGAGACATATTCTGTAGGAGTAAGATAGAGTGATTTAGTGACTCATTCGAGATGTGGCAGTGAGCCTGAATGTACGACAAACGAGAATCGTATGCGTGCAGACCTGTGAACAGCGTTGTTGTTATCCTGGAAGACACGCGTGTCGCACCTTACTCATCGTGAAGGCGTAGTGAAAGGGCAACGCTAGGTCACCGAGAATGTTGACAAAAACATCCTTGTTGATGTTGACAGGAACCAAAATTAGTAGGGTTAGGTCGAGGAACTGATAACACGCCAAAACATCAGAGGACAACCTCCGGCACGTCTTACACCCCCTTCAAACTGCGGGTAAACGCCTCACTGGGCCGTCTTGTGCTATCACCAAGTTTTGCCATTTGAAACGAGGCAAAATTGCAACTCGTCGGACTGCATTACACGCCTCCAGCCGGCTACTGTCCAGTTTCTGTGTTGTTTCATACTCTGAAGACGTGCAGCTTTATGTGCCATTCTAAGCAATGATTTTTGCAAGATACCTCACTCCAAATATTCACTGCAAACAATTCACTTTGCAATGTTCCTTCGGAAACTAGATGATATGGTCCCTACTCACCGAGGGAATCAATTCGTGTGTGGTTTGAGACCGATTGTCATTGACAACGCGTGACACTCGTCTGCGGCGCCTGTCGGTTAGGATCATTTTACGGCCACTGTTGTTACGCCGTGTTACGTGGCGTTACTGCACTCTAAGACAAAAGAAATGACACCTCAAAGGAATTATCCGAATCGGGCGGAAATCGGTAGACGTGATGCTCATGAACAGACAAGCAAATGATTACAGTTTCAGGATAATCTGGTGATTTATTCAATAGAAAGAGTTTCATAAATTGAGCAAGTCAATAACACGTTGGTCCACCCCTGGCCCTTATGCAAGCAGTTATTCAGCTTGGCATACATTGCTAGAGTTGTTGGATAGCCTTCTGAGTGTTATCGTGCCAAATTTTGTCCCACTGGCCCATTATATCGTCAAAATACTGAGCTCGTTGAAGGGCTCTCCAAACTAGGGAGAGATCTGGTGAACTTCCTGGCCAAGGCAGCGTATGGCAATCACGAAAACTAGCAGTAGAAACGGTCGCCGAGTGCCGGCGAGCATTGTCTTGCCGAAATATAAGCCCAGGATGGCTTGCCATGAAGGGCCACAAACCGGGGTGTAGAGTGTCGTCGACGTACAGCTGCGCTCCAAGGCTGCCGCGGATGACAGCCAAAGGGGTCGCGTTATGAAAAGAAATGAAAGCCCCAGTTGTCGGGCCGTGTGGCAGGTGGCAGTGAGCGTCCAGAGCGTCTCCATACACGTCTTCGGTGTGGAATTTCATTGACCGGAGTAGAATTATCTTCAGTGATGAGTCCGCTTCGAAATTAACACCGATGACCAGCGAAGATGTGTCTGGAGAAGCCACGGTCATCACTGGGATACCAACGCGGCTGTCGCCTGCCGTACGGCTCGACAACCAGGAGTGATGGTCTGGGGTGCCATTTCGTTTCATAGCAGGACAACTTTGGTTGTCATCCGCGGCAGCCTTACAGCGCAGCGTTGCGCCGACGATAATCCGTGGCCCGCATCTCGTGGTCGTGCGGTAGCGTTCTCGCTTCCCACGCCCGGGTTCCCGGGTTCGATTCCCGGCGGGGTCAGGTATTTTCTCTGCCTCGTGATGGCTGGGTGTTGTGTGATGTCTTTAGGTTAGTTAGGTTTAAGTAGTTCTAAGTTCTAGGGGACTGATGACCATAGATGTTAAGTCCCATAGTGCTCAGAGCCATTTGAACCATTTGATAATCCGTGCCCTGTTTTGTTGCCCTTCATGGCCAGCCATGCTGGGCTTACAGTTCTGAAAGGTAATGCCCGCTTGCAAGCGGCGACTATTTCTACGGTTTTTCTTCGTGCTTGCCAAACCCTACCTTTCCCAGGAATGTCACCGGATTTTTTTTTAAAAAAATCTTTATTCATCAAAACCAATATTATACATAATAACCCACCACCTAAACAATTAGAGGGTCAAAGTAACATACAAAAGTTCGTAATTATCAAGCAGCATTTACCAAACCTTTGTCTACTTATTGTTAGTATTAACTACAGGATGGAAGGTTAGCTACGCTATGGGCATGCCTACTATTTGACCTACTATTTGACCTACTACACTATGTACTCTACGCTACTAGGCTACATCCTGCAGCGTTACATGTGTGCCAGCAGAATACAAACCTACTGTCTCTTGGCCGTGCCCACCGAGCTAATCCCAGTGGGCGTGCCCCTGGCACTCGGCTGGCCTTAATGGAAAATCGTTGCAGGTCTTTTAAGAGTATCCTAGGATCTATTTTGTACTAATAAAGTTTAACTACCGAGTCATAATTAGTGTGCGGTGTCTATAATCGGTAGGTTCACACCCTCCCCCTAATCCTGGACGCGACGGATCCCTATCGTCACGGCGGTCGGCCAGTACGCGCCTTGGCGGAATGGGATAGGTGTGTGATGTCACTTTATTGCTCATCCGTCACTCTATCTCCCTACTGTATTCTCACAGGACATTGGCGGATACCTCGCTGTCGATGATAGTGAAGGTAACCGGATTCCTGATTAGATGAAAGGTGTCTGTGTTTGGCAGTGAGTTCCTTAAGTCCGTGGCAACATCATCGAAAATGGGACACTCGTAGACCACGTGGTCCGGTGTACCGATCCCGGCACCACAGTCACACGAGGGAGTCGCCCTTTTCCCGAAACGGCAAAGATATGCCAGGTACGGGCCGTGCCCCGTGAGGAACTGCAGCAGTCCCTTACTAGGCTGAAAATGCTTCATTCTTAACCGTTCCTGGATGTTTGATAGCAACTGGTATGTTCTTGTCCCTATCTCATCCCCATCCCAGATCTCTTGCCATAATTCCTCTCCCCTTCTTCTGATTGATGGTTTATCCCCCACTCGAACCCCCATGATGTCCTCAGCTGTCACCGAATTTGCCCCAATTGAGAACCTTTGGAGCAAGGCCCTCCAACCAGCTCGGGATTTTGACGACCTAACGTGCCAATTAGACAGTATTTGGCGCGATATCCATCAGGGGGCTATCCGACAACTCTGTCAATCAATGGCAAGTCGAGTAACTGCTTGCATGGGAGCCAGAGGTGGACCAATGCTTTACTGACTTGCTCAATTTGTGAAGCTCTTTCTCTTGAAGAAATCATCCAATGTTTTTGAAATTGTAATCATTTGTTTGTCTGTACATGTAGACCATATCTACTGATTTCCTTCCCATTCGGATAATTCCTTCGTGATGCGTCGCTTCTTTTGTCTTAGAATGTGCTGAATCTTTCGCCATCCATTGACGGCCTGGTGTCGACTCATTACCTTACTGCACGCCACGTCGCTTCGCGCCCTTCTGCCCTGGGGACGCAGTAGTTGGTCCACTCTCTCTCTTTTGGCAGTCAGTGACAAGACGGAAGCGATTACATTCGAGAAGCCAGCATATCAGCTCACTGCGCAGTGCTTTGGAGCTGGTGTCTCCCTTCTGCCGTCAACAACTCACGAACTGGACAGTCCAGTTGGTTGCGCAGTGTGAGGAGAGGAAGGTAATTTTAGCCCAGCTAGTGCACAGCGAGGCCGCAGCCGTGAACCGTGTGAGGAAAAGCGAGGGCCGGTGACGTGATCAGCGTTTGACCCCTGGCCGGCGGCCCACGCGCCGTTCCTCGAGCCGCGGCTGAGTCACTGCCAGCCTGTGCGGCCGGCCGCTACCTGCGCTGCCGCTGATGTGCGCAACCAGCTGATGCAACAGCCCTGGGGACTGGCCCAGCCTCGTCTTTCATAACGTTCTGCAATCTTATCATACAGCAGCAATACCTATGGACTGAGCATATCGCGCTACGCACGTCGCCATTATCAAACCGAAATAGTCTGGTGACTTACGTAAAGCTCTGTTTGTTTACGTTTTGAGCTACGGCAGAAACTTTAATATTGAAATAATTTGCTCAGGTCTTACAGACTTATTTATTACTAACATCAACGGTGAATAACTGTTGCTTGTTCTTCTTCTTTCTTCAAGTTATAAGCATTTGCCTTGCCTCTTCTGCAGTACCTCTATAATCTGTGGTTAGTTTATATTTGATATCATCATCTATTTGTTTGTCCGCAATTCATTGTTCTTTTGGGCTTTCTATTTTCAATCATTTTTGTGACACGATCTCTCCACTGATTTCTTTAGTCCTCCATCTGTTCATTTATCCTTTTAAGTCCTAATTCTTTTCTTATTGTTGCATTCCTTATCATGTCAGGTAGTCTATAGCTAGCTGCTCTTCTTGCGAACTTCATTTCGTCAGATTGCATTCTGCGTTGATTTCCAGCTGTTATTGTCCAAGTCTTGTTGCCGCATAGTGTAGATGGTCATTCCACTGTTTTGTAGAACTTCGTTAGAGTTTCTTTCCTTATCTTCTTCAGTAGTGTTCTGTACATGGTCCCATTAATGTAACTGAATGTTGCAAGTTTTTGTTTAGTACGTCTTTTGTCACTTGTGAAGGAGTCGGTATTTCCCAAGAAGTTGAATTCATTCACTCTCTGTTTTTTGGTCGTTTAATTACAGTTTTGCTTGGGACTAGGTGCTGACTGAGATAGTCGGTGCTGTAGATGCCAATGGCAATGCTTCAAAGGAGAAAAAAGTTACATTTCATAGCTATGTACCGCAACAGTCTAACTACATTTATCATATTAGAAATAATCGCTTTTTGTGTTGAATATGTTAAGATACAGTGAAATAAAGATTGAACACCATAGGGGCTGTATGACCATACTTTTATGAGACAAGTACTAGATGAATTATGTAGTGTATGCCAGTCATAGGGCGGCCGGAGTGGCCGAGCGGTTCTAGGCGGTACAGTCTGTCTGGAACCGCGCGATCGCTACGGACGCAGGTTCGAATCCTGCCTCGGGCATGGATGTGTGTGATGTCCTTAGGTTAGTTAGGTTTAAGTAGTTCTAAGTTGTAAGGGACTGATGACCTCAGAAGTTAAGTCCCATAGTGCTCAGAGCCATTTTGAACCATTTGCCAGTCACACTACAGATGAATTCTGTAGTGTGTGCCAGTCAGCCCGTTCAGTGTAAAAACATTTGGAGTACTGTTCAACAGATAAGCTTATCTCCGGATTATATAGATCTCCAAACCAATTCGCTTATTTCAAATCAATCGCAATACGAAACTCTGGTACTAGCACCTATATCATGGACAATGAGTATGTACTATTAATAATTTAGCTCCCTAAAAATGAACGAAGACTAAACATACGACAGCAGGAAGGAAAAACTGACGAATTTTGTCCATAAAATTATTTAGAAATCTAATACATAGCTAAAAAAATGGTTCAGATGGCTCTGAGCACTATGGGACTTAACATCTGAGGTCATTAGTCCCCTAGAACTTAGAACTACTTAAACCCATCTAACCTAAGGACATCACACACATCCATGCCCGAGGCAGGATTTGACCCTGCGACCGTAGCGGTCGCGCGGTTCCAGACTGAAGCGCCTAGAACCGCTCGGCCATTGCGGCCGGCTAAACCAAACAGTTGATGCCTATGAAAAGTTAGTACAAAATCTACGATGCTATTGAACCATGTCTCTATGGACTAGCCTTTAACGACAAACTCCGCAGGGCGCTTCTGGACAAAAGTTATACCACATCAGGGTCACGTGAGTTTTAGAAGCGACGTATGTTGGCGACAATAATTCTGTTCTGCGCTTCTGAATGCTCACTCCATTTATATTCCTATATGAATGTGATAAAGGATCACTAGCCTCTGTCTATCATCGCATTCTCAGCATTCTTTAAATGTGCATGTGAGCAAATACTCTATCTCAGTGGTTCCCAACAGGTGGTCCGTGGACCCCCCAGGGGTCCGCGAGCTATGCCAGAGGGGTCCGCAAGATGCTATTAGAATAAAAAAAAATATTAAATATGTTTCGTATGACAACAGATTTTTTGTTTTGACCGTTCAATATTTTTTCAATGTTTTTTCCAAGTACCAAAAATAGAAAATGTACAAAAAGACTTAATTTGGCTTTTTTAGGTACTTGATACTGTGATATGACAAGGTACCAATCATGCTCGATGAGGGGGTCCTCGAGAAAATTTTGTTGGGAACCCCTGCTATCTCATCAGAAATATCTGTATACCCCTAGCTGACCGCTAGCTGTTCCCAAAGGCGGACCCGCCAGCATAAAAAGAGGTGGGCAGTGTTGTCAGTAGAGAAGCTTTAACAACAGAACGGGTCAGTCAGGACAGCTTAATGGCTTCCAACGTGGACTATCCATTGGATGTCACCTGAGCAACAAATCCATCAACCCTTCTAAAGGCGCTCAGCTCGACTGTTGGTGATGTGATTGTCAAGTGGAAACCGAAAAGAACAACCGTAGCTAAACCAAGACCAGGCAGGCCTCATGTACTGATGGGCAGAGGATTGTGGATTTGGTTGAAAAAATCGCATGAAATCAGCGGGAAGAATCACTCGCGAGTTACAAAGGTGAAAAAAAAATCGGATAAAATCATCGAGCAGGTTCTCATGAGCCACACATATTTTTAGTCAATGCAAAGCGACGCTTAGTTGGTGCGAGGGGCGACGCCACTGGACACTGGATGACTGGAAGCGAGAGACTGGGAGTGATAAATCACGCTACAAACAGTGGCAATACGATGGAAGGATCTGAGTTCGACGAATGCCTGGAGAACATATGGTGTGGTGACGTTTTTCGTGGTTAGGATGTGGTCACCTTATCGCGCTTAAAAGCCGCTAAGCGTGGAAGGATATGAATACATTTTACAAAATTGTGAGCTGCGTAGAGCCGACGAACAGCCCGGAGACAACGGTTGTATTATCATGACAGTGCACTTTGTCGTAAAGAAGCATCTGTGAGGCAATGGTTAGTGGACAATAACATTCCTGAACTGGACTGCCCTGTCCGGACCCCGATCTGAACCCATTTTACAATGTGTTGAGGTCTGCGTCCGGGATAATCATACAATGTAAGCTTTCACGGCTAGTACTGAGATCACTTAAAACTTCCAGGCTAACAGGCTGTGGTCGAAGTATACAACTTTCTCCTAACGTTTCCTCTCCGACCGCGGGAGACACCTTCAGAGGCAAAGTGGCAAACTACAATCACAACTCGAGGGAGCACCCAACAAATGGGCAGTGTAGAGGACACCGTAGACCATCGTGTCAGGTCGGCTACGAGATTACCTCTGGTAATGCCAACATTTTCGGTTGAAAGTAATCGATCGTCATTCTTACGTTGCAATGTCGACATCCATATTTTATCTAGTTTAACACCTTCCTCTTTTCCGTTAAAATTATTACGATGCTTACAACTCTCAATAGCCTCTCTATACATACGCGCATGATAATGCGATGTTTTCGATATGACACTGGTGTCATTGAACATTATTTCACGATCGCTCTCTTGCTAAATACGTTCCGCTACGTCCGATTTATCCAGATGTCCCAGCGGCAATTCCTCCTTTGAGGACGGGTGGTAACACTTCTTTTTGTGGAACCAATATAAAATACACCGCAACTACAAGGAATTTTATATACACCCTGTGTAGTCGATCTTAAACATTCTTTTATCTTCCTGGTGGGTCTGAAGGTATTTTCCACACCATAACTGCTCAAAACTTTCCCAATGCCATATGTAACCGTAATATACTTCGACAACGGCCTATTAGCCAAGAAGTTTTAAGTGATGACGTTTGGGATGAGTTAGAGCGTCGACTTCGATCCAGACCCCAGCCCCAACGAGTGGACACACCCCATATTAACGTCCATTGATAGGTTTCCGGATACTTTTGATCAGACAGTGTACTTCTGCGTCCTGTGTATAACTTCTTGACAGTGGAAGAGCTCTGTCATCACCGTGTGATACCCACTAGCCTTACCTTGTTAATATGTTGTTACCCAAAATTTTACGGCCCTTTTTGTGTCATCATTTCATCTTTTCATTTAAATTGTTGGCTAAAAATTGGAGTAATACCTCACGCGACAGTAAAAATAGGGTATAAAAGATGAATGCATTTATTTAGAGAAAGAGATTAAACTAAAATCGTTAGGGGGTAATGTCGGTAGTTATGCGAAACCGTACACAAATGATAACGTGCTGTAAAGGTACAGGGAATATGGTACGCCAGAAGGCTGCATACAATTGCAGAAAGACATGCAGAGGATCGTATCTTGGTGCAGCAACTGGCAGCTAAGCCTCAACGTAAATAAATGTCAACTATTACGCATAAACAGGTGGAACAACATAATAATGCTCCATTACTGCCAGCGATAAGTTACTGGCAACAGCAACAACCATAAAACATCCAAAAGCATTTACCAGGCGCGACCTGAAGTGGTTCGACTCCGTAAAACTGGTTGAAGGAAAAGGAGATGCCAGGGAGAGATTCATCGAAAGAAATCTAGCAGAATGCAACTGAGTCACGGAAGAAACGAATTACAACACACTCGTTCGACTGATTCTTGAGTATTGTTCATCAGTCTGTGTCCTTACCAGATCCAATCAGTAGAGACGACTCAAGTGCCGTGCTTAATCACAGGTTTGTTTAGTAAGCAAGAGAGCGTTGCGGAGATACTCAACACTTCGCCAGTGGCAGGCGCTGCAATAGAGCCGTTGTGCATCACGCACAGTCAGAGTTTTACTATTAAAATTACAAGAGCTTACATTCCAAAAACGGCCAGGGAATAAATTACTTCCTCCTACACGTATTCCACGAAGTGACGGGAATAAATGACGCTATTTCAACGAAGTTTTCCTCACACACTGTGGCCGAGCGGTTTTAGGCGCTTCAGTCCGGAACCGCGCTGCTGCTACGGTCGTAGGTTCGAATCCTGCCTCGGACATGGATGTGTGTGATGTCCTTAGGTTAGTTAGGTTTAAGTAGTTCTAAGTTCTAGGGGACTGATGACCTCAGATGTTAAGTCCATAGTGCTTCGAGTCATCTGAACTATTTTGATCCTCACACACTGCTCTGTATCAGTTTAATATGCGCTCGCGATGGGAGATGTGATGAGATAGTAAGAGCATCTGGGAAACAAGATCGATTGTTGTGAGGTACGTGTTGGGTTCCTGCATCGAAACTGTACCAGTTGACATGCACCGGATTAAAAATGCGTGATCTGGATGTTAAAGTGGAGGTAGAATTTTTTGCCGTGGGGTAATTAATGAGGGTGTATCTTATAGACGCAGTGTCCGTGAAAGCTTATCTCAACCGCCCCCAGCAAAAATGCAAGAAACTGATATTGAAATTAGGCTGTTGACAAGGATCGTACTATCGACGGAATACAAGTTCGAATAGGACAAACTTTTAGAAGGAAATTGGTTGAGTGCTTCTCATACGAACTATCTTGGCACTCGTCTTATTCGATTTAGCGACACCAAAGAAAATGGAAATGCCGTGTGGCTAGGGCCTCCCGTCGGGCAGACCGTTCACCTGGTGCAGGTCTTTCGAGTTGACGCCACTTCGGCGACTTGTGTGTCGATGGGGATGAAATGATGATGATAAGGACAACACAACACCCAGTCCCCGAGCGGAGAAAATCTCCGACCCAGCCGGGAATCGAACGAGGGCAGTTAGGTATGACATTCCGTCGCGCTGACCACTTTTTTTATCTCATTTTGTTCGATATTGATCGTTAAATTCGTTCGGGGCGGTCGTCCGATGACACCCGTTCAGCCTCTTCGTTGATCCGTTCACTCAGTTTTTTTCTATTACAGACTGCAGCTAACTCTCTGACCGAACATGCTGAGCTACCGTGCCGGCAACCACTCAGCTATCAAAGAAAATGAAAATTAGGATCAAAGTATCAGGTTTCTGTCGCCTTTGGTGGTACGATCCCGCACGTGGGAGAGCGTTGGCTGTTGTTGGCGGTGAGTTCACTTTCGTCCGGCGTGACCCGCTGTGAGGAGGTGGCCCACAGCCTGAGGCGGCGCCAGCTAACGGGTCGCGCGGCACACTTCGCTACTTGCAGCGACAGTCAACCGCCACGTGACGCCCCACGTGCTGCGGCCAACACGGCTGCCCACCGCCGCCAAACAGGGTTCCAGCTGGTCTCCAACTCTGCGGCATACTGAATTACAAACCATCAAGATTTAGTCGACCTCAAGCCGAGCAACTTCGGCGTTATATTTCCATCTAGCTATACTACTGGCCATTAAAGTTGCGACACCAAGAAGAAATACAGGTGATAAACGGGTATTCATTGGATAAATATATTATACTAGAACTGTCATGTGATTACGTTTTCACGTAATTTGGGTGCATAGATCCTGAGAAATCAGTAGCCAGAACAACCACCTCTGGCCGTAGTAACAGTCTTGATACGCCTGGGCATTGAGTCAAACAGAGCTTGGATGGCGTGTACAGGTACAGCTGCCCATGCAGCTTCAACACGATACCGCAGTTCATCAAGAGTAGTGACTGGCGTGTTGTGACGAGCCAGTTGTTCGGCCACCATTGACCAGACGTTTTCAATTGGTGAGAGATCTGGAGAATGTGCTGGCCAGGGCAGCAGTCGAACATTTTCTGTATCCAGAAAGGCAACATGCGGAGGTGCATTATCCTGCTGCAATGTAGGGTTTCGCAGGGATCGAATGAAGAGTAGAGTCACGGGTCGTAACACATCTGAAATGTAACGTCCACTGTTCAAAGTGCTGTCAATGCGAACAAGAGGTGACCGAGACGTGTAACCAATGGCACCCCATACCATCACGCCGGGTGATACGCCAGTATGGCGATGACGAATACACGCTTCCAATGTGCGATCACCGCGATGTCGCCAAACACGGGTGCGACGATCATGATGCTGTAAACAGAACCTGGATTCATCCGAAAAAATGACGTTTTGCCATTCGTGCACCCAGGTTTGTCGTTGAGTACACCATCGCAGGCGCGCCTGTCTGCGATGCAGCGTCAAGGGTAACCGCAGCCATAGTCTCCGAGCTGATAGTCCATTCTGATGCAAACGTCGTCGAACTGTTGACTCAGGGATCAAGAGGTGGCTGCACGATCCGTTACAGCCATGCGGATAAGATGCCTGTCATCTCGACTGCTAGTGATACGAGGCCGTTGGGATCCAGCACGGCGTTCATATTACCCTCCTGAACCCACCGATTTCATATTCGTGGTATAGCAATTTTAATGGCCAGTAGTGTAGTTTCTGTATGCCTATGATCTAAAACATCGTGAGCATCTGTTTAACAGCGTGTTGTTCCACTTTTCAAACACAGCACAACAGATTCTGCAGGTCCTTGACAGGATTCCAGAAGTATGTAGAACCAAATTTTTATGCACAGGTCACGCAAATCCCTCAAATGGTGATTTATGGGCACGCAGCTGGCACCCGATATCTGTTCCAATTGGTACAGCTTCGGCACATTTGGTGGCCAAGGCAACAGTGTGAGTTCACTGTAATGCCCTCAAATCACTATAGCAAGATTGTGACCTTGCAACACAGACTGTTATCCTGCTGGAAGATGTCATTGCCATAGAAGGAGATTTCAAGCATGAAGTGATGCAGATTGTCCCCAGTAATGTTAACGTAGTTCTCTGCTATCATGATGCCTTCGATTACCAACACAGGTCCCGTGGAAGCCCAACTCCACGACATAGTTCTGCCCTCACCGGCCGCATCTGTGGTGCAGTGCATGTTTCGTTGAGCCATACGTCTGGGTGACGGCGTGTAAGGACCCAACCTTCGACCTGGTGTAACAAAAAATGCTATTCATTCGCTAGGTGACACGTTTCTATTGGTCCACGGTGAAAACTCAGTGATGCTGTGCCCACTACAATCATAACTGACGATGTCGTTGGGTCAACACAGGAACAAGTAGGAGTCGTGTTATGTGGAACTCCATGTTCAACAATGGTCTTGGAACGATGTGCTCCGAAACACTTCTGCCTGCACCAGCATTCTATGCTGTCGTCAGGTGTGCCACAGATCGCTGCCTATCTTGCATTACACAGTGGCGGGATACGCCGACTTCTACTTTTTGTGATGAGACGTGATCGTCTAATACCATGCGGTCTACTCGTTATTTCACCATCCTTCAACCTCTTTCTATATACTTATATGGATATGGTGTCTGTTCTTTCGGACATGTCCCAAAGAACAGACACCATTCCATATAAAAAATGGCTCTGAGCACTATGGGACTCAACTGCTGAGGTCATTCGTCCCCTAGAACTTAGAACTAGTTAAACCTAACTATCCTAAGGACATCACAAACATCCATGCCCGAGGCAGGATTCGAACCTGCGAGCGTAGCGGTCTTGCGGTTCCAGACTGCAGCGCCTTTAACCGCACGGCCACTTCGGCCGGCCATTCCATATAAGTATGTAGATCTGGCAATTCCAGCCATGACCTCCTACTTCTGTGCGGATGCACACATATTCCCCGAACTCTTACGGGACTCGATAAGAATGTCTTCCACGAGTAATGAGTGTGTTGGGGTGGGACACTACGAATGTAGTGTGTGGACATACAAGGTGAGAATGTGGGTGTCACGAGAGGCGTGCGCGAGATAGTCCCTGCAGTCGCGCTGTCCTCTGTGCCCTCGGTGGCTCAGATGGATAGAGCGTCTGCCATATAAGCAGGAGATCCCGGCTTCGAGTCCCGGTCGGGGCACACATTTTCATCCGTGCCCGTTGATATATATCAACGCCCGTCAGCAGCTGAAGGTATTAATATAATTCTAATTTCTTTCTATAGGTGCTCACGACAGGAGTACGTCAACAGGCGACCAGCTTCGCCGTTTCTGAGATTCTCGTTTCCAGTCGCAGCGCCACAACAACGAGCCCCTTTGTCAAAACCGCTTACGGCCCGTATCTTCGCTATAACGACTGCCCATTCGTATCTCTTCCACTTACATTCCTTCCGTACTGCGTCACGCGCCCGCAACAGAACCAGGAGGCATTCAATCTCGCGGTGGGCAGTGATCATAATGTTTTGGCTCGTACTGCATATGGGCAGCTTTATATTTTCCAAAGTATTGCGTGTAAAAATATCACTAATGCGTGAATAGAACCGTAAATACATCGAGTTTGCATTGTCCCCTCCAGATGGCGTTACGAGTACGGTCCCTTGACAAAAAGGCGGCAAAGCAACAAAAGAGTGTTTTTGCGTTGGAATACGTATATGTGTTAGAACAGCGCAAAGTGCATTCAGAAAGAATTATGGGCAAGAACCGACACGTAAACAGAGCATTGTGTGTTGGTATCGGCAGTTTAGGGACACTGGTTGTCTCTGTAAACAGAAAAGTACCGGTCGACCAAGTGTGCCTGCCGCATGCAATCATAGAGATAGCGAAGGAAAAAGTTCCATATGCAATCCAAAAAGTTAACGCTCCGTCCAAGCCACTAACTTGGAATACCCAACGTTCCTTTTATCTGGAATGGTTAGTCGCTACAATGTGTGTAGAGCACTGAAAATCCTCATAAAATGTTGGTGCATGAACGAGATTCGCCGAAGTTTTCTCTGCAACGTCACATACGAATTTGTACGCGCCGTTTTTCTTCTGTTAGAAGACTGTTAAGGGTATCTTTTACCTTTATACATTGCAGTTGTGGTCGTTTCCCTAGCCGACTGCTGATTCCGAGAACTTCATCTTCCAACAAGACGGGCACCCTCTAGTCGATGCATCGATGTTCGTCGCTGCCCAGACGACGAGCCTCGGCATCGGTGAGTTGGGGAAGTGATGAAGATGATGTGGCTCTGTCCGCTAACCCCCCACCACCACCACCCTCTCCACCATGTCGCTTGACTTGATGCCTTGTGATGACGTCTTCCTTTGGGGATACAATGAGAACCGTGTTTACGCATCCCTACTGCCCAAAACAGCGGAAAAACTCATAGAATGCATCAACGCTGTTGTGATGACTATTGACAGAATGTAGCCCTATTAGATACGGAGCATCGATTCGGTGTATTGTTCATGTGACGCCACGTTCGTCGGTAAACAGCATTATAAATCGTAGTGTACCTAACTTGCAATACCCGAACGATTATAATTTTTTAATTGTTTGTGTCGCTCTATCTCATGATTTATAGGAAGATAAACCCGACAAAATTATACTGCAAGTGGTGTAGAATCAATGTTATCTCAGTAATTTCATTTTTTTAATGTTCATTTGTTAACAGTTTTCCTTTGTTAATCACCTACCTTTTTTCGGCCGCCTCCATGGTAGGATATGATGTTTTATGGAGACGCTCCGTCTTTTTTGTGAAGGAAAATAGTGTAACTTGTATCGAAAAATATTCAGTACAGTGTTTATTACAAGTCTGGAGTGACCTTTTTTTAGTGGGAGGAAAAGTCTACGTCCATTAAGATTCCTTCTACAAAAATTTTGTATCACGAAGACGGTGCCTTATCGACGCATCACGGTCGGAAGAAATCTATTTATCTAGTAAGAAGAAGGCCGCAGAAGAAGATTCCAGAGGTGCTGCTATCAATAAGAAACGAGGTAAAGCGATAACTTCCGCGGATATTACTTTACAACACATTAACGAGAATTGGTAGAATTTCAGGTGAGCGTAACAACAGCAGCTGTTCGATCTGGCGCCCTCCGCAAATATCTTCAAAGACTTATAATTTTTTATACAAATTGTAAAAATAACTGAATCACGTTCCCTCATGTAAAAATGCTATGGGATTTGCAGAATGTGTAATACGAAAAGACGAATACCTTTCAACTCACATCATCGAGTATTTCAAAAAGACTATGTATTTTACATAAATAAAAATAGAAACGTGGGGTGAATTTCTCTTACGCAAACGACTGCAAAGTTATTATTTTCAAAACAATCATCGGATTTTGCAGTGATGTATCCTCTACATGCATACCAATACAACCTTGGGGCACTTTTTATAATTACGTTTTGCCGGCCGAAGTGGCCGTGCGGTTAAAGGCGCTGCAGTCTGGAACCGCAAGACCGCTACGGTTGCAGGTTCGAATCCTGCTTCGGGCATGGATGTTTGTGATGTCCTTAGGTTAGTTAGGTTTAACTAGTTCTAAGTCCTAGGGGACCAATGACCTCAGAAGTTGAGTCCTATAGTGCTCAGAGCCATATAATTACGTTTAGGATAAACTGTACATTTACCTTTAACAAACGTTGAATAAGGCTTCAGCCGGACACATGACAAACATCCAAATGATACTCAAACTCGTCCCATACTTTGGAGCACGTCTGGAGTTAACTGTGTTCACTGCCGTTGCAATGCGGCGTCGCGGTTCACACACAGTTGCTCGAATGGGAGGCAAGTAGACAGAGGCTTTCACCCCCCCCCCCCTCACCAACTCCCCCCCCAAATATATATATATATATATATATATATATATATATATATATATATACCGCGTGAAGTCAGACAGCGTTAGAGGTCAATTGTGCAGTGCGAGTTACTCACGCTCTTTGCGGCTGACAGCCACATACACCTTCTGAAATGGGGAGAGCGAGCAAGGTGACGCAGTGGCTAGCACACTGGACTCGCTTTCAGGAGGACGGCGGTTCAAACCTGCGTCCGGCCATCCTGATGTAGGTTTTCTGTCGTATCTCTAAACCACTTAAGGCAAATGCCGAGATGGTTCCTTCAGAAGTACACGGCCGCTTTCCGACTCTATCGTTCCCTCGTCCGAGCTTTTAATTCTGTGTTACTGCCATCTCGACTTTTTTTTCTTTATTGCTACTTCACCCCCCCCCCCCCCTCCCCGCGCCCGTGCCCCATACGGGCACGGAGAATTGACTGTCAGCGGCGCAGGCAACCCTGTATTCAGCCTATTGACAATGACAAGTTAAATGAGACAGTAAACAAGTAACAGATAGTGGGGATAGATTGCATTTAAAACTACACTACTGGCCATTAAAATTGCTACACCAAGAAAAAATGCAGATGATAAACTGGTATTCTTTGGACAAATACATTATACTAGAACTGACATGTGATTACGTTTTCACGTAATTTGGGTGCATAGAGCCTGAGAAATGAGTACCCAGAACAACCACCTCTGGGCGTAATAACGGCCTTGATACGCCTGGACATTGAGTCAAACAGAGCATGGATGGCGTGAACAGGTGCAGCTGCCCATGCAGCTTCAACACGATACCACAGTTGATCAAGAGTAGTGACTGGCGTATTGTGACGAGCCAGTTGCTCGGCCACCATTGACCAGACGTTTTCAGTTGGTGTGAGATCTGGAGAATGTGCTGGCCAGGGAGGCAGTCGAACATTTTCTGTATCCAGAATGGCCCGCACAGGACCTGCAACATGCGGTCGTGCATTATCCTGCTGAAATGTAGGGTTTCACAGGGATCGAATTAAGGGTAGAGCCAAGGGTCGTACGTAACACATCTGAAATGTAACGTCCACTGTTCAAAGTGCTGTCAATCCGAACAAGAGGTGACCGAGACGTGTAACCAATGGCACACCATACCATCACGCCGGGTGATACGCCAGTATGGCGATGACGAATACACGCTTCCAATGTGCTATCACCGCGATGTCGCCAAACACGGATGCGACCATCATGATGCTGTAAACAGAACCTGGATTCATCCGAAAAAATGACGTTTTGCCATTCGTGCACCCAGGTTCGTCGTTGAGTACACCATCGCATGCGCTCCTGTCTGGGATGCAGCGTCAAGGGTAACCGCAGCCATAGTCTCCTAGCTGATAGTCCATTCTGATGCAAACGTCGTCGAACTGTTGACTCATGGATCAAGACGTGGCTGCACGATCCGTTACAGCCATGCGGATAAGATGCCTGTCATCTCGACTGCTAGTGATCCGAGGCCGTCGGACCCAGCACGGCGTTCCGTATTACCCTCCTGAACCCACCGATTCCATATTCTGCTAACAGTCATTGGATCCCGACCATCGCGAGCAGCAATGTCGCGATACGATAAACCGAAATCGCGATAGGCTACAATCCGACCTTTATCAAAGTCAGAAGCGTGATGGTACGCATTTCTCCTCCTTACACTAGGTATCACAACAACTTTTCACCAAGCAACGCCGGTCAACTGCTGTTTGTGTATGAGAAATCGGTTGGAATCTTTCCTCATGTCAGCACGTTGTAAGTGTCACTACCGACGCCAACCTTGTGTGAGTGCTCTGAAAAGCTAATAATTTGCATATATACAGCATATTCTTCCTGTCGGTTAAATTTCACGTCTGTAGCACGTACTCTTCATGGTGTAGCAATTTTAATGGCCAGTAGTGTATTTAATGGTGAAAAATGAAACGGATATTTTTAGATGAACGATAGATGACTTCTTGCACTGGTAATGAAAAAAGAGTAACAATAAAAGGTAAAATGAAACACATCAAGCCGCAGTTTAAAATATTTAAAACAGTGATATTTAAAAGATGCACATACCCGTCACTAGAAACAGGAACGACCTGCCACAGGACAGGGAGCCAGCCATCTCGACTCAGCAACACCTATATCTATATTAATACTGAAACAGTAAAACTGTCGTGTCTGTCTGTTTGAGTGTTGAAACACGCTTATCTCGAAAACTACTATGCAACTTTTCATGGAGTTTTTACAGGTCACTTGAGCGCAGCTCGGAGCAACATATAGACTTTACTTCATCGCTGAGAAAAAAGATATCGTAATTTAAGGTTTTATCTAAAATCTTCTGCTCAGTTTAGTTATTCGGATGTTTAATCATCATGGCGTAATACGCCAAAGGACCAACAGATGTCGCGGTTAATACACCAAAGAACCAATAGACGGTGCTGCTAATTATTTTAGCTCATTTGTAAATGACGGATGTATTTTCGGAACTTTACGTCAGTGACAGAATTAAGCGCCACAATCTTATCATTATGAATACAGACTGACACTGAGTATACTTGGCTCGGATATACGGACTTACTCATTTCACGTTATGTATTAAAAACTTAATGACATTGCTTTGCTTCTTTCGATAGATTTTATTTATGTTTTTTGCTAGGAGCAACAAATGTATTACGTTTGCTTTGTGGTTTGTGTGCCTACACATTTAGTTTACGTTTAGTTTTGTTTACGAATAAAAATGCCTAGAAAACTGTCGACTCTATCTGAATACAACAGGACGACTAAAAGATTGAGGGCTATACGATCTCAAGAATCCAACGGGGAACATTCTATCTCTGTACGTCACCGGGGATTGAATCTGTAGCATCTCAGGGATATGCTAAACAGCTCACAGACACGTCACATTAGTCTTCATTATGTAATCGCTAAGTTCAAACTAAAATTAAAAAATAATGCAACGGTTTATCTGCCGTCCCATAACTGTCCTGCAATCGTGATAAAAAATAAACACCAAAGGCTGCTGACCTCCCTGGACAACATTCATTTCCTGATTAATCTTACATTGTGGATCTGCTTCCGACACTTCGCTGCGGAAGTTGACACCTGGACCTGGACTTCAGTTCTGTTTCTGCAAGATGGCAGTCACAAAATTTTCGGCCCTACATCAAATCATCTTCTCTGTTTTACTGAAGAAACGCAGCGAAGACGGAGTCGTCCATACACGCTAACATCGTCATCTGTTGTACACTAATCGTAATAAATTATGTCTTTCCTTACTCATTTTATTTGGCCTCTTCGTATATTCCTTTAGTGATAGGACTGATAAAAAAAGACATTAAAACAATTTCTTTAAACGATATATGCACTCTTTATCATAGGTATTGAAACTGGCAGGGACATTTTGTAGTGAGGAGCCAATGATTTAAAAAGACTTTAGGATCGTGAGGCGCCTCTCCATTCATCAGACTCTCGATTACGTGACACCGCAAGCCAAGCTGTTTGAAGAACTCGTCTCTGAGACGTTAAGTGGCGTACTGAAACACTAGCTGCCCGCTGCGAAGGAAATTTATACCTCGCTAAACTCAGCGTTAATGCTCTCATAAGCAAATATAACCTGAGCTTTCTTCGCGTAAAACTACTCGAAGGTCTTCAGAGCTCTTTAAGTTTGTTTAGCTTTGGGTTATATGAACAGAACGCCCGTCGGAAAATACGAGAAAAACTGTACAACCTCTGCAAAAATTATCTGCTGAAAGCTGAGATGGACTTATGTAATACTAATTAACAAAGAAAAGCGAACGTTAAAAGGAGTGGTACAGTATTCGTTTCTGAAACTCCAAAGCCCACATTTTTGAGGTTCCAGCATCAGAGAGGAAAAAAAAAATGATTTCAGAATTGGTTCAAACGCACGCATGTGCATGAATTATAAAGGCAAATGTTTTGAAAAACAATGAAACTATGTCTGAAAAAAAAATGTTGCTACCTTTCATTGTGTTTGTAATAACTAAAAGGTGTGAGATTTAAAACTTTCCCGGCGAACATACTGTCCCACAAAATTTCGCGAGAACTGCCGGATGTTTGTAACTTCCTGCCACAATATTTCGGAGCAGAGTCTTCTGGCCATCTTCAGGTGATACTGGTGAAAACGCACTGAGCTCCGGTATTTAAGGCCCAGAATCCGTGGAAATACGATTGTCTAACAGTGCGTCTCTTATTAATCGAGACGGCGGTTTTCAATTGAACTCGGCGTGGAATCCAGTCGTTGAAAGACTTCGTGACCTCCGTAGCCGGCGTAGTTCTGTGATAGAACAGCGGGAAGACAATCGAACTGATATCGATGCGGCGAGTTTTCACCACGGAGGGCGCGTCGCTGCAGAATAGAACGCGCTCAAGTAGCGCACGTGCAACGCCAAGTGAATCCACCACGCATGTGCCGGAGGGGCCTTAAATACCAGAGCTCAGGGAGGTTTCGGCAGTATCCCCTGAAGATGGCCAGAAGACTCTGCGCCGAAATATTGTGGCAAGAAGTTACAAACATCCGGCAGTTCTCCCGAAATTTTGTGGAACAACTAAAAGGTGGTTCCCGAACTGTTGTCATAGTCCTCTAAACGAGACAGACGGTAGATTTAAGGCCTTGGCAATATCAAGATCCTTTGACGGAGAGTAGTAGGTGCCAGCTAGTTTCCTTGGATGTAAAGATCCCGATATTTTCCTAAACCGTTTAAGGAAGAAAGATTAGACATCGCGTCCCGTCGCCGTATGTCCATTAGAGACGGATCACAAATGCAGATTTTACAAGGCCGATTTTGACACTGCGTTGCTCACTTGGCTCTCAAGCACAGGCAGCAAGACATCTTCAGTTAGTCCACAGCCAGCAACTAATAATATGCAGAGCAAAGTTTTGGAAATTTTTAGATTTCCGGAAGGCTTTTGACAATGTTCCTCACAAGCGACTTCTAATCAAATTGAGTGCCTACGGACTGTCGCCCCAGTTGTGCGACTGGATTCGTGATTGCCTGTCAGAAAGGTCCAGTTCGCAGTAACTGCCGGAAAGTCATCGAATAAAAAAAGAAGTGATATGTAGCGTTCTCAAGGAAATGTTACAGGCCCTCTGCTGTTTCTGATCTATGTAAACTGTTTAGGGGACGATCTGAACAGCCATCTTAGATTGTTTGCAGATAATGCTGTCATTTATCCAATCGTAAAGTCATCAGAGGATTAAAACCAACAGCCGGCCGGAGTGGCCGAGCGGTTCTAGACGCTACAGTCTGGAACCGCGCGACCGCTACGGTGGCAGGTTCGAATCCTGCCTCGGGCATGGATGTGTGTGCTGTCCTTCGGTTGGTTAGGTTTAAGTAGTTCTAAGTTCTAGGCGACCGATGACCTCAGCAGTTAAGTCCCATAGTTCTCAGAGCCATTTGAACCATTTAAAACCAACAGCGAAATAGACAAGATATACATATGGTGCGAAAAGTGGCAATTTAATAATGAAAAGTGTGATGTCATCCGCATAAAAACTAAAAGGAATTCGCTAAATTTCGGTTAGACGATAGATCACAAAAATCTAAAAGGTGTCAACTCAACTAAATTCCTAGGGATAACATTACGAACAATACATACGAAGGCGCGTTGAAAAGTAATGCCTAGAACATTTTTATGTAAAAACTCTTAAAGTTTTTTTTAAATAAATCAAACGTTATTAACATCCTATATGTTTATTCTTCCTCTCTACTTGCAGCCTCTGCCACTACAGGGCTACTAATTGTAGCGTAGTAACGTGGCGGAGTGTGTCGGTACGTGAGAAACAACGTGCTGTAATCGAGTTTCGAATTCGAAGAACTCGTGGACACATGGAGCACCTTTTCCTTCAACACGGCAATGCCGGCCCACTCACGAGCACAGCGACATCTGCAACAATCTGACCTTGGGTCCATTGTCATTGATCATCCTCCATACAGTCCCGACTTGGCCAAATCCGATTTTGATCTGTTTCCAAAACTTAAAGTAGACCTTCGAGGACTTCACTTTGACAGTAATGAAACGGTGGAAGCACAGTCAACAGTCAGACATTCCAGTGGCGGTATCAACAAACTGGTCTCTATATGTAAATACAAGGTGGAGTGGGGAAGAAAGGAAAGGGGAAGAATCACAGGTGTCAGCTGCATAGTAACATTACGCGGAATCAGCGGCGCCGAGTGAAAATGTGTACCGGACCGGGATTCGAACCCGGGATCTCCTGCTTACTAGCCAAGGGCGGTAACCACTGCGCCATAGGGGACACCGTGTTATCACCACCGCATGGACCATCTCGGATCGCCTCTCGGCCGATCCACACTCCCTTCGAGCGCCACCTGTCGGCAATCCCTGTCCATTTCCTCCAAATTCGCTCTTCCGAGATTCCCACAGGAGGTCGAATGTATTTGTGCAGTCGCACTGAAGAAGATGGACACGTTGCCCATCTAGGCCAATCAAATTATATGAATGTTCAGGCATATAAATTGGTCTCTCGTCGGGAGTAATGTGTTCATCGCTTGTATCACTACGTTTGGAAATAAATACACTCCTGGAAATGGAAAAAAGAACACATTGACACCGGTGTGTCAGACCCACCATACTTGCTCCGGACACTGCGAGAGGGCTGTACAAGCAATGATCACACGCACGGCACAGCGGACACACCAGGAACCGCGGTGTTGGCCGTCGAATGGCGCTAGCTGCGCAGCATTTGTGCACCGCCGCCGTCAGTGTCAGCCAGTTTGCCGTGGCATACGGAGCTCCATCGCAGTCTTTAACACTGGTAGCATGTCGCGACAGCGTGGACGTGAACCGTATGTGCAGTTGACGGACTTTGAGCGAGGGCGTATAGTGGGCATGCGGGAGGCCGGGTGGACGTACCGCCGGATTGCTCAACACGTGGGGCGTGAGGTCTCCACAGTACATCGATGTTGTCGCCAGTGGTCGGCGGAAGGTGCACGTGCCCGTCGACCTGGGACCGGACCGCAGCGACGCACGGATGCACGCCAAGACCGTAGGATCCTACGCAGTGCCGTAGGGGACCGCACCGCCATTTCCCAGCAAATTAGGGACACTGTTGCTCCTGGGGTATCGGCGAGGACCATTCGCAACCGTCTCCATGAAGCTGGGCTACGGTCCCGCACACCGTTAGGCCGTCTTCCGCTCACGCCCCAACATCGTGCAGCCCGCCTCCAGTGGTGTCGCGACAGGCGTGAATGGAGGGACGAATGGAGACGTGTCGTCTTCAGCGATGAGAGTCGCTTCTGCCTTGGTGCCAATGATGGTCGTATGCGTGTTTGGCGCCGTGCAGGTGAGCGCCACAATCAGGACTGCATACGACCGAGGCACACAGGGCCAACACCCGGCATCATGGTGTGGGGAGCGATCTCCTACACTGGCCGTACACCACTGGTGATCGTCGAGGGGACTCTGAATAGTGCACGGTACATCCAAACCGTCATCGAACCCATCGTTCTACCATTCCTAGACCGGCAAGGGAACTTGCTGTTCCAACAGGACAATGCACGTCCGCATGTATCCCGTGCCACCCAACGTGCTCTAGAAGGTGTAAGTCAACTACCCTGGCCAGCAAGATCTCCGGATCTGTCCCGCATTAAGCATGTTTGGGACTGGATGAAGCGTCGTCTCACGCGGTCTGCACGTCCAGCACGAACGCTGGTCCAACTGAGGCGCCAGGTGGAAATGGCATGGCAAGCCGTTCCACAGGACTACATCCAGCATCTCTACGATCGTCTCCATGGGAGAATAGCAGCCTGCATTGCTGCGAAAGGTGGATATACACTGTACTAGTGCCGACATTGTGCATGCACTGTTGCCTGTGTCTATGTGCCTGTGGTTCTGTCAGTGTGATCATGTGATGTATCTGACCCCAGGAATGTGTCAATAAAGTTTCCCCTTCCTGGGACAATGAATTCACGGTGTTCTTATTTCAATTACCAGGAGTGTATGTAGACTGTAAAATGTTGATAAACTTTGTGTTATTTAAAAACCTTTAAGAGCTGTCACGTAAGCAATTCGGACGCACTGCTTTTCGTCACGCCCTCGTAGATAACACTGTGGCGAAAGAGAACACGACGATCTATTTAGAAGACGCAACGGGATGCTAAAGAGACCCCTCCTACGCAACGCTTGTCCGCCCTCTTCGCTGTGGGATCCGCATGTGATTGGGACTGATGATGATGATGTTTGGTTTGCGGAGCGCTCAACTGCGCGGTCATCAGCGACCGTACAAAGTCTCAATATTGACACCATCCACTTTTTACACAATCCAATCTAGATACAGTCACGTATGATAACGATGATGATGAAATGATGAGGACAACACTAACAAAATGGTTCAAATGGCTCTGAGCACTATGGGACTCAACATCTGAGGTCATCAGTCCCCTAGAACTTAGAATTACTTAAACCTAACTAATCTAAAGACATCACGCACAGCCGTGCCCGAGGCAGGATTCGAACCTGCGACCGTAGCGGTCTTGCGGTTCCAGACTGAAGCGCCTAGAACCGCACGGCCACAAGGGCCGGCACAACACTAACACCCAGTCCCCGAGCAGAGATGTGATTGGACTGACAGGAGACATCGAAAAAGTTCAAAGAAAATTTGCTCGTTTTGTATTGTCGCGAAATAGGGAAGAGAGTGCCATGGATGTGACACGCGAATTGGGGAGACAGTTATTAAAACAAAAGCGTTTTTCGTTGCAACAGGATCTTCTACTGAAATTTCAATCACCAACTTTCTTCTCCAAACGCGAAAAAATTTGTTGACGCCCACCTACGTAGGGATAAATAATCACTGTAATAGAATCAGAGCTCGTACGGATGGATTTAAGTTATTCTCCGCGCGCTGTTCGAGAGTAGAGAAATAGCTTTCAGGTGCTTCGCTGAACTGTCTGCCAGGCACTTAATTGTGAACCGCAGAACTGTCATGTAGATGTACACTACTGGCCATTAAAATTGCTACACCACGAAGATGACGTGCTACAGACGCGAATTTTAACCGACAGGAAGAAGATGCTGTGCTATGCAAATTATTAGCTTTTCGAAGTATTCACACAAGGTTGACGCCGGTGGCGACACCTACAACGTGCTGACATGAGGAAAGTTTCCAACCGATTTCTCATACACAAAGAGCAGTTGACCGGCGTTGCTTGGTAAAACGTTGTTGTAATGCCTCGTGTAACGAGGAGAAATGCGTACCATCATGTTTCCGACTTTGATACAGGTCGGATTGTAGCCTATCGCGATTGCGTTTTGTCGTATCGCAACATTGCTGCTCGCGTTAATCGAGATCCAATGACTGTTAGCAGAATATGGAATCGGTGGGTTCAGGAGGGTAATACGGAACGCCGTGCCGGATGGCAACAGCCTCGTATCACTAGCAGTCGAGATGACAGGCATCTTGTCCGCATGGCTGTAACGGATCGTGCAGCCACGTCTCGATCCCTGAGTCAACAGATGGGGACGTTTGCAAGACAACAACCATCTGCACGAACAGTTCGACGAGGTTTGCAGCAGCATGGACTATCAGCTCGGAGATCATGGCTGCGATTACCCTTGACGCTGCATCACAGACAGGAGCGCCTGCGATGGTGTACTCAACGACGAACCTGGGTGCGCGAATGGCAAAACGCCATTTTTTCGGATGAATCCAGGTTCTGTTTACAGCATCATGATGGTCGCATCCGTGTTTGCGACATCGCGGTGAACGCACATTGGAAGCGTGTATTCGTCATCGCCATACTGGCGTATCACCCGGCGTGATGGTATGGGGTGCCATTGGTTACACGTCTCGGTCACCTCTTGTTCACACTGACGGCACTTTGAACAGTGGACGTTACATTTCAGATGTGTTACGACTCTTGGCTCTCCCCTTAATTCGATCCCTGTGAAACCCTACATTTCAGCAGGATAATGCACGTTGCAGGTCCTGTACGGGCGTTTCTTGATACAGAAAATGTTCGACTGCTGCCCCGGCCAGCACATTCTCCAGATCTCTCACCAATTGAAAACGTCTGGTCAATGGTGGCCGAGCAACTGGCTCGTCACAATACGCCAGTCACTACTCTCGATGAACTGTGGTATCGTGTTGAAGCTACATGATTAGCTGTACCTGTACACGCCATCCAAGCTCTGTTCGACTCAATGCCCAGGCGTATCAAGGCCGTTATTACGGCCAGAGGTGGTTGTTCTGGGTTCTGATTTCTCAGGATCTATGCACCGAAATTGCGTGAAAATGTAATCACATGTCAGTTCTGGTGTAATATATTTGTCCAATGAATACCCGTTTATCATCTGCATTTCTTCTTGGTGTAGCAATTTTAATGGCCAGTAGTGTATATGAAACGTATACACTCAGGACCTATATTCCTTTGTATTCAACGATTGGGAATTCTAAGCCGTCGCTGGCCGTGGACACGTCAGAGGATATAACGCTAAGGAGCTGGCAGTGAGTGAGCGGACGTCATCGGCGTTTTGCGTTGAGAGCCTCGCATCGCGGGCTGGCGGACCACCTGTCTTTTGCGCGGGTCACGTAAGTCCGTGTTGCGTAAGCGCCTGGCCCGCTCCACGCCACGGCCGACCGTGCGGCCGCGGGACGCGCGAAGACCGACGTGCGTCACAGAGGGCCAGGCTCCACCAGACCAGCCTTTTTACATCAACCCGTACATCTACGTACGTACCCCGCGAGCCATCATGCAGAGGATGGCGGAGGGTACCTTGTACACTGCTAGTTACTCCCGTTCCACGCGCCATTGGAGCGAGGGAAAAACGACTACGCGCTTCCGTACGAATCTCGATTTCTTTTATCTTCGCGATATGACGCGAGATGTACGTCACTGGCAGCAGGATCCTTCTCCGATCTGTCGCAACTGCCGATTCTCTAAACTTTCTCAAACGTGTTCCGCGAAAAAAGCTTTCCTCTTCCTTCCAGTTCACGGAGAATTTCCATAACGCTCGCCTGTTGATCGAATCTACTGGGAAAAAATATCTAGCAGTACTGCTCTGTATTACTCCATTAATCCCACCTGGTAGGGATCCGAAATACTCGAAATGTACTCAAGAATAGGTCGTGCTAGTGTTCTGTAAGCGGTCTCTTTTACAAGTGAGCTACATTTTCCTACAATTCTCCCAATGAAGCGAAGTCGATCATTCGCCTTTCCTACAAAAGACCGTACGTGCTCGTTCCATTTCGTGCCCCTTTCGCTTCGATACGCTTAGTTTTTTTAATCGCCTTTTCTGTCTCAGCCAGACCATATTCGAACATTACAAGATTGTTTTCCTTACTCATTAATTTACATTTCTTACATTTAGAGCACGCTGCCATTCATCAGAACTAACATCAATTCTTTCCAAGTCATCCTGCAACACTCAACGATGACACTTTCCCGTACACTACAACGTCAACGGCAAATAGTTGCAGGTTACTGCCCACGCTATTAGACAGTTTGTCTATACGAGGGTAATCCCAAAAGTAAGGTCTCCTGTTTTTTATAAGTACAGAACTCTGTGTGGCAGTTGGTCACACTGTTATGAAGAGTGCTTCACGCGCTGTGTGTAAACATGTGCACGCCGCGCTGAGGCGCTCAGTCTTCGCTTGGCAACCGTTGAGAATGGAGCGGCCGTTGGATGTTACTGCCAAGTGCGAATTGCGCTCAGTTATTCGGGTTTTGAACGCAAAGGGCACTGCGCCGATTGAAATCCATTGCCAATTGACGGAAGTGTATGGTGAGTCGTGCATGAATGTCAATAATGTTCGTAAGTGGTGTACAGAGTTTGCAGCTGGTCGGACCAAAATTCATGACGAACAGAGGAGCGGGAGACCGTCAAGTTCTGAGGAGACAAGTGTTGAAGGTTGAGCAAAGCATGCGTGAAGATTGGCGGATCACCATTGATCATCTCTGCACGTTGGTTCCTGAGGTTTTCCGAAGCACCGCTCACCGAATTTTAACGGAAACATTGAACTACCGGAAGGTGTGCGCAAGGTGGGTGCCACGCATGCTGACTGAGGACCACACGCGGAAACGAGTTGATGAAAGCGATTCATCTCCGACGACGAGGTGAAAGAAGAGGTTCATAACTTTCCGGACAGCATGGCGGCGAGCTGGTATGACATGGGCATACAAAAACTGCCACAGCGTCTACAAAAATGCATCGATAGTAATGGTGACTATGTCGAAAAATAGCTAAATGTTCAAGCTGTAAACTGGTGTAAACCATTGTAGAAATGAACAGGTCTATGTAATTATAAAAAAAATAGGTGACCTTACTTTTGGGATTACCCTCGTATATACGGAGAAGAAGAGTGGTCCTATAGCAGCTAACTGGGCCACTTCTGGCGATACCCTTGTCTCTAATGAACACTCGCCGTCCACCACAACAATGGGTACTATTCGTTAAAAAATTCTTCAAGCCACTCGCTTATCCGAGAACGTGTTCCGTATACCGGGGATTTGGTTAACAGGCTGCAGTGTGACACCGTGTCTGAAGCTTTCTGCCGCGCGGTTTGAGGCGCCATGTCACTCAGTGCGCGGGTCCTCCCACCGGAGGTTCGAGTCTTCCCTCGGGCGTGGGTGCGTGTGTGTTGTTCTTAGCATAAGTTAGTTTAAGTTGGTTTCAGTTGTGTATAAGTCTAGGGACCGGTGACCTCAGCAGCTTGATCCCTTACGACTTCACACACATTTGAACATTTCTAAAGCTTTCTGGAAATTTGTGTCTAATGAAATGGTTTCACATTACAACGGCACAATAACGTGTTAAGTTCCAACAGATGGCATCCCTAGAGATTCCGGAAATATCAAAAGTATTACCTGATAACGTCAGTTTCTCCAACGGATGTTCGGAGCTGTTAGTAATAGCGAACATGCTTGTATTTATACGTCACACATTAGGGAAAATTTTCCCCTTCGAGTATTATTAAAGCTACTGTTTAACAATGTCTAGAGTGCCCTAATGTGTGAAATTGGTATATTTGTAATAATTTTGAAGGGAGCTGCTTTCTTTATTGCGACTTCGGCGCAAAAAATAAATAAATAAATAAAAACGATTTTGGACGCGAGCAGTCACGCCCTTTCTCGTGGTCTTTCCAACTGGTAGCAGTCGTGGACAGCCCTAGGCAGCAGTATCGTGAATTACTTGCTTTAAAATAGTGCTTTTTCTTTTGCGCAACTAGCTGCATAGATTTTAAAAAGGCACGAAGTAATGAGATAACTGGCTCCGAACATTAGATCCTCTCTTTGACCAAATGAATTTGAGCCAGTGAACCGTGACTTTTTTTCTTTTAAGTGTACATTTCGTAGCAGAATGCTCGTAACATACACTAAAGAGATGCATCAAGTTCGCAGAATTTGTTTCCAACAGAAAAACAAACAAACACTTTCCATACATTATTATTTTTGATAATTTATAGAACATCCCATTGGTACTTGAAGGGACTTTATTTTAACATACTTTTAATATTTGAGTAAAATGTAATATACACTTTACTGGTACGTACCTTCTTTGTGTATACTTCAATATCAGTTTGTGTATAATTTAAATATGTCGAGGTTGTACTAAACAATAGAAATTATGAGAAACAAGAAATAGAAGCGAGGCTCAAAGTGGCACTCAGAACGTCATATTCACTCGAAAAAATTACTGCCATCCAAAATTTTTTCAGGAGAAACCAAAATAAGTTTTTACGAAACTATAATCTGACCAGTATTACTATACACGGGTAGAAATATGAAGGAATGATAAGTATACAGAGGTAAAGATAAAGGTTTTTGAAAATAAAGTCCTGCGAAGGATATTTGGACCAATTTGTGAGGAAGGAGAATGGTGAAGGAGAAAGAAGAGGGAGCTCAGTGAGATACTTATTTACAATAAACCACACGATGTTGCGTCAGCTAAGCCAGAGTCAGGGCTACCACGTCTACAGAAGAGGGAAGGGGTGAATGCTGAGGGAGTCCCAGAGAAGAAACCAGGAGCAAGAACTCATTTAGGCAGAAAATAAAATGGAGAGTTCAAGTGGCCAGAGATAACCAGATACTTGGAGCAAGGGAAGAAGATGCCACTCCCTTTGGACGAGGCTGCTTGACTGACAAGACCAAGAACTGATTGCAGTTTGTGGGGCCAGAAGAGTAAGGCTAAGTACGTACAGGATAATTTTAACTAATATCTGTATAAATTGTGTAGTTCAGTATGTTTAGGTCAGTCACCCATTGCGTTCACCTATGTATGCTCATCTCTTAAGAGTCTGAAACATTAAGTAAGTTATTGCATAATACCGCATTTCTTCCTTTGTACCCAAATCAAATGAAGGATTCCAGCTGTGTGTTTCTCATATAGGTGCATAATCTTTAAATGTCATATCTGATATATATGGAAATAACAGTCTTTGTACAGTTAGAAGCTCTGGCTGAAGTTTTGTGCACTCTCTGTTCAGTTTCAACTTATCTAATAACTGCCTAGAACTCCGAAAGTCGGTTCACAAGTAAATGTACAATGGATGTTACTGTGGAACACTGATATTGTGCATTTCACTTTTTAATATTCTTTTTGAGCTTACAACTTTCTCCTTGAGAGCTGTTGCAGTATTATTACCCCATGCCCAGTGGTAGTCTTTTGTATTATAAATTGCCGGCCGAAGTGGCATGGATGTGTGTGAAGTCCTTAGGATAGTTAGGTTTAAGTAGTTCTAAGTTCTAGGGGATTGATGACCACAGCAGTTAAGTCCCATAGTGTTCAGAGCCATTTGAACCTTTTTTTATTATTATAAATTATATTCTTGTCGTCCCAGTCATCAGTCAGTTACTTCAGTGTTATCCCATCGATCTCTGTTCCAAATCGATCATCTAGAATTTCCCTCGATACAAAGGACAGTTCTGAAGCTCAGTAATGTGGTTCACCTCTTACGTTCACATCACTGAGTGCTTCGTTGAGTTCTCGGATTATACGCAAAGTATGACCATTTTGATTTGGTTTCATATACACAGACATCTGAAAATGGTATCATAGTCGAAACTGTGCAATAACGACATCAAATGGAAGCGAATTCTACTGCAGCCATTGTGGTAAAAGGTTTAATTTAGACACTTGAAATAAAAATCCAGTTATGTAAATGGTTAGCATAGAGCCCTGTTTCCACAGAGAAAATGTGTCTTGTACACCAACTGACTCCTTCCGTATCAAATCCCGTTGTGCCAAATATAAACAACGAAAATTGCAATCAACTAAATAACTAACTCATGTCGTAAAAGGACAGGTGAATACATCAGGTGATCCAAAAGAACCAGAACAAGTGAAAATCCAGTTGTTTTAACACCTTTCCTGTAGTGCGATAATTATTTCTCAGATATGCGCAGAATTATATTTAATAATAGCATAAGCTATTGCGATAATAAATTTTCCACTCTCAGATGGCGCTACAGTAATTTGCTGAGTACGTTCTGTGAGGCTGCAAAGCTGACAGTTGTGGGCCTGTATCGATCCATTACGTGAAAAGTGCGCCTTGGTTGGTCACAGGACCGCCAGATGGCCGTGTTTTCCATTATTTTGCTACTGCCTGCAAATCGGATTAAATAACAGGGGCAGCAGCTGCGAGGTCGCTTCAGCGCCACCTGTCGTAAAAAATATAAGGTTACTCCTAATTTATATATTTTTTTATTCATGTAGCAACTCACATGTTTGCGGCCGCTTCTGTGTTATCTGACTACTGGTTTTGAATAAGCTGACATTGCACCTAAACCAAGAGAGACAATTTCTGAAGTTTTCTATGCCAAAAGGAAACTAGTTGTAGTATCTATTGTGGACTTCTTCTTCTTCGTCTTCGTCTTCTTCTTCTCCACTTAAAATATTAGACTTTTGGCTGTTAAGGTGCCCCTCTCTTCCATGGCCTTCGATGACACTTTCGGCCTACCAGACTGTAATTTCCAACTTTGTTAAGGTAGTCTGCCACTGTTCATTCTGTCGAGAATTTCACTCCATTTTCTTGTGTTGGCTTCAGCTTTGTTTATTACATTACATATCTTTAGTTCCCTCTTTTTGTCGCTGTTTCTTAATCAGCCTTTTCTGGTACAACGTTTGACGACCCTAGGAAATCTCATTTCAGCTGCCTAGATCTTACCTTCTTGTCGTTCGTAAATGACCCACGACACACTTCCGTAGTGCGGGAACGTCCATTGCTTTATGAAACTTTATTCCTATTTTTTTGTCTTTTTTCTAAAGTATGTGTTCATTGCTCCACATGTGTTTCCAAATTTTGCTACTTTCTTGCCTATATCCTCTCCCTACTCGAATTCGATATCGCTTTACAGATATTTAAAATGACTGACTTGTTTTACCACTGCATAGCTCACCATTAGCTTGCTCTTATTGGATTCCTTCCTATAAAAATCATTGTTTTAGTTTTCTTTGTGAATATATCCACGTCGTAGTAGTTTTCGGCTGTTTTATTTAGAAGGTAAATTTCTTTTTACATGTCATTCTTTTTTTATTTGAATGTATAGCTCAGCGTACCTCAATTACAATCGAAGGATGAGAAGAAGTCTCAGTAACTGAATTCCTTGCAGTTAATCTGCATCTGCAGTTACATGATTACTCTAAAAATCACACTTATGCGTCTGAAAGTGGTTCTGTGATCCCTCTATCAGAATACTTCTCGATCGTTCCACTCTTGAACAGCACGTGGGAATAATGGCCACCAAAGTCTTTCCATACCAGCTCTGATTCCTCTTCCTTTGTTATCATGGGTATTTCTCTCTATGTACTTGGGAATAAACAAATTATTTTGACATTCAGAGGAGAAAGTTGGCAGTTGAAATTTTGTGAGATGATGTCACCATAACCAAAACCTCTTTGTTTTAATTATTGACATCCCAACCTGCTTATCATATCCGTGACATTCTTCTCCCTATTTCTCGATGATACAAAACGAGCTGCTCTTCTTTGAACTTTTTCGATGTGATACGTCAGTCGTATCTGGTAAGGATCCCATGCCGCGAAGCATTACCACAGAAGAGGACGGACAAGCATTGTGTAGGCAGTCTCTTTAGTGGATTTGTTGCATGCTATGCTATGCCAATAAAACGCAGTTTCTGGTTTTCCTCCCTCACAATATTTTCGATGTGGTGGTTCCAATGTACGTTGTCCGGTTTCTAGGTATTTTGTGTGATTTGTCGCGTAACCGAACGTTAATCGATTTCTTTTTTTTTTTTTAGTATGTATGTGTTGCTCAGGGTCAATTGTCACTTTTCGCACCCAGCAGATATCTTGCCTAAATCAACTTTCAATTAATTTTGATCTTTCGATGTCTTTGCTAGACGGTAAATGACAGCATCCTCTGCAAAGAATCTAAGAGTGCTGCTAAATCGTCTATACAGGGTAACAAAAGCGGATGACCTCGGGGAAACCCAGGTATCACTTCGGTTTCACCAGATGACTTCTGTCAATTATTCATCTTGAAGACAGACAACTTCCCTGTCAAGGCAGCATTTGTAAAACCTTTACTTACGATAACCGGTGTCAATAAACAGAGTTACCATCTGCCAACATGAGTAACGTAGAAGTAAATATCCTTGGAGTAGTGAAGCAACTTAAATCAATTGATAAAAGCAAGTCTTCTGGTCCAGATTGTATACCAATTAGGTTCCTTTCCGAGTATGCTGATGCATTAGCTCCATACTTAACAATCATATACAACCGTTCGCTCGACGAAAGATCCGTACCCAATGACTGGAAAGTTGCACAGGTCACACCAATATTCAAGAAAGGTAGTAGGAGTAGTCCACTAAATTACAGGCCCATATGCAGCAGGATTTTGGAACATATATAGTGTTCGAACATTATGAATTACCTCGAAGAAAACGGTCTATTGACACACAGTCAACATGGCTTTCGAAAACATCGTTCATGTGAAACATAACTAGCTCTTTGTTCACATGAAGTGTTGAGTGCTATTGACAAGGGATTTCTGATCGATTCCGTATTTCCGGAAGGCTTTTGACACTGTACCACATAAGCGGCTCGTAGTGAAATTGCGTGCTTATGGAATGTCGTCTCACTTATGTGACTGGATTTGTGATTTCCTGTCAGAGAGATCACAGTTCGTAGTAATTGACGGAAAGTCATCGAGTAAAACAGAAGTGATTTCTGACGTTCCCCAAGGTAGTGTTATAGCCCTTTGCTGTTCCTTATCTATATAAACGATTTGGGAGACAATCTGAGCAGCCGTCTTCGGTTGTTTGCAGATGACGCTGTCGTTTATCGACTAATCAAGTCATCAGAAGATAAAGGCCAAACAAAGACTGCGTTTTATTGGTAGGACACTTAGAAAATGTATCAGACCTACTAAGGAGACTGCCTACACTACGCTTGTCCGTCCTCTTTTAGAATACTGCTACGCGGTGTGGGATCCTTACCAGATAGGACTGACGGAGTACATCGAAAAAGTTCAAATAAAGGCAGCACGTTTTGTATTATCGCGAAATATGGGAGAGAGTGTCACAGAAATGACAAAGGATTTGGGCTGGACATCATTGAAAGAAAGGCGTTTTTCGTTGCGACGGAATCTTCTCACGAAATTCCAATCACTAACTTTCTCCTCCGAATGAGAAAATATTTTTTTGGCACCGACCTACATATGGTGGAACGATCACCACGATAAAATAAGGGAAATTAGTGCTCATACGGAAAGATATAGGCATAGGTGTTCATTCTTTCCATGCGCTGTACGAGATTGGAATAATAGAGAAATGTGAAGCTGGTTCGATTAACCCTCTGCCAGGCACATTTATGTGATTTGCAGAGTATCCATGTAGGTGTAGGTGTAGATGTAGATCTGATCTATGTATAGTGCACATAAAGTGTAAAGCGTACGTGTTATAAATATAATATATAGATTGAATTATTATTACACGTACCTCAGTACAGGTTAATACAAGTGTCCAACTTGAGTTACAGATGTACACCACATAGTTAATTAGCTGGACAGTTGACGTAAGATGCATTGGAATGTCAAAGTTAAAACCAGTATACAGGGTGAAGAAAAATTCGCGCACTTGGACTTCGCAGCGCGATTCCTCACGTACTGACAATACAAAAACGTCTGTCACGAGATTTCGTCCTGCTCATAGTTCGAGCAGTAAATGGCTCGAGGTTTATCTGTTTTTATTTGCTGAAATTAGTCTGCGTGGTACGGTATCTGGCGTCATATTAGTAATGCAGCGATTGCCGTGGATCTTCTACAAAATATTTCCAGTTACGTACTGACAACACAAATTCAAAACCTGTTTTTTTGTGTACCCTGCCCCAATGGTCCCATCGAAGTTATTTGCTAAGCACATTGCTAGCCCTACTAGTGACGTAAGGCCCTAATAGAATGGAATGGACCTGAACGTGGCAAGAACAATAGTTGCTATTAATCGATAGGACATTGGGGGAGAGTACACACAAATGAAGTTTGGAATCTAGTAGATGCAGTGGTGTGAAACAAGTCGCGTCTACAACGTGCAAAAGGTTTCCTTAAAAGCTGACTAATGAAAACGATTGTACTGCCATTTCTGTGTTCGTAGTATGTAACTGCAAATGTTTTGAAGAAGACTCACTGCCGGCCGCGGTGGTCTCGCGGTTCTAGGCGCGCAGTCCGGAACCGTGCGACTGCTACGGTCGCAGGTTCGAATCCTGCCTCGGGCATGGATGTGTGTGATGTCCTTAGGTTAGTTAGGTTTAAGTAGTTCTAAGTTCTAGGGGACTTATGACCACAGCAGTTGAGTCCCATAGTGCTCAGAGCCATTTGAACCAAGAAGACTCACTGCAATCGCTGTATGAGATTAAGGTTCCAGCCAAATAAGTCTATATACAGAATCGAACGCTCGACCTCCTACATGATAGCCCAAAACGTTATCCACTGCGCCAACTACATAGCACTTTTTCTGTCTCCTGACGGAGTTAGCTACCGTACACGTGATTATAGTGTTGCCAGATTGCCAGTTTTAGCGCCCATTTACTGCCCAAAATATGCGCAGGACGAAATTTTGTGAGAGACATTTTTGTATTGCTAGTATGTGAGGAATCGCGCTGCGAAGTCCGAGTACACGACTCTTTTTTTCATACTGTATACAGTATTAACTTTGACATGCCATTCCTTTCTTTCTTCTTTCTTTCGCTTACGCCATAGTCCCGCAGCGATCGCACGGTCGGCGTGGTTACAACGGATTTGGCAGTGTTAGTGTTAGGGATGGCCAGATGCCCTTCCAAACGCCACCCAGTACCCCTCAGGACGGAGTCAGTGTACCCCAACTGTCTGCGTCTAGTGTAAATCGTGAAATAGTGCGAACGTGTTTCAGATGTCTGCGACGTGTGTAACTGAGAGCGGAACGTGGGGACCAGCCCGGCATTCACCTAGCGGGATGTGGAAAACCGCCTAAAAAGCACTTCCAGGCTGGCCGGCACACCGGCCCTCGTCTTTAATCCGCCGGGCGGCTTCGGACCGGGGTCGGCGCGCCTACCCGAGTCCAGGAAGCCAGGGGGGTTTGACATGCCATTCCATCCTGCGTCAAATGTCCAGCTGTTTAAAATGTGGAGTACATTTATAGATCAAGCTGTACACATGTGCTCACCTGTACCGAGGTGTATGTAATAATAATTCAATTTAGGTATTATATTTATGGCATGTATGCTAGTTTTCATAACGTAGTATGTGTTACACTTTATGTACGCTGTTTATGGATCAGGTGATCGTAAATTTGTTTGCCGAAAACGGTCATCGTAAACAAAGATTTCACAAATGCCATCTTGGCTGAGAAGTTGTCTTTTCCCAAGTTGCACTTATTACTGAGCATGAGCAAGTTAACTTCCGTCACTTACGTCGAAATGTGATCTTTCTGAAAGGAAATCACGAATTCAAAAATGGTTCAAATGGCTCTGAGTACTAAGGGACTTAACTTCTGAGGTCATCAGTCCCCTAGAACTTAGAACTGCTTAAACCTAACTAAGGACATCACAAACATCCATGCCCGAAGCAGGATTCGAGCCTGCGACCGTAGCGGTCGCGCCGTTCCAGACTGTAGCGCCTAGAACCGCTCGGCCACCACGGCTGGCAATCACGAATTCAGTCGCAAAATTGAGACGATAGTCCACAGGCACACAATTCGACTAGGAGCCGTTTCCGAGGAACGGTATCGAAAGCGCGCATAAAGCACCAGTTGTATTTCACAAGAACACAGTTTTCTGAATCCGTGCTCGTTATGTATCAATAGATCGCTTTCTTCGAGGAATTTCATAATGTTGGAATACAGTATAGCTTCCAAAATCCGCCTCACGGGGTAAAAACAGCGGCTGTTTTGGACTCACTTGCAGCCTTGTCGGGACGACGCAACACGTGTTGTGCTAACTGCTGTCTCCGCTCCCTGGCTAACGACGGGAGGCGCCTGTGCTGTAGTCACCGGCAGCTCGTTCCGTTCCGCAGTGGCGGCCAGCTGGAAAACTGCCGTTCGCCTTCAGAGCTCGTACCGGCTAACAGCAAGGGCCGAGGCGCTGCTGAGCAGTCCGCGCTGGATTACCGGGTCCCCTGTCCGAGGAGCGACGTACGCGGTGGAAAATTTATGCCAACTCGTAAACATGAGGCGGCTAAGTATACTGCTAGAATACTGACGTGAGGGGGAAGCGTGCGTTAATAGCGGAAGTGCTGGCAACAAGCACAGTATAGCTGTGTGCTACTTAGCGGTTCGGGCTGTCAAACTTTGCCTCTGTGGAACATCTGTACATAGATTTAAGTGCATCGGCAGTGCATTGTTTCACGTAGCAAGGTAACATCTCCAATGTAACATCCCCAAAATATATCCTTCACTCTGTAGCGGTGTCGGCGTTGTTGTGAAAGTTGTCGGTAGAATAAAATTATGTGCCGGACAGGGATTCGAAGACGGAACCTTTGCCTTTCGCTGACAAACCTTACTGGCTGAGTTATTAAGTGCCGGAACAGCACAGTCCGTAAGAGAATTTGCTGCGAAAAGCAAGATATCGGGTTCGAGTCCCGGTTTGGCACACAATTTTAATCCGTCATGAAATACAAATGTAATGCGATAGTTTGCAGGTTATGGCTGCTATAAGGCTGTACGTAGTGGTGAATCAAAGTACGATTCATCTGCAACTACAGGCAGTGTAACAGTAAACGCAGGCGCCAGTTCTACAGAAACGATGACCACTAAAATTTTATGAGGGTCACACACACACGCTGATTGGTTATTTTTCTTCACACCCGCCATAATCTTCCTAATACTTTTAATTCCTTAGTCCTAGATTTTCGGAAAGTGTTTGACACAGTGCCACACCTCATATCGTGAACGAAGATCCGAGCATACGAAATAGTACGTTCTCCGACATGGCTCTCTAGATACGTAAACGATCTGTTGGACAGGATGAGGAGCAATCTGCAACTGTTTTCTTTTGACACTGAAGTGTAAGGGAATGTGTCGTCGTTGAGCGACTATAGAAGAATACAGGATGACTTGGATAGAATTTCTATTTGGTGTGAAGTCTCAGCTTAATCAAAGTGTGTAGAAATGTAGGTTAAGGCATATGAGTAGGAAAAACAATTCCGTAATATTCGAATACAGCGTTAGTAGAGTGCTACTTGACACAGTCCGGGCCGGCCTCTGTGGCCGAGCGGTTCTAGGCGCTTCAGTCCGGAACCGCGCTGCTGCTACGGTCCCAGGTTCGAATCCTGCCTCGGGCATGGTTGTGTGTGAAGTCCTTAGGTTAGTTAGGTTTAAGTAGTTCTAAGTCTAGGGGACTGATGACCTCAGATGATAAGTCCCATAGCGCTTAGAGCCATCTGAACACAGTCCGGTCGATTGAACGTCTAGGCATCACGTTACAAAGCGACATGAAACAGAACGAGCACATAAAGTTGGTATCAGGGAAAGTGAATGATCAACATCGGTTTACTGGGAGAACTGCTCGAGTGCTTTGGATCTCTACCACGGATTAAAGGAATTCATCAGGGCAATCAGAGGCTTGCTGTTATACCTGTTACCGGTTATTTTACTCAGAACGCGAGTATCACGGGAATGCTCCGTAAACTGAAATGGAAATGCCTGGAGGAAAGAATATGTTCTTTTAGCGAAACACGAGTGAGAAAGTTTAGAGAACCGGCACTTGAGACAGACTGCAGAACGATCCTATTGCCATCAACGTACCTCTCCCGTAATGACCACGAAGACAAGATGAGAGAAAGCAGTGGTCCGTACGGTAGCTTACAGATAATAGATTTCCCCTGCTCCGTTAGCAAGTGAATAGGGAAGACGTGCAGTGGTGCAAGGTACCCTCCGCCATGCACCGTATGGTGGCTTGCTGAGTTTGTATATAGATGTGGCCAGTGCATTCGACATGAGCGCTCTAAAGCCTAATTTCGAAACATTAAGCATTGCGGGCGCCATTTCGTGGGTATTGGTTGTCGTGAATAAAGATAATTTCGGATCTCAGCTTTCGCTGCAGCACTGCCCGAACACATGTGACGGTAATTAGACTAATTGTGAAGCCACTATTTGCAGCACTTTTTTGTTCACACGCTCAGAAAGGTATTATGCATGTACGCTTGTTCTGCCAATCACCGTGCACATACTAACGTCCTTCTTTACCGTGACAATTTTCTGGATGCTCTTGAATTAGCACAGTTCACGGAGAACTGAGCGAAGTGGAATCATGGTTTAGGCACTAGATCACATTCTGCAGCAACGTGGTTCCTGTCCCTTTTCCGTCAACCCACACTTAGGTTTTCGTTCTTTTTCTACGTCTCTAAAGGCTCATTTTTAAAAAGCGAGTGTCTGATTTCCTGTTCCATCCTTCTACAGTCGCACATGTGCTACACGTGTGGTGACCTCGTTATTGACCAGGAGTTAACCGCGCTGACCGCTCATACTGTTTTAGCTCATGCTGAATTTCAGCCATATTATGTCCTTTCACCCTGACGAATCCGATCATCGCTCGTAATTCTTGCGCAGCTTGATTGTTTATTTTTCCAGATACTTTAACTCGGAATAAGTGTCGCGCAAGGAGAAAGTAAGCAACGGCCACTTGCGCCACGAAAAGGAAAGGTGGAGGAGCAGAGCTTAACTTTCAGTCACGACGAAGTGATTAAAAGTGGAGTATAAGCTGGGATTGGATAAGAATGTGGAAGAAAGTCGAGCGATCTCATTTTATTGTAATGCTCAGTGACACCTCGCGTAAGATAAGTGACGCAGTTGTAAGAGAAAATATGATTACGATATTTTCAGAAGAGGCACTTTCTAGGACGGATAGAACAGCATTACTGCTAGTAAGATTCTGTCGTTAATGTAACATTACATACGATTCGCACATCTTGCGTTTAAGTCTTCTTCATCCTGCTCGTATGCCCAATCAAAGAGGAATTGATTTAAAGCTCATGGATTGTTGGACTACCATTCAGTTGCACGCGAAATACGTACATTGAGATAAGGAAATACACTAAATTAAATGTTAGTGTATCGTTCCATCATGTCATACGAGGGCTGTCCAGAAAGTAAGTTACGATTGATCGCGAAATGAAAATCACAGTGAAAATCAGAAATGTTTCATTTGTAACAGTTAGCTACACCTTTCAGCTACTTCCCTACGTAGTCGCCGTTCTGATTCAGACATTCGTCGTAGCGTTGTACCAACTTTCCAATACCCTCATCATAGAAGGCAGCCGCCAGTGCTTTCCGCCAACTCTCTACCCTGGCCTAAAGCTCGTTGTCTGTGCCAAAATGTTGTCTTCATAGCCAGCGGTTCGTTTGAGCAGAGATGAAACTCAGTGGGAGACAATTACGGGCTGTATTGTGGGTAGCCAAACATTTCCAATTGAAACGATGCAGGAACATCTTCATTGCCCCTGCAGAATGAGGCTGAGAATTGTCTTGAAGAAGAAACCGCACGACAGTTATGTAATGTTGGTTGCATAGCTTCAGGGGAAAATTCTCACCAGGCCCTCGTACTTGGCGGGAGACACTATTTTCTATAACATCTTTACGCGCTCACTAAGAGCTCAGGAATGAAAAGAGCGACATAATTCTACCTAGAGTCATACTAGAGACACTGCCCAACACATCTTTGCAAAGCTTTATCGGATTTTCATAGTCGTTTCCATTTCGCGACCGATCGTAACTTACTTTCTGGACAGCCCTCGTATTATGTCTTGCTTAAGACACTGCACTTGCGTTCGAAAGGAGCGAGTCATATCCCCGTCCGGCAGTCCAGTGACTTCCCAAAATCACTCGATACAAATGCTGGTATGAATCCTTTCACAAGGACACGACCTCTTTCCTTCATCGTGTCTAATCGACCGAGCTTATGCTCTGCATCTAGTTATCTCGTAATCGTCGTCATTCTTCCTTTCTAGACAAATGACCTAGGATTACTAGCTGATGTTATTTTCCCAGACCCATGGTCTAGTGGTTAATATTGCTGGCTACGATCCCAAAGGTTCCAGCATCGATAGCTAATAATCACCTCCGACTTTTCTGTGCTGAAAGATGTGAATAGAGTCCACTCGACCTCCCGAGGTCAAATCAGAAGCCGGTTGATAAAACAACCCGTAACTGCCACGGAAGCCATCGAAGCGGTGTAAGAGAGAAAGAGTAGCACCAAGCCACACACCATCATGATAATCTGCCGGCCGAAGTGGCCGTGCGGTTAAAGGCGCTGCAGTCTGGAACCGCAAGACCGCTACGATCGCAGGTTCGAATCCTGCCTCGGGCATGGATGTTTGTGATGTCCTTAGGTTAGTTAGGTTTAACTAGTTCTAAGTTCTAGGGGACTAATGACCTCAGCAGTTGAGTCCCATAGTGCTCAGAGCCATTTCACCCATCATCATAATCAACTTTCAACAGCTACCATAGGCTAGTTTAAGTTTCACCATACCCCTTTCATGGGACATTTTTGGTTTATTCTAACGTGCTTATTACTAATAACGGTTCTCATGATATTACGAGCAGATGTAGCCAACATCGAAGATCAACTGGATCAGACATTTTTCTTCATTCTCTGTCGTTCAGAATCATTGATACCTGAAGGAACGTTAAACACCCAGTTAGTCTCGCTCTTCTAAATATTTTTCAAACTGAACAAAGGATTTCTGTTAAGTGCCTGATACCGAGTGATTATGTGGCCCTCAAGCGCTTTGTTGTCAGTTTTTCGTGAACTGCATATATACCTAAAATTTTTTGCTGGTCATCTGTATGTTGTGCAATCACGATCGATTTCTTGATGTTCAAGTAAAGTACCTCGTCCAACAATATTTATGCGCCTTCGCTTTCCTGTAACAACTCTGTGCCAGTAGAACATCAGAGGTTGTTTCTATGCAGTTGGTATCCAGATCTGGACAAAGCATTTTTTCTCGTCATGCGTTAAATGCAAATATTTAAATATCAGTAACGACAGAATACATCTTTCTCAGTACACTGCTGCATATTAATCCGGTTTCTGGCACTATATGATGTTCGCTCGTTATTTATTAGCCGGAATGTGACGATCGGTGTAGTTGAGTAAGTTGTTCTGGCATTACTGTTTCTTTCACTGCAGTTTATTTACCCACCATCAATAATTCTGATGCGAATACGTACGTCCAATCTCCACCTGATCACTAATATTATTGCTACCTCAAAAGAAACTGAAAAGGGGAGTATCATTGTTATTTAGCACGGAGAGGCATGTTCTTTTCTAATTACGCAGCGAGGAAATTATAGATGCAAACGCTTCAGTTAATTTAAAAATAATCTCGATCATCTTTGTTCTCCACAGCTCATTCATACTGACGTTAGTAAGAACCCCTTTAACACAGCTGCGGTAGTTCTTAATGACATCAATTTAAAGGTGTCCGAAGAATTTTACGGGTGAAGATCCAACTGTCGTCCTTGACAACAGCGGAATTCGTAGCTAATATGATGTACTTCCGCATCAGTTGAATACATAACGAAATGAAACGTAGTCATATGTGTGCAGTGAACTCTTTGCTCCAATCCGACAGGGGATACCAGAGGACAGAACGAGATTTCTTCATCATCGCCAGAGCGAGCTCCCGCTGCCGCGTTAATTGCTTTCGGATGGACTCACCTTCGGCGCTGCTGCCGTCGCTCACGCTGGTGCGTCTCTCCACTGCAACAAAAATAGTCCAGCGTTAGCTCTAAAACGTTCAGCCCATCCCAGTGCAAACACACAAACATGATTTAAACGCTTTGGGACGTACAAGGTGTACGAACTCTCGTCTGCCAGCGATTACCTGGATAGTAGAAAATATATTCACAAGTACATTGATAGAAATGGATGACTACTGATGTCAGCCATACCACAGGGACTTTTGGTAGCTGTCAACGTCATAACGTATCTGTTTAGATTATGAAAGGTATAGGGCCACCATGTGAAAGGAATCTGTATAGATTATGAGTAGTATCTGTGAAAATCATGAACTGTATCCATCAAAACTCCGCGAACAATAAATGATTTCCGAAAATGCGAAAACCATGTCAAAATGTATACACAGTATGGAGTGCAAACGGACAGTCACAGTGCATACACATACAAAACAGTTATCTGCATGCACTGTGACTCTCCGTCTCCACTTCATAATAGATATAAATTTTTACTTGGTTTTCGCATCTTCGGAAATACCATTTTAATTACCTCTTACGATAATTTGAAAATGAGTCCGAGCGCAAAACCAGCCATCGAATGAATGAAAAAAAGTGAAATGTGCAAGTTTGGCTGGTTTTTCCTTGTACTGATTAACGGAAGTTGCTGACCTGCGCTTATTCCAGCATGCTGGAAATTCGCGTAACTGTAACCGATAGCACCCGAAATTCTGTAACTGTAGCCAATCACTTTTATTAATAGCTATACTATACGTTTCGCAGGATTATATCTCCATCAACAGGCGGTTTTATTTAAATTATCAAAACATAGATGGTAACATTATTTGCTTATTTAGCTGTACAGAAATTGTGTGTAATGTAAATATGAGTGGAAGAAAACAGCCTGTGACTACACGTTGGACACAGCGCTCGGAAGCACAAATTGCTCATATTCCTTTAGTTTAAATAAATATCTGATGATGGAGGTCTAATCTGCCGAAACACGAAGTGTGTATTTCAACTGATCTCCATAAGGTGTACGTTACGCTTGACCTATAACATTCGTATTTAAAATTGGCTGTAATTGAAATAGAAATGTAAATTAGGTTAAGTTCAATAGTTATTGCTTTAATAACACTAAATAAAAACTAGTAAAACTCATGGTTGGAATATGGAAACCAGCGTGACCCTTAAAACAGTTCGTCCTTCTCTAACATGGGACGCCAAAAAAAAAATAAATAAATAAATAAATAAAGCCGTGTTATCATCCTAGACAGTCCTAATGGTAATGGCTTGTATCTGATCTAAAATATTGTTTTAAAACTGTACGATCTGTGAATTCATGAGCGTATAGCGTGTTACTGTGGAAGGGAAACAACACGGATGTAAGAGAGAGTGTGTGTGAAACCTAGATCCGGAAACTAACCTATTTCTCTCGAGAGCACCTGCGTGTGGTCAACACGCTGGGTAGGCAGCTGGTTTCTTCAGAAACAGTGTCGAGGTCGAGTAGCCTAATGAACTGGCGACTGAGGATCTGTTACACAACGATCAGTTAGGCATTATGAAAAGATAAAGACAGCAAAGAGGCGGTTATGATGTTTGGTAATGCTAGCAAGACTGAAGAAAAATCAAGACACGTTTATAGGATTCTTCGATCTAGAAAAAGTGTTAGACAGTGTATAACGGGGCAAGACGTTCGAAATTCTCACAAAAATAGGTGTAAGCTAAGATGGTTAATAAACAATACATAAAAGAACAAGGAGACAAAAATTAGAATGGAAGACCGAGAAGTGCTCGGATTATAATGGGTATAAGACAGACATAGAGTCTTTTGCCCCTAAATTTCAACCTATACGTCGAAGAAGCAATGCCACCAGTGAAAGATAGGTTCAGGAGTGTGGTTAAAATTCAGGGTTTAAGGGTATCAGTGCTAAGATTCGCAGATGACATTGCTGTTCTCAGCGAAAGGGAGGAAGAAATGCAAACCTGTCCTACCGAGTGAACGGTCTTATGAGCACACACCATAGGTCGCGAGTAAGCCGAAGAAAGTAATCATGAGTAGCAGAAATGAGACTGACAACAAAGTTAATATCAGAACTGGTGACCATGAAGCAAACGAAATGATGGAATTCTGTAACTTCGTAAGCCAAATAACACATGGCAGACGAAATAAGAAAGACAAAAAACTCAGACTAGCACTGGCAAAGACAGCATTTCTGGTCAAAATAAATCTGCTAGCGTCAAATATCAGCCCTAATTTGAGGAAGAAATTTATGAGAATATACGTTTGGAGCACAGCACTGTATGGTAGTGAATCGTTGACTATTGGCAAACTCGAGCACAAGAGAACTGAAGTGTTCTAGATGCGGTGCTATAGAATGAAAATTAGATGGACAGATGAGATAAAAAATGTGGAAGTTCTTCCCAGAATCTGCGAGGAAAGGAACATGTGAAAAACATTGACAAGAAGAAGAGACAGGGTGATAGGACGTGTGGTACGACATCAGGGAATGACTGCCGTGGTACTAGAGGGAACTCTGTAGTGTGAAATATGTAGGGCAACAGACTGGAATATATTCAATATAAACAATTAAGGACGTCGGGTGCAAGTCCGCGCCGGGCAGTGTGGCCGAGCGGTTCTAGGCGCTACAGTCTGGAATCGCGCGACCGCTACGGTCGCAGGTTCGAATCCTGCCTCGGGCATGGATGTTTGTAATGTCCTTAGGTTAGTTAGGTTTAAGTAGTTCTAAGTCTAGGGGACTGATGACCACAGATGTTAAGTCCCATAGGGCTCAGAGCCATTTGAACCATTTGCAAGTCCGCCCTGAGGTGAAGAGGTCACATGAGAGGAAGTTGTGGAGCACTGAATCAGACCAATCAAAGCCGGCCGAGGTGGCCGTGCGGTTAAAGGCGCTGCAGTCTGGAACCGCAAGACCGCTACGGTCGCAGGTTCGAATCCTGCCTCGGGCATGGATGTTTGTGATGTCCTTAGGCTAGTTAGGTTTAACTAGTTCTAAGTTCTAGGGGACTAATGACCTCAGCAGTTGAGTCCCATAGTGCACAGAGCCATTTTTGAACCAATCAGAAGATTGATGACGCGAAAAAAATAAGAAGGTTAGAGTTTAACGTTCCGTTGACAACTTGGTCATACCAGACAAAGCAATTACTTAACCGGACGAGGAGACAGATAGATGTTGATCATGTCCTTTTCAAATGAACTGTCTAGGCAGCTGTGTGGTACAGTGTAGGGAATCCAAGGAACACTTACACGCGGACTGGGATTAGAAGACGACTGCCATCAACATTACCCCACCTCTCAAGGCCTCGTCTACCGTAATCTGTCAATGGTTATGGCGCTTTCAGAGATTTCATTCGTTAGGCCTCCGCGATTTGTGTTGCAGCATTGGAAATTCGTGTCGTATTGTGCTGGGAAAAAATTCGTGGTTTACGGTCGAACGTGTGTGTCATTCAATCGGCAGCTTCATCTTGGTAGACACTCATCGTCAGAACAGAAGCGTAACGTTTGACAGTTTTTGCGTTGATTGTTTAAAGGTGCGCTCATTTCCGTTTGAGTAGCAGGCTTACGTTCATAAATCCTTCTAGTTCATTACCACCTCTAGCTTTGGCCCGCTACTCTTTATTTTGAATCGAAAAGAGGACATTTTTAATCGTGATATCAACAAATGATACAAACGCAAACAACATAGCGCGCAAATCAGTTGCGCAGTACAGCGTGCCACATCTGACATGGTGCTATGACTGAAAAAATTTGTTTGTTTCATAGAGGAGAGGCTCCATAGTCCTTTAACAGCGCATAAAGTTATTTCACTGGACAGGTAATATTTTTATTTGATTTTGTTTGAAAAAAAAAGAACTAGTGATCTTTTTTCATATTTATTCGCGATGCTTTCAATTTCTCACATACCTAGTGACCAAACATTCCAACTGATGCGCGTGGTATGATCGACATGTGCATCAACCAAGTCAATGTAGGGAAGGGATGACATTTGACAGGCATAATGCAGCTCTTTATCCTGGGTACAGATATAGAGAGAAGTTCAGATGAGCACCAGAGATAGAGCGACTGTGGCCACATTGTTTTTAAATGGCATAGCGGATAATGTTAATTCTCTCGTTAAACAGGTGACATAGTTATTTACAAGGAAGTGCTACACCATACTCCACATTTTGACGAAAACTTATCCTGCTGGTGCAGAGGTTGCCAACTAGGTCTTGGTGTAGACGAACGGAATGCTGTGCACTTCATTTAACGTGGAAGGGTAGTATTGCTAATAATGTGTCATAAGTAGAGCAGTCATATCACACAAATACATGAGATTATCAGTAAGGAAACATGAAGCGCAACGATAACGATTGCAGTGGCTCAATTGCAATTCCAGCAAATGGTGGCATTCGCTACAGCGGTAGAATACTCGGAAACTGCGAATCGCCTACAAAACAGGCTAGATGACTGCTCTAGAGTGTGAGATACATTTCAGGGTTCGATTAGAGGAAAACGAACACATATAAGTAAAGGGAACGCAAATTGTCACAGTCTAATGAGAGGGAGAGTACATCAGAAGTGCTGAAAAATTAGACTCCTCATATCCTGAGATAAATATACTTTCAAAAACTACATATATTCTTAAGCCGTTATCTCTCCTGCAGGGAGATAAGATCAGGCCAATAAAATCTCGAATAGAGGGATATAAGCAATCATTACCTCCATGCTCCACTTGTGATTGCAGTGGGAGAGAACCTTAATTTATAATCTGAGGAAGATGAAAAGCCGGCCGGGGTGGCCGTGCGGTTATGGGCGCTACAGTCTGGAACCGCGTGACCGCTACGGTAGCAGGTTCGAATCCTGCCTCGGGCATGGATGTGTGTGATGTCCTTAGGTTAGTTAGGTTTAAGTAGTTCTAAGTTCTAGGGGACTGATGACCTTAGAAGTTAAGTCCCATAGCGCTCAGAGCCATTTGAACCATTTAAAGATGAAAACCAACATGGTTTCTCAATCGATCCACCATAGAAATTCTAGCAGACAAGCCAGCCATAATGTTATCGATGTGTCCTGCAAGTAAAATCAAATGTAACAGATCCTTTAAAATTTGTCATTCAGCCCAACTTCTGAGTGAGAGAAGGACAGGCTGTCAGCTGCAGAGAGATTCGAAGTGAGACTATCGAGCGAGTTGGCACAGCGCAGTGCACTTGCACTCCAGACAAGCAGGTTTCAACTCCCCGACGGCCCATCGTGATTTAGGAATTCCCTACATCAGATACTGCAGTGCTTGTGTTGTTATCCACCTCTAATGACCTCGTCGTCGACAAGAAGTTGAACCGTGATTATCCTGTTCCAGACGAGGCCCACACCCCGCAAGCTCGCCTGGCCCCTCCTTGGAGAGAAACGATATCCTGGCGGCCATCCCGTTTCCGTGAAAACCGCTTTCTACTGTCGCGAGTCGCAGCAGAGCCGGGAAACCGTTCTACGTTCTAGCAGCTGCACAGTATTTGTCTTGTGCCCTTAGAGTGAGACAAACACACACAACCCGCGTCACAAAAGAGCTGCAATTTTTACGACTGTAACAGCTACTACAGTTCAAACATTGTAAAGAAGGAAAGAAGGAAAGAAGGAAGGAAGATTACCGTTTAGCGTTCCGTCGTAGAGATCATTAGAGGCGGAGCACTAGTTGAGGAAGTAAGGAGAAGTAAACTAAAGCTCCAAAGAAATTCGTATAGGCTTGCGTATTCAATTACAGAGATATATAAACATGCAGAATACGGAGTTGCGGTCTGCAACGCCTATATAAGACAACAACTGTCTGGCGCAGCTGTTGGAATGGTTACTGCTGCTACAGTGGCAGGTTATCAAGATATAAGTGAGTTTGAGTGTGGTGTTATAGTCGGAGCACGAGCTATGGGACACAGCATCGCCAAGATAGCGATGAAGTGAGGATTTTACCGTAGGACCAATTCAAGAGTGTACCGTGAATATCTGGAATCCGGTAAAACATTAAAATTCCGACATCGCTGCGGACGGAAAAATATCCTGCAAGAACGAGACCAACGACGACTGAAGAGAATCGTTCAACGTGACAGAAGTGCAACCTTTCCGCAAATTGTTGCAGATTTCAATGCTGGGTCATCAACAAGTGTCAGCGTGCGAACCATTCAACTAAACATCATCCATATGGGCTAGTGGAGCCGCAAGTCCTCTCCTGTACCCTTGATGACTGCATGACACAAAGCTTTACGTCTCGCCTGGGCCCGTCAACACCGACATTGGACTGTTGATGAATGGAAACACGTTGCCTGGTCGGACGAGTCTCGTTTCAAATTGTGTCGAGCGGATGGACATGTACACGTATGAGACAACCTCATGACCCATGGACCCTGCATGTCAGCAGGAGACTGTTCAAGCTGGTGGGGATCTGTAATGGTGTGGAGTGTGTGCAACTGGAGTGATATGGGACCTGCGAAACGTCTAGCTACGACACTGACAGGTGACACGTACGTAAGCATCCTGTCTGATCACCTGCATCCACTCATGTCCTTTGTACATTGCGACGGACTTGGGCAATTCCAGCAGGACAATGCGACACGCCATACGTCCAGAATTGCTACAGAGTTGCTCCAGGAACACTCTACTGAGTTTAAACACTTCCGCTGGCCACCAAACTCCCCAGACATGAGCATTATTGACCATATCTGGGATGCCTTGCAACGTGCTGTTCAGAAGAGATCTCCAGACTCTCGTGCTGTTACAGGGTTATGGACAGATCTGCAGGATTCATGGTGTCAGTTCCCTCTAGCACTACTTCAGACGTTGGTCGAGTCCATGCCACGTCGTGTTGTGACACTTCTGCGTGTTCGCGGGGGCCCTACACGATATTAGGCAGGTGTACCAGTTTCTTTGGTTCGTGTAAATAGGCCATCTTCTTTCAAAGGTATCATCTTGGCATTCACCTTAAGCATTTAGGAAATCACGCCGGCCGGAGTGGCCGTGCGGTTCTGGGCGCTACAGTCTGGAACCGAGCGACCGCTACGGTCGCAGGTTCGAATCCTGCCTCGGGCATGGATGTGTGTGATGTCCTTAGGTTAGTTAGGTTTAATTAGCTCTAATTTCTAGGCGACTGATGACCTCAGAAGTTAAGTCGCATAGTGCTCAGAGCCATAGGAAATCACGGAAAATTGAATGGCTGGACGGGGATTTGAATCATCGTCCTGCCGAAAACGAGTTCAGTGCGTTAATGACTGCGCTACAGCGCTCGGTACTTGCTAGTAAGAGCTCTTTTTTCCATCTAAAACAAGAGAATACGTATTCGCTAGGCACTCGGCTAGCAGACGACTGGAGTGTCGCAGATATCAGAAATTCACTACCCCGTATATGGTGGTCATGTATCTAAAACATCCGTAACCCCGAGTGAACTGAGCTTCTACACTGTCTAAATTGGATCTTAACTGGCATGACTGGTACAAATGGTACACGCATGTTTCAAAACGTATGTCTCTGCTCGAGCCGCATTTTTTGATGATCAGACAGGGCGTGGATAATCTTCGCTGTTGCCTGGTTTTGTATGCCATTCATCAAGCTGTACTTTACATAGTCGACTTAGAAGTCGACAAGGTCGTAGACTGTATTTTATCGATAAGTGCCTAAAGTCTCTCACGAGAGCAGTCGAAGGCGTAAGAGTTAACTCTTTGTCAGACGATATACTACGAAGTTTCAGTCTAGTAAAGGAGCTGTGTCAAAATATTCATCTTCAATGGATAACGAAACATTTTGAAATTAGGGGCAACGAACGTGCAGATTAACTGGCGAAAATGGCGCAGCACCTACTTCCCATGGACATAATCCTACCGTAAAGTGATTTTCGTAGTGTATGCACCAGACTAGCAAAAACGGAACGGACAGAGTTAGTGATATTGACCGTAACATCAAAGGCAGATGGTATTCGGCGATTCAGCAACAGATTCCACGTACCCGCGGTTTCTCAACTTGGGGCCCACGAGAAGAGAAAACGTTACTCTTAACTACAAGTAGGTCATACGAGTACCATTAAACGAGACAATTGTCAAAATTCATTCCTTCTTCAAACTGTAATTGCTGCCTAACTGAAGAAGACATTGTACATATACTCATAAAATGCGATGAATACCATCATCTAAGAACAGTAACACTACCATATCTTTGAAATTAAGGACTCTTTTCTCTTGGGGTAGCTCTTAGTTCCATGAATACTCTGTAGCCAAATGTATTTGCCATTTCATTCGCCTTTGTAAAGGGGAACTTTAAAACTTAAGGGTATCTTTATGTTTGATTTTCTATGTAGATAAATGCATTTTACGATTAAATTTCGTGCCTTTTATTGTAATGTTGCAGTTAGACTAATGTACTTTTTTGACTCCGCATCTCGTTTAATTATGTTTTATATTTTGTAACGAAATGAGACCAATGTCCTGGTTGTGTCACTATGTGCAATAATTGTGTCTCATTAAGTGGACTCCCCCTGAAACCAAATAAAACAAAACAAGGAAAGAAAGGGTCGCAGGTGCAGCCAATCCTTCAACGGCAATCGGACCGATACTGTGGCGTGTACGGCCATTTCTTTTTCCTGTTGTGATCGATAACAACACTTTTGGCGGCGCGCCGCTCCACTACAGTGAAATTACTGAAATAAACAAGGAAACGAGTGACTGTGACCTGCAGGGATGTGGTAGATTAAAAGAGTGTGCTGGATTGGAATTCGAACGCGTTACTTCGCCTGCACGTTTCTTGAGACATGGCAACTTACAGGTTCGAGCCGTGGTTTGGCACGACGTTTTATTTTGTCAGGAAAATTAGTTACAGCCTACACTTCACTACGGAGTGAGATATTCATTCTGGAAACAAGCATTAGGCAGTTTCTTCTCATATCATTTCTTGCAGCGGTGCTCGTTTAGCAAAATATGCAGGGCAATTTGTATGAATTTGGATAGAGGAGAAGTAATGGCAGATTTTAGGGTTCTTTGGTACCGCAGTGCATGTTTAGATGGTTCAGTGAGTAAGTAAACTGCGCATGAAAGACGAAGTTCATGACTGAAGTCATGTCCAGTACCGCTTTTCAAACAGTCATTGCAACAACAAAACGGCCTTTCGTTGTAAAGTGACAAATTCGTTCTAGAATCTGATACACTCTCCTAGAAGACTGCAATCTTAAAGTATCAATATGAAACCCTGTAGTCATTCTTTTCTGTATCTGAGTAAAACTTTAATCCTGTTCTAAATTTTAATGTCATTGTTACAGTGCACGACAGTGCTGCAAAATTTTCGCAGTCACATTCTTTTCAGTTTGTGCAAATCTGTCGATACCGTTACTTTCGGATAATTTTTTTATATCTTTATTGTGTTAAGCATTTAAACGCCACGCGATAGGACAATGTGATTCGTCGGACAGTGGACGATTAAATGCAGACTGTTTACAACGTGAACCACATGAACAGTTTCGAATCCGAACCAGACAGTAAATGTGTTCTCGTTGAATAAACGAGAACACTTTTACCGACTAAGCCATCTATCAGCCAGGTTTAGTATGCAACCACTCATAACAGGCAGATTAAAATCTGTGTCAGCAAGGGCACTGTGTGCAATAATTTACATTCTTGGGTCATAACATTTTTCAGGATTTGGAAATGCGGGGCAGCATTACATTTTTCAGACTGAAATTTCGTCTCCTCCTGTTGCAGACATTCTTAAAGGCTATACAGATAAGTGTATGATTCTCTGTAGCACATTCAACACCGGAGAATTAAATAAAAAAAAGCATAACTTTGGAGAACGAATCAACTATCACTGTAACCTTTGAGAGTGTCTCCGGCAACAGGGAACGAAGGCAGAAAGATACGCTTGGACCGCGACCAAACTACCGCCCCCCCCCCTCCCCCCACACCCGGAAAAAAACAACAACAACGGTTACTGCCAAAAATGTAAACAGTGGCCGAGAAAGCTTCCAGTGAAAGGAAATTGTTCGTTTGTGCCACATAATTATGAGAAAGTTAGAACTGCGGGAGACAAGGATTGGCAGATTTAAGGTGGAAGATAGCCGGAAGGTGTGTTCGGTTTGTTTAGATGGTAGGACTACAGGCGATATTGAGTGTTGGAATCTGAGTCGGACACATTGCTGTAACCTACACTAAATGGAAGGGTTGCGCAGCTACGTAAGATGTAAGAGAAAACCTTGCAAACGGCGGACAGCCCAGTTACCAGCAATCTAGCTGACGCACTGGGTGCAAACTTGGCAATAATTTTTACTGCGGGTATTGTAAGACCATCAGTGCTTATTCGTGAGGTGTGGAGGCCCGAGAATGAACCTTCTTTGGACCACAAGTACTAACTCTGACGCACAGCTGACTTCTCATGTCTGGCGTGCTGGGAAAGTCTTCAGAAGGATCGGCCAGCTCCCTGCAAGCTCACAAAACGAAGTCGCCGAAATTCAGCTGTTCTCGCCGACGCCATCTTATGACGTTGGCAGCGTATATCGACCGTGTTCGATGCTCGAAAAAACAGAGCACGCTTTTATAATAACTCTGCTGATGCTCAGTATCTGGTTTATCTACATCTACATCCATACTCCGCAAGCCACCTAACGGTGTGTGGCGGAGGGTACCTTAAGTACCTCTATCGGTTCTCCTTCAATTCCAGTCTCGTATTGTTCGTGGAAAGAAGGATTGTCGGTATGCTTCTGTGTGGGCTCTAATCTCTCTGATTTTATCCTCATGGTCTCTTCGCGAGATATACGTAGGAGGGAGCAATATACTGCTTGACTCCTCGGTGAAGGTATGTTCTCGAACTTCAACAAAAGCCCGTACCGAGCTACTGAGCGTCTCTATTGCAGAGTCTTCCACTGGAGTTTATCTGTCATCTCCGTAACGCTTTCGCAATTATTAAATGATCGTGTAACGAAGCGCGCTGCTCTCCGTTGGATCTTCTCTATCTCTTGTATCAACCCTATCTGGTACGGATCCCACACTGCTGAGCAGTATTCAAGCAGTGGGCGAACAAGCGTACTGTAACCTACTTCCTTTGTTTTCGGATTGCATTTCCTTAGGATTCTTCCAATGAATCTCAGTCTGGCATCTGCTTTACCGACGATCAACTTTATATGATCATTCCATTTTAAATCACTCCTAATGCGTACTCCCAGATAATTTATGGGATTAACTGCTTTCAGTTGCTGACCTGCTATATTGTAGCTAAATGATAGGGGATCTTTCTTTCTATGTATTCGCAGCACATTACACTTTTCTACATTGAGATTCAATTGCCATTCCCTGCACCATGCGTCAATTCGCTGCAGATCCTCCTGCATTTCAGTACAATTTTCCATTGTTACAACCGCTCGACATACCACAGCATCATACGCAAAAAGCTTCAGTGAACTTCCGATGTCATCCACAAGGTCATTTATGTATATTGTGAATAGCAACGGTCCTACGACACTCCCCTGCGGCACACCTGAAATCACTCTTACTTCGGAAGACTTCTTTCCACTGAGAATGACATGCTGCGTTCTGTTATCTAGGAACTCTTCAATCCAATCACACAATTGGTCTGATAATCCATATGCTCTTACTTTGTTCATTAAACGCCTGTGGGGAACTGTATCGAACGCCTTGCGGAAGTCAAGAAACACGGCATCTACCTGGGAACCCGTGTCTATAGTCCTCTGAGTCTCGTGGACGAATAGCGCGAGCTGGGTTTCACACGACCGTCTTTTTCGAAACCCATGCTGACTCCTACAGACTAGATTTCTAGTCTCAAGAAAAGTCATTATACTCGAACATAATACGTGTTCCAAAATTCTACAACTGATCACGTTAGAGATATAGGTCTATAGTTCTGCACATCTGTTCGACGTCCCTTCTTGAAAACGGGGATGACCTGTGCCCTTTTCCAATCCCTTGGAAGGCTACGCTCTTCTAGAGACCTACGGTAGACCGCTGCAAGAAGGGGGGCAAGTTCCTTCGCGTACTCTGTGTAAAATCGAACTGGTATCCCGTCAGGTCCAGCGGCCTTTCCTCTTTTGAGCGATTTTAATTGTTTCTCTATCCCTCTGTCGTCTATTTTGATATCTACCATTTTGTCGTCTGTGCGACAATGTAGAGAAGGAACTACAGTGCAGTCTTCCTCTGTGAAACAGCTTTGGAAAAAGACATTTAGTATTTCGGCCTTTAGTCTGTCATCCTCTGTTTTCAGTACCATTTTGGTCACAGAGTGTCTGGACATTTTGTTTTGATCCACCTACCGCTTTGACATAAGACCAAAATTTCTTAGGATTTTCTGCCAATTCAGTTCATAGAACTTCGAAGCGTTTGAGGCGCTGCATTACAGAAGTAGGTGATAAAGTAAGAAACGAGCTTCATGTATGTGAGTACTTTGCAATTCACACTGAAGTGTTTGGCGCTGCATTACAGAAGTAGGTGATAAAGTAAGAAACGAGGTTCATGTATGTGAGTACTTTGCAATTCACACTGAAGTGTTTGGCAGAGTGTTCACAGTAATTGTTTCAGATAATGTAGATGTGTTGTCAAGTATCTTTCAGATTATTTTTCGACCGTTCCATTCTGGTCCGTGCGACTTTTGATTTCTCTTATTTTATTGTGATAGTCATTTCCAACTATGCAGGTGCGAGTCAACAAAATATTTTGATTTTCAGGGAAGAAAGTTGGTGATTGAAATTTCGTGAAACTATCTCGCCGCAAAGGAAAACACCTTTGTTTCATTGATAACCACCCGAAATCGGTTATCATACTGGACACATTCTCCCCTGTTCCGTTATATTATAAAAGGAATTGGCCATCTTTGAACTTTTTCGACATCCTCCGTAGAATCGGAGAGGAAAGGATAATGCTGAAATCCCTGGTTACAAGAACGGACAAGGTGACAGGAGATGTGTTAAGACACCAGGAAGAAACTTTCGTGTTACTAAAGGGAGATGTAAAGGGTACAAAAACAATAAGGGAAGACTGATACTGGAATAAATATAGCTCATAATTCAGGATTCCGGGCGTAAATGCTGTTCTGCTATGAGTATACACAGGGGGGAGAAAAACGCAGTGCTTTCTTCTCCATCCACCTTCTGTCAATGCTCTGCAAAATAATGTGATTACTTCACTTCCTTTGGATATGTTCAGGTGATATTTTTCTGGTAGTGCCGTAAACGAAACTTTCGCTAATAGTTCAGTGTTCAGAAATATATTTTTTAATCTTTTCACGTTGCTTTATTCCACACAACTTGCCTTTATCCCTCCAAGCTTACATTCGTTTCATCGAAAAATAAATATCGGGAGTATTGCAATATAAAAAGGATTCAGTACTAACTAATAAAGCATATAGGCTTTGTGTACATCGAAACATTTGGATTGAAGACGCATTATACGTTAATTTTACCGAAAGTGTTTTAACTTTAACCTTTAATCCAATGATTAATTGAGCAGTATGTATTTTTCCGTACTCTATCTTATGCCTGTCATGCGAGGAAGTGATGAATTTTGCCGCTCCTACACTCCATGAGCGTAATGTACCGGGTGGTTATAATTAAACTTTACCTATTTAACACGTTGTAGTGAGGAAAGTAATTACCGTGTGAGTACCAAACTTGGTAGCATTAATGCCAGAGACATTGGGAGGAGAAATAACGCAGAATCAATTCAATCAAATGGTTCAAATGGCTCTGAACATTATGGGACTTATCATCTGAGGTCATCAGTCCCTTGGAACTTAGAACTACTTAAACCTAACTAACATAAGGACATCACACACAGCCATGCCCGAGGCAGGATTCGAACCTGCGACCGTAGCGGTTGCGTGGTTCCAGACTGAAGCGCCTAGAACCGCTCGGCCACACCGGCCGGCTCAATTCAATCGAAACATTTTTAATGTGCTGCAACGGTTCATCATACCGTTACATAAGGTACCATTATTGCTACAAAAGGGGCTCAATATTGCGCCCCAGTGCCCATAAGAGTCTGAAAGCGCAGGATTGCATTCTGCACAGCCGGACGAAACATGTCCGTAGGTGTGCTGGCTACCTCTATTGACATGCTGCCCTTCACATCAACACATTGTGTGAATGTTCAAGCTGGCTGTTGTGGCCGAGCGGTTCTAGGCGCTTCAGTCAGGAACCGCGCTGCTGCTACGGTCGCAGGTTCGAATCCTGCCTTGGGCATGGATGTGTATGATGTCCTTAGGTTAGTTAGGTTTAAGAAGTTCTAAGTCTAGGGGACTGATGACCTCAGATGTTAAGTCCCATAGTGCTCAGAGGCATTTGAACAATTTTTTTGTGAACGTTCGCCTGGAAAACTCTGTCCGTCAGGTAGCCCCACAACCAGAAATCACAGGGAGTGAGATCAGATGGTCGTTACGGGCAAGCATTTGGAAACGATGGGCTGATAATTCGGTCAGTTCGAAATGTGTTTCGGAGAAGCAGGTGAACTTCACGAGCGATGTGCGGTGGGGCCCCATCTTTCATGAAAACTATTGAGGTCAAGACGTCTCTCTCCTGTAGGGCGGGTATGACATGTTGGCGAAGCATATCGTAGAAACGGTGGCCGTCCACACTGCATGTCTTTGGCCCTTTAGCGCCAACCTGTTCAAAAAGAATGGGCTAATGATGAACGTAGCCGTGAAGCCATACAATACGGTGATACGTTCACCATACAGAGGAACTTAATGCACAGTGGCTGGAGGTGAAGATCCCCACACTCGGCAGTCCTCTGTGTTCACCTCACCCGTCAGAAAAAAATGAGCTTCGTCTGTCCATAGGATGGTCCACGGCCAGCCCTCGTCAATTTCAATCCTTGCGAGAAAGTGGAGAGTGAAGTCAACACGTCGTTGTGCGCCCTGTGGTGCAAGTTGCTGTACAATATGGATCTTACGCGGATCCCATTTGAGAATGGTTCGAAGCACCTACCGTACAGTGGACCACGGGATATTCAACTGTCGTGACTCTGCACGTGCGCTGCCTGATGATCAGTAATAGCACCCAACCTTGTCTGCCATAGCAATAGCGATTTCATCAATCATCTGTGCTGCAACCGGTCATTGGCTTCTTCCGGAGCGAGACCTAGTTTTCCAGCTGATACGAACTTCTTCATGATGCTCTGCACAGCAGGTGGAGCAAGAGGACCCTTCTGCAATCTTTTCAGCCCGCGACATTCTAAAAGTGCAGCTGTATGGTTACTGTTGTTTTGATAATAGAGCTTCGTCACTAATGCCCTGCTCCTTTTGTCCAAGCTCATGTTGACATGTCAAGTGCACTGCGACTGGTCAGGTGTGTGAGGCTATGAACCACGATGACTGACCACGTCGCCTGGTGGGCATAGTTAGAACAGGACAGAGGCGATGTGACGCATGGAAATCACGCACCCCATACTCTGGACATTAATGCTACCAAGTTTGGTACTCGTACGGTAACTAGTTTCCGCGTTATAACGTGTTAAATAGGGAAAGTTTAATTATGTCCACCTGGTATAACACACGCTCTTTTTTTGCTTTGGTTGCCCAGTTAATCAGGATATGTGAAGAATGCCCATTTCAGCAGCTTACAAAGTTCAGTCTTGGCACAGAGTAGTGCGATTCAGACTCTGGCGCTCCGCACAGCGGCTTGCACGCATTCTTCTAGATACGGAGCGGCGATATGGATCGAAGAACGAGACGTGGGCCGCTACGCGAGGCGTTTCGTCGAATGTTTAACAACTGCGGAACAAAGCTAGCGTGGCGCGCGCAGCACGCAGTACGCCAACAGCAGGAGATAAACTCAGTGCAGAGATGCTGTCTGCCTGATTTGTGGCTAATTAGCCAAGTAATTAAACAGACAGATTGCTTCCCGAAGATCTAAATGATCAAAAACCTCCACATATAGCACAAAAACAGATCACAAGTACAGATACCGTTGCGCCGAGAAGAGTAAATGTACTGCGGCACAGTTGTCATCATTCTTAAAGAATGTGCAGCGTCGTACGATTACCGAGCGACAGAGACGTAACAGAAAAAGTGAAAATGCTATAATTCAGAGAGAAGTAATAGCGGCGGGATGTGGTTTTGACAGAAATACACACCAAGACGAAGGGACATTTATTTAATGTAAACCACTACTGTGCCGGTAGTTACATTTTACTCTGAGAGGTGGTACTGCAGCTGTTTCAAAGTTGTTGCTCGTCTTTATTGAAATCGATTTATTAGTGGCTAAAAGTGGGAAAAAAATGTTAACTTGCAGTTAGATGTCCTGTAGATAAACATGACCCACTCACGGAACTGCCGGCTGTCAGTGAAAAACATAATCTTCCTGAGAATAATTTCTTCCATTCCTGAAAAATAGTTCCTATTAATTTTCGTACACTTAAGCGATAACGGCATGACATTATTGCCAAAACTTCGCAAATTATTCTTTATATGCTTTTCCTGTTTTATTGCGTTTCTCCGATTTTTAGTCAACTAAAGAAAAGTGAGTTCGAACAAAGGCAGTAGCCAATTCTATCCTTCTACCTGCAAAATGCATGACCCAAATAAAACAAACAAGTACGCAAGATTATTACTCGTCTGCTTAGAATATTAATTGAAGATCTCAACTACAGTTTATTTTCAGCAAAATAACATTAATCATTGCTTTTCTTTCTTTTAAAAAATTCGGGAAGTTGTTGACATTGTGACTTCATTTTTAGCCTCTTTTTAAATTTGACTTTAAAGATGACCTATAAATTCTTGAAGAATTGTGGTTATTATTGTATATCGTTGTATACAGTTTACAAAGGGAAAATATACCGAATGAAATAACAACGATACATTTTCTCTATTAAACTTGCTAAAGTAAATAAAGGTCCTGTAGAATTAGGAAAGTTACAGTACTTCTCTGATGGTTCTTCATCTACATCTACGTGATTACTCTGCTATTCACAATAAGGTGCCTGGTAGAGAGTTCAATGAACCACCTTCAAGCTGTCTGTTCCACTCTTGAACGGCGCGCGGGAAAAACGAGCACTTAAATATTCCTGTGCGAGCCCCGATTTCTCTTATTTTATCGTGATGATCATATCTCCCTATGCAGATGGGTGCCAACAGAATGTTTTCGAAACTGGATGAGAAAACTGATGATTGAAATTTCATCAGATCCCGTCCCAACGAAAAACGCCTTTCTTTTAATTATTGCCACTCCAATTTACGAATCATGTCTGTGGCACTGTCTCCTCTATTTTGTGATAATACAAAACGAGCTGCCCTTCTTTGAACTTTGCGATATCATCCGTCAGTTCCACCTGATTCCGATCCCACACCGCACAGCAATACTCCAGAATAGGGCAGACAAGTGTGTTGTAAGCAATCTCTTTAATAGACCTGTTGCAACTTTTAAGTGTTCCGCCAATGAATCGCAGACTTTGGTTTTCTCTACCCGCAACATTATCTATGTGATCATTCCATTTCAGGTTATTTGTAATTGTAATCACAAAGTGTTTACTTGAATTTACAGCCTTCAGATTTGTGTGACTTATCGCCTAATCGAAACTTAGCGGATTTCTTTTAGTACTCATGTGAATAACTTCACACTTTTCTTTATTCAGGGTTGGGGAACGCCGGATATTACTTCTGTTTTACTCGATGACTTTCTGTCTATTAGTACGAACTGTGACCTTCCTGACAGGAAATCACGAATCCAGTCGCATAATTGAGGCGATATTCCATAGGCACGCAGTTTAGTTAGAAGACGCTTGTGAGGAACGGTGTCTAAAGCCTTCTGGAAATCTAAAAATACGGAATCAATTTGACATCCCCTGTCGATAGCACTCATTACTTCATGAAGATAAGGAGCTAGTTGTGTTTCACAAGAACGATATTTTCTGAATCCGTGCTAGGTGTCATTAAATCATTTTCTTCGAGGTAAATCATAATGTTCGAACACAGTATACAGTATATATTCCTCAGCCCTACTGCAAATCGACGTCAGTGATATGGGCCTGTAATTCAGCGGATTTCTCCTATTTTCCTTTTTGGTACTGATGTGGCTTGAGCAATTTTCTAGTCTTTCGGTGCGATCTTTGTGTGAGCGAGCGGTTGTATATAATTGCTAAATACGGTGCCATTGTATCAGCATACTCTGAAAGGAACCTGACTGGTATAAAATCTGGACCGGAGGCCTTGCCTTTCTTAAGTGATTTAAGCTGCTTTGCTACACCGAGGATATCTACTTCTTTGTTTCTCATCTTGGTAGTTGTTCTTGATTGGAATTCAGGAATATTTACTTCGTTTCCTTTGATGAAGGGGTTTCGGAAAACCGTGTTTAATAACTCCGCTTTAGTGGCACTGTCATCAGTGACTTCACCGTCGTTATCGCGCTGTGAAGGTATTGACTGCGTATTGCTGCTGATGTGCTTTTTGCATGACCAGAATCTCTTTGGGTTTTCTGCCAAATTCTGAGACAGAGATTCGTTGTGGAAATTATTATAAGCATCTCGCATTCAAGTACGCGCCATCTTCCGAACTTCTGCATAACTTTGTCAATCTTGGGGATTTTGCATTCTTTTATGTTTGGCGTGCTTTTATCGTTGCTTATGCAACAGCGATCTGACCTGTTTTTGGACCATGGGGTATCAGTACCATCACTTATTAATTTATGTGGTATATATCTCTCAACTGCCGTCAATACTATCTCTTTGAAATCATCCCACATTTTTTTTCTACGCTTACATGATCAGAACGGAAGGAGTGCTCATTTAGAATCACTGTGAAATATTTAGTTACATATGACTTACTTCTATTTCTAGATTATTTCCAATTGTTTAATATCCATGCAAATGGGTTATAACTACTGCGCTTTTTTCCTCTCTTTTCCGAAATTCTGTATTAAAAACATACTTAGGCGCGGATACCACCAAGAACTCGTAGTCGACATAAACGAGCGCACACAGATTTGGGTTCTGCATTTATTGACTTTGGAAAACGAAAGCCTTAAGAGATCTCAAGTTTTTTATATTTCAAGGAACCGTACGGTAGATCGCTTGAGCGTACGAGCGTACTTTGCAATCAGACTTAAGAGTCATGTATTATAGGAGCGTCTCAATTAACTGCGTCAGTTAACTGCAGCTACCTTACTGCAAACACGTTTCGACACACAGGATTTGTCCAAGAAAACAACTGAACGTGGGTGTCACGGACTACCGTTCTAAACAATTTGTCGGAAGTCGTTTTAGACGAAATCACGTAATGGCTTTTCATCTGTCAACTGTCTCTATAAACGGGAAATAAAGATTACGCATATGGAAGTGAGTGCAAGGCAATCTCGTTGTGTAGTGAGTGTAAAAAGTATTCGGTCGTCTAAATATTTATACACTGTCACTTTTTTAGGAACCGAATTACTATGCTAACGAGAAAAAATGCAGCAGTATTTTACTCGAAAAACAAAAAAGAGTGTTCATTAGTATTCGGGTGACTAACCGGAAGAATTGGGCATTTTTCTATTTTTTTTTTCTTTTAATAGTCCCTGTGGACAAATTATTACGTTAACATGCACGGCATGTAGCATGCATATATTTTGGGTCGGAAAGAAGTCAAAATTTAGGGAAGATTGATGAGTCGATATTATACGACAGTCATTTGAACAAATAGAAAATAAGAAATTCGCCAGCCAAACAAGTGGGATTTGCTTAGGAGCGCGAATACTTCTTGCATTCACTGCCAACACTTGTAACGTGCTCGCGTCCGGCCATCGTGATTTAGACTCTCCGTGATTTCCCTAAATCGCTTCAGTTAAATTCCGGGTGGATCCTTTGAAAGCGCACGGCCGACTTCCTTCCCCATCCTTCCGTAATCTGATGGGACATATAACCTCGCTGTTTGGTCCCCTCCCCAGAATCAACCGCCGGCCGCCGTGGCGGAGCGCTTCTAGGCGCTTCAGTCTGGAACTGCGCGACCGCTACGGTCGCGGGCTCGAATCCTGCCTCGGGTATGGATGTGTATGATGTCCTTAGGTTAGTTAGGTTTAAGTAGTTGTAAGTTATAGGGGACTGATGACCTCAGAAGTTAAGTCCCATAGTGCTGAGAACCATTTGAACCATTTTAAGAAGTCAGCCTCATTCTGCCAATGGCGTTGTCAAAGAGGGCGGAGGAGAGGACAGAGGTTCAGGACACCCTCTTGTCCTAGGGGTGGGAAACTGCCACTAAAGTTGGAAGAATCAGCAATTATCAACGGCATGAGGATGCTGAAAGCAATGGAAACCACAGCATTAAAGACACGCAACGTGTATCCACAGGACATGTGGCCTGTAATTGAAGAAATTTCATGATGATCTCTCCATTGGCAAAAGATTCCGGAGTAGTCCCCCATTCGGATCTCCGGGAGGGAACTGCCAAAGGAGAGGTTATCATGAGAAAAAGATTGAATAATCAGCGAAAGGAAAGCGTTCTACGAGTCGGGGCTAGAATGTCAGAAGCTTGAACGTGGAAGGAAAACTAAAAAATCGTAAAAGGGAAAATGCGACGGCTCAACCTAGATATAGTAGTGGTCAGTGAAGTGAAGTGGTAAGAAGACAAGGATTTATGGTCAAATGAGTAAAGGGTAATATCAACAGCAGCAGAAAATGGTATAATGGAAGTAGGATTCGTTATGAAAAGGAAGATAGGGCAGACTGTGTGTTACTGTAAACAGTGACAGGGTTGTTCTTATCAGAATCGACAGCAAAACAACACCGACAACGATAGTTCGGGTATACATGCTGAGGTCGCAAGCTGAAGATTAAGAGATAGAGAGAGTGTATGAGGATATTGAAAGGGTAATACAGTATGTAAAGGGGGATGAATAATAGTGATGGGGGAATGGAATGCAGATGTAGGGGAAGGAGTAGAAGAAAACGTTACAGGAGAATATGAGCTAGGGACAAGGAATGAGAGAGGAGAAAGACTAATTGAGGTCTGTAACAAGTTTCGGCTAGTAAAAGCGAATACTCAGTTCAAGAATCACAAGAGGAGGAGGTATACCTGGAAAAGGCCGGGTGATACGGGAAGATTTCAGTTAGGTTACATCATAGTCAGACAGAGATTCCGAAATCAGATACTGGATTTAAGGTGCACCCAGGCGTAGATATAGACTCAGATCACAATATAGTGATGAAGAGTAGGCTGATGTTTAAGACATTATTCAGGAAGAATCAATAAGTAAAGAAGTGGGATACGGAAGTACTAAGGAAAGACGAGATACGCTTAAAGTTCTGTAAGGCTATAGTAATAAGGAATAGCTCAGTAGGCAGTACAGTTGAAGATGAATAGACATCTCTAAAACGTTCCATCACAGAAGCTCGAAAGAAAAACATAGGTACAAAGAAGGTAACTGCGAAGAAACCATGAGTAACAGAAGAAATACTTCAATTGATCGATGGAAGGAGGAGGTACAAAATTTTTCCGGGAAACTCAGGAATACTGAAATACAAGTCGCTGAGGAATGAAATAAATAGGAAGTACAGGAAAGCTAAGATGAAATGGCTGCAGGAAAAATGTGAAGACATCGAAAAAGAAATGATTGTCGGAAGGACAGACTCAGCATAGAGGAAAGTCAAAACAACCTTCGGTGACATTAAAATCTAGGGTGATAACATTAACGGTGCAACGGAAATTCCACTGTTAAATGCAGAGGAGAGAGCGGGTAGGTGGAAAGAATACACTGAAAGCCTCTATGAGGGGGAAGATATGTCTGATGTGATAGAAGAGGAAACAGGAGTCGATTTAGAAGAGATAGGGGATCCAGTATTAGAATCAAAATTTAAAAGAGCTTTCGAGGACTTAAGATCAAATAAGGCAGAAGGAATAACATTCCATCAGAATTTCTAAAATCATTGGGGGAAGTGGCAACAAAACGACAATCGCCTTTGGTGTGTATGAGTCTGACTTTCGAAAAAGCATCATTCACACAATTCCGAAAACGGCAAGAGCTGACAAGTGCGAGAATTATCGCACAATCAGATTAACAGCTCATGCATCCAAGTTGCTTACAGGAATAATATAAAGAAGAACGGAAAAGAAAATTGAGGAAGCGCTAGATGACGATCAGTTTGGCTTTAGGAAAGGTAAAGGCACGAGAGAGGCAATTCTGACGTTGCGGTTAATAATGGAAGCAAGGCTAAAGAAAAATCAAGACACGTTCATAGGATTTGTCCACCTGGAAAAAGCGATTGAGAATGTAAAATGGTGCAGGATGTTCGAAATTCTGAAAAAAAAAGTAGGGGTAAGCTATAGGGAAAGATAGGTCATATACAATATGTACAACAGCCAAGAGGGAATAATAAGAGTGGACGACCAAGAACGAAGTGCTCGTATTAAGAAGGGTGTAAGACAAGGTTGTAGGCCTTCGCCCCTACTGTTCAATCTGTACATCTTGGAAGCAATGATGGAAATAAAAGAAAGGTTCAGGAGTGGAATTAAAATTGAAGGTGGAAGGATATCAATCATACGATTCGCTGATGACATTGCTATCTTGAGTGAAAGTGAAGAAGAATTACATGATCTGCTGAATCGAATAAACAGGCTAACGAGTACAGAGTATGGACTGAGAATGAATCGAAGAAAGACGAAGGTAATGAGAGGTAGTAGAAATGACAACAGCGAGAAACTTAACATCAGGATTGATGGTCACGAAGTAGATGAAGTTAAGGAATTCTACTACCTACTCCGTAAAAGAACCAATGACGGACGGAGCAAGGAGGACATCGAAAGCACACTAGCAATGCCAAAAATGGCATTCCTGGCCAAGAGAAGTCTACTATAATCAAATATCGCCCTTAATTTGAGGAAGACATTTCTGAGAATGTGCTGTAGAGGGCAAAAACTGTAGAGGAAGACAGAGATTGGAATACGTCCAGCAAATAATTGAGGACGTAGGTTGCAAGTGCTACTCTGAGATGAAGAGGTGTTAGTACAGGAGAGGAATCCGTGGCGGGCCGCATCAAACCACGCAGAAGACTGACGACAAAAAAAATATAAAAAATAAAAAAATAAAAATAAAAAAAAATACACGACGGCACTGAGTTGCGCCACTCACTGCCTGGAAGGAGTTGCAGCAAATTGTTTCATGCATGCCTACAGTAGACATATTTCACTTTTGACATTTCTTGGACGCCTGAGTCGTGTCTGAAATCAAAGTTTTGGCAGCTGCACGAATTGTGCCGGAGCTAACGCTCGTTTGCGTGGAATCGCTGCATAAGATAAGAAATAAGCAACGTGTTTGGGTTCGTGACTGGATAAAGAAAAGACTTCAGCTCGGCTGCTCAACGACTTTGCTGGAGGAAATTTTACTGAAAGGCCCAAGAAGTTATTTAAATCATCTTAGAATGTCACCGGAACAGTTAATATTTCTTCTAAATATAGTTAATAATACAACAGGGAATAAAGGTATTGTAATGCATGAAACATTGTCGCCAGAACTGAAATTACAAATCACATTGCGTGCAGAACAGTCCAGAACTCTCAGTCTGTTACAAGATATAGTTTTAGTTAGTGATGACAGCTTCCCATTAAAAGCAATAATTATTAACATTAATAGCAATAATATTTCGACTTAGGCTGCTTTAAGAAAATAATTGTTTGCAAACTACTACTATGAAGATGGATATGTACCGTGGTAACGTTTCGTTTCAGTGATGTTGATTATAAAAACAAGCAGCGACATGTTGGTGCGCTTGGGACCGTCATACCTAATCTGAACACAAATAGGTTGACAACACGTAGCTGTAGGGCAAAATTTATTAAATTAAGGGCACATATAGAAATGAAATTTTTAAAAAAATACAGGCCATAAAAACATATGGCTGTGGAACTGCTCACGTGTGCAACACGAAAATCCTGTGCTTCGAGATGGCCATTTGTGAATGGGAAGCACTGCTGTGATGTTTTAAATAAATGAATATTGAATAAAGAATTCTGCTTTCCTGATTTGTATGTAGGCTTTCCTCCTCTCAACAGTTTTCCTTAAAAAATAATCGGTCATCTCGAAGCACAGGATTTTCGTGTTGCACACGTGAGCAGTTCCACAGCCAGATGTTTTTATGGCCTGTATTTTTTTTAATTCATTTATATATGTGCCCCTAATTTAATGAATTTTGCCCTACAGCCAGATATTGTCAACCTATTTGTGTTCAGATTACATATGACGGGCTCAAGCGCAGCAACATGTTGCTGCTTGTTTTTATAATCAACATCAGTTAAGAAACTTCCTGGCAGATTAAAACTGTGTGCCGGACCGAGACTTGAACTCGGGACCTTTGCTTCTCGCGGGCAAGAGCACTTGCCCGCGAAAGGCAAAGGTCCCGAGGTCAAGTCTCGGTCCGGCACACAGTTTTAATCTGCCAGGAAGTTTCATATCAGCGCACACTCCGCTGCAGAGTGAAAATCTCATTCTGGAAACGTCAGTTAAGTCCCACAAACACCTATGCAAAGCATAGATATCCAAAAAGTGAACATTATCCTCCATCCCTCACTTCGTATTTCAGTATGTTCACACTGTACCGTCACTTCAAGACTCACGCTACTAGTGTTGTCGAAGTTGGAACGAGCTCAAAGTGTTTAGTTTCTCCAGTGAGTTGCACGCATGCGCAGTGGCCGGTAGCGCAGTTGCGTGCAACCTAGCGTCGTCGTGTAACCTAGGCTTAATACTCCACCTATATGCAGTGGCCGGTAGTGCAGTTGCGTGAAACCACGTGTCGTTGTGCAACCTAAACACTCCACCTATATGCAGTGACCGGTAGTGCAGTTGCGTGAAACCTAGTGTCGTCGTGTAACCTAGGCTTAATACTCCACCTATATGCAGCAAACTTTAATAGTCGATCGGTGCTTGATATTGGCGCTTCAAGGACATTTAGCGGGAACTTTTGGTATCTATCACAGTTACTTACGGTGAGAAATTTGAGGAATTAATTTCCATCTGATAACATGTTGAACACATAAGAGGCTTCAAATACAAGCTTCAGTCACATTAATGTGACCACCGCCTACGTTCGACGTCAGGCTGCAATAACTACTCACAGACGGTAGATGCCAGCAGTAGCAATGGAGGCTATATAAAGTGAGTCGACGGAACGCGGAAAATAGTGCAGTCGTTGGCGTAATGCGGAAACGGAGCGACGTATCTGACGTTCAAAGTGTGCATGATCACTAGCTTTTGGAAGCATTTCCGAAACTGATAAGTATGGCAACTGTTCCCGTGTCGCCGTGGTTAAAGTATAGCGTGGAAGGCAAAATGGTGCTGTCTAAAACCGGCACCGAAGCTACTATGGTGCACCACGGGTCATAGATGTCAGGGGTGAACAACGGCTGCAGAGATGTGTACATGCGAATGGACGTGCAACTGTTGAGCAGCTGAGCGTCCAGATGAACCAAGGGGCTACCAACTGTCTCTTCTCAGCGACTGTTCAGCGAATATTGCTGCATGTGGGCCTACATAGCAGGCGCCTGGCTCATGCACACAGGCTGTCCATCGGCGACGAAGACTCGAATTTGCATACCAATACTGCAACTGGACGTTCACTGAGTGGCGATATGTGGGCTTTTCAGATGAATCGCGTTTTACGCTTCATCGGAGGGACGGCCGTTGGCCTGTATGGCATGAAACGTCCGGAAGAAAACACCTTTCCGCAGTCGTCGGAAGGTCTGGCATTCCGTGGGTGAGCTCGTCGTTCTGGGAGAAACAATGGATCAACACTAGTATGTATCAATGCTACTGTATGCAGTTTGTTTTTCCTTGGCACGGTGGCATCTGCCAGCAGGACAATGCAGCCTCTCACACTGGTCATAGTGTTCGTGCGTGGTTCGAAGGGCACCAGGATGGGTTTAACGTATTCCTCTGGCCACCAGATTCTCCGGGTTTAAACCTAATTGAGAGTCTGTAGGACCCCTCGAGTGGGCTGTTCGCGTCATGGATCCCCACGGCACAGGAGTTGGCTTGGCTCCACACCCCTGTAGGTATCTTCCAGAACATTACTGACTCTCTTCCAGCACGTCTCGCAACTGTCCGAGCCGCGAAAGGTGGTCATTCAGGCGTTTGACAGACGGTCACACTAATGTTACTGGAACGTGAAGAAACACATCGGTAGTTTTGTAAGGTGTGCGGACATTTGGCACGATTTTACCTGCTCCGAAGGGCTGAGTCCTTTGTCTCCCCCTCCTCCTCCTCCTTCTCATCATCATCATCACTTACTGAGCCTTTCCGCTGGTTTGCTTAAGATGGAACCAGAATCTTTTTAGATTTTCCGCCACATTTCTAGAGAGAGTTTCGTTGTTGTAACTATTAAATGCAACTCACATTGACATCCGCACCAAATTTCGAGCCTCAGTAAAACTTCGCCAATCTTGGAGATTTTGCGTTCGTCTAAATTATACTTGCCTTTTTCGGTGCTCCTGCACAGCTTTCTGTCGTGTTTTGCATACCATGGGGGATGAGTTCCGTCTCTTATTAATTTATTTGGTATGAATCTCTCGAGTGCTGTTGATACTATTTCTTTGAACTTAAGCCGCATATGGTCTTCATTTACATAGTTTGGAAGGATTGGAGACTGTCTCTTAGAAAGACGTCAACCGAATTTAAAAGATATATATATTATCAGGAGAAAGAAAACTGGCATTCTACGGATCGGAGCGTGGAATGTCAGATCCCTTAATCGGGCAGGTAGGTTAGAAAATTTAAAAAGGGAAATGGATAGGTTAAAGTTAGATATAGTGGGAATTAGTGAAGTTCGGTGGCAGGAGGAACAAGACTTTTGGTCAGGTGATTACAGGGTTATAAATACAAAATCAAATAGGGGTAATGCAGGAGTAGGTTTAATAATGAATAAAAAAATAGGAGTGCGGGTTAGCTACTACAAACAGCATAGTGAACGCATTATTGTGGCCAAGATAGACACAAAGCCCATGCCTACTACAGTAGTACAAGTTTATATGCCAACTAGCTCTGCAGATGATGAAGAAATTGATGAAATGTATGACGAGATAAAAGAAATTATTCAGGTAGTGAAGGGAGATGAAAATTTAATAGTCATGGGTGACTGGAATTCGTCAGTAGGAAAAGGGAGAGAAGGAAACATAGTAGGTGAATATGGATTGGGGGGAAGAAATGAAAGAGGAAGCCGCCTTGTAGAATTTTGCACAGAGCATAACTTAATCATAGCTAACACTTGGTTCAAGAATCATAAAAGAAGGTTGTATACCTGGAAGAATCCTGGAGATACTAATAGGTATCAGATAGATTATATAATGGTAAGGCATAGATTTAGGAACCAGGTTTTAAATTGTAAGACATTTCCAGGGGCAGATGTGGATTCTGACCACAATCTATTGGTTATGAACTGCAGATTGAAACTGAAGAAACTGCAAAAAGGTGGGAATTTAAGGAGATGGGACCTGGATAAACTGAAAGAACCAGAGGTTGTACAGAGTTTCAGGGAGAGCATAAGGGAACAATTGACAGAAATGGGGGAAAGGAATACAGTAGAAGAAGAATGGGTAGCTCTGAGGGATGAAGTAGTGAAGGCAGCAGAGGATCAAGTAGGTAAAAAGACGAGGGCTAATAGAAATCCTTGGGTAACAGAAGAAATATTGAATTTAATTGATGAAAGGAGAAAATATAAAAATGCAGTAAATGAAGCAGGCAAAAGGGAATACAAACGTCTCAAAAATGAGATCGACAGAAAGTGCAAAATGGCTAAGCAGGGATGGCTAGAGGACAAATGTAAGGATGTAGAGGCTTGTCTCACTAGGGGTAAGATAGATACTGCCTACAGGAAAATTAAAGAGACCTTAGGAGAGAAGAGAACCACTTGTATGAATATCAAGAGCTCAGATGGCAACCCAGTTCTAAGCAAAGAAGGGAAGGCAGAAAGGTGGAAGGAGTATATAGAGGGTTTATACAAGGGCGAAGTACTTGAGGACAATATTATGGAAATGGAAGAGGATGTAGATGAAGATGAAATGGGAGATAAGATACTGCGTGAAGAGTTTGACAGAGCACTGAAAGACCTGAGTCGAAACAAGGCCCCGGGAGTAGACAACATTCCATTAGAACTACTGATGGCCTTGGGAGAGCCAGTCATGACAAACCTCTACCATCTGGTGAGCAAGATGTATGAGACAGGCAAAATACCCACAGACTTCAAGAAGAATATAATAATTCCAATACCAAAGAAAGCAGGTGTTGACAGATGTGAAAACTACCGAACTATCAGTTTAATAAGTCACAGCTGCAAAATACTAACGCGAATTCTTTACAGACGAATGGAAAAACTGGTAGAAGCGGACCTCGGGGAAGATCAGTTTGGATTCCGTAGAAATGTTGGAACACGTGAGGCAATACTAACCTTACGACTTATCTTAGAAGAAAGATTAAGAAAAGGCAAACCTACGTTTCTAGCATTTGTAGACTTAGAGAAAGCTTTTGACAACGTTAACTGGAATACTCTCTTTCAAATTCTGAAGGTGGCAGGGGTAAAATACAGGGAGCGAAAGGCTATTTACAATTTGTACAGAAACCAGATGGCAGTTATAAGAGTCGAGGGACATGAAAGGGAAGCAGTGGTTGGGAAAGGAGTGAGACGGGGTTGTAGCCTCTCCCCGATGTTATTCAATCTGTATATTGAGCAAGCAGTAAAGGAAACAAAAGAAAAATTCGGAGTAGGTATTAAAATTCATGGAGAAGAAGTAAAAACTTTGAGGTTCGCCGATGACATTGTAATTCTGTCAGAGACAGCAAAGGACTTGGAAGAGCAGTTGAACGGAATGGACAGTGTCTTGAAAGGAGGATATAAGATGAACATCAACAAAAGCAAAACGAGGATAATGGAATGTAGTCTAATTAAATCGGGTGACGCTGAGGGGATTAGATTAGGAAGTGAGACACTTAAAGTAGTAAAGGAGTTTTGCTATTTAGGGAGTAAAATAACTGATGATGGTCGAAGTAGAGAGGATATAAAATGTAGACTGGCAATGGCAAGGAAAGAGTTTCTGAAGAAGAGAAATTTGTTAACATCGAGTATATATTTAAGTGTCAGGAAGTCGTTTCTGAAAGTTTTTGTATGGAGTGTAGCCATGTATGGAAGTGAATCATGGATGATAAATAGTTTAGACAAGAAGAGAATAGAAGCTTTCGAAATGTGGTGCTACAGAAGAATGCTGAAGATTAGATGGGTAGATCACATAACTAATGAGGAGGTATTGCATAGAATTGGGGAGAAGAGGAGTTTGTGGCACAACTTGACAAGAAGAAGGGACCGGTTGGTAGGACATGTTCTGAGGCATCAAGGGATCACAAATTTAGCATTGGATGGCAGTGTGGAGGGTAAAAATCGTAGAGGGAGACCAAGAGATGAATACACTAAGCAGATTCAGAAGGATGTAGGTTGCAGTAAGTACTGGGAGTTGAAGAAGCTTGCACAGGATAGAGTAGCATGGAGAGCTGCATCAAACCAGTCTCAGGACTGAAGACAACAACAACAACAACATTTTGCGTTTAGTTTTGGTTAATTTCTTCGTTATGGAACTGAGCCTCGCTACGACTCTGTGTTCACTAATCCCTGTATCCGTCGTGATGCTGAGGATTATTTGTGGCTAAGAGGTCAAGTGTGTTGTCGTAACCATTTACAATTTGAATGGCCTCGTAAACTAATTGTTCAAAATAATTTAAAAAAAAGCATTTAGAACAATTACGGAAGTTGTTTTCTATCTACAATAGGGTCTGAAAATGTATTTTTGTCAACATAAGGAAGGTAGATTGAAGTCACTGGCAACTATAATTGTATGAGTGGGGTACCTATTTGTGATGAGACTCAAGTTTTCTTTGAACTGTTCAGCAACTGTTTCATCTCAGACCGGGGGTCGGTAAAAGGAGCCAGTTATTAATTTATTCCGGTTGTCGAATATAACCTCTGCCCATACTAAGTAACAGGAACTACCTGCTTCAATGTCGCTTGTGAGCTGGAAAACACATTAAATTGTTTTTCTTTAAGTTGTGCTTCTTGTTTCTGTTGTAGTGCAGATCATTACAATCACGACTTTTCCCTCCAAAACCTAGGATGCTTTCTCTGTGACCCTGTAAATACCAGAGCTAAACAATGTAGAACAACTACGTACGTTACAAGCATAGCATTCTGTATTACTTCATTTCCTTATTTCTAACATTTTAAAATTGTATGTCGACTTTAAATGACATGTCAATCATAGATGATCTTATCTCTATTTAGTGAACGTATTTTCAGTCATGTTTTGAACATTGTCCCGCTACACTTTATTAACTAATGTTTCGCCGCAAGGGATATCGCATTTTAGAGAGTAAATTAATATGGAGTATGTCGTTCTTCTTTTCAAACATTCACATACCTATTTCTTCTTTCCTTATTGTCTTTTGGGCATTCAGTTGTAGTAATTAAAGTAGGCACAAATGCAGTGATCAAAAAGAAATGATTAGCGTACATTCGCATTCTCTTTACATCGTTCCTTTCTTGCTGCTCTCATGGCGATGGGCTGTTTCTATCGCAATCAGTAAGCGTGAAAGGAAGCTACCGTACGGACAGAGGGATCTATATTTATACTTGGCAGAACTAATTACATACTGACATAATCGTCCATATTGCTTTCGTTTCCCAAAAGTTATAAGTATTTCTATTTCGGAAAAGGAGCTCTGTATTTGGCCAAGGTGTCAAAGAAGAAGATTCCTTACGTACTGGTTGTATCGAGTAAGATGTGGAGACGGTGGTTTGAACGCGGACAGAAGTAGGAAGGGCGTCCCTTAACTGAGGGATCGCTACTCAAGCTACCTGGCCAAGGGGCAAGTGTGGCAAATGTCCGGCGTGGCAAATGTCCGGCATTCGTTTTGTAATACACGTAACAGACACCGGTTTGGGAGTTTATTACATCAGGTGATACTATCTGTCTGGTTGTAAGCAAGTATACCTTTTTTTCGTGGGTACTGTACTCGTCAGTCGAAACAGGAAGGCTCGCTGCTTGGGCGACGCGGCCCGGCTTCACATAATCGCATTGGCTGCGGTCAAGCGCAGTGTCAAACTGGTTTCACAGCAGTGGTGAGTAAGCGGGTTGGTCAGCGAAGTCTTAGTAGAAACGTCTCTATTGGAGTGTATGAGAATAATGTAAGAAAACTAGTGAGCTCCGTTGGAGACCATCAGCTGCTGTTTATACGCAGCAGGCGAAAACAACATTTTTTGGCTGCAAGCGCGTTTCGAGCTAGTTTTTTAAATGCTGTACGATATTTCCGTGGCTTACTCCTCTGTGTATTTTCCACTGAAATCTATTTCGCGTTCTGCGGTAGGATGTTGCTGTTTACAAATCTGCCCCGCCTGAACCTTGTCGTGCTGAGAACACCATCATATAAGGAATAGCACACAGTTCCTATGGACGTCTTAGGCACAGTCGTTGACAGTTAACAAGTAATTCATTGCTGTATGTGCTGTACTGCAGCTCGGTGTAGTCTAATTTCGTACTGTCTTTCCCTGGGCTATAATAGTCTGGCTTATCCATAGCTCATTCATTTTGTACGGTTAAGCGTCCATTCTCCTCAGTCAGCCTATAAAGCAAGCGATTTTTACAATTTTTTGCTTGGAAAACTAATGAAGCAGTCAACGCTATTCTTTTTGCACATTATCTAGTAATTCGTGAGCAACACTTTCAGAGTTTTTAAAGAAATTCAGTCATCATTAAGCCCCCTCTCCCCATTCGAGGAATTAAAGTTGGCCTGTCCTAAATGTGGCGTGTCTATGACGCAGCCTGCAAATCTTATCTCAATTCAAAAACCAAAAAAGTTTCTTAATCTTTAAGATGTTGCACGCAGAGTAAGCACAGCTTTTTTTTTAATTTGACAAAATAATAAAAGGGCGGCTTCTGAAACAAAAATGTAGTTTTGTCGCGGGTTTGGGCACGTTTTTGCAGCAACTAATGAATAAATTGAAATTAAAGAAAATAGCCTATTAATCCAAGAGAACATGCCCAAGGAACAATTCAGCCGAATTTCAGAAAGATGTCTTTATTAGAATGCTGGGAATTCATTCCCCCAGCTTGACATACAGTGTTCTCAGTCAGCTTGCAATAACAATTTATTTCAAGCCGGCGAAATGGATTGTCGGCACTCTAACAAAGACATCTTTCTGAAGTTTAGCAGTATTATTCCTTGGTTTGTCCGCAAGGAGTAATAGGCTAATTTTATTTTATTTTAATTTATTCATTAGTTGCTGCAAAGAACGTGCCCAAATCCACGACAAAGCTACTTGTTTTTTTCAAAAGTCCGCCATTTTGTTATATTATTCTCTGTACAATATCCTACAGATTAAGAAAATTGTTTGGTTTCTGATTTCAGATCAGATTTGCAGGCTTCAGGACTTTCGTCATGGACACATCTTTATTTTGCACAGAGCAAGTTAAACTACTCGAGCGGGGGGCTTAATGACGACTGAATTTCTTAAAATATCGGGAAATGTTGCTCAAGAATGAATAAATAATGTGCAAAAAGCTATACGTTGATTGCTTCATTAGTTTTTCCAATACAAAAAACTACAAATCAGTAATATTATAGACTGATTGAGGAGAATGGACCCTTAAACAAGTTATAACATCGGACATCATATCTTTTAGATTAACTTTCTTTCACTTCTTTACTGACACGTTGTCCCATTCTAGAGATAGTGTTAGATGTTCTGGCTATTTTTTGTGATTTTTCGTAGCTTCATGGAAATAATGTAGTTATACGTTTTCGTCGTAGATGACATCTATAAGGAACGTATTTCGCTTCAAAGTCGCTTTCCACCACATTTCCCATTAATAGCGTGTCAAAGTGTATGCATAAAGCAAATTATACTCTAGTGAAAGGTGAAACATGAACGCCGCTTGTAACGTAACGTAGAAACACTACATTTCCATGGGGTGCTGCTATGCAGTATTCCTGTTTTTGTAACGTTATTTTCACTGAGTTAAGCACCTCCATACTCGCGATGTAAAGACACCATACATGAATGAGGATATTAGGGGACACTAATGGCAATTAATTCAAATTACACTGCTCTGGAAAAACACAGCTGCAAGTTTCAGTGGAATGAGCTGGGTGTAATAGTGAGAGCAAAGTATGCCTCAACATTATTGGTGATCGTTTGCGAGTGCGGCGTCCCCAGAGAGTGCTACAACGAGGTACCGGATCACGTCATTTCAAGCAGTTAAATATTGGGTTAACTCGCGGGCAGCATGATTTGGGTAGCTTACAATAATCGTAATCCCTCTAGCTTTTGTAGAAGGAACGCTGAGTGGTACATGATATAACAGAGTTTCTGAGGAATCTAGGCAATCGTATGGAGCAAGATTGTATACGAAATGTGTTAAAACAGGCAACATACCAAAGATCTGGAATGAACGCAGATTAATAGCCAGTACGGAAAAAGATAGAACAAGAGACAGCCTAGAGAATTTCAGATCAGTCTTCTTAAGGTGCACTACATACAAACTGTTTGAAAATATCGTAGCAAATAGCACTGAACAATGGCTTACCACAGGGGTCAGCGTTATATCCTCTCTTATTTAATTTATGCTTATGACATGGTGGAACTGTGCACTTGGATATTTGCATAAGCCTATGACCTGGTCGTAGCACACTAGGGCCAAACGTTTAAGATATTAAAGCCGAACTAAATAAGGACCTACAAGTACTAAGTAAGTATTATACCAAGCGGCATTTGCATCCTAATCCAAATGAGAGAGTACGGTAATGCACCTCAATAACAGGGACACAGATACACAGTATCAAGTATCCGTGAAAGCGCAGTGCATAAGGTACGAAGACAGACCCAAATATCTGGGAGTACCAATAATCTGGGAGTAACGCTGGACTGAAAGGTATTATATACGAGAAAGCGGTGAAAAGTAGTGCCTCCTAATTTTTATTTGAAAACACATGAAGATTTTTAAATAATACAAACATTATTAACATACTAAATCTTTAGTCTTCATGTTGACATATTTTCCGCCCTCTGTCACTAGAGGGCTTCGAATCGTAGCGTGGGACATGGCGGTGTAACGTAACTAGGACGGTGCGTGAAGAACAGCGTTCTGTAATAGAGTTTCGAATTCGAAGAGTACGTCCACAGATGGAGCCTCCTCCAGCAGACACACCAGACAACACACGAGCGCTGCGACATCTGCAACAAGCCGACGCTTTGGGTACCCTGTCATTCTTCATCCTCCATACATTTCTGACTTGGCCCATCCGATTTTAATCTGTTTCCAAAACTTACAGAACACCTTCCAGGACTCCACTTTGACAGTGATGACGCGACGCAGGGAGAGATGACGCTGTGGCTCTGTCAACAAAGCCAAACATTCTGCAGTGACGGTATCAGAAAACTAGTCGGGAGAAATGTATCCGCCGTCGGGGCGACTATGTTAAGAAATAAATATGTAGACATGAAGAATAAAGATGTAGAATGTTAATAACGTTTGTTTTACTTTTTTTTTTTTACTTTTCAGTATGCTTTCGTAGATCCCGTCTACAAGGGATGACGCAGAAAATGAAGAGCTGCACTTGTGTTTTTACTAATCTGCCATTTACTACATGGGCACCAGACTTATAGCACTTGTGTATAGCCTGACAGAATGTTGAGGGCCTGTACAGTATAACGGCGCCCATGTAGTTAAAGTGTATGTCCTACCATGGGAGGTAATGACAGTAATCTCAGAAGCACTTAGGCCTATAGAATGTGCTTGGCTTCCAGTCTTGGCATACGTCCCACATGGTGAAGTGAGAAGAGCATTATGGCCAGGGAAGTAGTACCTTCATCTTTATGCCCGAGAAAGAAGGCGATGAGGTAGTAAGGGCATCACTCCAGCATTCTTACAACTGGAGCGCTGTAACGTGTCATACGTCTGTACAGCAATGCCCTGCATAGCAGAACAATTAATTTGTCTGACACTACTTCTCGAACATTACTATTGTGATAAGACAATTCACACTGATATAAATGTGAATGCACGTTTCGTCTGAATAAACCACTTAATTTTTCGTAAAAAAAGAAAAAAACACAAACATAATTTTAAATTGTCTCGTTCGAGCACGTGACGACTCGTTTATTCTGTCGCCTTTTAAAACTAAATATCGGAGTTCCTTTCGTAGCTTTGGAGTTGTGCAACAAAAACTGCAACCTTTCCGTGGAGTTGGTATCTGTTTGTATTGTTCATTACATCACAGTAACTGCTGCTTAATAAAACATTGTATACATATCGTTGATGGGATACTTATTTTGTGCACTTTGCTGGTGCTTCTTCTTCTTCTTGTACTTCTCCTCCTTCTTTGGGATAGACACTTCAGTTGCCATCGCTTCACTCCTTTCGCAATTCACACATCATCGACTTACTAATTTCAACGTTTCGCTTGCACATTCTGTCGCTTTCTACGTTAGTGCTATCAGTCTTTTCGACTCCTCATCGGGGACAAATTTAGTGACATTAACTTCGAGTTATCGCGGCAGCTCGCAAAGACATTTTCCATTATCAGAATGAGATTTTCACTCTGGAGCGGTGTGTGCGCTGATATGAAACTTCCTGGTAGATGAAAACTGTGAGACAGACAGAGACTCGAACTCGGATCCTTTGCCTTTCGCAAGCTCCCTAAGTATGACTCGCGACCAGTCCTCACAGCTTTACTTCGCAGGAGAGCTTCTGTGTGTTTGGAAGGTAGGAGACGAGGTACTGGCAGAAGTAAAGCTGTGAGGACGGGGCGTGAGTCGTGCTTGGGTTGCTCAGATGGTAGAGCACTTTCCCGCAAAAGGCAAACGTCCCGAGTTCGAGTCTCGGTCCGGCACACAGTTTTAATCTGCCAGGTTGTTTCATTTTCCGTGATCGTTTCCCACGCTTGCAACTGCGAGATTACTATGTGCAATAATTTTATTTGTAAGGTAGCTGTGACTCGTCATTTGGTCAAGCTAGTCCCCATTTCGGTCGGATGTACAGTCAGCTTTGTCGAGTTGGACTAAGTGGTTATGATAAAGTGCAGCTACTCATAAGAAGACCAGTGTGCGCTGTAACTATCATGTCAGGGGAATTTGGTAGATAATTTAAAGTGTTAATGCCGAACCGAATTACACTTGAAAAAATTAGTTCCAATTTTGACCACCAGGAGCAAATATGGTGCTGTACAGCATCTCGTCGGTGTCTCCGAAACTCATGTTGAAGAAACTGTGTTAGCGAAGATTAATGGTAAAATCAACATTATCCCTTTCTCGCTTGTTTCACCATTTCTGCCCACGTATTGTTCCTAATCCATCAGATATGGAAACGTTTCTACACGTCTTTCTTCCATTTACAGCGACAGATTTGAACCTGGTGGCTAAAGCTGGAACTAAATCGGTTCAGCATTAACGCGTTAGAATACCTACCAAGTTGCCCTGGCATACGATCATTACAATCCACACTGGATCTTCGTGAATAGCTGCACCACCCCAGCCAAGAGTGTAAATGAAAACCATTGTCGGATTCCAAGACGTGGTCTGCTGCAGAAGGGACGGGGCGTAGCGGCCACTCCCTGGTTATGGTACGCGGGAGTGGGCACGTAGGCTGCTGGGTGGTCGCTGAGAAGGACCGGGCTCGCGGCTCGGGGAGCGTGCCGTGTCTGGTTTGACCCCGTTGCCGGTGGCGATGCCGCTAAATGCTTCGCGCCCGCTGACCCGGGCACGCCACGCCACGCCTCGGCGTGGGAGTCCCGTCCCGGCAGTGTACAGTTAGCGGGGCAAGCCGGCCGAGCGCTCGCGGTGGCGCTCTAATCATACGATAGCGGGAGGCGCCTCTGGTGCTCCAAAACACGGTTCTGACGTGGCTCCGTACGCCACTGACACATCGGGGACTTCCTGTGGTTACGTAGTTGGCACGTGCCATTAGCGAAAACCGTGACGTCATTTGCGCTTATTATGTACAGGGCGTCCGAGGCTTCCCGTATCACTCTTGACTTGGAACCCAATCGCAACCAAATAGGGGAACTTTAGTACCGCGATCAACAGTGCATATCAACATTAAAAAAATAGAAAGGGAAAGGAATTACACTACTGGTCATTGAAATTGCTACACCACGAAGATGACGTGCTACAGACGCGAAATTTAACCGACAGGAAAAAGGTGCTGTGATATGCAAATGATTAGCTTCTCAGAGCATTCACACAAGGTTGGCGCCGGTGGCGACACCTACAACGAGCTGATATGACGAAAGTTTCCAACCGATTTCTCATACACAAACAGCAGTTGACCGGCATTGCCTGGAGAAACGTTGTTGTGATGCCTCGTGTAAGGAGGAGAAATGCGTACCATCACGTTTCCGACTTTGATAAAGGTCGGATTGTAGACTATCGCAATTGCGGTTTATCGTATCGCGGCATTGCTGTTCCCGTTGGTCGAGATACAATGACTGTTAACAGAATATGGAATCGGCCGGTTCAGGAGGGTAATACGGAAAGTCGTGCTGGATCCCAACGGCCTCGTATCACTAGTAGTCGAGATGACAGGCATCTTATTCGCATGGCTGTAACGGATCGTGCAGCCATGCCTCGATCCCTGAGTCAACACATGGGGACGTTTGCAGCACAAGAACCATCTGCACGAACAGTTCGACGACGTTTGCAGCAGCATGGACTATCAGCTCGGAGACCATGGCTGCGGTTACCCTTGACGCTCCATCACAGACAGGAGCGCCTGCGATGGTGTACTCAACGACGAACCTGGGTGCACGAATGGCAAAACGTCATTTTTTCGGATGAATCCAGGTTCTGTTTACAGAATCATGATGGTCGCATCCGTGTTTGGCGACATCGCGGTGAACGCACATTGGAAACGTGTATTCGTCATCGCCGTATTGGCGTATCACCTGGCGTGATGGTATGGGGTGCCATTGGTTACGCGTCTCTGTCACCTCTTGTTCTCATTGACGGCACTTTGAACAGTGGACGTTACATTTCAGATGTGTTACGACCCGTGGCTCTACCCTTCATTCGATCCCTGCTAAACCCTACATTTCAGCAAGATAATGCACGACAGCATGTTGCCGGTCCTGTACGGGCCTTTCTGGATACATACAATGTTCCACTGCTGCCCTGGCCAGCACATTCTCCAGATCTCACCAATTGAAAACGTCTGGTTAATGGTGGCCGAGCAACTGGCTCGTCACAATACGCCAGTCACTACTCTTGATGAACTGTGGTATCGTGTTGAAGCTGCATGGGCAGCTGTACGTGTACACGCCATCCATGCTCTGTTTGACCCAATGCCCAGTCGTATCAAGGCCGTTATTACGGCCAGAGGTGGTTGTTCTGGGTATTGATTTCTCAGGATCTATGCACCCAAATCGCGTGAAAATGTAATCACATGTCATTTCTAGTATATCTGTGCAATGAATACCCGTTTATCATCTGCATTTCTTGTTGGTGTAGCAGTTTTAATGGCCAGTAGTGTATGTACAGGGCGCCCGAGGGTTCCCGTACCACTCTTGACGTGGAAGCCAATCGCAGCCAAATAGGGGAACTTGAGTACTGAAATCAGCAATGCATGTCAACATTAAAAAAATCGAAAAGGAAAGGAATTAGTTCAATCTGAAATACTACCCATGTTATTATATGAACCGGAAAACCACACGGTACATGTTACAAACATGCTTCATACCTCAGCTCGAGGACAACTGGCTCAGGGTTGGTTGGGTTGTTTGGGGGAAGAGACCAAACAGCGAGGTCATCGGTCTCATCGGATTAGGGAAGGAAGTCGGCCGTGCCCTTTCAAAGGAACCATCCCGGCATTTGCCTGGGGTGATTTAGGGAATTCACGGAAAACCTAAATCAGGATGGCCGGACGCGGGAATGAACCGTCGTCCTCCCGAATGCGAGTCCAGTGTGCTAACCACTGCGCCACCTCGCTCGGTAACGGGATCAGGTGAGGGACCCATTGGAAGCGTAACTCCCAGAGATGCTTTAGCAGCATCGCTATCTAGTCTAAGCTGAAATTTGTAAGAAGCCGCCACAGAGAGTTGTATCAGCTACCGCTGGCCGGTAAGCGCTCTGTGGCGACAGGTACCTTATAGGAACACATACGCGAAAGGACAGGGAGACGGGCTAGCCGTGATCTGCGAAACACGCACCGCACAGCGGTAATAGCCGGAGGGGCGGGGCTGTGTGACCACACCAGGGCTAGGACTACGTCGTTAGCCACGCCTATCGGGAGCCAGGCAACAGTGCGAAAAAGGTGCCCCACAGCATTAGAAATAATTCTGAATTTTGAGACAGATTCATTGGGATCCCAGCACTACTACCACGAACCCGGAGTTACGCTAGACGATGAGACGACTAAACGCCGCAAGCTAAAAGCGTTAGTTTTTGGAGGTACAATACATTTTCGCCATTGTTTGTAAAAAGCCAATCTCCTGTACGTATGTTTTTTTTCTTTAATGGTCTATTTATATAATAGTAATTGAATTCTGTGACACTGCAATGGGAAATAATCGACGATCAGCGATACTGACGTGGTCCATTGCTGAAACAGAACAGCGTAGGGAAAAAGTTTCTCTTGGTTTTGTACAAGAATGTGACCTGAGTCACTCTTGTAGTAACTTTTCTCTGAAAGCCTGTCGTAGTGAGCAGATATTCTCTGTGAGTTGTGTTTAAACTATAATACAGGGTGTATCAAAAAGAAACCATCCGATTAAAAAAAAACATAACTATTGTGGTGTTTGAGATACGTGCGTGAACAACATACTGTTGGAAAGAGCTAACTCTCGAGTTTTACATGGTACCCGCTAGGTAGCAGTATTGTGCGCACGATTCAGTTCTAGTAAAATTGGTGTCGGGACAACACAAAGCGTTTTGTGTTCTACATTTTGCGCAGTGCGGGTCAGTATTAACTGTTCAGCGTTACTTTCGTACTAGGTATGGTGTGGATTACTTTCGTATTAGGTACGGTGTGGACCCTCCTACAGCACAGAGCATTGGACGATGGCAGGAACAATTTCGAGAAACAGATTGTTTGTATAAAGGAAAATCGCCCGGCCGTCCGCTAGTGTCTGAAACAGACATCGCACGCATCCGCCACAGTTTCACAAGGACTCGGCAGAAATCCGTTCGCCGTGCAGCTCGACAGCTCAACATGCCCCCGATGTCCATCTAGCCTGTGTTGCGTCGACGTTGACACATGAAACCGTACAAAATTCAGCTGCTGCAAGCTCTTCGTGTAGGTAACCAACAACAGTGTGGAGTTCTGTAATTTCGTTCTTGGCAAGATGGAGGATGACAGTTTCCTTCCATGCTTAGTGTGTAGTGACGAGGCAACATTGCATTTAAATGGAAAGATGAACCGTCATACTGTGAGAGTATGGGGTACGGAACAACCACATGAAGTTGTGCAACATGGAAGGACTCTCCAAAATTTAATGTGTTCCGTGCAGTTTCACAGGAGAAGGTGTATGGTCCGTTTTTCTTTGCCGAGAATACTGTTATAGGAAGCACATATCTCGATATGCCTGCAACTTTCTTTCCCCACACTGGGGGGCTGATTTGAACTTCATTTAGCAACAGGATGGGGCACAGCCACATTGGTCTGGAAGTGCGGGAATTTTTAAATCAAAGGAACACTGAACGACGAATCGGTGGCACTGGGCCAAATGATTGAGCGTTACATTGCTGGCCTCCAAGGTCACCGGATCTGACTGTATGTGATTATTTCTTGTGGGGTTATAGAAAAGAATCTGTTTATGTACTTCCGTTACCAGCAATAACGAATGAACTGAGACAACGCGTAACAGAAGCTGTGGAAGCTGTAACTCAAGATATGCCCGCTGCAGTGTGGGAACAATATGCATACCGCATTGACATATGCCGTGCATCTCAAGGAGGACATATTGAACACCTACGAAAAGGTATGAAAACAAACTTTTTGAGTTTCCCATTCATCAAAAAACAAAATTCATTGTATATGTTTATTAGTTTCAGATTATTCAAATGGATCTGAACACTATGGGACTTAACTTCTGAGCCGGCCGAAGTGGCCGTGCGGTTAAAGGCGCTGCAGTCTGGAACCGCAATACCGCTACGGTCGCAGGTTCGAATCCTGCCTAGGGCATGGATGTTTGTGATGTCCTTAGGTTAGTTAGGTTTAACTAGTTCTAAGTTCTAGGGGACTAATGACCTCAGCAGTTGAGTCCCATAGTGCTCAGAGCCATTTGAACCATTTTGAACCACTTAACTTCTGAGGTCATCAGTCCCCTAGAACTTGGAACTACTTAAACCTAACTAACCTAAGGACATCACACACATCCATGCCCGAGGCAGGATTCGAACCTGCGACCGTAGCGGTCGCGCGGTTCCAGACAGTTGCGCCTAGAGCCAATGGCCACTCCGGCCGGCTTAGTTTCAGAATTATAGACGTGCAAAATCGGATGATTCTTTTTGATACACCTGTATTTGCTTGCTTATAGTAATTAAATGTTGCCGGCCGGGGTGGCCGAGCGGTTCTAGGCGCTACAGTCTGAAACCGCGCGACCGCGACAGTCGCAGGTTCGAATCCTGCCTCGGTCATGGATTTGAATGCTGTCCTTAGGTTAGTTAGGTTTAAGTAGTTCTAAGTTCTAGGGACTGATGACCTCAGAGGTTAAGTCCCATAGTGCTCAGAGCCATTTGAATCATTTTTTAATTAATTGCTGTGACTGTCTAGAATATTTGTAATTATTTTAAATCTACCTACTCGGAGTGTGGATGATTTCATGATTTTTTGTTATTGTATAATTTGTTACTGACTGGATCCAGCTATGTCAGCAGATTATTGTGAAAGATATAATGACAGAACGCGTATTGTGTTCAGTTATTAATTTGTCTTTGCTCATAGCAGACAGAGATTCTGAGACTAAAGGTCGATCATTGTAATACACTTGCATTTATCTCATGCAAGAGATGTCCGAATGATTTGGTCTTTCGTCTCCTAATATTGTTGCTGTCGGTCCTTGCCCATTTTAGTCACTGGCCCCTGTTTAATAATTAGATGGTTCACTGTCTTACAATAAAGTGTTGTCCTCCTGTGAAATTATTAGTGAGAAGTAAGAGTAAAGTAAAAAGAGAAGAGCAACGTACCATTCCGGACTTAACGTTGTGGCGCACCTGTAAAGAAAAATGCGTACCAACTACTGTGGGAACAATTCTAGAGAACTGTTACACGGTTAAGAACCTTTGTCAGCTAGTCATAATAGAAGGCATCAAACAAATCCAGAACGCACTGCTACGATTTTAACATGTCGGTATAGTCAATTCGGAATTGATAGGCTCTACCTTGTCTCACTCCGTCCTCAACTACTTCTTCCCTTTATCTCAGTATCTCTTAGAACTGCAGTCTGATTGCTGTATGAATAGTGAGTAACCTTTAGCTGCCTGGCCGGCCGAAGTGGCCGTGCGGTTAAAGGCGCTGCAGTCTGGAACCGCAAGACCGCTACGGTCGCAGGTTCGAATCCTGCCTCGGGCATGGATGTTTGTGATGTCCTTAGGTTAGTTAGGTTTAACTAGTTCTAAGTTCTAGGGGACTAATGACCTCAGCAGTTGAGTCCCATAGTGCTCAGAGCCATTTGAACCATTTTTTTTTAGCTGCCTGTATTTTGTTCCTACTACCTTCAAAATTTCATAATATATGCTCCAGTCATCATTGTCAAAACCTTTCTCTAAATCTAGAAATACAATGAGGTGATAAGTCATGGGAAAGCGATATGCACGTATACAGATGGCGATAGTATCGCGTACACAAGGTATAAAATGGCAGCTATGATTTATACTAAGGTGATTCACGCGAAAACGTTTCCGACGTGATTCTGGCCGCACGACGAGAATTGACATACTCTGAACGCGGAATGGTACTTGCAGCTAGGCGCGTGGAACATTCAGTTTCGGACATCGTTCGGGAATTCAGTATTGCGAGATCCACAGAATGAAGAGTGTGCCGAGAGTACCAAATTTCAGGCATTACCTCTCACCACTGACAACGCAGTGGCCGACGGCCCTCACTTTGCGACCGAGAGAAGCAGTGTTTGCGTAGAGTTGTCAGTGCCAATAGACAAGCAACACTGCGTGAAATGACCGCACAAATCAATGTGGGACGTACGACGAACGTGTCCGTTAGGACAGTGCGCCGAAAATGTGCTACGGCAGCAAATGCGAGTGCCTGTGCTAACAGCACATCGCGTGCAACGCCTCTCCTGGGCTCGACACCGTATCGGTTGGAACCTGGACGGCTGGCAAACCGCGGGCAGGTCTCCCGACTTCAGTTGGCAAGAGCTGACGATAGAGTTCGAGTGTGGCGCAGACCCCACGAGGCCATGGACTCACGTTGTCAACAAGGCATTGTGAAACAGCGTGAGGTGTGTTTACGTGGAATGGACTGGCTCCTCTGATCCAACTGAACCGATCATTGACTGGAAATGGTTATACTCGGCTACTTGGAGACCATTTGCAGCCTAACAATGATGAAATATGGATGACAATGCGCCATGTCGCCTGGCCACAATTGTTCTTTATTGATTTGAAGAACATCCTAGAGAATTCGAGCGAATGAAATGATTTGACCATCCAGATCGCCCGACATAAACCCCATGAAACATTTATCGGACATAATAGAGAGGTCCATTCGTGCACAAAGTCCTGTACCGGTAACACTTTCGCAAATTATGGACGGCTGTAGAGGCAGCAACTCTCAATGTTTGTGCAGGAGAGCCAGCCGCGGTGGCCGAGCGGTTCTAGGCGCTTCAGTCCGGAACCGCGCGACTGCTACGGTCGCAGGTTCGAATCCTGCCTCGGGCATGGATGTGTGTGACGTCCTTAGGTTAGTTAGGTTTAAGTAGTTCTAAGTCTAGGGGACTGATGACCTCAGATGTTAAGTCCCATGGTGCTCAGAGCAATTTTTTTGTGCAGGAGACTCCCATCGACTTGTTGACTCGCCACGTTGAGTTTGCGCACTGCACCAGGCGACTGGAATCCGACACGATATTACGAAGTTTTGGAAAAAAGTTGTAAATTTGTGGTAAGTTCCTATGGAACCAAACTGCTGAGGTCATCGGTCCCTAGGCTTACACACTACTTAATCTAACTGGAACTAACTTACGCTAAGGACAGCACACACATCTATGCCCGAGGGAGGACTCCAACTTCCGACAGAGCTAGCCGCGCGAACAGGCGCCCAAGGCCGCGCGGCTACCTCGCACGGCTGGGAAGTATTCCGTGACTTTTCTCGCCTCAGTATATTACAATGTAAGTTTGCCTTTCATCAGTCTATCTTCTACGACAAGTCGTAGGGTCAGCGTTATCAGTTTGTTTCTCTGCAGCATGTATAAAAAGGACGTTACTGCAGTTAATCTTGTCTCGTACGCTTATCGAAACCAGCAAGCCGTCATACGCTGACATAAATTCCGTCCCATTAACTGTGCCTATACCCGGGCCGCTGAAACATTGCATTTGACGTTTGCGTATGAAGTTGGCAGCGTAACAGTGTAACAAGTGAAAAACGAGAGGCGCTAGGCGTTCAGCGTGGGGCGCCAGCCAATCACAGCACATTGAGCACTGCTGTTACTCACGTGCTGTGACGTCAAAGTTCCCGCGTTGCCGGCTTTGTTTAGTGAATGTGTAAACAACGTGAATTGTATGTTGTTTACCGCTTGTTTTCGTTGCACTGTGTTCTATATCGTTGTGACTTTTGATACGTTGTGAGTTTACATACTTGGAAAATGCCACCGAAATGGCTTCGTTCACCTAGTGACAATCCTTTGCGTCGAGGGGTGCCGCTAAACAGCCAGGCACTGGAGTTACTGCGCAGAACTCTTGAGTTTTACGAGCAGGAGAAAAACTACGTAGGTATTCATGGACAGCCATCAATTCCTGCCGATAAAGTGGTGGAACGTACGTCAAAAACTCTTGGAATTAGTGCAAGAACCGTAGTAAGTAAGAGGGTATTACTACAAAAATTGGAAGATACTGAAGTGAGCCGTAATGATTCCGAGCTGTCTGGATCAAATAATACATTTTTAACGACCCCGGGAAAGAAGAAAAAGCAGCCTAGTCCTATCACAGATTTAGATTCTTTCCAGACTGATGCAATTCGCAGGCATGTTTATGTTTGCTACAGCAGAAAAGAGTATCCAACTGAAGCTAAGTTATTAGTCTCTTTAAAAGAAAGTAAACTCTTCAGGGGGGTAAAACATCACTAAAAATTGTGCTAAAAATATGGGTTTCCGTTACAAAACGCTAGACGGACGCAAAGTACTGTTAGAAAGGGCTCATATTGTTACCGCTCGAAGCATTTTCTTGCGCAAAATTGTGGGCAGAGACCTTCATTCCATAATTTGGCTAGACGAAACGTGGGTTAATCCCGGGGAAGCTGTCAGTAAATGCTGGACGGATAACACACCCAGCAGTAGCGGCCATCAGCCGACGGGAAGAGGAGCTACACTCCTGGAAATTGAAATAAGAACACCGTGAATTCATTGTCCCAGGAAGGGGAAACTTTATTGACACATTCCTGGGGTCAGATACATCACATGATCACACTGACAGAACCACAGGCACATAGACACAGGCAACAGAGCATGCACAATGTCGGCACTAGTACAGTGTATATCCACCTTTCGCAGCAATGCAGGCTGCTATTCTCCCATGGAGACGATCGTAGAGATGCTGGATGTAGTCCTGTGGAACGGCTTGCCATGCCATTTCCACCTGGCGCCTCAGTTGGACCAGCGTTCGTGCTGGACGTGCAGACCGCGTGAGACGACGCTTCATCCAGTCCCAAACATGCTCAATGGGGGACAGATCCGGAGATTTTGCTGGCCAGGGTAGTTGACTTACACCTTCTAGAGCACGTTGGGTGGCACGGGATACATGCGGACGTGCATTGTCCTGTTGGAACAGCAAGTTCCCTTGCCGGTCTAGGAATGGTAGAACGATGGGTTCGATGACGGTTTGGATGTACCGTGCACTATTCAGTGTCCCCTCGACGATCACCAGTGGTGTACGGCCAGTGTAGGAGATGGCTGCCCACACCATGATGCCGGGTGTTGGCCCTGTGTGCCTCGGTCGTATGCAGTCCTGATTGTGGCGCTCACCTGCACGGCGCCAAACACGCATACGACCATCATTGGCACCAAGGCAGAAGCGACTCTCATCGCTGAAGACGACACGTCTCCATTCGTCCCTCCATTCACGCCTGTCGCGACACCACTGGAGGCGGGCTGCACGTTGTTGGGGCGTGAGCGGAAGACGGCCTAACGGTGTGCGGGACCGTAGCCCAGCTTCGTGGAGACGGTTGCGAATGGTCCTCGCCGATACCCCAGGAGCAACAGTGTCCCTAATTTGCTGGGAAGTGGCGGTGCGGTCCCCTACGGCACTGCGTAGGATCCTACGGTCTTGGCGTGCATCCGTGCGTCGCTGCGGTCCGGTCCCAGGTCGACGGGCACGTGCACCTTCCGCCGACCACTGGCGACAACATCGATGTACTGTGGAGACCTCACGCCCCACGTGTTGAGCAATTCGGCGGTACGTCCACCCGGCCTCCCGCATGCCCACTATACGCCCTCGCTCAAAGTCCGTCAACTGCACATACGGTTCACGTCCACGCTGTCGCGGCATGCTACCAGTGTTAAAGACTGCGATGGAGCTCCGTATGCCACGGCAAACTGGCTGACACTGACGGCGGCGGTGCACAAATGCTGCGCAGCTAGCGCCATTCGACGGCCAACACCGCGGTTCCTGGTGTGTCCGCTGTGCCGTGCGTGTGATCATTGCTTGTACAGCCCTCTCGCAGTGTCCGGAGCAAGTATGGTGGGTCTGACACACCGGTGTCAATGTGTTCTTTTTTCCATTTCCAGGAGTGTAGATTAATTGTGGTCCATGCAGGCTCCTCCAGTGGTTTTGCCCCCGACGCACTTTTAGTTTTTAGATCAAAAAAGACTGGTGATTACCATGAAGATATGGATCACACACGTTTTGTTGAGTGGTTCAGGAACCTTTTAAGACAATTTCCTGTCCCTACAACAATTGTAATGGACAATCCTCCATATTATTAGGTGATACTGAACAAAGCCCCAACCACAAATAATAGGAAAAAAGTTATGGTGCAGTGGTTACAGGCTCGCAATATTGCAGCGGATATGAGTATGACAAAGGTTCTGTTATATTCTCTTGTTAAAGAAAATAAGCCTACGACGCCTACATATGTAGTAGACGAAATTGCAAAGGACCTTGGTCATGTAATAAGGCTGCCACCATATCACTGCCATTTCAACCGTATTGAGTTAGTATGGAGTGATGTAAAAATGTACGTGAGGAACAACAACAAGTCCTTTACAATAAAAAAAGTGGAAAAGCTGTTGCGTGAAGCTCTTGTGACTGGATGCAGCCTCATGGAGGAAAAAAGTTCAGCACATCGAGAAGCTTATACGAGCAGCACGGACAATAGAGGGCATTATCAGTGGCCATGAACAGTTAATGATTTGTCTTGCTGATGACGACGATGAAGACGGTTTTGGCGATGAATTGGACAACAGTGACGATGGCGAGCTGGATGGAATTGCGCCATTATCGCTGTAAATTGGTGAGTGAAAAATTACTAATACTGGTTTTTTATTGCAATCTGGGTTATTATTTATTTTGTAAACTATGTACAGTATTGACTTTAAAGTACCAGTCGTCAGATGCTTGTATTCTGTATTTCTTTGCTCCGCTATCGAAAGGGTGTGCATTGTTATGCTTTTACGTGCATTATTATACGGTTGTTTACTTCCTGTTATTGTAGTATAACTAAAAACGAGTTTTTATATACTCTGTAGAGATGGGCAAACTGAAACACGTAACTGTTTCGAAACAAATGAAACAGTACAATGTAATGTTTCGATACGCTGCTTCGAAACAGTGAAACAGTTTGTGTTTTGTAATTTAATAAACCTACACATTTTATCATCTTGAATGTCTACTGTATAAGTTTCTCCATATAAACAAAAATGAGGTGCGAGAGCGCTAGTCATATAGCAGAAGGTATGAAACTATCACTTAGGCGTCTTGGCAGTTTCGCATTTCATGCAGCAAATGCGCTGCTTTCGTGTCGCGTCACTTTCATACTTTTCAATTGGCTGAGGACAGCCATAGCTGAAGACAGAAGAACCACCACGAACGGAACTGGAGGTGGGAGCAAACTGCAGCAACAGCGGATATGCTACTGGGATTCCCACATTTCGTTAGTATGGGTAAAATACCCATCCTGCTAATTTCCATGCACACAAAGGGAATCATTGTGGATAATAGGCACAGTGACTATAGACTACAAATAATGCCAAATAATTCGAATAAATAACAAAATATAACCGAAAAAAATCTTGTCTTCAAGGTGTTTCGAGCCGTTACTATAAATTCACTATGCCTTTCCCGTTCACCATTACATTATCAGTGATATGTCAAACAGCTTGCTTGCAATTATACCTACATCAAATTTATAGATATGTCTAATAACTGTCACTCTACGCCTTTTTTTATTCAAAATGTTGTAAGCTTACTTGCGTTTCTTAATATGATTACTGTACATGAACAGAGAAACGTATGTTATAAAAAAGTGTAATGTAACTGAATGATTTTCACATATTTATTATTTAGAATGTGAATAGTATGCATTGTTTTATTGTTTGGTTAGTGTTTATAAAGCAGATGTTACGCCATTTCGGAATAGGACAGTCAGAAACCAAGCTTTATTTTCGGATATCTTAAGCTTCATGCTATTGCTTGTCAAAAAGATTTCGACGCTCTTGAAAGTGTTTCACGAAGTGGTATGTTGTGTTTCAGTACATGTGCCGAGCCCGAATCTCGTCCGACACAGAGCGGAATGAAACATCACTGTTTCGATACAATTATCCCGTTCCAAGCACAGGTGGACTGAAACAGCCTTATTTTGAAACAACGATACAGTTTCTGTGTCTGGCACGAGATCGAATCTGGTCCGGTTATCCGAGACGGGGGCGAAATGAAACACCACTGTTTCGAAACAGTGAACCACAGCCGTTCCGAAACACTGGAACAGTTCCACGTATCGATACACTGTATCGAAACATAGAAACAGTGGCCAAGTCTAATACTCTGTAATTGCTCAACCGCTTGCATTTACGAGACGGGACGGAAAACTGTATCGCCTGCTGTGTGTATAGAGGCTGCTGTTGCAACATCGCTATTACAGTACAGCCAACCTAACTTGACGAAAAGCGAACTGTCAAGTGCAATGTTTCGCCGGCGCGCGTATACACAGTCGTGCACGTGCGAAACCGGCGAACAGCTTATCGGGGTTTGGAGGATGCGGCGCTTGTCCCCGGGCCGGTCACCTCGCGCCAGACGGGCAGGAATGCCGCCCCGCCGAGGCGTGTCAGCAGCTTCGCACAAGTTTCACTGCAGGCCCCGCTTGCGCAACCCAGCGCAGCGCAGACAGCGCCGGACGTGACTGCAGCTGCGAGCGCGCCGCTGTTTGCCTTGTCTGCTCTCTATACCAGCCAGCTACCGTGTCAGGGAACCAACTGTACCCGATGCGGTCGCTGGCGAACAGTCTGGAACAACATGCCTGTAACAAGAGCGCAAGGTTACTGCTGCAATTCCCATCGACACTGTAGTCAATAGGAGGCAAAGTAATAGCGCAAGTAGACAAGAGAGGATGAGTAAACCGGACGTACTTTTCTCGACAGATTCATCCAAATATTCTCCCCTTAAGTGATTTGGGAAATCCATGGGAAACATTGTCAAGCGGTGAGATATAATTGCCGGCCGCTATGGCCGAGCGGTTCTAGGCGTTTCAGTCCGGAACCGCGCTGCTGCTACGGTCGCAGGTTCGAATCCTGCCTCAGGCATGGATGTGTGATGTCCTTAGGTTACTTAGGTTTAAGTAGTTCTAAGTCTAGGAGACTGATGACCTCAGATGTAAAGACCCATAGTGCTTAGAGCCATTTGAACCATTTGAGATAGAATTTTATTGAATTTTCCTCTCTTTTAGTAAATCGAAGGTCGATTGTAAACATTCGATGATGTGTACGTAATAGACAGCTTTAGAAGGAAGGCCCTTTCTTCATCACAACCTAAATTTTCGCATGAGAAACGTTGGCTGTGATATAACATAACAGACAATTTCGGCTGCTACATAAAATTGACTTTTAATAAATTATCACCGCCATTATTAACATTTATTGTACGTCAGAATCACCTCATATTCGCAGTGACACAATGGGTTTTCGTGGGATGGCTCCCATGGACTAATCTCGAAAAAGCTGGTACGGCAGCTCTGTTTAACTTACTTTTCCAAGATTTCACCAATCATTTCCATCTAATACAGCAGTTCTTCATCAAAATGATATATTCATTTTAAACCTCATTATGAAATTTTTAAATAAATTTAACCTTATCCTGTAAAACTGTAGAATATCTGTAAGACACTGAGAGGTGGCAGTGTGACATGCAGGGCGAAAGCCAATTAAAAAACAAAAACAAAAAAGAATAAAATAAAACCTTAGTGTTCGACACTTTCATTGAAAGACACTCCATAGCGGTTGATGTATCACAGTCGATGCACGAGGTCGAAGCACCTCGATATAGGTCATTTGTTTCATCCAAAAGACGATGTTTTCCTTAACAAAAAAACTCCCACACACACGGTTTATAACATTATGTTCAAAATGTTTTCCATTCACTAACGGGTGCACGAAATCGTTTTGCATTGTTTGAGGGTACTATCCGCAGCACGTTGACAATGATGTTATGATATTCAAAAAATGGTTCAAATGGCTCTAAGCACTATGGGGCTTATCTTCTGAGGTCAACAGTTCCCTAGATATAGACCTACTTAAACCTAACTAACCGAAGGACATCACACACATCCATTCCCGAGGCAGGATTCGAACCTGCGATCGTAGAAGCAGCGCGGTTTCGGGGTGAAGCGCCTAGAACCGCTCGGCCACAGCGGCCGGCTGTTATGTTATTATTCCGAGTTCTGTCAGTGTAAGCGACCTGGTTTTATAGACCCTTCTCTTAAAGGCAACTCTACAGAAAAAAAGTGTGGAAACGTGAAATCGGGAGAACATGTAGGCCATAATCCTTAGAAATGATTTATCACCAAAAATTTCGCTTGACAAATTAATTTTTTCACTATATGTGTTCTGCTGCAACCAACAAAAACGTTCAGCCGCCTCAAAATGCGAAATAAACTGTGTGATGACATCTCCATTCACAACACTGTCCAAAGAAAGTAGGACCCACTATTCGACGACGCGATACTGCAAACCGCACACCAATTTTCTGGCAGTGCAAGGTGCCTTCTTGAAAGACAAGTGGATTTTTCACCAAATTATCGTTTCCTGACTATTCACGTATCCACTCAGCTGAAACCACGCCTCGTCAGCGAAGAAAACACGGACTGGTTCCACCATTTCAGGGATATTATCAAATGACCCAAATTACACTGAAACCCCAAAGAAAATGTGATAGGCATGTGTATTCAAATACAGACATACGTAAAGAGACAGAATACAACGCTGCGGTCGGCAACGCCTACATAAGACAACAAGTGTCTGGCACAGTTGTTAGATCGGTTACTGCTGCTACAATGGCAGATTATCAAGATCTGAGTGAGTTTGAACGTGGTGTTATACTCGGCGCGCGAGCTATGGGACACAGCATGTCCGAGGTACCGATGAAGTGTGGATTTTCCCGTATGACCAGTTCACGAGTGTACGGTAAATATTAAGAATCCGGTAAAACATCAAATCTCCGACATCGCTGCGGCCGGAGAAAGATCCTGCAAGAATGGGACCAACGACGACTGAAGAGAGTCTTTCAACGCGACAAAAGTGCAAACCTTTCGGCAAATTACTGCAGATTTGAATGCTGGGCCACCAACAAGTATCAGCGAGCGAACCATGCAACGAAACACCATAGATATGTGCTTTCGGAGGCGAAGGCCCACTCGTGTATCCTAGATGACTGCACGACATAAAGCTTTACGCCTCGCCTGGACCCGTTAACACCAGCATTAGACTGTTGATGACCGGAAAGATGTTGCCTGGTCGGACGAATCTCGTTTGAGACTATCGAGCGGATGGACGTGTACGGCTGTGGGGACAATCTCATGAATCCATGGACCCTGCATGTCAGAAGGGGACTGTTCAAGCCGGTGCAGGCTCTATAACGATGTGGGGCGTGTGCAATTGGAGTGATTTGGTACCCCTGATACGTCTAGATACGGCTCTGACAGGTGAAACGTATGTAAGCGCCCTGTCTGATCGCCTGCATCCATTCATGTCCATTGTGCATTCCGACGGACTTGCGCAATTCCAGCAGAACAATGCTACATCCCACACGTCCGGAATTTCAATAGAGTGGCTCCCTGACCACTCTTCTGAGTTTAAACACTTCCGTTGGCCACCAAACTCCCCAGACATGAACATATCTGGGATGCCTTGCGACGTGCTCAAACGTATTCCTGGACAGCCCTGCAGGATTCGTGGTGTCAATTCTCTCCAGCACTACTTCAGACATTAGTCGAGCCCATGCCACGTCGTGTTACGGGACTTCTGCGTGCTCGCGGGGACCCTACACGATGTTAGGCAGGTGTACCAGTTTCTTTGGCTCTTCAGTGTATGTAGCCTGTACAGTAAGCTAGATGCTTTTCTTTATTCGGCGCCTTCAGTTTCTGCAGACTACGACTATGATAAGCACGAAATTTTAACTTTTGCATAGCTTTCTGAGCACTAGCGTACGAAATAAGAGATTGCAGTTTTGCTGGCATATGCGGCGTTACATTTCTCATCTCAGTCAGCTTAGCGACCGTCAGAACGGCCAGTCCACTGAGCGAGGTGGCGCAGTGGTTAGCACACTAGAGTCGCATTCGGGAGGACAGCGGTTCAATCCCGCGTCAGCCGGCCGAAGTGGCCGTGCGGTTAAAGGCGCTGCAGTCTGGAACCGCAAGACCGCTACGGTCGCAGGTTCGAATCCTGCCTCGGGCATGGATGTGTGTGATGTCCTTAGGTTAGTTAGGTTTAACTAGTTCTAAGTTCTAGGGGACTAATGACCTTAGCAGTTGAGTCCCATAGTGCTCAGAGCCATTTGAACCATTTTTGTGCCAGGCGCCGACGGAAAATTCAGTCAATGCAATAAATATTTCGAACTAGACGTGTCGTGATTATGACTGTACAGCTGGGAAATTTTTAGCCTGTAAGGGGGGGAGGGCGACTGGAGGAAGGAAGATTAGTGTTTAATATCCCGTCGACAACGAGGTGATTAGAGATGGAAGGCAACCTCGGACCGGGTAAGGAGGGGGGAAGAAAATCGCCCGTACCATTTCAAAAGAACCGCCCGGCATTCGTCTTATACGACTAAGGGAAATCACTGGTAAAGGGTGGGGAGCCATGCCGAATGTCTCCTGGAATAGGAAGTGGGAAATAATATTGATACACCATGTATCCTGCGGTACACAATGTTCTGCAGCGGGAGCATTACAGATGTGCATTGTGAAATGATGCTTTGTAGCCGTACGTAACGGCAGCCCACCACGCTCGTTTGTTCTCGCGGCAGAAGCTGTGGGTTGGTGCGGGGATAGGGCGCAGAACTGAGAGTACAGGGTCGCCTCAGCGCGGCTGCGAAATGTGTTGGACAGCTCGACTGCCCCGGGGCGGCGCGGAGCTCCGGACTGCCCGACGCGGCGGCAGCGGACCCGGGTCAGTGACCCAGATAGGCCCGCTCACACTCACACTCACACTCACGCAGCCCAATTGTTTCCGCATTTAGAGCCGGCAGGCGGGCCGCTAACGGTTGCGTTGCGGCGCGCCACGACCTTCACCTCCGCTGCCACGACCAACCGCTCCGCGACCGAAGCCCGCCCCCGACTCTGCTCACGTGCAGTCCGCTGCTGCGCCTCGGAGCTACGTCGCCTGCGCTTAGTAACGGCGCACTATCTGCTCAGCTACGTCTATAACGTGCAAGACGAAAGCGAAATTCTGCCATCAGATGCAGTCGGACACTGAAGTACATGTGAAAATTTGTAGCGGTCCGAGACTGGAACCTGAATTTCCCGCTTATCGCGAACTGTCGTCCTAACCACTTCGACTATCCGAGCGCGCTTCCCATCCCAACCAAATTCCGCTACATACGTAGCGTCTCCTGTCAGTTATCCTCATTGCTCGCAGCCTCACCTGATTCCCGCAAGAGGTCGAGCGAAGAGTGCACTGAAGGTATCATTATTTGCCGTCAAAGCGCATATATTTATATTTATGATGTCTCTTTTTTTTGTCAAGTCCACGTCTAAATACAATATTCAAGCCCCCTTACGATGTATGGCGGAGTAATAGAATTTGGTTCTGAAGTACACTAGTGGCCATTAAAATTGCTACACCACGAAGATGACGTGCTACAGACGCGAAATTTAACCGACAGGAAGAAGATGCTGTGATATGCAAATGATTAGCTTTTCAGAGCATTCACACAAGGTTGGCGCCGGTGGCGACCCCTACAACGTGTTGACATGAGGAAAGTTTCCAACCGATTTCTCATACACAAACAGCAGTTGACTGGCGTTGCTGGTGGAACGTTTTTGTGATGCCTCGTGTAAGGAGGAGAAATGCTTACCACCACGTCTCTGACTTTGATAAAGGTCGGATTGTAGCCTATCGCGATTGTGTTTAATCGTATCGCGACATTGCTACTCGCGTTGGTCGAGATCCAACGACTGTTAGCCGAATATGGAATCGGTGGGTGCAGGAGGGTAATACGGAACGCCGTGCTGGATCCCAACGGTCTCGTATCACTAGCAGTCGAGATGACAGGCATCTGCATGGCTGTAACGGATCGTGCAGCCACGTCTCGATCCCTGAGTCAACAGATGGGGACGTTTGCAAGACAACAACCATCTGCACGAACAGTTCGACGACGTTTGCAGCAGCATAGACTATCAGCTCGGAGACCATGGCTGCGGTTACCCTTGACGCTACATCACAGACAGGTGCGCCTGCGATGGTGTACTCAACGACGAACCTGGGTTCACGAATGACAAAACGTCATTTTTTCGGATGAATCCAGGTTCTGTTTACAGCATCGTGATCGTCGCATCCGTGTTTGGCGACATCGCGGTGAACGCACACTAGAAGGGTGTATTCGTCATCGCCATACTGGCGTATCACCCGACGTGATGGTATGGGGTGCCATTGGTTACACGTCTAGGTCACCTCTTGTTCTCATTGACGGCGCTTTGAACAGTGGACGTTACATTTCAGATGTGTTACGAAACGTGGCTCTACCCTTCATTCGATCCCTGCGAAACCCTACATTTCAGCAGGATAATGCACGACTGCATGTTGTAGGTCCTGTGCGGGCCTTTCTGGATACAGAAAATGTTCGACTACTGCCCTGGCCAGCACATTCTCCAGATCTCTCACCAATTGAAAACGTCTGGTCAATGGTGGTCGAGCAACTGGCTCGTCACAATACACCAGTCACTACTCTTGATGAACTGTGGTATCGTGTTGAAGCTGCATGGGCAGCTATACCTGTACACGCCATCCAAGCTCTGTTTGACTCAATGCCCAGGCGTATCAAGGCCGTTATTACGGCCAGAGGTAGTTGTTCTGGGTACTGATTTCTCAGGATCTATGAACCCAAAATTCCTTGAAAATGTAATCACATGTCAGTTGTAGTGTAATATATTTGTCCAATGAATACCCGTTTATCATCTGCATTTCTTCTTGGTGCGGCAATTTTAATGGTCAGTAGTGTAGCTTAACAAAAGGTTTCGGCTACAACACATAATTACTTTAAATTATGCGTCCCTTCCCCACACCAGTCATTTTATTTACATTTCACTGTGTAAGCCGATATCGTGTGATTCAAGTATTCGCTTTTCGTTTCCTTCCAATAAATTATGTCCGCCATTACTAGCATTTATTGGAGGTCGACATCACTTCTTATTCGCAGTGACATGATAGCTTGTGCGGGGACAGATAGCTTCCATCACGTCTGATATAAGAAACTACAGCTTAAATTATTGTCTTGGCACTTTCTTGGAAAATCATTTTGAATCAATGAGGTAGCTCAATCTAAGTGCGAGTTCAAAATACCTCGATTCATATACCTAGTTTCATCTAAATGAGGATGTTCTTACATAATACGACCGGCGCTCCACATTGATTTACACTTCATTTTTTACCATCACTCCTGTGCACCATCTGACTCATCATTACAGCTGCAAGTGTGTAGTACAGAGCGAGTCAAAAGTCCTTTTTTTTAAGAAAAGTTATTAAAAAATCCAGGAGTATGTGTATCATGTCTGAAATCAGCAACTCTGATAATAAAATTAAAACAATTTGGAATATTATTAAAAGAGAAACAGGTCAACCAAGAGCAGAGGAAGACAGTATTACCATCAAATTGAATGAAAACTTTACGAACAAAAAGTCAGAAGTTGAAAATATTTTTAATAATCATTTTCTAAATGTTGTGGATATAGTAGGATCCAGGTGTTCATTAGAAGGTACTAGGCTGTTAATGGAAGAGGCCATACCTATGCAATTTGATACAATTGAAATCTCACCCACTTCTCCCTCTGAAATTAGGAAAATAATAAACTTGCTTAAAAGCAAAAACTCACATGGAATTGATGGCATTTCCAGCAAAATACTAAAAGCTTGTTCTCAACAGATAAGTAAGATTCTCAGCCACCTGTGTAATAGCTCTCTGGAACAAGGCATTTTCCCTGATAGACTGAAATATGCTATTGTTATACCTTTGCATAAAAAGGGGGATAGATCTGATGTCAACAATTACCGTCCAATCTCCCTTCTAACAGCTTTATCCAAAATTTTTGAGAAAGTAATGTATTCAAGAGTAGCTTCACATATCTGTAAAAATGAAGTACTAACAAAATGTCAGTTTGGTTTCAAGAAAGGTTTTTCAACAGAAAATGCCATATATGCTTTCACCAGTCAAATTTTGAATGATCTGAATAACCGAACACCACCCATTGGGATTTTTTGTGATCTCTCAAAGGCTTTTGATTGTGTAAATCATGAAATTCTGCTAGACAAGCTCAAGTATTGTGGCATGAGTGGGACAGTGCACAAATGGTTTAATTCGTACCTAACTGGAAGAGTGCAGAAAGTAGAAATAAGTAGTTCTCGTAACATGCAAAGATCAGCACATTCCTCAAACTGGGGAACTATCAAGAATGGGGTTCCACAAGGGTCAGTCTTGGGTCCTTTGTTGTTCTTATTATATATTAATGTCTTGCCATTCTATATTCATGAAGAGGCAAAGTTAGTTCTCTTTGCTGATGATACGAGTATTGTAATCACACCTGACAAACAAGAATTAACTGATGAAATTGTCAATACTGTCTTTCAGAAAATTACTAAGTGGTTCCTTCTAAACGGACTCTCACTGAATTTTGATAAGACACAGTACATACAGTTCCGTACAGTGAATGGTATGACGCCATTAATAAATATAGACCTTAATCAGAAGCATATAGCTAAGGTAGAATATTGCAAATTTTTAGGTGTGTCCATTGATGAGAGATTAAATTGGAAGAAACACATTGATGATCTGCTGAAACGTTTGAGTTCAGCTACTTATGCAATAAGGGTCATTGCAAATTTTGGTGATAAACATCTTAGTAAATTAGCTTACTACGCCTATTTTCACTCATTGCTTTCATATGGCATCATATTTTGGGGTAATTCATCACTGAGGAATAAAGTATTTATTGCACAAAAGCGTGTAATCAGAATAATAGCTGGAGTCCACCCAAGATCATCCTGCAGACATTTATTTAAGGATCTAGGGATATTCACAGTAGCTTCTCAGTATATATACTCTCTTATGAAATTTGTTATTAACAACCAAACCCAATTCAAAAGTAATAGCAGTGTGCATAACTACAATACTAGGAGAAAGGATGATCTTCACTATTCAAGATTAAATCTAACTTTGGCACAGAAAGGGGTGAATTATACTGGCACTAAAGTCTTTTGTCACTTACCAAATAGTATTAAAAGTCTGACAGATAACCAACAAGTATTTAAGAAGAAATTAAAAGAATTTCTGAATGACAACTCCTTCTACTCCATAGAGGAATTTTTAGATATAAATTAAGAAAAAAAATAAAAAAAATAAAGAAAAACAAAAAAACACAATAAAATAAAGTTGTTATATTAACTTAAGTATGTTGTTAAATTAACCTAATTATGTCATGTATTGGAAAATTCGACTCGTTCCACATCATTACGAGATATCGTATTCATGATCCATAGAACTAGTATTAATCTAATCTAATCTAATCTAATCTTGGACACCTTCATAAGTTGGAAGATTAAATGGAAAATTGAAATGTGATGATGGGAACATAGGTTTGACGTGGGGCCGAAACTTTTGGAATGAATCTTGAAATCCGCCGTTTTGGATTCAAGTCATTTTTTTTAAATGGGAAGGGGGTGTATGACACATCAAATAACACTTGTTTGAGCTCTGGAATTGGCGTAATTTGTTTTTGTCTATCTTGTACAGTTTAGAAGTTATTAAAGTGGTTGCAGCGCCTACGGTTGTGCATTGCACTGGATGGACAACACGTAGAACATGTGTTATAGCAGTCGGTTGAAGGTAAATTTCCCAACTTTGAACATTAATAACCTCGAAACTGTACAAGATAGACAAAAAGAAATCTGATTTGTCACACACACCCCTTCCCATTAAAAAAAATAAAGAAAGAAAAATAAAAAAATAAAAAAAAAGACTTGAATCCAAAATGGCGGATTTCAAGATGGCGGCCATGAATGACATTCACTCCAAAAGTTGCGGCCCCACATTAAACCTATGTTCTCAACATCACATTTCAATTTTCTCTTTAATCTTCCAACTTATGAAGGTGTCCAGGGACTTTTGACTCACCCTGTACTTTGGTCTAACTGTAGGTCGTAGGACAATCATTAGAAGTGTAAACCCTGTTCAGAAAACTGTAGGTCGTAGGACAATCACTAGAAGTGTAAACCCTGTTCAGAACAGCCCGTTTTTCCAACTGCTGTCGTTACGTGAGCGGACAACACGGCATGCGATCACCAAGGACAGCGCCTGAAGACGTTGTTTCCAAGGATCAACGGTGTAAACACCGCCGACTTTCACAGGCGATTGGTGGCAGTGTGTGGAGAGCGTGCACCGTCACGAAAAGTGCTCTTGCAACAAGACAGTGCTCGTCTCCATACGAGTCGGAAAACCATGGCTACCATCGCTGAAATGGGGTTCGTGTTAATGCCACATCCACCGCAGTCTCCTGAAATGGGTCCTTTCTGATTAGCGCCTATTAGGGTCTATGGAGAAACCTCTGCGCGGACTTCCACGAAATGCGAGCAGCTGTCCTGCGATGTGTGCGACAGACTCCGGGAAAGTGGTTTGACGAGGGCCTGCAGAAGTAAGCGGGGCTAAATGTGGGGAGTACGTTGGATGTTGCAGTACCTGGAACCCCATTTCAGCGATGGCAGCCGTGCTTTTCTGACTCATAAGGGGACGAACGTTGTCTTGTTGCAAGAAATTTTTTTTTTTTTTTTTGAAATTTGTGGTAAGTTCCTATGGGACCGAACTGCTGGAGCCATCAGTTCCTAGGCCTATACACTATTTCATCTAACTTAAACTAACTTAACCTAAGGACAACACACACACACACCGCCTTAGACCGCACGGCTACCCCGCGCGGCTGTTGCAAGAGCACTTTTCGTGATGCTGCACATTCTCCACACCCTGCCGCCAATCGCCTGTTGAAGGTCCGCAGTGTTTTCACCCTTCTTCCACAGCAACCATGTAGTCCAGTGCTGTGTCTGATTATCACATCCGATGTTGTCCGTCCACGTAATGACAGCAGTTGGGAAAATAGGCTGTACTGAACAGGGATTACACTTCTACTGATTGTACAAATTACTATACCTTGCAACTGTAATGATGAGTCAAGTGGCGAACCATGAATGGTGAGAGAAAATAAAGTGGAAATCAATATGAAACAGCCCTCGTACCAATCAATGGAAACACATACAGCGATACGTCGATAACCTTCAAAACTGCTTGATAAAATCTGATTTCAGAACTGTATCCTCCTAGTCAAACGCAGTCATCAGATATAAATTAAAACGACATTCTGTTAAATTCGCATTCTGAAACTCTTGCAGTGATTTTTATTTGTGTAGATTTTTAGCCTTTTTAGCTCTACGTCAATCCAGTTGAATCAATGAATATTGTAAACATGATTTACATAGGAACAGAACCAGCACTCTGCGAAGTTCCCAACATTTTATTTTGACCCCCTGAATAGTGTTTAATATTGATTTTCAGCGTAATCTGAAACTCTATAACAGATAGTTTGACTTAAAAGACATTTTATAATTAGGATATATGCTTGATTGACGCCATAACAATGACAGTACAAGCCATAACTGCAAAAGAAACAACCTCAGCTGAGGGCACAATATCTGAGAAGATCGGGCGCGACAATGATGGTTGGTCTGACAGCTACGGCTGTGTGTCACCTCAGGTAGTACTATAAATTAGTTTTGATTGATGTTATGGTGGCAACACCGACGGCAGCCGTACTGGTAGTGCGCCAGAAACACGTTTTTGTTTGTACTGGAAGTTAAGAATAAACAAACATTCCGTAAAAGTTCAAAAATGGTTCAAATGGCTCTGAGCACTATGCGACTTAACTTCTGAGGCCAGCAGTCGCCTAGAACTTATAACTAATTATACCTAACTAATCTAAGGACATCACACACATCCATGCCCGAGGCAGGATTCGAACCTGCAACCGTAGCGGTAGCTCGGCTCTAGACTGTAGCGCCTAGAACCGCACGGCCACTCCGGCCGGCTCCGTAAAGGTTTTGCTCGTTATTCAAACCCCAGTGTCACATCAGACATCAAATGAAGCTGTATATCTAAAACCTTAGACGAAACGACGTCAACTAAGAAAAGTGTACCTACAGGAGATACAGATTTGGTTACCTACCACTGGAGGAGGAGGCTCGATTACATGACAGAAAATAAACTTTCATAGATCTCAACTCAGATACTGATTTAGAAAATCTGTCACATATGAAGTATTAATGCATTTCTTTGATTTTTTTAAAATGTGGAGTTCGTTTTACTCGCTGCTGACTCCACGTGGTCACAACATCCTTACCCATAAAAACAGTAGGCACCAGGAAATTCAGTAGCGCTCTATCTTTTCGATTTGGAGCACTTATGTCACGACTTTATTAGTCTGTGTGCGCATTGAGTTGGATACTTCTCCATTCGATGGGGCCAGCGAGTCTTACGACACTACGTCCGAATAGCAAGTACTGAGATTTTAACTCACTTCTTCACAGCCTTGTTCACTTCTCTCAGACGTACGATGTGAATGCAAGTATTTTATTTTTTGCTTCTCATATTTGTCGAGGGCAGAGGAGGGCGAGAGCAGTGGCACCGTGTCTTTTGGTGTTACTTGTCGCTTCACTAATGGTCATCAAGAGTATCCAAATGTCTGAAGTTTGTCTAAGGGTTCACTCTTGAGGCTATAGTCACCATCAGATAGCAAAAGCATTCTTGGGGTACGAATCTCGGATTAGTGCGACGAATCGAGTATTGGTATCGTATGAACGTCTGTGGTCTAGCGCAGCGCTGGCGCTCAGAAACATGCCATAAAAGTTAAGTTATGCTGAAAACAGGATACTGGACACCTCTGCCTTGTACTCGTTTGCTGTTACGGACTGGTCTCGAAAGGGAGGCAACAAGCAGTGAGCACGTCCTTGTAACCATCTGCCGCGCTTTCACTGGCTACTGTAACAAGCGTGCGACCTCTGCTACGCTGTTACAAGCTCTCCTCAAAATTTCTTTGCATGGACATTCCAAAAATCCATACTTTTAGAGCAGAACTCCCCAACATTTGTCGTTGTGATACTTTTCTTATGGAGAGCTGTTCGTTCATGGGAACTACATTTTGACACTTCGTAAATTTGTGGTAAGGTCTTATGGGATCAAACTGCTGAGGTCATCGGCCCCTAAGCTTACACACTACTTAATCTAACTTAAACTAACTTACTCTAAGGACGACACACACCCATGCCCGAGGGAGGACTGGAACCTCCGACGGGGGAAGCCGCGCGGACCGTGACAAGACGCCCATGACCGCTCGGCTACCCCTGGAGCTAATGTCAGATTCTTATAATCTGTAGAATTCCTCCGTGGTGAATTATTGGCACGTTTTTCAGAACGACAAACTTCAGAGTTTGACTCTGGGAAAAGCGGTACATTGCAGACGCTGCTTTACCTTCGTTCACGAGGGGTGGTGCTGTTTATCTGTGTTTAATTGAAGTAGCATTAATACAAGCCGCCACTAATAATGTAGACCCCTAAGTCCATAACTCCTGTGGCTGGGCGTCTTTTCCTCTGGGGTTGCAGGTACAAAATGGTTCAAATGGCTCTGAGCACTATGGGACTTAACTTCTCAGGTCATCGGTCCCCCAGAACTTAGAAGTACTTGAACCTAACTAACCTAAGGACAGCACACACATCCATGCCCGAGGCAGGATTCGAACCTGCGACCGCAGCGGCCGCGCGGTTTCAGACTGTAGCGCCTAGAACCGCTCGGTCACACCGGCCGGCTCTGCAGGTACTCGGCTTCACTTGATGTTTAAGTGATAATTACATTTGGATCTAATAAACAAAAACTTTGCAGACTTTTTTGTTTATTTGGCTTCCATGCGAAAACAGTGATTCACTGAAATATAAGTTGACCACATTATTACTGCAGCAGGGAGTTAGAGCTCTTCGATCGGCTTTTTGTGACTCAGCGCGTGGTCAGGATTGACGTGAAAGCAGTGATAGGCCAACGCGTTACGCTTATTGACCACTACACTAGGTTACTGTAACCTCACCATGTGTTTCCTATAACGGCCAAGTGCAATAGTATCGCGGTTGTAGCAATAAAAGTGCGTTATGAGCATACAGATTTATTCATAATGTACCCAAAATACAACCACGAGAAAACTACAGCAAAGCAGATAATGGTGGGTATGTTTCATCTTTATCTTGTCCATCTTTAGCTATTCACTGGCGGATACCGTTATACGTATTGCAGGATTTTCTTTACATCGTTCAGTTTCTCCTTTTTTATTGGAACATGTCCACTATGTCCTTGTTTACATGGACATGGCCCCTTCTCTAACTCAGTTCTCTCCTAATCAGAGCGCTTCTGTTGATAGGACATGCGCCCCTTAGTATACGAAACGATATGTACAGTTATAAAGATCAGTTATCTCTGGTTAACATAATTTGAAAAGAAAACCGGGCATGACTCTTTCCAACGCATCGGTTTAAATAAAACAGCTATTATGAACACAGATGTAGATTTTCAAGTAATCTTATAACCACAAGCGTTTTACTTATATCAAAACCAACTTTCATTACGTAAGAATTTTAGTTTATACTTCACAAATAAGTTTTCACCAGAAGCGTCGTTCAGACGTAGACCGAGACTGACTGACAGACAGACAAAAAACGCGTATAATTCAACGAAAATATATGATGACCTGTCTGACCACCGTGATTTAAATTTTCCCTGGTTTCCTTAAACCTTACGAAAACCACTTCTGGCAAACGCTAGAGTGTTTCCTTCACTGGACCAAGGCCGATTTCGTCCTTACATCATTGACAAAGGCGAGCTACTTCGTCTCTTAACCATCTCGATGTCAGCGAGCGTTAAACTGACCTCCAATCGTTTCCATTCTTTCCTACATTAAGGCGAAGGCCGATTTTTCAAAAGGACCAGGGTCGATTTTATGCCCCATTATTGTTCACGTGAGTCACCGCCTCTGAAGAACTCGATGTCAATCGTCTGTTAAAATGAAAATATCTTTCCTTCCTTTCAAATTTTGCTGTCCCTGGTAAGTAAAGGCTGACGTCAGTATTGCCGTTTAGAGATGATTATGAGTACTATGGACATCTCAGATGATTTCAAAATGGAAGGTGCTCGTTTAAAATGAGGAATGAAAAGCCTGAACGGATAAAAGCGTGCTCGGATAGCGCGATTGGTAGCTCACTGTCTGCGAAATGTGTCTGGAACTGAGTTCCAGATCTCTACATTGTTTTAACTTGTCAAATACAACCACTAGTAACGTACCGAAAATAATATGATAGTGACGAAATGGGTCGTGTTTCGGGGCACTGAAATATGCCGCTAAGACTTGTTACATAGATGGCATATACATACCTAACCGAGTGAGAAGCCTGCAAACTGTAGCCCATTCCTCTCTTAACATATACTCCTACATTCTAAGCCACGTAGGAACTCACTGTTCCTGAGTTTTCTGTTCGCAGATTGTATATGTGGTCTGAACTGTTTCTTCCTCCTGCCGCTCGGTACAAGTGCACAGAGACGTCATGCGTGATTCTTTCACACTTGGCGCCCTTGTTTACTTCACCACCTGTGTGACCCAGCACCGGTAAGAGGAAGTAGGCACTATGTTATTTTGAGATAACTGCATAATACTTAAGCGAACAAATCATTTGAGAACGACACAGCAATTATTCTTCGCCGGCCGCGGTGGCCGAGCGGTTCTAGGCGCTTCAGTCCGCAACCGCGCGACTGCTACGGTCGCAGGTTCGAATCCTGCCTCGGGCATTGATGTGTGTGATGTCCTTAGGTTAGTTAGGTTTAAGTAGTTCTAAGTTCTAGGGGACTGATGACCTCAGATGGTAAGTCCAATAGTGTTCAGAGTCAGTTGAACCATTTGAAATTCTTATCCGTCATTTCAGCATTTATCGTCTGCTCTAGATGGGAAATCGCCACTCCGTAGTTTTTCAGCTTTTTTTGTTTTAATTCTGCTGTCATACGCATTTCACGTCACCTCAACCGCAGTTACTCTAAAGGACAGTCATGTGCACCAGATCTCTGTGAATTGTGTATAACAAAAACTATAAATATCCATACTTATCGACATAAAGTTCATTCATGAGGGACGAAGTGCCGGCAATTCAAATTTAGGTTTTCCGTGTTTTCCCTACATCATTTAAGAACAGCATGGTTCCCTGAAAAGGACGAGACCGATTTCCTCGCGCATTATTAACCATTCAGAGCCTGCAGCTTACTAGCTGGGCCTGATCGTCTAGTGGTAAACCGGATCGAACAACGGAAACGTTCAGGTATGCTCATAATCGAATCTTCACCGCTCTATGATATGAATAGTCGCCAGGAACGACACGTGGTTCGGATTCCATATTAAACTGTAGACCCCTTTTTCCCAGTTGGACAATTGGGGTAGACTAGACACTCCAGACGTTGAACGAGTTGCACTTGATGATCAAGCCGCACGAAATTAATTGTTAGAGCATGTGCTGTACGTCTAATGACCTCGTCATTAACGGGAAGTGCAACTCTCGTTTTCCTTCCGTATCCGCATTTTTAACTGCTTACTGTGTTTCTTAGGCGAAATGAGGAACTTGCATGCCCAGAGATTGTACAAAATCGTCTGAAAACGTCATTTAGTGATTCTCGAAGTTTTCCTGGCGTCATTATCATTCCACGAGGTTTCAGGATTGCAGCTAGATGGCGTCGACTTCTTGCCACGACACTTCGACTGATAGCCATTTAGCCATCTTCAATAGAGCAATATTCTAAGAGGGTGTTCAACTTGACGGAGGATGCTCCTCCAGTGGTGAACTACGCGCATGCTCTTCCGCTCCAGTTTTACATATAAACTTAGCGACGTGCACCAGCAATCTCCAGTGTAAATCGCTCATCTGAAAATGGCTGAATGGCCCTGGTATGAAACATCCTGGCAGATTAAAGCTGTGTACCCACAGAGACTCGTACTGGCGACCTTTGCCTTTGGCAGGCAAGTGCTCTACCACCTGAGCTCCCCAAGCACGGCTCAAGACCTCTCCTCACAGCTTTGCTTTTCTGTTAGCATTTAAAATAGATTCAACTAGTTCATGTTTGCACTGCACACGAAAGCTGATTACCGCACAGTAAACAACCAACTCCAAACACAAAGTACCATTTGTGGAAATGATTGAAAGACAAGTAGTAACGTCTACCAACAGGGTCACTTGACTAGAATATAAAGGAGGCGGTGAGCTTTAGGCCACATTTAAGTGAATGTCAGAGAAACCAGTGATAGAACTCTTTGTGAATTTTCATATATACAGTGTGGGCCTACAGCACTGATAAGCCTGGCTCACCCTAAGTACAATATATTTTAGAAGCATAAGTATATGATACAGTCTCACAGTCTACGGTGATGGCCTTTAGACCTTTATGATTCTCAGCGCCTCAAATGGATACCTGTATGATAAAATTCATAACTTAATATACTATAACTCATTCAGAAACCGATAAAATAGGCTTACTGTCAGCACAACTCTAACATATACTGACATCTGATCTGCTTTTACTACAGCATAAAGCGAGTGAATTAGTATACCTGTCGAATGTGCTATGATCTGGCAGGATTTATGCCGAGTGAACGGGGATAAATGTCTGCCGCAGAGTTTTACCACCTGCTGGCACTGACGTAAATTTCTAGTCGAGTGGCAAGGGCACGTCGTGAACCGTGCACATTGTTGATCAAATCCGTATCTATTTGGACCATAAGGCAATTACGTCACGCGAGTTGCAAATGCGAAAAAGCTCCTTAAACGTGCACAACTGAAGGTGTGCTCGCGACCCTGGTGCTAAGTTTCACGGAGTCTAGAGGAGCAGTAGCGCGGTAGATTTAAGTACCGTATCTTCCAGATTGCAACATCTATGTTAAGTTTAACAGCATTTAAAGAAAAAAACAAAAAAATCCGCAAGGTGTTGAAATTTATGGTGTTCGCGTGCTCTTGTGCCCTTACACAGCAGCCGTCACTGGCCGTCACTGGTTTCTCATCACCAGAACTGGCCCACTAGCGTCCGCAAAGAGATTATCGTTGCCAAAGCGTGAGAAATCTAGTCCGCCCGATTTCGCAGAACATTTCTGCTTCTGTCTTGACTTTGCTTTGGGCGCGATAAAGAATCGAACTACACAGAAGTGGTGGCCAGCTGTTGGCTGGCGCTGCCGGCGACGTCGACGCAGCGCCGAAACCGCCGCCCGCTTCGGTCCGCCGGCCCGCGCAGAACAATGGCCGCGTGCTTGCCACGCGTCCGGCCGAGGCCCGCGCGCATTCCAGTCGGGCTTCGACAGCCCAGCACAGTACAGCACAGCGCGCGTCTGACATTTGGGCGGCGTGGCTCTCAGAATACCGCGACCCGCGTTCCTCCGCAGGTATTTGTGTTGGCAGCGAGCTGTCGCGCGTCCGTCTCGCACTACGTATTTTAGAACGGCGACTCATTGCGAGATGATGTTGGCGCAGGCATGCCAACAACGTGACAGCTCATTTGTCGACATGCCCAAAAGCCTACGCATTTGCTGTTAACCCTGGCCCATTGTATCTACCTTCAGTGCATAAAAGAATTACAAAGCGATGTAAGAACTCGATAAACAAAAACATTACCGCAATTAATTCCTTGTTGGAAGCTGAATGGACAGCGTGTCTTACTGTCACTTAGAAGAACCAGGTTGGATCTCTGGCGTATCGAACAGCGCCCCACTCAGCGCTCTAGTGAGTCGGAGTTACTTGTCACATGTAGTGAAAATCTAGAGAAGCCCTGCATTTTCTAAGTGTAAGTTAAACTACGGAACTGGCCATTAAATTTGCTACACCAAGAAGAAATGCAGATGATAAACGGGACAAATATATTACACTAGAACTGACATGTGATAACATTTTCAAGCAATTTTGGTGCATATATCCAGAGAAATCAGTACCCAGAATAACCACCTATGGCCGTAATTACGGCCTTGATACGCCTGGGTACTGAGTCAAACAGAGCTTGGATGGCATGTGAAGGTGCAGCTGCCCATACAGCTTCAACACGATACCACAGTTCATCAAGAGTAGTGACTGGCATATTGTGACGAGCCAGTTTCTCGACCACCATTGACCAGACGTTTTCAATTGGTGAGAGATCTGGAGAATGTGCTCGCCAGGGCAGCAGTCGAACATTTTCTGTATCCAGAAAGGCCTGTACAGGACCTGCAACATGCGGTCGTGGATTATCCTTCTGAAGTTTAGGGTTTCGCAGGAATCGAATGAAGGGTGGTGCCACGGGTCGTTACACATCTGAAATGTAGCATCCACTGTTCAAAGTGCCGCCAATGCGAACAAGAGGTGGCCGAGACGTGTAACCAATGGCACCCCATACCATCATGCCCGGTGATACGCCAGTATGGCGATGGCGAACACACACTTCCATGTGCGTTCACCGCGATGTCGCCAAACACGGATGCGACCATCATGATGCTGTAAACAGAACCTGGATTCATCCGAAAAAATGACGTTTTGCCATTCGTGCACCCAGGTTCGTCGTTGAGTACACCATAGCAGGCGCTCCTATCTGTGATCAAGGGTAACCGCAGCCATGCTCTTCGACCTGATAGTCCATGCTGCTGCAGACGTCGTCGAACTGTTCGTGCAGAGGGTTGTTGTCTTGCAAACGTCCCCATCTGTTGAGTCAGGAATCGAGACGTGGCTGCACGATCCGTTACAGCCATGCGGATAAGATGCCTGTCATCTGCATCTCGACCAACACTAGCAGTAATGTCGCGATACGATAAACCGCAATCGCGATAGGCTACAATCCGACCTTTATTAAATTCGGGAACGAGATGGTACGCATTTCTCCTCCTTACATAAGGCACCACAACAACGTTTCACCAGGCAACGCCGGTCAACTGCTGTTTGTGTATGAGAAATCGGTGGAAACTTTCCTCGTGTCAGCACGTTGTAGATGTCGCCACCGGCGCCAACCTTGTGTGAATGCTCTGAAAAGCTAATAATTTGCATATCACAGCATCTTCTTCCTGTCGGTTAAATTTCGCGTCTGTAGCACGTCAGGATCATGGTGTAGCAATTTTAATGCTAACAGTGTACCAGGAGCGTTCAAAAAGTAATGCAACACATTTGTTTTATGAAATCAGGTTGGTTTCATTCAGGACTCCAATGCATTATTCCCCCATCTTTTGGCTACAAAGCCCTATTTTTCAACATTAACTCGACATTCCTGGGAAGGCTTGAATGCTCGCATGCTGCCGCTCTACTGCTCGACATCGGAGACAACGTCTTGCTGCATCAGTGACCTCTCCATCATCCATGTACTGCTTTCCGTGGACTGCGTCCTTCATTGGGCCAAACAGACAGACCTCGGAAGGTGCGAGATCCGGGCTGTACGGTGGACGGGGAAGAACAGTCTAATGGAGTTTTGTGAGCTCCTCTATGGTGCTCACTCTTGCGTGAAGTCTTGCGTTGTCGTGAAGACGGAGAATTTCGTTAGCATTTTTGTGGTGATGAACATGCTGAAGTTGTTTCTTCCATTTCCTGAGGGTAGCACTATACGCATCAAATGGTTCAAATGGCTGTGAGCACTATGGGACTTAACATCTGAGGTCACCAGTCCCCTAGAACTTAGAACTACTTAAACCTAACTAACCTAAGGACATCACACACATCCATGCCCGAGGCAGGATTCGAACCTGCGACCGTAGCAGTCGCGCGGTTCCAGACTGAAGCGCCTAGAACCGCTCGGCCAGACCGGCCGGCGCACGATACATATCAGCATAAATGATAATTAATTGAAATCCTCAGCTGCCGACAGGCGTTGTTGATATACCTCGATGGGGACAGCTGAAAATGTGTGTCCCGACCAGGACTCGAAGCCAGGATCTCCTGCTTACATGGCAGACGCTCTATCCATCTAAGCCACCGAGGATACAGATGAATAGAGCGACTGCAGGGACTTATCCCGTGAGACCCACATTCCAAACTGTCCACAATCTACATACGTAATTAATGTAGCTAATATATATTTGCCCATCCACTCATTACTCGCGCACACTAAGGTGACGATTCCCGTAAGAGTTCCAGCAATCTGTGCGCATTCGCACAGGCGAAGGTCAATGGCTGGGTAGCCTTTAATTATATATATGAAGATAGTAACCTTTCTCGAAAGAACAGATACCATTGATGACCGTGAAGCTTCTCTAGAATAAATGATAATTAATTGAAACCCTCAGCTGCCGACAGGTGTTGTTGATATACCTCGATGGGGACAACTCACGGGAAGCGTGCAAGGGATAAGTCCCTGCAGTCGCTCTATTCATCTGTGTCCTCGGTGACTCAGATGGATAGAACGTCTACCATGTAAGAGGGAGATCCCGAGTTCGAGTCCCGGTCGGGGCACACATTTTCAGCTGTCCCCATCGAGGTAAATCATCACCTGTCGGCAGTTGAGGGTTTCAATTATTTATCATTTATTCTAGAGAAGCTTCACGGTCATCAATGGTATCTGTTATTTCGAGAATGGTTACTATCTTCATATATATACATATCAGAGTTGATCGTTGCACAATGAGGAAGGACATGAAACACAGTAGCCCCTTCACAGTCATTACAAGACCGTCGCCATGATTTTACCGCCTGAGGATATGGTTTTGAACTTTTTGGTAGGAGGAGACGTGTTTCATAGCCTGTGACGATGTTCGACAAAAAATTGACACGATCAGTCTCACAAAGCGCAAGCAGTTTCGGATAGTTCTTCGTTGCTGTTTACGTTCTTCTGTTAGGCAGCGAGGAAGCCAGCAGGCACACACCTTTGAGTTCCCCAACTGGTCAACGTGTGTGTCTGCGCTACCGACAGAGACGTCCAGTTGAGCGGCGAGGTGTTTGTGATGCGTCGACCACCTCGGATGACAGAGTCTGCACGTCGTAACAGTGCAGAGTCACAGCTGTGTGCGGCCAGTCGGCACGCGGGAGACCCGACAGGACTGCGCGACCTTGTTGCCATGATGACGGACGCATCGCACAACGACTCACCCTACTTTTGTTCACTGCCGTATCTCCGTAGATATTCTGCATGCATCTACGGATATATGCAATGCTCCGGATTGCCGCTAAAACAAACTCAATGATAGTTCTCTGCTTGGAACGTACTTCTGTTACAGATGCCATTTTGAAGGCTACGTACAGCGCTGCCACATGTCGGTACTTCATGAAACAGTAGAGGTGGAAGCGGGGATATTCCACGACGTCCGCACCTAGTGGTCTCGCGGTCGCGTTCTCGCTTACCGAGCATGGGGTCCCGGGTTCGATTCCCCGCGGGTTCAGGGATTTTCAGCTGCCTCGAGGTGACTGGGTGTTTGTGCTCCCTTCATCATTTCATCATCATTCCTGAAAGTTGCGAGATTGGGCTGAGCAAAGGTTAGGAATTTGTACGTGCGCTGATAACCGCGCAGTTGAGCGCCCCACAAACCAAACATCATCATCATCATCATCCATGATGTCCCACAGCAAATTCCGCATTTTTAACGCAAATTAGCAGAGAAAAAAGTGTGTTGCATTACTTACTGAATGCTCCTCAAACTTCCTTCCAGCTTTCTTCTCTCTACTGTTTCAAAAAAAGGGTTCAAATGGCTCTGCGCACCATGGGACTTAACTTCTGAGGTCATCAGTCCCCTAGAACTTAGAACTACTTAAATCTAACTAACCTAAGGACATCACACACATCCATGCCCGAGGCAGGATTCGAACCTGCGACCGTAGCGGTCGCGCGGTTATTAACTGTAGCGCCTAGAACCGTCTCTAGTGTTTATACTGTCTAATATGAAGTCCACTATCTTAGGATTTTTGGTTGCCAGACGACCAATGCCAACAGCACTGACATCGATTACCGTCCGGGAAACGGCTGTGCCATGCAGCACAGTAATGTATCAGGCGTGGCTCCCCCCGTCGGAGTTTCGACTCCTCTCTCGGTCATGGGTGTGTGTGTTGTCCCAAGCGTAAGTTAGTTTAAATTAGACTAAGTAGTGTGTAAGCTTAGCGACTGATGACCTAAGCAGTTTGGTCCCATAAGATCTTACCACACATTTTTTTTAATATACGAGGTCATCAATAAAGATCGAAGACTGATCTGAAGACAACACATCGGGAACCTCTAACACATGCTGGCTGCAAGGTCGAAGTTTCTGCAACTGCTCGTGAATACAGAAACAACACTTTTTCCTCAGCTGGGCCCTGCCCTCTAATTGACGCTGGTACGGCCCAGCTTTGAGTATGAGGCAGCTGTTTAGGGCAACTTGGCGGACACGCACATCGACCGTCTGCAGAGGCTTCAGAATCGTGCTCTTCACTTGGTTCTACATCTGCCTCAACGTCACCCAACCGAGGACCCGTTCAGAGCCAATGAGGTACCTACCCTTCGAGAGAGGTGCTGCCAGAGATAGCGCCTTTTCTACAGGAAGACCGCGCAACCCACAAACCCGTACATCCGTGACCTTGGCAAGCGACTGCTGCGATTGCACAACACTCGTTGGCTACATCTTTGCGCGACTGAGTCTCCAGTACAAGAAGACAACACGACCACTGCAGACACCACACAGGACAACCGGAACGTCAGGAAAACCCACACAACACAGAATGGAAGCACAGCTCCCAGGTTTTAACTCCACCGACAATTGGCAAGAGAAGCAAGCCGAACATGCAGTACGGCGACGACGACAACGACGCTCCACCTCGGATTGTCCTCAGACTGTTTCCACATCACGCCGAACTTTCGGAACACTTGCAGTGAGACGTTACGAACCTCCCACGACGCTATTGCTACTCTGACTTCTAGTGAATAATGTAAACCAGTACTAGCAGAACAGAGAGAGACTCAAGGATACGAAGTTATGCATTCTTAATACAGTGTGCTCAATATTATAATTATGTTTTAAGCATTATACGAGGGGCGTTTGAAAAATCCGTGCAAAAATAGAAACTACATATGTGTTTGGGGTAAACCTTCTTTATTTTTCGACATTGTTTCCTTTTAGACTTATAAACTTCGTCCAACGCTGTTGTAATTTGTTGATCCCTTCCGAATAATAGGAATTGTCCAAGTCTGCAAAATAGCTATTAACTGCTGCAATCACCTCCTCGTTTCAATAAAATCTTTGGCCCGTCAGGCATTTCTTGAAATTGAGGAACAAACAGTAGCCGAGGGAGCAAAGTCTGGGGAATAGGGGGGATGTGAAACGAGTTGGAATCCAATTTCCATTAATTTTGCGACCACAATTGCAGAGGTGTATGCTGGTGCATTGTCGTGATGGTAAAGGACCTTTTTGCGGTCCAGTCGCCGGCGTTTTTTTTTTTTTTTTTTGCAGTGAATAATAATTTGCACCTGTAATAGTTTTGCCCTTTTCCAGATAGTCGATGAGAATTATCCCTTGCGAATCCCAAAGGACAGTCGCCATAACCTTTCCGGCCGAAGTAATGGTCTTCGCCTTTTTTGGTGCAGATTATCCCCTGGTAACCCATTGTTTAGATTGTTCTTTGGTCTCAGGTGTTTAGTAATGTATCCACGTTTCATCCACAGTGATGAAACGGCGCTTAAAGTCCTGCGGATTCTTCCTGAACGGCTGCAAACCATCCTTGAAACAGTTCACACGATTCTGTTTTTGGTCAAGCGTGAGCAGTCGCGGAACCCATCTTGTGGACAGCTTTTTTATGTCCAAATGTTTATGCAGAATATTGTGTACCCGTTCATTCGAGATGCCCACAGCACTAGCAATCTTATGCACCTTAACTCTTCTGTCATCCATCACCGTATCATGGATTTTATCAATGATTTCCGGAGTCGTAACCTCCACAGGGCGTCCAGAACGTTAGCATCACTTGTGCCCATATGGCCGCTCCAAAATTTTTGAAGCCACTTATAAACTGTTCTAATCGAAGGTGCAGAGTCACCGTGATGTTTATCAAGCTTCTGTTTAGTCTCCTGAGGCGTTTTGCCTTTCATAAATGTTTCATGTTTAATCACCACATGATTTCTTTTTCGTCCATTTTTTTTGACACTCACTCGGCTTCCTTGATTCACACTAATTCCATACACAAATAAATAGACCAATATGGCTGAAACTTGGTGTGCGTTCTTTACAAAGATGCTACTAACTAAACATGACCTCGATACGCGCCGGTGGTGCCATCTCTCTGAATTTGCAGGGACTTTTCAGACGCCCCTCGTAAAATGGTTGATATGTTCCAGGGTGTTCATCTGTCTCGTTACACCGACGGACACAACAGGGATGAAGGGTGCATCACCTTTCTGTGAGTCGTGAAAACTTTATTCTATGTGTTACGGTATTTTATATGTTTTCTTATACACTGTCATGTCATATTAATGTGACCACCTGTCAAAGCCTGAATAACCACCTTTTTGCAGGGCGAATCGCTGCGAGATGTGCAGGAAGAGAGTAAGTGTGGAGCTTTGCTGATTCCAGTGCTGTGGCCAGCTATGTTTCTTGGTTGGGAATACATGGCGCGAAATGCCCGGTCGAGTTTGTCCCACAAATTCTCGAGTGGGTTTAAACGCAGGGAGTTTGTAGGCCATGGGATTGTGGTAAACTCATGCTGGTACTCTCCCAAATACGAACGCACACTGCGGCGTGTGTGACGCGTTGCATTGTCTCGCTGGTATATGCCATCGTGTCGAGGAGAAACAAATGGCATGCAAGTGTGGACAAGGTCCCCAAGGATAGATGGCCCATTGTGCCTTTCAGAATCACGGACTCACCCAGGAAATGGCACAAAAAATTCCCTAGATCACAACGCTCTCTCCTTGTTTGCTTTTGAACGTTTCACGCCATACACGCCAACGATCATCTGTCCGATGGGACATAAAATGTGATTCATCTGTAGACGCCAATTTAGAATAATTAGTGAACGTCTAATTGTAGCATGGCGCTCAAATTCCAGCCTTCGTCGATGATGAACAGTAGTGGGCCTGGGTGCATGAACCAGGCACGTGCTGTGGAAACCCATGCCCATCTACATTCACGGCACATTCGTTGTGGAGACAATGTTGGTAGCGCATTGGTTCATCTGGACAGTCGGTTGCTCAACAGTTGCATGTCTGTTCGCCCGAATATATCTCCGAAGCCGTCGTTCACCCCTGTTATCTATGGCCCGTGATGCACAACAATGACCTGGGCGCCGGTTTTGGAAACCGCCATTTTCCATGCACGGTATACTTTAACCACGGCGACATGTGAACAGTTTAGACACGTGGCTGTTTCGGAAATGGTTCCTCCCTTGGCCCGAAAGCCAGTAATCATGCCCTTTTGGACGTCAGATAAATCGCTCTGATTCTGCATTACGACAAATGCACTGTTTTCCGCGTCCCCCCGATGCACTTTATATACCCTCCACTGCTAATGCTGCTCCCTGCCGTCTGTGAGTGGTTATTGCATGTTAACATCGAATATAGGCAGTGGTTACAATGATGTGACTGGACCGTGTAGTATCCTCTGAAGCGAAGTATTTGCCTAGACGAGTGCGGGAATCCGTCTGAAAACCACACCCGGCTGGCCAGTGTACCAGACCCACAGTTGTTAATCCGGCGCGCGGGTTCAATCCGAGTCTCCCTACCTCCCTGTTTAGCGCGCTAGTGCACTGCGCGTTACGCTATACGAGCAGGTCGTGAGCGTTAAACTGCAATGTTGGAAACTAAAAGTGTTACACCATCAACATATTGTCCCTATGCTACCAAACTCATAGTTCAGTACTGCCATACGTGTGGGATAAGTTGATTGAAATTTCACTTTTATACCAACTAATTTGTACTGTTTTCGCTAGAGAAAAAAGCCGTTCTTACAGATGAAGGACAGCGTCAGCGCATGTTGATTACTGGACGGAAAATTTAGGAAGAGTCTTGCTCAACAGTTGGAGGTCTGTTCGCCCGAATATATCTACATCTGCATCTACATCCATACTCCGCAAGCCACCAGACGGTGCGTGGCGAAGGGTACCTTGAGTACCTCTATCGGTTGTCCCTTCTATTCCAGTCTCGTATTGTTCGTGGAAAGAAAGATTGTCGGTATGCCTCTGTGTGGGCTCTAATCTCTTTTATACTCATAGTCTCTTCGCGAGATATACGCAGGAGGGAGCAATATACCGCTTGACCCCTCGGTGAAGATATGTTCTCGAAACTTCAACAAAAGCCCGTACCGAGCTACTGAGCGTCTCTATTGCAGTGTCTTCCACTGGAGTTTATCTATCATCTCCGTAACGCTTTCGTGATTACTAAATGATCCTGTAACGAAGCGCGCTGCTCTCCGTTGGATCTTCTCTATCTCTTCTATCAACCCTATCTGGTACGGATCCCACACAGGTGAGCAGTATTCAAGCAGTGAGCGAACAAGTGTACTGTAACCTACTTCCTTTGTTTTCGGACTGCATTTCCTTAGGATTCTTCCAATGAATCTCAGTCTGGCATCCGCCTTACCTACGATTAATTTTATATGGTCATTCCATTTCAAATCACTCCTAATGCGTACTCCCAGATAATTTATGGAATTAACTGCTTCCAGTTGCTGACCTGCTATATTGTAGCTAAACGATAAAGGATCTCTCTTTCTATGTATTTGCAGCACAGTACACTGGTCTACATTGAAATTCAATTACCATTCCCTGCACCATGCGTCAATTCGTTGCAGATCCTTCTGCATTTCAGTACGATTTTCCATTGTTACAACCTCTCGACATACTACAGCATCATCCGCAAAAAGCCTCCGTGAACTTCCGATGTTATCCAAAAGATATATATATATATATATTGTGAATAACAACGGTCCTACGACACTCCCCTGCAGCGCATCTGAAATCACTCTTACTTCGGAAGACTTCTCTCCATTGAGAATGACACGCTGCGTTCCGAAGCCGTCGTTCACCCCTGTTATCTATGGCCCGCAGCTACAACGGCCTGTGGGCCGGAGCTATAACGACTCGACGGACGAACTCGCCTATTTGTTTACGTATTTGACAATCCAATACTTCACGTATAAAACGAGTGCGGTGTCGTTATGGTTGTGTGATTCACGCACAGTAATACAGGGTTTCTGAAAAAGAATCATCCGATTTAAAAAAAAAAAACAATCATAACTATTATGTTGTTTGAGATTCGTGCGTGATAAACATACTGTTGGAAAGAGCAAACTCTCGAGTTTTACATGGTTCCAGCTAGGTAGCAGCATTGTGCGCCCGATTCAATTCTAGTAAAAATGGTGTCGGGACAACAGAAAGTTTTTTGTGCTCTACGTTTTGCGCAGTGTGGGTCAACAATAACTGTTCAGCGTGACTTCCGTACTAGGTATGGTATGGATCCTCCTACAGCACAGAGCATTGGACGATGGCATGAACAATACCGAGAAACAGGTCGTTTGTGTAAAGGCAAACCGCCCGGCCGTCCCCGAGTGTCTGACACAGACGTCGAATGCATCGGCCATAGTTTCACAAGGAGTCCGTAAAAAATCCGTTCGCCGTACAGCTCCACACCTCAACACGCCCCCCGATGTCCGTCTGTCGTGTGTTGCGTCGACGTTTACACATGAAACCACACAAAATTCAGCTACCGCAAGTTCTTCGTGAAGGTGACAAGAAAGATGGTGCATGACAATTTTCTTCTACGCTTAGTGTTTAGTGACGAGGCAACATTCCATTTAAATGGAAAGGTGAACCGTCATAATGTGAGAATATGGGGTACGGAACAACCACATGGCGTTGTACAACACGAGAGGGGCTCTCCAAAATTTAATGTGTTTTGTACAGTTACACGGGAAAAGGTATACGGTCCATTTTTCTTTGCCGAGAACATGTTACAGGAAGCACATATTTCGATACGCTTGAGAACAGTTGGAGACTGATGTGAACGAATTCATTTGCCAACAGTATGCGGCACCGCCACACTGGCATCTGAAAGTGTGGGTAACTTTTAAATCAACGGATTACTGAACGATGGATCGGTTGCACTGGACGAAATGATTGAGCCTTACATTACTGGCCTCCAAGGTCACCGGACCTGACTGTATGTGGTTATTTCTTGTTGGGTTTTATAAAAGACTGTTTATGTGCTTCCCGTACCAACAACATCGAATGAACTGAGACATCGCATAACAGCAGCTGTGGAAGCTGTAACTCAAGACATGCTCGCTGCAGTGTAGGAATGATTTGAATACCGCATTGACATATGCCGTGCATCTCAAGGGGTGGCTTATTGAAAACTTTTTGAGTTTCCCGTTTATCAAAAAACAAAATGCATTGTATATGTTTATTAGTTTCAGAAATATAGATGTGCCAAATCGGATGATTCTTTTTGATACACCCTGCATTATTCCCATAAAATACGAAGATGAGAGCTTCGCTTTTTCAGAACCGGTCATCGAGAAAAAATATTTCAAACATGATCTCCGCTGCAAAAATTCTTATTTATTATCAAATATCAGATCGCGCCAGCGACATTTATAATCCTTAAAAGCTTTTCAAATTGTTTGTGACTACCCTGTATACTTTTTGGCATAACAGCAGGTCATCTGTTAGGTAATAATGAACGGTTATTTCGTTTTATGCTTCCTGAGATTACTTCTGATAGAAGCAATAGTGGATAAACTGAACTTACAGTTTTTCTATGTTATGTTTGTAGGACGGTTGTCCGATGTATTCTCAGAAACTGATGAAAGATATGGCGCTAATAGCGTCAAAGAAAACGTAACGTAAGTCAGTTAAGGAGACCAATATAGGAAAACTATATGTTCAATATATGTACTACCGTGAGTATTAATCTCAACTACAAAGATTTTTTTTCTGATCGGACAAACTATTTCTTAGCAAGACACAAGCGAATTAAAAACATTAGCTGTCAGTGGGTACTGATTTATATCAGTGGGACAGTTGAAAAATTGTGCCGGACCAGGATTCGAACCCTGGTCTCAAGCTTACTAGGCGAATGCGCTGTACACTACGCCATTTTTTTTTTTTTTTTTTTTTTTTTTTTTTTTTTTTTTTTTGAAAGATGTCTTGGAGGCCTGGCCACGGTGTCCCCGTCTCCTGACAGGATAAGGGAGAGGCAGCGGGAAGAGACATTGTACATGTATGTAATTATTTTTTATTATTATTATCAATATTATGTTTATTTATGTACTTAATTTTAATGTCCCAGAAGAAAAATCATATATGAAAAAGAATCATATATGAAAAAGAAAGGAAAGAAATATAGGGCCGAAGTGACATCCTCGTCACTTCGCTGGAAGTACATCCTATCCCTCGAAACAACGTAAACCTCGGGTTATGAAACATGCTGCCTAGAAAGTTCGCAAAATGCGTTTTATATTTAGAATGGCGTCGGATTATTTCGTGTTGTTCTAGCAGATAATGCCAATAGTCCATGCCCGATATCAAGTTCCGCGAGGGCACGTAGTGCGATGCGTGTCCTCCAGTCCAGCGGATTACCGATGTTTTCTGTGAGGGGAAAAAGACAGCGTCAGGGAAAAATAAAGCGTCCGTCGTGATCGTGGAGTCGTCGGTGCGTCGGAGGAGTGCAATGATGCGTTGCGTCAGCCGCCAAACATCCTTTGCCTCACCGCACTGCAGAGAATGTTCGTCGGTGCTGCTGCTCTCATCTATTACTTTCCCCTCTTTGGGGAAGTGTGAGGGGGAGTGTGTAGCCTTTCGGCTTTTACTCCCCTGTGTACTTGTGTGTGTGATTATTTCTGTACTTTTTGGTGTCTGTGAAATGTGATGATTGTTCTGTGTGAGTCTGGTACTTGCCTGAGGTTTGGCGAGATAATTGTAGTAATTTGGGTAGGAGCAGGATTTGGGAATGGATATTGGGATTTTTCTCTTCGACTTAGTCGTCGAAGATCGTCATGGGGCGATTGTGTTTATCGCGGGACATGTCATACCGACCTAGGGAGTGGATGAGGGCGTTTCCCGACCTGGAAGTACCTTCATAGAAGGCCCTTGCCAGGTCTTGAAAACGCTCTCTCAGGAGTGGGATTTCAGCAGCGGCATGCAAATCGTCAATGGGGAATCCAAGAGGTAAACGCAGTGCCCTCCTGAGGGTGCGGTTCTGCAGCCTCTGGAGTTTGTCCAGGTGCTGCTTCGCCGCGTATCTCCAGACAGGACACGCGTATTCCATGACTGGCCGGATCAGGGCCTGGTATACGTTCACTCCTACAGAGCAGGAAAGGGAGCTGGATGAGTTGAGGATTGGGAACAGGATGGACATTCTGGCGCAGACCTTCCTATGGACCTCGTCTATGTGGCGTTTCCACGTAAGACGAGAGTCCAAGGTTACGCCAAGATACTTGGCGGTTCTGCGCCAGGCGAGTTGGGTTGGGGGGGGGGGGGGGGGGGCGTTGAGGAGGTTCGAGCCTTCCGAGCCTACGGGTAATCAGTATTGCCTGCGTCTTTTCGGAATTGATGGTGATTCGCCAGCGACGGGCCCAAGTTTCTGTGTCATCTAAAGCCCTTTGTAGACTACGGATGACCAGGTCCTTGTTCGCGTTTCTTGTGTAGAAGGCTGTATCGTCAGCGTACTGAGCGGTGTGTCCGCAGTGTACAGACTGTACAAAACGGGCCCCAGGACCGATCTCTGTGGCACCCCAGCACGAATACGCCTCTTGGTGGAGGTGGCTGTTTCTACTTTGACAGAGAAAGTTCTTTTCGAGAGATAGCTTTTGATCTTCTTAACTATGCTCCCGGGGAACCCTTGTGTGTACAACTTGTAGAGTAGCCCTCTATGCCATACTGAGTCAAAGGCTTTGGCTACGTCTAGTAGCACTATCCCGCAGTAGCCTCTGTGGTTGAAGCCCTCTGTGGCTGCTTCAACCACTCTCATGATCTGTTGTGGGGCAGAGTGGTTCTGCCGGAATCCGAATTGGAAATCCGGCAGAATTTGCTCTCTGGTAATATGTTCTTGTATGGGTCTTAGCAGGAGGCGCTCATAGATCTTGCTGAGAGTTGGCAAGAGGCTAATCGGTCTGTAGTGCTGCGGGAATAGAGGGTCTTTTTTTTAATTTCTTTATTGACAAACAATAATAATTATACATGTGTGGCCCACCTCCTTACATGATTAGTGGGCCATTATTTGTTACATAAGACTAAGTTTTTTGCAGCTTAGATTACAATTTTTGTTAGTGAGCTACTATTTAAGTTCCTAAGGTAGTGTTAGATTCCTACAACAACAATGGGCAGTTTAGTTTTTACCTACTTCTAACCTAGAAATGACTACTAACTGCAGCGTCACAGGTGTGCCAGTAAATACAAACCTACTGGGAGTGGCCAGGCTCCTCGAGCTAACCCCGGGGAGCATGCCCCTGGCACTGGGCCGGCCAAGGTTAGTAATCGCTGCAGTTCCCTATGTTAGTATTCTAAACTACGTCCTACTACTACTAGCTTAACCTACGTCATAGTTGGTGCTTGTCGTGATCGGTGTGATTGATCCCACCCCCCTAATCCCATACGTGGCGGTTTCCAACTGATGGAAGTCGGCCATTCCACGCACAGGCGGTATGGGATTGGGATCAGGTCGTAATCGGTTGGTTAAAGAGTTCGGTGTCTATTCTTGATCCCTCAAGTATTCTATTAAGACTTTTCGCGATACCTCTTCTGCCAGAGCATTCAGGGTATGGAAAGTGTCTTCTTGTCTTAGGAGATTGTATGTCTCGTTGTTTGGAAGTCTGTCTCTGAGTGTTGTCGCCACGTCGTTGAAGAGAGGGCACTCGAAAACCACATGATCAGGAGTTCCTTCCGCAGCGCCACAGTCACACTCGGGGGTTGCTCTTTTCCCAAACCGACATAAGTATGTCGGATAGGGTCCATGACCAGTGAGAAAGTGGATGAGTCCTCGTGTAGGTTCAAAATATTTCATGGTCCCGCGTTCTTTAACATCAGGTAAAAACTGGAGTGTTCTTCTCCCCGTTTCATCTTCCTCCCAATTCCTCTGCCACAGTTCCTCCCCTCTGTTTCTTATTTCCCTCTTATCCTCCACTCTCACACCCATGATATCTGTTATTTTTTCCCCATTCCCTTTTTTAGCCCAATACCATGCCGCTTGTTCACGTATTTTGATATCTAACGGGCAGAGCCCCATTATGACTAACAGAGCTCCCCCTGGTGATGTCCTGTAGGCCCCCACTGATCTTAAAATCATATTTCTTTGGACACTTCTCACTATCATGGCGGGCACGACCCGCGTGAGCCTGTGCGCCCAGACTCCCGAGCCGTAACCCACTACTGAGGTCAAGATGCTATTGTGATAGAGTTTGATGAGATGAGGGGGGAGATGAAATCGTTTATGTCCAATGGAAATGAGATTATTTAGTAACTGGAGGGCTCTCTGAGTTACGGTTTCTATGTGTTTTCCAAAGTTCCATCTCTCGTCAATTATGACTCCCAGGTATCGCGCCTCTCGTCGCCGAAGAACTGGTGAGCCATCAATTCTGACAGTGGGATTCCTGATAAGCTGACCTTTTAGCAGTAAATATGTGGATTTAGTAGGAGATATTTTCATCTTCGTGTTAAGGCACCATTGGTGCAGTTTTTCAATGGCCCTTTCGATCTTTGGCTCGATGTCCTCTCGGCTACGACCGCCGACCAGCAGGAGGAGGTCATCTGCATAGGCTATCACCTCTAGCACTTCCTCACTTTGTTGCAGTTCGTCTAGTAATGGTTCCATGTGGGTATCCCAGAACAGGGGCCCCAGAACAGAGCATTGTGGACACCTCTTTGTGATTACTTTTCCAATTCTCCCGCTAGGGGATGATAGCCAAACCTCCCTGTCTTTACAATAGCTCCTCAGACACCCATAAAGCGGCCCTGGACACTCTTTCTCCCGTAAACAGGAGAAGAGCGAAGGCCACCACAGGTTGTCAAAGGCGCCACATATCCACCATGATGCCGACGACGTACTTATGCGGGGTCGAGCCACAGACCTCAGCCGCCAGAGCGATGGCATCAGATGCCGACCGCCCCAGCCTGAAGCCGAACTGCCTGCTGCTCATCCCCCACAGTACCCGGTGAGCCGTCAATCTGTCAGCCAGCAGTTTCTCTAGGAGCTTCCCGAATAGGTCCAATAGGCAGATTGGCCTGTAAGATTTAACTTCGGTTGGATCTTTCTCCGATCCTTTTTTAATTATTATCACGTTCGCGGTTTTCCACCTCTTGGGAAACCTTCTTTGTCTAAGACATTCGTTGAATAGGTGGGTCAGCGGCGCGACTAACTGGGGTGCCAGAAATTGCACCACCTCAGCCACAATGCCGTCTGGTCCTGGAGCTTTCCCTCTTTTTAGGGATCTTATTTGTGCAGCCACCTCCTCTTCCGAGAATGGGTAGACTGCCGTGTTGTTGTTATAATCCACTAGATATGCGTCACGCAGTTGCTTCTGGATTTCAGTTTCTCCATCCGCATTGTCGTCAGGCAGCAGGGACTGGAGAAGGACCTCAGCAGTTTCCTGCCAAGACTCCGTCATCCCATCCCCTCGCCTGACTGTTGATAACTCCAGGGGAGAGCGCATTTTTTCCCTTACTAATTTATAAGGGAGACCCCACGGATCTAAGGCCAACTGGTTCAGCACGTAGCTTTCCCAGCTACGCATTCTCACTTCGCGTAACTCCTTCTGGAATCTCTGCTTGGCCTCCCTATATTGCAACTGCCATCTTTGTCTTTCCAGCCAGACGACACTGCGCTGGTAGTTTCTCCTTAGTCTTCTGACAGATTGACGTAAATCCTCTAATTCGGGCGACCATGGTGACGGCGAGGCCGCCACGGCCTTCCTCCTGGTTGGTACAGCGGCCCTCACCGCTCTATGTAATGCACCCACCAGTTCTTCAGCTCTTTCGTCTACGTTTAGGTCTTGATGTGCGTCACCTTCTGGTAAGGCAGGAATGTCGCACTCCCTTGCTAAAAGTTCCCAATTTGCTTTGTTGTAGTTAAATTGCACCTCCCACCCCATGGTCCAGCGGCACTCTCTTTCACTTAGAGTAAAGGTTATTAAGTTGTGGTCACTCGTGGTGGCATTGCTTACGACTATCCAATTCTTTATTAGGTTAGCTGCATTGTGTGATGTAAGGGTCACATCTATATTCGTGCCTTGTCCTCCTCCTGCTGTGTATGTAGGAGGATTGCCCGGCCTGTTGGCCACCACGAGCTGCGAAGCCATAAGAAAATCTTCCACTTTATCACCGTTTGCGTCTCTGGTGCCGCTGTACCACAGGGGGGATTTTGCATTGATGTCAACTGTTATGATTATCTTTCGTCCCCGCAACGCCGCGGTAACTCTTGCCAGATGTTCTAGGTGTTGTTCTATCTCATCTCCGTATTGAAAATACATATTTATGAGCATAATTACTCCCATCGGCTACTGAAGCTCCACGACGTTGCAGTGACGAGTTGTAAATTGTGAGAGCGTAGTTACCCTCAAGAGTTTGTTTTTTACTACTATTGCTGCTCTAGGTCCTCACCTCTGCTGACAATTTGCCAAGTTGTGGCAGCAAAAGCTATTTTCCCAGCTTGGGAGTACGGCTCCTGTAGGCAGAGCACGTCCAGTCTCCTCTCCTCCACCTCTTTGCGGAGCTCCTGCATAACAAGTCGACTGTTGTGCGTTTTTAATTGTCCAATTGTCATCTCAGTCGTCATGGAAAGTATGTGTGTATGTGGTCGTCCGGCCAGGTTTTATTCCAGTCGAAAGCAATTCGTCCGTTTGCCAGTACGGCCTGTTCGTAAATGTCCTGAAGGTCAAACTTTTCACCACGTCTCTCAAAAACTTTTTTCAGTAAGTCCCGCAGGGCTCCGGAATCAGTGGGGAGATTCACTGACTTGAGCTGTATTCTGTCTACAGCCTCCATTACCGAGAAGGTTACCTTTTTACCCTCTTCGTGTCCTACACGGACCACATGCCGTAAGGCAGTGGCCAGGGTGATCGGCTCTTCCAGCCTGGCCAGTTGCATCGTGTACTCGATGTTGGGGTACACCCTTACCGGTCCACAGGTGGCAATGTGACCACTGGAGTGTTCTGCGTTGTGGACTTCAGGCTTGTACTTGTGACAGCACTATCTTGGATGGGTCGGTTTTCTTTGAGTTTCGTCTGGGATATTGCAGTCATAGGATGCCCTTGCCGCTTCAGATGGATTGTCGGCTTTGTTTCCCGGCGTTGAGGGGCGGGATCTGTGTTCAGTACGGGAAAATCTGTTTGTATGCATCAATCATATAAGGCTCTGTTTGTATGGCCTTGTCTATTATTTCTGTCTTAGTGGCACCCGAAAGCGCCAACAGGAAGTTCTTAAACCTGGTTGCCCTCATAGCGTCCCGCCTCCTCTTGCTTGGGGATTTACGCTTTGGCATCCTGTTTGGTGGGCTGTGATCAGCCATAATCGATTTTGGAGATTAATCGTTGTTCCAACATTCTGTATGTTGGGCAATTGCGTCCCGAGGCTCCGCATGACATTTTCCCGCGATTTTTGCAGGGAATGCAGACCGCTGCTACTTTGCAGTCTTTGCGGTTGTGTCCACTTGTGCCACACTTCGTGCAGGCTGACTCCCTGGTACAAAGCCTTAGGATGTGATCCAGGTCACCACAATTGTGGCAGCGAGGTACCACGATGTAGTCTCTGACGTTAACAGAATGAAATCCTACATATAGTCTGCCCATTGCTGTGATTTTCCTCCACATTTGTGCCGTGACCTCAGCAACGTGATGAACCACATCACGCCCCCGAGGCCCCGTCTTGAATCTCAATTTGAAGCTCTTTCGAAATTCCTCCTCATTTGCATCATCAAAATTTTGCTCTTTTATTGTGTTCGTCAGTTCGTCATCAGTCATTATAGTTGGCACGTCATAAAGGATTACTAAGGGATTTCTTTTCTTTGGTGGTTCACATTTGACCAGTGAGTTTAGTTTCTGATTGTTTAATATTTTATCTTTGTCTTCCTCTGAGGCTACTTCCACAATTACTGAATTTTTGCTGGGTTTAATTCTATTTTAATTTTGTCTTTAGCTGGGTTTACAGTTTTTGTGAACAGCTCCTGGATTTTATTTACACTGGTGTCTTGCCCAGGCAGTGTCCTGAGAAAGACCGCATTGTCTGTTCTTTTGGCTGCTTTATCTATAGTTTCTTTTGTTGTGTGCGGCTTAGTTGGCGCTTGCGCAGCCACCGCCGCCCAGGTCTTGATCGATTGGTTTCTCAGTCTACTGTTTTCTTTTTCTAATTCCTCCACCCTGCCTTCAAGTTTTGCATGGGCGATGGCCCATGCGGTGAGTTCATTTTTTATAATTGTTAAAGCCGCTTGGCTTATTTTACCGTTTTTGACGTTCTGCTCTAGGAGCAGTGAAATTCTACCGTGTCTTTGTGTCACGGATTCACCTTCTGCCTGTCCCAGCTCGTCCTGGGGAGAGGGATCAGGCGCAATAGAAGCGCGTTTGGACGCACAAGAATCACTCGTTTCAGTTGCCGCCATGATGAGTAACGAGTGATAAGAGATGGGAGCCCGTCTCTTGCCCCGGACCGGCTCCTCTGGCATCGGGGGACATGCATGAGGCAGCTCGCCCACCGGCCTTGCCCCAAGGCCAAGGGCACTCTTCGAACTGCAGGGTTCAGCGCGCCGTTGCCAGCGCACTGGTCCCCATCAGTGGCTCCGTCATCGTCGATTTCACTCGACGCTCCTCGGCAAGTGCACCCCGCACTCCGGAGAGGCGGATGCACCTCTCGCCCTTCGCCGCTTACTAGCCCGAGCTTCCACCTCTCGGCCAAGGACCCACTCCTACTCAGGTGGTGGTTCGGTCACCCAGTCGTTCAGCGGTCTGGACCCATCTAACCTAGCCCAGGTGATGTCACCACCTCCTGGGTTTGGCAGAACACGCCCCGGTTACCCAGGGGCGCGGCGAAGCACCCTTGCCGAATCGCGCCGCGATCCCACGCCGACGAACGAGGTCTCCGGCATGCAGAACACCTGATGGTCTGTGCCCTGCGAACAGAGAGGGACTGATGTTCGGTCCCTTGACACAACTCCCCCTGTGCCACGCACCCTTCGCTTTCGCATCGGGTTGGGTCGCAGCTCTCCCTTTTGTCGCAAGGCAGAATGCCGAGCTTAACGTCTGGCACCACGGGAAGGCGGAAAGAGCCACTTGGGAAGGAGAGGCTATAAGAGACGCATCACTTCCCCGAGTGAGGACAGCCGCGGCACGCTCGACTGAAAGCGATACGCCCCAGTGCGAGCTTCCGTGCCTTACGGCGCGCCGGCAACGGGCGGGCCCGCGCCGAAACGCGCAGTCAAGCGACTGACCCTGGTTTGTGTATTGCGACCACTTCCGCGTGTTTCCAGCAAGCTGGGAACTCGCGCGTACGAGTAATCTCGTTGAAGACGTTCGCGAGGTGTTCGATCGCCGTGGGTGGGAGGTTTTTGACCAACTGGTTGGTGACACTGTCATGTCCTGGCGCCTTTTTGGAGGGGAGGGACCTAACTACTTTTGCCACGTCTTCAGGGGCAAAAACTGTGGGTTCGTCTTCTGGGTCCTCCTCAGCATTGAGGAAGACAGCCAGTTGACGACGGACCACTCTTTCATGCTCATCATCCTGGGGTTCAGCCGCTTGGAACTGCTTCTCGAAAGTGCCGGCGAGGGCGTTGGCCTTTTCAGCATGGCTGTAGGCCAGACCCCGCTCGCCGTGCAGTGGCGGCATCCTAGCGCGTCTTTTTGTGAATTGTTTGGTTGCTTGCCAAAGTGTGTGATCGTCTACTTTGAGGGTTGTGAGGCGGTTTTGCCATTGCTGGTTTCTGTGCTCATTGAGCGCTACCTTCAATTCTCTCTGTAGACGATTGAGCAGCCTCCTTGTGGCCTGGTTTCTGGTTATCTTCCACTCTTTTGCCACTCTGTTCTTATGTCGAATTTGAGCTAGCAAGTGTTCCGGGAGCTGTATTTGCGGCGGTGGGCCATCCCTTTGTGGAGGGGTGGCCTCTTCTGCTGCCTGCAGGATGGTACCTGTTAGGTCTTGTAGCGCTTGTTCTACTGTTTCGGCAGTAGGTGGCGGAGCGCGAGCGATATCACAGGCGACAGTTTCTCGGTAACGCTCCCAGTTTGTACAATTGTAAGACGTCTGGTACCGTGGGAGTGCTACCCATTCTCCCACGTCGACCTCTAGAGTCACTGGGTTGTGGTCCTCCTAGTGAGAGCTATGTCTAACACGTCGGGCCTGCCTCCATTTTTTGGAAAATGTGTGGGCTCGACTGGACCCCATGTTTCGAAATGGTGGTTGCGCGCTAGTTGTTGCAATCTGGCGCCTGCTCTGGAGGTTACTCTACAATTCCAATCAGGATGTTTGGCATTGAAGTCGCCCCCTATTATGAGTTTGCCTTCAATTTGCCCTAGAGTAGCTATGTCTCCCTCATCTATCTGGTCTTGTGGGGGTCGGTAGATTGCAACGATTGTTAGGGGTCCAGTGGCAGTGGCTACTTCCACCGCCACTGCTTCGATTTTATTGGTAGCTGGTAAGAATACCTGGTGGTGGGGGATCCCTCTTTTTATGTATATGGCCACTCCTCCGCCTTGGGTTGGCCTGTCTTTGCGATAGCTAACATAGTTGGGGACTGTCGCTTTTATTCCCGGTTTTAGGTGGGTTTCCCCCATCATGCATATGTCGATGGAGAACTCCTTCATGAGTTCTCTGAACTCGACCTCTTGATTAACAATGCCGTCTGCGTTAAAGACGCACATTGTCAGGCCATGGATGTTTGGTCGTCTATCCATGATGGGGTTTTGAAACTACTGAGGAAGTCGCAGAGGGGAGCGACTGCTGGACTGTTGCCCGAAGGGCAACGAGGATCTGTGTGTTCTGCTTCTGGGCTTCCCTGAATTCCGTCATCATTTCCATGACGAGGTTCATGGTCTGCACCATAACGCCTAACAACTGGTCCGTGGGAGGGGGGGGGGGCTGTGTGTGGGGTTCCCTAGAGCTTCCTCTGACTTGGTGGACCTGGTCGCTGTTGTTGTGTGTTTCCCGGTGTTGTTCTTGTGACTGTGATTGGTGTTGTGGTGACAGGGCCACGCTTTCATGGTTTCTCGGGGGAGAAACCACTTCTGCATATGTTGCCCTGGGTGTGTCCGGTCTTGGTGTTACCCAGGCCTTGTCTGTGTGTGTTGTTGTATTTTGTTTTCTTGTGTGACTGGTTGGGTTTGTCGTTTTTTGTTTACGTGTGTGGGGGGCGGCCTTTGCGCCCTTTGCCTGCTGTGAGTGTCTTTTGTGGACCTCACAACCTTGGTAAACCGCTGTGTGGTTTTTGCCACACAGCGCGCACCTTATTTGCGGGTCCGTGTGTTTTAGTGTGCATGTCCTGGTGTCATGGGCCTCGGCGCACTTCCTGCATCTCACTGGCATGGTGCAGTGCGCAGCGATGTGGTTCAGGCCCTGACACCTGAAGCACTGCACCGTCTTGTTTTTACGGCGCAGCGGCTCCGTGGTGACAGGCACAGCCAGGACCATCTTAATCTCCCTCTTGTTTTGCGGTATGTCAGGGAGTGTTACCTGGTACAGCGGCCACTTGCTGTCTATGCTGCCCATTTGCTGTACCACCTTGACGACGTACCACCGGGCAGTCAAGTCTGTTTTGATTGCCTGGGGGGACACTCGTCTTGGAAGAATAACTATGTTTCTGTTTCGTGTCTTTGTTGTTGGGAATGTGTAGTGAGGTATGTTTCTTGTGTTGAATAGTATTTTGACTGTGTTGTTGTGTTCGTGTGTGTGTACTGTGACTTTTATTTTGTCCTCACCGGCGGGTTTTGCCTGGAAACTGCCTCCCCCGATTTCTGTCTTGAGCAACTCGAAGAGCTCCTCGTAGTTTTGAGGAAACTCTGCGACAATCGGGGGGAGGTGGTGGGCGACTTGGTTCTGTGCTTGTGTTGTGTTTTCTGTTGTCTCTGGCTCTTCAGCAACCGCCTGAAATCTGTTTGGGGTGGGTTCCACTCCCCGGGCTGGCGGAAGCGTCGGCTGGCGAAACGTTTTCTTCGCCAGCACGAAACCATCCGAATCCTGCCCGGTTACACGGTTCCCTTCCAGTGCCGGTGTTTCCTGGTCCCCTCCCAGAGCGACGACAGGTGCTGTCGGGGGCGCAGGCTCCTCAGAGGGTGTGGAAGTGGTTGGGGTGGGGGTGGTGGATTGCTTCTTCCCCTTGGAGTGCTTCTCCTTCCTGTCCTTCTTTACACGCCGCTGCTTGGATGTGGTGGACTTGTGTGGGGGGGATTTAAGGTATTTGGAACGGGTGGAGGACTGAGACGAGGGGGTGGGTTTGGGGAGGATTTTGGTCGGCAGACGGATCGTCTGCTTGCCATTTTTCAGGGATTCAATGAATTCAGGTAGTGTGCCGGTGGCGCTGGCAAGCAGGAGCGGAGTTAGGACGAGGTTAGGAGGGGCGGGATTGCAAGTACTGACGATGTATGAGGTTGCTGTTGTTCTGTTCAAAAAATGGTTCAAATGGCTCTGAGCACTATGGGACTCAACTGCTGTGGTCGTAAGTCCCCTAGAACTTAGAACTACTTAAACCTAACTAACCTAAGGACAGCACACAACACCCAGCCATCACGAGGCAGAGAAAATCCTTGACCCCGCCGGGAATCGAACCCGGGAACCCGGACGTGGGAAGCGAGAACGCTACCGCACGACCACGAGATGCGGGCTGTTGTTCTGTGTATGGTGGCATTATTTGCTGTGTTATTTGCCATGTCCGGAGCGGAGAAGGGGGGCGCTGCCAGGGGGGTGCCAGTTACAGCCTTCGTTGACACCGTTAGGTTTCCCGGCTGCATTGCTGGCCCTACTGTATTCGTGGACGCGGAGGTCTGGACGGCGGCGGCGGAAACCTTTTCTGTGGTTCCGCGGCCGGCTTCCAGGTCCTGGCCCATAATTTCCCTACTCTTGGGGGGAGCAGAGCCTGGCTCTGCGGCAGCTGGGGCACTCGAGACGGCCGACGACGTGGCCCGCGGCAAATACAAGACGCGCTTTTTGTCAACAGCGGTTGACCGCTTCGCCCCCAAAGCACCACTGGAGCTCGACATCCCGCAGAACAAAAAGAAACACGACAATTCTGCTGCCGGGCGTCGCAAAGTAATGAATCCTGCCCGCCGTTGCTTGCTGTAGACCTGTGAGCGAGTTACCGCCAGTGCTTTAATAAAAGCAGAGCCGAATAATCTCCTGTTTTGTCACCCGTGCAAGCGGGGGCCTATGGCTGACAGTACGCGAGTGAGAGGAGCGGTGCTCAACCCTCGACTGCTACTCGTCGGTGTCTTGCATGCCACATTTAAGGCAGAGCGGGGAATCTACCATGCGAATGTCGTACAATCTTTGGCGGTTGACTGTCTTGCGGTTGACTAATGTATACCATGACGATCTCGCTGCTGTAGTGAGGAGAGGCGCATGGACAGCTCGCCAAATCTGTCGCCAGTCTCGCGTTGGGTATTTAAGTTCAACAACATTGCTACCATGATGACGCAGCAAGAATAGATATATGTCACGGGTAGTGGGGATTCTTGTAGAAGGTATCAGTACCTGAACATAACTAAAATCAACAAAGAACCGCGCGACGTGAGAAAAAGAGAGCGATATTGTGCCTACCGCCACCGGCGGTTCAAAGGACGGGGGAAGAAGCACATCCAGGATCGCCGACGTGATGGGGTATTGCCGTGGTTCCAAGTTAGTAGCGTCTACGCCATCCGGACACAGTGGTCATCACACCTACACGGACGACCCTAGCAAGCCTCCCGTCACACCCAAATTCTCAACGTATACCACACGCTACTGACGTAGTGCCCCTGCTCATTAGCATCATTACTCACGACATCTCGCCGATTCTCCTAAGAATTCGAGGTTGCTGTTCATCTGCAATGAAGGGGTCATTGACCGTCATCGCCTTGATTACGTGTATAGTGTCTTTGGGTCATGTCACTACATTAGTAATGTGTGGTATAAGTTGAGAATTTGGGTATGACGAGAGGCTCTGGAAATCCGTGCGGCTGTGGTGAGTATTGTGTCTGGATGACATACTGATCACCGCATCTGCCTATTACGCAGGAGATCCAGATTCGAGTCTCAGTCCCACACAAAATTTCAGCTTGCCGCATTCATATAAATCAATGCCCACTGGCAGTTAATATCTTTAACTTCTTTATGTCTGGATTCATAGTGGCTGCATGATCAAAATAGTGTCTGTCCTTTCAACATTATATGCTTCTTATTACTTTTCAGATGATCTGCTGCCATGCCAAAAGTATATAACAATATGCCACCTTAGTGAATGCAAGATTCAAGTGACTGACTTGCCAGTGATCAATCCCATCAAAAGCAGACGCAAACATTACAGTTTTTAGGCCCAAAAAAGAAACAATGAAAACTAGTCAAACCTGCACGATATTTTCATATAAATAAGGCGAGGTCACTGAAAAACGTTGCAGATTCTGAGCCACTTCGGGGCAAGAAATTGAAATAAAAACATCTGTTTGTCAAAGAGCGGTGTTGTAAGAATCATATTTACACTGATCAGCAGAAACGGTATGACAACAGCCCACCGCTGGATGTTGCCTGGTGGCATTGCGGAGACGTGTCGCAGTAAGGGTCATTCTAGGAACGATACGGGGCCGTAAACAGGAGAATACACTCACATGAGCTACTTTGAAAAAGGGCAGATTTTTATAGCCCGGTGCTCGGGAACCGTAATCTCGGAACCGGCGAAGGCTGTTCAAGAGCCACTGTCGTGACGGTGAAATCACGAGTGTGCGACAAGGTGTTCCAACGATTACTCGTCATTACGGAACGTGGACATCGGATGCTTGCCCACTCTGCAAACAAAGATGCCGGCGATCTGTGGCAGACCTGATGACAGAGTTCGGTAATTTCCAAGAATGATTGCGTATCGAAGTCGAGGGGTCCAAACGATACATATCGAGCTTGCGATCGTAAATCGATCAGCGACTCCGCTGGCAGGCGTTTTGATCAATTATTTGTGATCGTCATTTTTATTTGTTTTGCATCGTTCCCTTAGTTGCTCTAAATTATATACCTCCACGAATTATTCTTGAGATGCTAATGAAACCCAGACGATTTATGTCGTTAGTGAGTTGGATGTCTAGTGTACTTGACGTTTCTTCGGCGGATTCTCTCACATGGAAGAATCTAATTCCATGTTTATCCAGCGTAGAAAATTGTTCGACTTTTTTTCGCAAATATGGAGTACTACCAGACGAGGAAAGAAGGGGCTGTGTTGACTGTGGTGGTGCGAAGTGTGTAAAACTTCGTAAGAACAGTTTCGATGCTGAAATACCTGTTACACTTTCATTACGGACAGTGCGGAAAACGAACGAGTTTCAGGAAGAGTACATGGTTCGATTCATTCAAATTATCCATCCAGACCACCGAAATGGACTTTCACATGACGACAGCACCGACGACGAGTAATGTAAGTCGTCTCCTTTGCGGTGACAAGTATTTTTGTAGCGCTTTTCTTTTGTCGTTACAGTAGTGACCAACGTAGACATACTCATAACGCCCGCCAACAGAGTCGCATGATCCATTTACGATTGCACGCTCGATATGTATCGTTTGGACCCGTCGACTTCGATAGGCAATCATTCTTAGAAATTACCCAGAGTTCAGTGCTGGAGCAGGAAGAAGTGTTTCTGGGCAAACCGTTCAGCGCACATTCTTCAATACGAGGGTCCGCAGCAGACGACACAACCGTGTTCCCATGTCCACCAAAATACGTCGTCATTTACGAATGCAGTGGGTACGGAATCATAGAGATAGATCAGTGGTTCAATGGAAGCGGTCGCCTGGAAGCATGAATTGCGTTTCTTATTACGCAAGGTGCCCGGCTGTTCGAAACACGCACCGCACTACGGACGCCAGCCGGTGGGGGCAGGATTATTCTATCGCGGACATTCGCGTGGACTTCCATGAGGCTTCTGGTAGTAATCTAAGGCACCGCAACAGCTGTGTACTACGTTAACATTACTGCGGGGCTCCTGCATCCCTTCACGCTGATGTCTTCGACGACAGCAATGACATTTTCCATCGGAATAATTGCCCGCGTCGCAAGGCCAGAGTCATGGTACAGTGGTCTCAGGAGCGTGATGATGATCTCACTCTTATGCCTTGTTTATCAAATTTTTTTATCTGAACCCTATTGGGGTGTTATCACGCACTAGCTCCCCTCCTGCAAACCACCGGCCTGTAATATAAGGTATTGCATGACGCGTTCAAACGTATCTGTTGCCAGATGCCCCTGGAAACCTACCAACGACTTGTCGAATTCTTGCAAAGCAGAATCGTTGCTGTATTGCTTTCGAAAGGTGTACCATTACACTACTAAGCAGGTCGTAATTACTTTTTGGTTTATCAGTGAATTTCACAAACACGGTTACAGACGATAACAGCAGCTTCAAAACTCAACAAATATTTCTGAAAAATCACACGGTTTAAGTTTAGAAACCGTTCTCGCTTCAATACCTCGACAGACATGAAAATTGCAAGCGTTGAGCAGCGTGGAGTGGCCGCGCGGTTAGAGGCGCCATGTCACTGACTGCACGGCCCCTCCCGCCGAAGGTTCGAGTCCTCCCTCGGGCATGGGTGTGTGTGTTGTTCTTAGCATAGGTTAGCTTAAGTAGTGTGTAAATCTGGGGACCGATGACCTCTGCAGTTTGGTCTTTTAAGAACTCACACACATTTGAACATTTTTTCCAAGCGTTGATCATACAGGAAAATACTCAGCCCTTTGCGTTCAATCAACGTTTAAAAAGTGATCGGAGGTTTTCCCGGCGTATGTGTTGTATTCAGGGCTCTCGGGTGTCCAGCCGGATGCGATCGTTAAAGTCCCACGATATTTCGGCGGATAACCTTTCCGCTATAATCAGGTGGTTTTGATGATGGCGGAAAGGTTATTCGCCGAAATATCGTAGGACTTCAACGATCGCATCCGGCTGGACACCCGAGAGCCCTGGAAACAACGTTTATAAAGCTTTTTCGATATGTTCGATGGTCCCGAAGATGTTCTGAGTAAACACTTATAGGGAAGCACATAGTGAGTGGGCCAGATTTTGTTCATATTTCGTCCGAATGTAGAAAATACATATTCTATCTGATGAAAAGTATCCAAACTCCTATACGTAATGCGGAATTGACCACTGAGAGAGGAGGACTCACCCTTATAGCCGCGCGGAATTCGCCGAACGGTCTAGGACGGTGCAGTCATGGACTGTGCGGCTGGTCCCGGCAGAGGTTCGAGTCCTCCCTCGCGCATGTGTGTGTGTGTTTGTCCTTAGGATAATTTAGGTTAAGTAGTGTGTAAGCTTAGGGACTGATGACCTTAGCGGTTAAATCCCATAAGATTTCACACTCATTTGAACACTTTTTTCACCCTTATAAAAGGAGATGGGGAGTACTACTTTGTCACTAGAGATGGAGGAGAGCTCGATGACCATAACCTGAGTAAAAAATACTTCAGGGACATTTGAACACTTCTGAAGCTGTCCAAATCGATTGTTGATGATGTGATTACGAATTGGAAACGCGAGGAAACAAACCATAGCTAAACCAAGACTAGCAGACCTATGGCAGTGATGGACACGGATCATCGAGCATCACGTATGGTGGTTGTAAGAAACCGCATGACATCAGCGGAACGAGTCACTTGTAAGACTAAAGAGCTACAGCAGTCTAGTTAGCACAATGACTGTGCGTAGGGAGCTAAAAATAGTGCGGAACAATGGTCGAGCAATTCCTCATAAGCCACGCATTTCTTCAGTCATTTCAACTCTCCATAAGCCAGATCCAGCGAGGTGGCACAGTGTTTAGCACACTGGACTCGCATTCGGGAGGACGACGGTTCAGTTCCGCGTCCAGCCATACTGATTTAGGTTTTCCATGATTTCCCTAAATCGTCTCAGGCAATACCGCGATGGTTCCTTTGAAACGGGCACGGCCCACTTCCTTCCCCATCCTTCCCTAATCCGATAGGAGCGATGACCTCGCAGTTTCGTCCTTTCAAATACCTGGGTCAAATGGCTCTGAGCACTATGGGACTTAACATCTGAGGTCATCAGTCCCCTAGAACTTAGAACTACTTAAACCTGACTAACCTAAGGACATCACACACATCCATGCCCGAGGCAGGATTCGAACCTGCGACCGTAGTGGTCGCGCGGTTCGAGACTGCAGCGCCTAGAAACGCTCGGCCACTCCGACCGGCTTCGTCCTTTCCTCCAACTCAACCAACCAATCAACAACCAAAAGCCAGACACTTATGCAGTCATTGCTAAGCGACGCTTGATGTGATGGAAAGAGCGACGTCACTGGGCTGTGCATGACTGGAAAGGATTGATTTGGGGTGATGAACCACGCTATACCCTGTGGCAATCCGGTGAGAGAGTTTGGGTTTGGCGAATGCCTAGGGACTATTACCGCCATCATGTATAGTGCAAACATAGAGGTACGGAGGACATGGTGTTAAGAGTATGGGGGTATTTCTCGTGGTTTCGGTGTGGTCCCCTTACTGTGTTTATAAAACGATAAATGAGGTGAATATGAAAACATTTTACAGCATTGTTTCCTCGTATAGAAGAGAAACAGCTCGGAGGCGATTATTGTTTGGAGCAGCATGACAACGCAGCTTGTCATGAAGCAGCATCTGTGAGGTACTGCTTAGTGGACAATACCATTTCTGAAATGGGCTGGCCTGCCTTGACTCTCGACCTGAAACCAATGGAACATCTTCGGGATGAGTTAGAACCATAGACCCCGGCGTCCAAGATCACTACATTCTCTGGTTTCCGTTCATGGACAAGAATGAGCAGCCATTCGTCCACAGACATTGAGACACCTCATTCAAAGCGTCCTTCGCAGAGTTCAAGCCGACATGAAGGCAAAGCGCGAACAGATCGCATATTAGTTTCCACTAATAGGTGTCCAGGTTCTTTTGATGAGACAGTGTAGGCTGGCTCTGAGCACTATGCGACTTAACTTCTGAGGTCATCAGTCGCCTAGAACTTAGAACTAATTAAACCTAACTAACCTAAGGACATCACACACATCCATGCCCGAGGCAGGATTCGAACCTGCGACCGTAGCGGTCACGCGGTTCCAGACTGAAGCGCCTTTAACCGCACGGCCACACCGGCCGGCGATGAGACAGTGTAGATGAAACAAATGTTGGTCTAGTATTATGGGCTCCAGAAGTGCTTCTCAGAGATCTAAGCTAAAAATTTTATTAGTTTATTAAATACCATAAGAGAGACCAGTCGTCGAACAGCGGCGTCAGCGAAGCAGGCTAGGCTTACTGACTACGAGTGTGGTTGTGGTGCGTTAGAGTCTCGTCATTTATTATTTCCTAATTTTCCACAAAACATTCTTATGATGATTCGCCGTTGAAGGTCCTGGTAACGGCCCGTCGTGTGTATGTGTGCTTCGATTGTCGGGCGACTCACGCTACATATATTGGTGCCACGTCCACTTCCCAAAGAATTTATTATGCAAATGTAATTATACGCTGAAGTGCAAAAGAGACTGGTACACCTGCCTAATATCGTGTAGGGCCCGCGTGAGCACGCAGAAGTGACCCAACACGACGTGATATGGACTCGACTAATGACTGGAATAGTGCTGGAGGAACTGACACCATGAATCCTACAGCGCTGTCCATAAATCCTTAAGGGGGTGGAGATCTCTTCTGAACAGCACGTTGCAAGGCGCCCCAGATGTGCACAATAACGTTCATGTCTGGGGAGTTTGGTGACCAGCGGAAGCGCTTAAACTCAGCAGAGTGTTCCTGGAGACACTCTGTAGCAATACTGGACGTGTGGGGTGTCACATTGTCCTGCTAGTATGGCCCAAGTCCGTCGGAATACACAGTGGACATGAGTGGATGCAGGTGATCAGACAGGATGCCTACGTACGTGTCAACTGTTACAGTCGTATCTAGACGTATCAGGGCTCCCATATCATTCCAGCTGCACACGGCCCACAACATTACATGTCCATGCACAGTACCATGCTGATATGCAGGGTCCATGGATTCATGAGGTTGTCTAAGTACCCATGCACATCCATCCGCGGGACACAATGTGAAACGAGACTCGTCCGACCAGGCAACATGTATCCAGTCATCAACAGTCCAATGTCGGTGTTGACGGGCCCAGGCAAGGCGTAAAGCTTTGTGTCGCGCAGTCATCAACAATACACAAGTGGGCCTTCGGCTCCGAAAGCCCACATCGATTATGTTTCGTTGAATGGTTCGCACGCTGAAACTTGTTGACAGCCCAACATCGGAATCTGCCGAAATTTGCGGAAGGGTTGCACTTCTGTCACGATGAACGATTCTCTTCAGTCGTCGTTGGTCCCGTTCTTGCAATATCTTTTTCCGACCGCAAAGATTTCGGAGATTTGATCTTTTACCGGATTCCTGGTATTCACGGTACACTCGTGAAATGGTGGTACAGGAAAATCCCCACCTCATTCCTACCTCGGAGATGCTGCGATCCATCGCTCGGGCGCCGACTATAGCACACTCACAAGTCTTGATAACTTGCCATTGTAGCAGCAGTAACCGATGTAACAACTGAGCCAGTCCCTTGTTGTCTTATATAGGCGTTGCCGACCACAGTACCGTATTGTTCCTGCTTACAGCCGGCCGAAGTGACCGAGCGGTTCTAGGCGCTACAGTCTGGAACCGCATGACCGCTGCGATCGCAGGTTCGAATCCTGCCTCGGGCATGGATGTGTGTGATATCCTTAGGTTAGCTAGGTTTAAGTAGTTCTAAGTTCTAGGGGACTGATGACCTCAGAAGGTGAGTCCCATAGTGCTCAGAGCCATTTGAACCTGTTTACGTATCTCTGTATTTGACTATGCATGCCTATACCAATTTCTTGGGACTTGAGTGTAGTTTGAGAGTGCTCTATTAGACAAAGTTTCCCCAGCAGTAAGGAGCATCGTGAAGAGAAAGAATGGCGCTTCTCCCTCCCTACGTTCGAGAGGCGGTGATAATCTTAACAAGTGAAGTAAACGCTACGATGGCGTCACTGTCGTGACCCCGAGGCGCGACAAGCCCAGCGTTTGTCCAGTGGCAGCTTCAGCTCGAGCCACGCTGGGTAAGAGCTGGGAATGCAGCCGCTAATTACGCGCGGCGGCCGGCACGCGTCTCATTTGTAGGCGGGCTATTCTTACGGCGGCGGTAAGGGCGTGTCCGGTAGGCGCGGCCCCGCTCTACGGCCAAGCCGCGCGCCTCCTCTGCCCCATACCGATGCCGGCTGGCTGGCCGCGGCCGCAGCCGATACACGAGGCCACTCTCCTCACTCACTAGGGCAGCACACACACAGCACTGCACCGATTTTGCTCATCTTTGTCACACTTAGAAAAGCGGAAAGCAATCTGGTATGTCCATTTTCATTTAATACGAGAATCATACTCTACTTACCAGGAAAGTACTTGGGCTCGAACAAACACAAATACACCAAAATCGTGTGAGAATTAATGTAAAGGTCTCTTATTGCACTAGTGGTACTCCCGCATCTGCAAAACTCTGCAGTCGTCCGTTACAGGCCTCTGCGTATGCCATGCCGCATTGCACACTGACCTGCCGGTACGCCAGTCGGGACCAGCAGGGACGGTGCAGTGTGCCTCTGAAGTTGCGTTTTGTGACATTAAGGGGCTCCGGAACGCCCTATACTTGCAATGTTAAAATAACTCTTATAAATTACATCTTTCCTCACAAAGTATTTGAGGTAGGAAGTTGAACTTTTTGCAGATTATTTATTGGAATATGGGCTACAACTTAACACAGGGATTTTACAAAATTTTAGTTCAGTTATTAAAGATGATTTTTTTTTCAATTGTAATGAAAATTCACAACATTTTTTTGCAATTTTTTATTTATATATTCAAAAATATACAGTTTTTTTGGAAAAAGGCTGTGTTAAATTATGCAGAAGGTACTGTGTAACATTTACTGAAAGTTTGAAACAAATATGTTTGGAAGATCCTTAGAAAACATGTAATTAGTATGAGAAAATAAAAGTTTTGGGAATCGAGCGTCAAAGATTGGATCAACGTTTTAGTGCATTCCAGGTCCATAGGATGGATTATCTTCATCCTCTGCAAACTCCTCCTCCAGCTTCCTCTTGTTCCTCCTCCTGTTTACTCTTGCTTGTATTTCTAGACTCTTTACAGCCCTGTCTGCAGCCCGAAGGCGTTCCTTGTCTAAAGCAAGCATCGCTCGTACCATGTTAGAACCTATCTTCATTCCAATATTTCTAAATACCTTTGGCTTTCCAACATTTCTCCTTTTCTTAAAAGCCTTCAGAGGATTTCTAATAACTTCACTTTTACTCATTATTATACTTCAACAAAACAGAGACTCAAGAAACAGAATTAATTACGAATATTTTCGAGATAACGACAGAGTAAATAAACATGAAACAATCGACAATCACACCAGCGATATATATTGAACCATCACAGGTTAGCCACAACACATACTTTATCTCATATCACTAAAATGTACCTGATGAACACGGACGTTAATAATAACACCATTTGACAGCAGTTTAACAGCGCCACAGTGGGTCACGCCCATGTACAACATATTTCAAAAAAAATTTAAAAATAGTTGTAGTCTTCGGAATTGAATAAATTATATATCTATTAAAAGGTAATAGTCTGCAGATTCAGAAAACGCAAAAAAGTAAAAATTGAACTTTTCATGATTTTGAGCCTTTCCGGAGCCCCTTAATTGTGTATTGAAGCGTCAGATGACTCGGCGATTGGTAATCAATCCTGCTAATGTATTGCGATTGGTTGAGATGAAGTTACGAAGAACCCTTCTTCGTGAAGATGGTATTGGTGTAGAAGACGAATCATTCGCATGTTTTCTGGTATCTGTTAAGTGCAGAAATATGAGCATAAGTTAGAAACAGATACTGTTGTAACACTAACACATAATGATGATGATAGGGATGATAATGACGAACAACTCATTGCAAACATTTGTGCTACGGCAAGTGCGGGAAGAGGCGATGGAAGCAGTGACAGAGAATACCAACTGTCTCCCAAGAAGAAGGTTAAAGTTGCAAGTATCATCACGGCGTTTGATGACAACCCACTGGAGAACATGTACGATGATTATTACGCGAGAGGTTTCGACACATACGACAAACTTCTGAAAAGATACCCTAAACTGAAGCCTAAAAGCAATATTAAAAACATACTGGATTACGTGGCAAAGAAAAGAGAAGGAAATACAGTTTCCAAAGGAAATCGTACACTGCTGTTCAAGATCATCAAGGAGCGTGTAATGGCGAAATTCGATGAAGCGCGAGAATGCGGTTCCGCCGTTCATTATTGGCATTTACAACATTGGGCATTGGACGTAGCCAGAAATCTCGGGTGTAGAAACTTTACAACTTCACTAGGATTTATTACTAGTTTGAAAAAGGAGTTTAGGATAACATCACGCCTTATCACTATGCCCCAAGCGCGAAAAGATAAGGATGACGAAGAAGAGCTGATTGAAAGAGCTCAAAAGTTTGTTGCTGACGTCAATGAGCATATCACTATATAAAACATCGATATTTGTTCTGTATGGAACTGTGATCAGAGTCAGTTCAACTATGAACTTTCTTGTGACAGAACACTATCCATGAAAGGGGAGAGAAACACTGTCGCGATGTTGCAATCAGTTAACTGTGCAACACATAGTTATACGATCGCTATATCAATGGACGGACGATTGGCAGACAAACTCTATATTTGCTTCCAAGAATCTAGTGGAAAGTTTGCACACCGCGTGTCAAGGGAAATAGAAACGCGGTGCCCTCCAAATGTCGTCGTCGATGCAAGTGTGAGTGGGAAGTTTTGAATCCACATTTGTCGAGAAAGTCATTAGTACTTTGTGACTCCTGGTCTGGACATAAGGATGAACGAGTACTACTGGAAACATCTGGCGGAAAACATGTAGATTTAAAAAAATGGCTCTGAGCACTATGGGACTCAACTGCTGTGGTTATCAGTCCCCTAGAACTTAGAACTACTTAAACCTAACTAACATAAGGACATCACACACATCCATGCCCGAGGCAGGATTCGAACCTGCGACCGTAGCAGTCCCACGGTTCCGGACTGCGCGCCTAGAACCGCGAGACCACCGTGGCCGGCAGATTTAAAAATCATTCCGTCTAAAACTACAAAATATGCACAACCTCTGGATGTGTATTTCTTCAGGCAATATAAAATATATGCCAAGAGAATAACAGAATTCATTAAACTACGTTCCAGTAATATGCAGCCGAAATTGCACGACAGATTCTTTATCATGAATATGGATTCTGTCATTTACAGTTATCTGCGGGAGTATACAGACCAATGCCTCGTTACGCGTGGCAGAACGCTGGCTACGATATTGGTGAACCAGTGAACAACTTCAAAAGTGTCATTGACGTGGCGTTCAACACTGATATTATAGAATGTGCAAATACGCCATGCGATCGACTTGCATTTCTTCACTGTGCGTTTTGCAGTCATTCGTATTGCTCGGAGCATTTTATTGACATTCCGCATTTACATTTATAGTTAAGATTGCTGCATTGCGTATGGCGTCTGCAATTACATCTACAGTGATATCTAGAGCATGACGGCAGAGTTTTGCAGAAAAACGACACCCACCAGCACATTCAGAGGTACATAACGGTCCTGTAACCAAACGTTCATGCAGATCTGTTTGTTCGAGCCCAAGTACTTTCCTGGTTAGAGGATAATGAGGGGGCGGATACTATTTTCTAAAAGTGAAATGAACTGCAGTGATAGTAGTTACTGACTTTTAACTAACTTCGTCTTAGCTACATTTAAGGTGGTGCAAATTTTCTTTCTATTTTCATTTTCATTGAGTACTTGCTACCAGGGTGTGACAGGCAAGGTAGTGTCGAACATAACGAAAAAAGCGGGGCCGAGCAGCCTGCGGGGCTTCTGGCATTCGCACAGGCACGTAGCGTCAGCTACAGTCTTCATGAAAGTAGACTCCCCAGGCGAGCTCGGGCGGTGGTTGGCAGTGCTGTTACTGCTGTTGTGTGTCTACCACTCGCCTCCGGGCTAAGTGATCATTAGCGACAGAGCACAACTCTGATTACGAAATGACGGGGAAGGAAATCGAGCGCGCCCTTATCAAAGGAACCAGCCTCGTCGTTTGCCTGGAGCGACATAGGGAGATCACAGAAAACCTAATCTGTATCGCCGGACATGGATCTGACCCGTCGCCCTCCCGAATGCGAGTCCGGTGTTTTAACCACTGCGCCACTTCACTCGGTGCGAACTCTTGGTATTCTTGCGTTACTGATCTGAGATTTGAATCAAGTAGTTCCCTGCTAAAATTTGAATTAAGATAAAACGAAGACTTGTGTCTTCGCAGCAATCCATAGCTGTTTGAAGACGACGCCCGCGAACGCACTATAACGTGACTGAGTGTGCCGTCCCCTAATCAATAAAAGTTTGAGTTTCTCCATTTAACATGAATTTCGAGAAAGAGTTTAATTGCACTCGAGATAAGTACCAAAACATCAAATTGGCTCTTGCTTGCAAAGTGGACGATCTCGGAATTAAATTTTTGCAACGTGGTGATTTAATTACGGGATATAATTCTATTTACGGTAGAATATTTGTTTTGACATTTGCCTGGCTTTGAATTGCGTAGATACCTTTATTGAAGTGTTTTGGACTTTCACGTCAAAGGAAGGTGAGATGTAATTGCCGCGTTTATTCCGTGGGCAGAGGAGAGGGCGCATTTGCTCTATTCTATTTTGTTTGACGAAGATTCAAAAATGTTCAAATGTGTGTGAAATCTTATGGGACTTAACTGCTAAGGTCATCAGTCCCTAAGCTTACACACTACTTAAACTAAATTATCCTAAAGACAAACACACACACCCATGCCCGCGGGAGGATTTGAATCTCCGCCGGGGGCAGCGGCACAGTCCATGACTGCAGCGCCTAAGACCGCTCGGCTAATCCCGCGCGGCCTTGGACGAAGACGTGTGCATGAATCAATAATTCGTCTTGGTGATTTGTCCGCATTATTTCCAGGGAAAAGTGATACATTGTGTAATTGGTACATTAATCCAGTTCTGTCGCGTGATAACGTCGACGAGAGTAGTTTAAAGTCACAGAAAGAACGTATGGTTCAAATGGCTCTGAGAAGTATGGAACTTAACTTCTGAGGTCATCAGTCCCCTAGAACTTAGAACTACTTAAACCTAACTTACCTAAGGACATCACACACATCCATGCCCGAGGCAGGAGACTGTAGCGCCTAGAACCGCTCGGCCACTCCAGCCGGCACAGAGAAAACACAAATAACACTTTGGTATAGGACGCGCTCAGACGCATTGTGTGCGATTGACTTTGCCGAATTAATTGAAAACACGCAAATTTGAATAGCCGCGCGATGACAATAGTGTGGTGCGTAAATAATTAGCGGCGACTTAAAGACTAACCCGTGCTAAGTATTAAAATATTGAATTTTGAATACGGCAATACGGAGTAGCTTATTGATTCCGTTGCTAGGTTGCATGAAACATTCAGCACAATTATAATTGCACACGAAATCACACTAATTAAGGTGAGTGGATGCAGAGTGACTGCAGTTTTCAGAAGGATCAATAAACCGCAGTTCGACATATTCAGTGTTGTTCTATTTTCTCAACGTAAAACCAATCTTTTGAACTTTGAATGCCAGTAAACTACGAGGGCAGTTCAATAAGTAATGCAACACATTTTTTTTCTCGGCCAATTTTGGTTGAAAAAACCGGAAATTTCTTGTGGAATATTTTCAAACATTCCCGCTTCGTCTCGTATAGTTTCATTGACTTCCGACAGGTGGCAGTGCTGTACGGAGCTGTTAAAATGGCGTCTGTAACGGATGTGCGTTGCAAACAACGGGCAGTGATCGAGTTTCTTTTGGCGGAAAAGCAGGGCATCTCAGATATTCATAGGCGCTTGCAGAATGTCTACGGTGATCTGGCAGTGGACAAAAGCACGGTGAGTCGTTGGGCAAAGCGTGTGTCATCATCGCCGCAAGGTCAAGCAAGACTGTCTGATCTCCCGCGTGCGGGCCGGCCGTGCACAGCTGTGACTCCTGCAATGGCGGAGCGTGCGAACACACTCGTTCGAGATGATCGACGGATCACCATCAAACAACTCAGTGCTCAACTTGACATCTCTGTTGGTAGTGCTGTCACAATTGTTCACCAGTTGGGATATTCAAAGGTGTGTTCCCGCTGGGTCCCTCGTTGTCTAACCGAACACCATAAAGAGCAAAGGAGAACCATCTGTGCGGAATTGCTTGCTCGTCATGAGGCTGAGGGTGACAATTTCTTGTCAAAGATTGTTACAGGCGATGAAACATGGGTTCATCACTTCGAACCTGAAACAAAACGGCAATCAATGGAGTGGCGCCACACCCACGCCCCTACCAAGAAAAAGTTTAAAGCCATACCCTCAGCCGGTAAAGTCATGGTTACAGTCTTCTGGGACGCTGAAGGGGTTATTCTGTTCGATGTCCTTCCCCATGGTCAAACGATCAACTCTGAAGTGTATTGTGCTACTCTTCAGAAATTGAAGAAACGACTTCAGCGTGTTCGTAGGCACAAAAATCTGAACGAACTTCTCCTTCTTCATGACAACGCAAGACCTCACACAAGTCTTCGCACCCGAGAGGAGCTCACAAAACTTCAGTGGACTGTTCTTCCTCATGCACCCTACAGCCCCGATCTCGCACCGTCGGATTTCCATATGTTTGGCCCAATGAAGGACGCAATCTGTGGGAGGCACTACGCGCATGATGAAGAAGTTGTTGATGCAGTACGACGTTGGGTCCGACATCGACCAGTGGAATGGTACCGTGCAGGCATACAGGCCCTCATTTCAAGGTGGCGTAAGGCCGTAGCATTGAATGGAGATTACGTTGAAAAATAGTGTTGTGTAGCTAAAAGATTGGGGAATAACCTGGTGTATTTCAATGCTGAATAAAACAACCCCTGTTTCAGAAAAAAAAATGTGTTGCATTACTTATTGAACTGCCCTCGTACATACCTGTCGGAATTTTGTCACGCTTACCGAAACTCTACGTGCCGTTCTGCCTCGCTCCTTCCCTAAGACGAGCAAGCCGGATGACAAGAAGACACGACGCCAAGCGGTTCACGTGGTGATGCGAGAGAAGGAGGGGAAAAAGCGGCTCAGCACAATTGAAAGGGCGAAACAGCTCTTACAAAACAGCCCTCCTTAACGAGACAATTATTCCTGAGATGCGATGTCTGACTATTGATAAACATACTTGTGAAAATGTATGTCCGCTGCTGAATATGTAGGTTCTTCTATGTCAGTTACGTGGTTTTTGCTGATTATATGTGTTGCGGCGTACTTCTTGATATTTGTTTCGTTGCTGATGTTTAGTGTCTTGTCAACACTGTAATTAGTAAATGTGGAGCGGAGGGTCAGCAGCGAAAGAACAGCGTCGAAATCGGTCATAGCGTTGTTAATAGAACCGGTTTCGGAACTCGCCTGAAGTGGCTTACCGAAACCACTGAACACCCATATCAGGATGGTGTCACGGTACATCCCATAAATGGACATTTGGAGAAAGGGAAAGGAAGTTTTTATTATGAGACGTGTGAATTATAAATTATTTCAAGACTGTGTACGTGTGCGCGATGTATAACAAATAGTAAAGAATGTAAATTATTATTATCAAAACACAAATATCGATGTAATTAACAAAACACAGTTTTTTTGGTATAATCTCTGTGTAACATAGGCCATGAAGATCAGAGACAATGCTTTGATTGAACTAGCTCTCCTGTTTTGTTTCGTCTAGCGTTAGGCCGCCATTGTAGTGCTGTCTGATAATTAACGTAAGTTTTATCTGTATTTTGAAAAATATAATAGAAATTGTTATTAGAAAGTGTGTATTATTGACTTAGTTGTCACTTCTCATGATTGCAACCATTAATTATAATTAACAACATTTTTACAGAACTACGTAGTGCCGGGAGTTCATCTCCCCTAGCAGGATTTTGTCGGCCATTACGCTGACTGTATTATTTAATTAAAATATCATGTCATAATATTAAATGTAACTGCGAGAGACTTCTCAGTTTTGATCCTTCATTAATTTCAAAGTTAAAAAGAGTCAAAATAGATTTAGTTTATTAATATTTAGAATACTGAGTGAGTTCAGTATGTTTCATTTTGGCCGCCTAACGGCAGACGAAATTCTCTCCAGTTTTGCCTTGCAAATAATGAAAAAGAAAGATTAAAAAATCATTACATTACGCAATATCTCAGTTAATCTTTGTGTAATTTGGTACATAAATAACCAGTAGCCCCTGAGACCCACATTAATAATTACAGTTTGCGTAAGAATACGCATATTTTCTTTTCTAAATAGCAGCGTTCACGCAATCTATTTATTAGAAGGCGGTGAGTCGCGCGCTGTGTTTAAAAAATATTATATCGTGCGTACTTCGGGGCAGCCGATGTCCGTACGAGTGTTATCGCGGTATAAGTTAATTAAAAGTCTCATGCTAGCCCACAATATTTAAAGCCACCCCAACCAAAATCATAAAATCTATAATTATAAAAATAAAAAACATACACTTATACCGTGATAATGGCCCGAGAAGATCTTAAACTTAGCTGCAAACATTACTGTCGATGCGGCTTATCGCTAACTGTGTTGTAGGCATTGGGTATCCGTTATCATACTAAACGTTTAGCTGCAAGCACAGCCTTCTACAACGTTAAAAGCTGTCTTCTTTTACCACTTTGGAGAATCATTCGATACGTCCTGATGACCTTACAAAAACAATTGTTGTGGTCATCAGTCCAGAGGCTGTCTTGATACAATTCCCAACGAAAGTACTGCATCCCACATGTATTTGAATCTGCTTACCGTATTCACACCTTTGTCTCCCAGTGCGTTACCAGATGAACTTGGTGTATTAGAACATGTTCGTCAATCCATCCCTTCTTCCAGTCAAGTTGTCCCACAAAGATTTTTTCTTCCCAGTCCGATTTACTACTTCTGCGTTAGCTCTCCTATCTACCCATCTAATCTTCTTCTCTTTGTTTTAGCGGACTCTTCCGCTTGTAAAACTGTGTGTATGTTATCGTTATCAATGGCCTTTGGTTTCAAGACAAATATCTACAGTTCACCTCATGTACTACATCACTCAGCTTATTTAAGATGTTCAACTTCAGTCACCTGGATCATACATTTTTCCTGCTCTTTCGCTCTTTACGTTGTAAATCTAATGTGTGACTATGCCTATCAAACCACAAAAAATTATTGTGTGTCCTTTTCTACAAAATTGTCACAGTGTGGTTCTACTTATCTCCGACTTTCTCGTAAGGTTGACGAGTTCGTTTCTGTTTATTTGTACAGTATATTCTTAGACAAAAATATGACGAGCAGGTGGGGAGTACGAGAGCAGCCTGGCAACCAAATGAAACGAGGGCACTCCTAAAATTTCGTAAACAGTTCGAGGTACCGAAACAAGACATTTGCCACTTGACGTAACGCAAAGGGGCCACTACTTTCCTTACGGCTACATTTTATTTGCCGCATGACATCTTCAAGCAACTGCAAACAACGCGTTTTTCTGAGTTTTTCGCTCAACTGCTGACAGGCATTCTAATACTGTACTTCCCAATGCAAGAGCCTGATTGCCTATTTATTTACTTACTTACGTAGGGGATCACAAGGTTGGCCAGGCAACTGCAGTCGGTCTTTTGGCCTCATCAAGCTGCCTTTCTGTCTTCTTCGGTCCGTGTGTTCTTCCCCAACAACTCCCATTGTACTAACATCTTCTCTGACGCTGTCACCCCATCTTAGCCGTGACCTTCTCCTTGGTATCCTGGTGATCTGCCTTCACACGAATTGCGTGCCCATATCACTTTAGCCTTCTCTCTTTTACTGCTGCCACAATATCTGGAGATTTGAAAACCACTTGCAGTTCGCAGTTTTTCCTTTTTCTCCAGACGTCTCCATCCCTCACTGGTCAGAAATCTTTCTCAGAACAACATTCTCAAACGCCAAGAATTTTCTTTCTTCCTTTGGATCAGAGTGCAGGGTTCTGCTCTTTGTCGGACCACTCGTTGTATCACAGTCCTTCAGATCCTAATCTTCGTGGTTCTCGACAGAAGCCGAGGCTTTAACAGCTTTCCAAGTGCAAATCATGACCTGTTTCCTGCCTGCATTCTTTCCATTATTTCCCAGTCTATGATATTCCTCTTACTGAGTACTGCACCAAGACATTTGAAGACTTACCAAGATTTTGCTACCCACATCTAAATGTCTACCATCGTTCTTTCTGCTAACAACGAGGTACACTCTCCAGTTACACTAATGTGACCACATATCAAAAGCCTGAATAGCCAACATTTGCAGTGTGGACCGCTGCGAAACGTGCAGAAAGAGAGTCAGTGAAGTTCTGGAAGGTACCGACAGGGATGTGGAGCCCTGCCGACCCCAGTGCCGTTGGAAGTCCTCGCATTGGGGTAGTGGCCGTTATTAAACATGAATAAAATATTAATGTGATAGTGACGGCTAACTACCACCTACTACTGAATCAAAAGCGATATTATAAATAACTTGTATTTATTGTAAATTATCTCACGATAGAAATTAGATCGTATTGAACAAATTAAACAAATTGGACACTGTTCTTAGATATACTACACTGGTAAGATTGGCTCTCAGCTCTTAATGTTAAGTTGATGCGAAGTTAGATTTAATTATGCCCCTGGATAAGCAAATGGTAAACGCGATCTGACTGCGTTCCTATAATCTCAATGTTAAGTTGATGCGAAGTTAGATTTAATTATGCCCCTGGATAAGCAAATGGTAAACGCGATCTGACTGCGTTCCTATAATCTCAATGTTAAGTTGATGCGAAGTTAGATTTAATTATGCCCCTGGATAAGCAAATGGTAAATGGGATCTGACTGCGTTCCTATAATCTCTGTTAAGTTGATGTGAAGTTAGATTTAATTATGCCCCTGGATAAGCAAATGGTAAATGCGATCTGACTGCGTTCCTATGAACTCTTTTGTGTCTGAAATAATACCCACTTCGGACACCACCACCAAGAAACAAACCAAACAACATGCAAAAAGACAAATAACCAATAACGAATCGTAAGCAAAACTGCACGGATGCTCAGTGGATGGCAAGAACACGATCCAACAACTATTTCTGAACTTTACTGCCGCTGCTGCAAGTTTTACAATACCGTCTACCAGCGCGCTGGCTCCGTCGATACTGCTGAGGCGACGACTGCAGCTGCGAAATCGTTGAATTAATATAAGTCTCTCAAATATCTTGAGCAGGATAAGCTACTCAGAAAGTGCTAATACCACAAGCCCTATATTTCCTCTAAATGGTATACAACGCTTTCAAGACTGGCTCAACAACCTTTAAGGTGCAGCCCAGTGTGTCTTGTACTAACGTGCAATACCAGTATGATAGCTCTGTGCACTGGTTGACTACGTTCAATGGTGACTGTCAGCCTATAAGACGGAATCAACTGCAATTATACTAGTAGTCAATGCAATGCCTATCGTGGACGCTGATGTCCTACTGTAGCTGCAGACTCTAGATTATACACAGCACAGTCTTCAGAATCTAAGTCCCTATCTCAGAGCTACCGAACTTTGCGACTGTCCGCTTTCACGGCACAAGACGCTCTCCTCTCTGCCCTGCTCTGCCCGATGCTCTTGCGACAATCTTGCCTCCAAACTCTTAATTAGCCAATCCCGGCGCTGCAACGGCCTCCCACATCTCCCATGCGGAGTGATACAATTTCTCCACCTATCCAAAAATTTCTCTGTTCAAACAGCGGGCGTTGACCCTCGGCGTTTCCCGCACTTTCTTATGAACTGCCCAACCAGAGCTCAGCCCATTTGCCACTAAAACAGCGCGCGACCGGGCGGCTCCAGCGCGTACGTTGGACGCTCTCTGTCTGCTCGACATTTCCCCTCTCTCTCTCTCACCTGGCACTCGGCGGCGTTCCTTTTGACGCTTGCAGGTCAGTGGCCGCATCCCCTGGGACCCCCGGCCCCTGCACAATTCTCTTCCGGCGCTCACCGGCCTTCGCCTCCCCGCCTCAACTGGCAAATTTACTTTGCTTACACCTACAGCATGCAACTAAATATTATCATTACCAAAGCCCGTATTATTTCAGACATGTGTTTAATCATCACGTATCTCTCTTTCTAATCCACCTAATAAGACTAATTAACCATTATATGGGTTTATTTACTTCAAATATGCAGAATAATCTGCGAAATGAACGTGACAAAAGAAAGCCACCTTTCACCGTAACCAGCTGCGCTAAGTTTCTCGGCTGAGGATCCATGGTCCCAACACAGTCCGATGAGGTGGTCCTACAGATTCTCTACTAAGTTTAAATCCGGGGAGATTGATGGCCAGGGGAGAACGATAAACTGATTCGGTGCTCTTCGAACCACACACATACACTGCGAGCTTGTGACACGTTTCTTTGTCCCGCTAGTAGATGCCACCGTACTGAGGAGGTGGACACGGTCCCCAAGGATAGATATATAATAGTTTGGATCCATTGCGCCTTGGCGTTTCACGCCGTACACGCCAGCGGCCAGCTGTCTGACGGAGCTTAAAACGTGATTCATCTGCAAAAGACCGCCTGTCGCCACTCGGTGGATGTCCAGTTGCGGAACTGGCGTGCAAGTTCCAGCGTCGCCCATTACCAGCAGTCAGCATGGGTGCATGAAAGAGGCGCCTGCTGCGGAGGCCCATAAGTCACAAAGTTCGCTGAATGGTCGTTGAGGAGACGATACTGGTAGCCCCTTGATTCATCCAGGCGGTCAGCTGCTCGTTGCACATCAGTCACGCGTACACATCTGCTCAGTCGTCGTTCTCCCTTGTCATGTATACTTATATGGACAAGGTGTCTGTTCTCTCGGACATGTCTGAAAGAACAGACACCATATCCATATACGCATCTAGTTCTGGCAATACCGACCATGACCTCCTTCTTCTGTGCGGATGCACACATATTCCCCGAACTCTTACGGGACTTGGTAAGAATGTCTTCCACCAGTAATGAGTGTGTTGGGGTGGGACACTACGAATGTAGTGTGTGGACATATAAGGTGGGTCGTGCGGGAGGCGTGCGCGAGATAGTCCCTGCAGTCACACTGTCCTCTTTGCCCTCGGTGGCTCATCTGGATAGAGCGTCTGCCATGTAAGTAGGAGATCCCGGGCTCGACTCCCGGTCGGGCCACACATTTTCACTTGTCCCCGTTGATATATATCAATGCTCGTCAGCAGCTGAAGGTATTAATATAATTCTAATTCCGTCCTGTCATGTATGGTCCATGGTGGGCCACAGTTGCCTCGATGTCGCATTTTTGCCATGCACGGTATACTTTAACCACGGCGGCTCGCGAACAGTTAACAAACTTAGCCGTTTTACGGAAACTCTTCCCCATTTTGCCCGAAAGGCGATGATTATCCCCTTTTAGCATTACGACAACGACTGCAATGGCCGCTCTCCCCCCCTCCCCCCCCCCAATCCCAGACACACTTTTTCACGCTTTATATACCCTACAATGCTAGTGCTGCCATCTGCCATCTGTGTGTGGTTATTGCACGTTGACGTCGAATATAGGTGGTGGTCAGAATAATGTTTCTGAACCGGCTAATATAAGAACTACTTTGAGAACAGATAAAGTTTGAATGTGCCTTCGTTGTATGGCAATATTTGTTTTATAACGGTTACCATTCGCATTCAGACGGCTGGAATGCATTTACATCTGTTGAATGTTTATACACTATTACGGTGCCCTACAGTACAAGACAAGGTGCCCTACAGTACAAGACAAACTGTATTAATAAATATCCGAAATGAATACCACAAATAAACTCAAATTAAAAGCGAGAAGGTAGTTTTACATCTTAAGAACTTTCAATAAAAAATGTCCCCAGTTACTTCCAAATCTTTCATTTTTCTGTGGGATTATTTGAGCCAAGGCACTATTCCGGTTTTAAGCCATCTTCAGTTGGCGTTATATATTTATATCTTCAACAGTACTACGTTTTCTGCCTTCTGAATGGTGCAGCTACCATGTGAAAAATATGTCAATCTATTAACTTAATGTAAAATATGTGATATTACTTTTAAAGTGTAGAATATGCCCTGAAACTTCTATAACATTCAATCTAATTTAGTCATCGTTCTGGTATTGCTAGATAAACAGTACTCCACAAGATACATAACCATTTATGTTAATTTCTAATACAGTCATTTTATATCGTTAATATCGTGAAAAAAGGAAAAAGAAGAGAACCTGTAAAATAACCTACCGCGTCCCGTAGTCCACAAGTTGCACATTAAGAAACTTTTCAGTCATTCAGCGGCATGTATCAAGATTTAAGGTTTGCAATACCAAGTCTATGAAAACAGTCGCCTTCAGAAGCAGTTTCTGGATGTATACGAAATTTGTTACTTGACTTTAGATGTAATTTCCGGTATAAACAAGCACGTGTATCGACAAAAGTGCGTATGCAGTGCAGATAAACGTGAGAAAGGAGCCACGAGTTGCAGAATAAAAGTAGATGTATCTAACTAATAACTGAATGTAGATATGTAACTCGCGAAACGCAGTAGCTGAACGGATTGTTTTACACTAGGCAGCTGCAGTGTTTTAACTGCATTCAACAAAAGACCTAGTACTGAGAAAGATGCAAATGTTTTATTCCAACTGAAGATGGGTGGTAACCCTAAACGGTTCTTGCCATACATATAACGTGGATGGTTGCCTTATTCTTAAAGCACCAACATTATCATGGCCTGAAGAGTCCAACACATAAGAAAGTGGAATAATAGTAGCGGCATGGCATGATGTTTAGGAGAAGCAGATAATCAGCCACGTGTTGTTCAGTGCCTCTGCAGATGGTTTAACCAAGATGATCGTACATTAGATTGCCATCTCTTGCTGAGCAAATCGACCCTGAAATGTTAGGCCGGCCGCGGTGGTCTAGCGGTTCTAGGCGCTCAGTCCGGAGCCGCGCGACTGCTACGGTCGCAGGTTCGAATCCTGCCTCGGGCATGGATGTGTGTGATGTCCTTAGGTTAGTTAGGTTTAAGTAGTTCTAAGTTCTAGGGGACTGATGACCATAGATGTTAAGTCCCATAGTGCTCAGAGCCATTTTGAACCTGAAATGTTAGGAGTGTCCTCTTTATTTGGGACACGTTGCATGCTAGGCAGCATGAAAAATAGATTACCCCATTGTGTTCGCTGTCGCAGCAGGAAACGGAGCAACGTTTCGGTGTCACGGCGCAATCAATAGAGTCATTGCGGCACGGCGAGGCGGCTCAGCACAGCGCAGCACGCCACCCGATATTGATATGGACATGGGGACAGCCGCCACTCACCACACACCACGGACACACGCGACCGCACGCCCTGTCGTTTACGACCGTGCGTATCGGCAACATGATTTTCTGACTCACTTACAGTCTTTCTCCCATATCTTGCCAGGGGCGTGTGGTGTAATCAAGCCAGATACAAATTTTGAACTCTCCGATACCGATGGGTATTGATATTTTCATTTGTAAATGAAAAATTTTATGTAAAAATTACTTTTAGAAAAACTGCCGTACTTCATACATTGCTAAACACATTTTAGGCAACTGAGGTGTTTTTGAACTTTAAAAATGGAAATATGTAAATTTATTTTCATTAACTATTGTTAAACGTGTATCAGCTGATCGAAACGAGGTCTTTTGACAGCGATATAAATCGTTTAAACATCTTTGCCTCAAATGTAATTTCTGTACAGATTGAACAAGTCCATTACGAATGAAAAAAAAATATATGGCTCTAAGCACTATGGGACTTAACTTCTGAGGTCATCAGTCCCCTAGAACTTAGAACTACTTAAACCTAACTAACCTAAGGACATCACACACATCCATGCCCGAGGAAGGATTCGAATCTGCGACCACAGCGGTCGCGCGGTTCCAGACTGTAGCGCCTAGAACCGCTCGGCCACACAGGCCGGCATTTCGAATGAAATCTGACTACTTTACACTTTAAGCTATAATGAGAACGATTAGTACACCCGCAAATGCTGCAAGCTGGCTGGTTTTTATCAAAACATTTCCACCAGAAGGTAATGTTTGGAGCACCTGACATGGCGGATGTCGGCTTGAAGCTTCTGACGTCATGACAACTCCTCTTATTATACCGAGTGGTTACAATTAGAGTGCAGCTACTCACGAAGGTCCAGAGTGGTCTGTAATTATCATATCGCAGCGAAACTTGGTAGACGCGCTGATGTACTAATGCGGAACAGATTTACGCTGATAAAAAAGATAATAATTCCAATTATGGCCACCAGGCGGAAATCTGGCGCTGTACACCGTTTATATGACGGTATGACATCCACTCAGCCATTTGACAAGCCGAAACGTGCTAAACAGTATGGCTATCGAGAAGAGAGATGGTGCACTGTTAGCGAAACTGATTCATGTGGACAACAGCAATTACAGCACTGCATTGAGAGGGTATCACTGACCGAAAGGTTTGAGGAGAGGCCCGATGTCGTTAAACAGTTTAAAGAAGATGATAAGGAGATTCGAAAACGCGGATGAGCTTCGACTAGCACTAGAAGAGAAACGCGTCGTATCCCAGTGGAAAGTTTTGACGAGGTTGCTGTTGCTATAACTGACAATGCAGTACATGGCCCAGGTAGTGGTAGTGCTCGTGCAGGGTCACGAGAACTGCCCATCCCATGGTCAACAGAACGGAAAGTTTTGCTGTCTCTTTTACAATTTCTGGAACGGATCGAAGTTGACGACATGTGGCCGAGAAATATTCCAGGAAGTGATACGGCATATTTTTCACTACAGGAAGCAGTGACACAGACCTGCCGAATTTGAGGTACCCTTAAACCCCATGCTGTACACGAAGAGCCACTGCACTTGCCGTATGTGACTGTGCGGTGTAGATTCACAAAAACCTCTATTCTCGGTCCGCTCTTCTTTGAACAGACACACCCGGAGGGCCTGCACTGCCGTCGCGCCGTTCTCCCTTCTGAATGAGCCTCTCAGTTACGTGGGCTTTCCGACCGTGGTGTTTCCGACCAAACAGATTTGCACCGTGGGTGTTCAGACCTGTGCCTCCCCCGCTGCTGATTTACGCCAGCTTTCGTTTTCGTGTAGTTTCGTAGGCCTAAGCAACTTGAGTCCTATATATTCTGAATGATGGAAAAAATTACAACAATGAAAGGAAAGCCGTGTCTTCTAGAGGATAATCATCGCTACGGGTACACAGAAAATGTGACGAGTGAGTGTGTGAATTCCGAACGGAGTAAGTGCCGTGGCAGTTTAAAAATTGCAAATCGCAGAGTCATGGCTGAACTCACGAAGCAGATGTGCAGATAAAGAGACGAAAGCATAACTGTAGAAAAAGAGAAAGCCTATTTTCCAAAATTATAAAGAGAAATTTCAAGTATTTGAAAGATAAGCGTTAGTTTTCCTCATAGATATGCCAAATTCTGAGAACTCCAAGAGTGCATTGTGTAAATCAAGAAAGCAAAGCGCTGGTTCGGATTCATCGGAGTGAAGTCATTATCAAATTAATTGAAGATTACAGTTTTTTGAAACTTTAAGTTGAATCTGTTCCTCACAAAAGAATCGACGTTCGGTTGTAAAGAAGCGGACATAACACTGTGTCAAAATGGAACTGTTCTTGCCGGCCGGAGTGAACGAGCGGTTCTAGGCGCTACAGTCTGGAACCGCGCGACCGCTACGGTTGCAGGTTCGAATCCTGCCTCGGGCATGGATGTGTCTGATGTCCTTAGGTTAGTTAGGTTTAAGGAGTTCTAAGTTCTAGGTGGCTGATGACCTCAGATGATAAGTCCCATAGTGCTCAGAGCCATTTTGAACCATTTTTTGGAACTGTTCTTATGAACGGGACATTTGGCAGTTATCACCAACAATTCGAGCAACTGTACTCCATACACGTTGACACTGGAAGCACAACAGAAGAGACGTCGGTATCACCATGTTTCATATTCCACGCAGAAGTCACAAAATGTATGAAAAACATTTTTCTGCGTGCTTGACTTTGAAATGGCTACAATGAAAGCTATTGAAAACAGAGTTGCCCGAAACATGCATTTCTGGTTGCAGTTTTCACACATCAATTTCTGTGAAGGAAAATACAAGAACTGGGATTAACGGTGGTACACAGGGATAGAAAAGAAAAAATGGTTCAAATGGCTCTGAGCACTATGGGACTCAACTGCTGAGGTCATTAGTCCCCTAGAACTTAGAACTAGTTAAACCTAACTAACCTAAGGACATCACAAACAACCATGCCCGAGGCAGGATTCGAACCTGCGACCGTAGCGGTCTTGCGGTTCCAGACTGCAGCGCCTTTAACCGCACGGCCACTTCGGCCGGCGATAGAAAAGATGTAGGATTGTAGGGCCTCATGTGTGCTGCAGTTGGACATCTTCCACCAAACACTAGTGATAAATGATGACCAAAATTCTTTTGCGTGTTCTATCGCGTCATGGTATAAAATTCTTTAATTACAAACTGTAAAACCAACGTTTCGACCGTATTGCAAACGTCTTCCTCGCGATAAAACGTGCTCTGAGAAAGACCTTTTGGATCGAAACGTTGTTTTTTTACAGTTTACAACCAAACGATTTTACTCAGTTACTCGGTACAATAACCAGAAGAATTTTATTCATTATGACACCGGCTACGGAAGCCTATCCAGTATTGGTAAGACATGGCTGGCAATATTAGAGGAAATGACCAGAGGAGATAAGGTACTGAAATTCGCTGACTGTATGGCCAATTAGTTGATGGAAATTCCTAGTATATCAACTGAAAAGTGGGATTTTTTTAAGCAACGGGACAGGACCACGAATGCTGTCAACAGGTGGCAACCGAAACTAAACTATTCAATAAATCAAAACCATTCGACCGCGCATCTTCTGATAAATAAGCTGAAGGAAGAAACAATATATGCTATATTTGAAATTAAAAACACGTCATTGGCTTGCAACCTCAAAAAAGAAGAATTTACGTAAATGTTGACAAACGGTTAAATGACGTAAAAATATTAGCTGACAAACCTGGCATTACTGCGGGTTTTCATTTTGCCAATTTTCTATTTCGAAAACAAAAAAAATGAACTGTGTTTCTAATATAATACTATAAAAAATCATTACATGTATTCCTGAAAACACCTTTGTAAGGCAGAATACGGCGCTGCGGTTGGCGGCGCCTATGTAAGACAAACGTGTAGCGCAGTTGTTAGATCGGTTACTGTTACTACAATGGCAGGTTATGAAGATTTGAGTGAGTTTGAACGTGGTGTTATAGTTTAGATAGGTTAGTGCTGCTACAATGGCACGTTATCAAGATTTAAGTGAGTTTGAACGTGCTGTTACAGTCGGCTCACGAGCGATGTCCAAGGTAGCGACGACTTGGGGATTTTCCCTCACGACCATTTCACGAGAGTACCGTGAATATCAGGAATGCGGTGAAACATCAAATCTCCGACATCGTTACGGTCGGAAAAAGATTCTACAAGAACAGGACCAACGACGACTGAAGAGAACCGTTCACCGTGACAGAAGTGCAACCCTTCCGCAAATTGCTGCAAATTTCAATGCTGGGCCATCAAAAAGTGTGATCGTGCGAACCATTCATCGATATGGGCTTTCGGAGCCGAAGTCAGCTCGTGTATCCTTGATGACTACACGACAGAAAGCTTTAAGCCTCGCCTGGGCCCGTCAACACCGACATTGGACTGTTGATGACTGGAAACATGTTGTCTGGTTCAAAAAATGGTTCAAATGGCTCTGAGCACTATGGAACTTCTGAGGCCATCAGTCCCCTAGAACTTAGAACTACTTAAACCTAACTAACCTAAGGACTTCACACACATCCATGCCCAAGGCAGGATTCGAACCTGCGACAGTAGCGGTCGCGTGGTTCCAGACTGAAAAGCCTAGAACCGCTCGGCCACACCGGCCGGCCCATGTTGCCTGGTCGGACGAGTCTCATTTCAAATTGTTTCGAGCGGATGGACATGAACGGGTATGGAGACAACCAAATGAATCCATGAATCCTGTATGTCAGCAAGGGACTGTTCAAGCTGGTGGGTCTCTGTAATGGTGTGGGGTGTGTGCAACTGAAGTGATATGGGACCTGCGATACGTCTAGCTACGACTCTGACAGGTGACACATACGTAAGCATCCTGCCTGATCACTTGCATCCAGCCGGCCGGAGTGGACGAGCGGTTCTAGGCGCTACAGTCTGGAACCGCGCGACCGCTGTGGTCGCAGATTCGAATCCTTCCTCGGGCATGGATGTGTGTGATGTCCTTAGGTTAGTTAGGTTTAAGTAGTTCTAAGTTCTAGGGGACTGATGACCACAGCAGTTAGGTCCCATAGTGCTCAGAGCCATTTGAACCATTTGAACCTGCATCCAACATGTCCATTGTACATTGCGACGGACTTGGGCAATTCCAGCAGGACAATGCGACACGCCACACGTCCAGAATTGCTACAAAGCTGCTCCAGGAACACTCTTCTGAGTTTAAACGCTTCCCCTGGCCACCAAACTCACCAGACATGAACATTACTGATCATATCTGGGATGCCTTGCTACGTGCTGTTCAGAAGAGATCTCCAGCCCCTCGTACTGTTGCAGAGTTATGGACGGATCTGCAGGATTCATGGGGTAAATTCCCTCCAGCACTATTTGAGACATTAGTGGACTCCATGCCACGCCGTGTTGCGACACTTCTGCGTGCTCGCGGGGGCCCTACACGATATTAGGCAGGTATACCAATTTCGTTGGTTCTTCAGTGTATAAGTGCATATACATTCAGCTGTCTGCGAAATGTTGCGAATAGAGTTAGTAGCAAAGAAGTAATAAATTTAAACGTCATGCAGAATGTGGCACTTTTTCACGCACTTCAGTGTTTAAGACACCACATCTCCTGAACTATGACGGGTAAGCGCTTCTAGCCCCAATGGCGATTGTTGCCAGACAGCAGGAATATGTGTACCAAGTTTGGTTGAAATCGGTGCAGTGGTTTAGGAGTAGTTGTAGAACACACACACACACACACACACACACACACACACACACACACACACACACACGTACACATACGTAAATCCATTTTTGTAATATGTGTGGATGGAGCGAGTCAGGGGATTTAAGGCGCTAAATGAAATAAAAAATAAAAAGGTTATAATAAAAAAAATTTTGAAGATGACTACGTAGTATGTGCGTAATGAGTCCTAAGCCTTAACTCACTCACTCACTGGTCATAACGTACTCAAGAGTCCATTACCGCAGCAACGTATTTTCGCCATCTGTACCTGCCTTGTGCTATTTCCTTCCATTCACGTTCAATACCTAGGCTCCTCAAATCAGCCTTCACATTGTCCTCCCATCTACGCCTCGGTCTCCCCACAGGACGTTTTCCCTCTAAGTGCCCTACCAGTACTCTGCGCGCTGCCCTGCCCTCATCCATTCGAGCTACGTGACCCGCCCAACGCAGCCTACGTGATTTAATAATACTGATTATGTCAGGGCTTGAATAGAGTTCGTGAACCTCTTCGTTATGCAGTTTTCTCCACCCTCCGCAAATGTCATCCCTTTTTGATCCGAAAATTTTCCTCAAAATTTTGTTTTCAAATACTCGAAACGGCTTTTCATTTTGCACAGTGAGAGACCAAGTGTCACACCCATACAGCATAACTGGTAGAATAATAGTTTTGTATATTCTAGTGTTTAAATTCCTAGGCAATATCCGTGATGAAAGTAATCTATTCAGTGAGAAGTAGCACGCATTTCCCCCCGGAATGTCTTCTTCAGTTCGGATTCAATCTCACTTCTGGAAGTGATGTCCACGCCTAGATACTTAAATGTGTTCACTTTTTCAAACTGCATGTCTCCAACTCTTAACATTTCCTGATATACTGCTGTTGGCAATCTAGTGGTAACCAGGTATTTAGTTTTGTCCTCACTTATCCTTAGACCAACATCTTCACTAGCCTTGATTAACGCATTCGCATTTGCTGTTACAGATTCTTTCCTATCGCTAATGCTGTTTAGATCATCTGCATACCCTAATATCTTAATATTTCCATTTAACTCCACATCCTCTGAATTATCTGCTGCCATTCGTAAAATATATTCTAGGACTAAATTAAAAAGTAGCGGAGACAGGGCATCTCCCTGCTTAAGTCCGTTCCTTATTACAAATTCGTCGTCCGCAGCTCGTGGTCATGCGGTAGCGTTCTCGCTTCCCACGCCCGAGTTCCCGGGTTTGATTCCCGGCGGGGTCAGGGATTTTCTCTGCCTCGTGATGACTGGGTGTTGTGTGATGTCCTTAGGTTAGTTCGTTTTAAGTAGTTCTAAGTTCTAGGGGACTGATGACCATAGCTGTTAAGTCCCATAGTGCTCAGAGCCATTTGAACCATTTATTACAAATTCTTCTGACTCCAATTTCCCCACGCGTACTCTACCTTTTGTGTTTTTGAAACTCAAGCCTTAACAGAATGTGGAAGTATGTTCTGATTACAAAACGGTCGGCAGAGCCTCCTCACCGTTGCGGCTTCTTTTGACAGTCGAAGAATCCACGTTTGTGGTCGGAAACACCACGTTGACGTGACGGATCGCAAAACCGACGGTCGGGAAGCCCACGAGATCGCTCCTAGTGTCAACACGGTCCGTGGGGCAGGTAGGCCGTGTTGCGGTGCAGCTGGAGCTGGAACCGGGGCAACGCAGTTCAGGGCGAGGCGGTTGACCCGCTTCCCTGGTGGCGACTTTCGCTGCCGGCCCACTGGCGCAGTTCAGCTGACTCGCCGTCGACGCCCAGCAGCCCTGCTGAACGTACCGCACTCCCCCACTGCGTCATCACCCTTTCCGCTCCCACCACACACAGAACACGGCCCTCCTCGCACACGATCACTAACAGTATTCGCACGTTCAGAGCTCCAGTGTTCCAACAGGATGGCGAGTCGCGTTTCGAGAAAGGTTAGCTACAGTCGCAGGTTCGAATCTTGCCTTAGGCATGGATGTGTGTGATGTCCTTAGGTTAGTTAGGTTTAAGTAGTTCTAAGTTCTAGGGGACTGTTGACCTCAGAAGTTACGTCCCATAGTGCTCAGAGCCATTTGAACCATTTGTTATGGTCCTTTCTGTATGAACAACAGCAGTTTCATGCTGATACATACAAGTTGATGAATGTCAGACTACAAACTCAGATGGCTAGCATTCAATCTTAAATCGATCCTACGATTCTTTTCTCTCACTAACAGCTTCTCTAACCTCTGGCCATAAGAGAAAAACGCCTTGTTGCACCATTGAGATAGAGAAGTACGATATTGTCAAATCATCGTTGTCGACTTCGATTTCATCATCGATGAGTGAACAGCGGTATCTTATAATAATCAATCCCAAAACGTCGACATTTTTAATATCGATGTGAAATGATGAAGTTATAGAATGGCGTTAATAGTAACTTACAGATACATATAATATCACATTTATCAATAAATAATTGCAGCAATGATTAACGTCTCATATCCCGCAGTTATCTGTCTACAGGTCGTAATGCTGTTTTTAATTATCTGTTGGCAGTTACAGTCATGATCCAGATGTACAGTTATAACTTACATTTAACTTAATACGAAATTTTACTTCATTCTTGTAATATTATTCGTAATAATGTAACTGTTAAACAATACGAAAGTTTCTGCATTCACTTCAGTGACAGCCCGTTGTCTGACGGTTTGAGCCCAACTCATTTCATTGTCGTCTCAGTCAACTCTTAATTACTGATGATGATGTTTGGTTTGTGGGGCGCTCAACTGCGAGGTTATCAGCGCCCGTACACATTCCCAACCTTTGCTCAATCCAATCTCGCCACTTTAATGAATGATGATGAATCTTAATTACTGTTCGCCATCTAAAACCTCCACGCACCCTCATTTCAGCGCTGCTTCATGTACTGTTCCCCAGTAAAACTATGTTCAGAGAGTTCATAGACCCATTTGAGCCATGTCTGCGCCACTTTAAACCCAAATAGCGTCTTATTACGACGAAGGTTCGCATGAGCCGTAGCCTAGACCGCAGATGAGTGGCACACTTGGAGTTAACGCTGGCCAGTAGGAAAGTAAAATTAGAGGTACGCACAAGTGCTGGGTAGTTTGCAGAACAGACGTACTGCTTAGCTAAGGCCTTTCCGATCGTTTGATTGTCATGTAACACGTGCTTGCGTGCATCACACGTTCATTCTTACGACCGGCCACACTTTTGTATGATAGCCTGCCATAAATTAGGGGGATCATTGCCATTAACCACATACCGTGTGGACGTCGAGACATGCGCTAAGTCAATTGCCAGAAACACAATAGGCAGAGCGAATGTTATGACTTGACTGCAGCTACCGTGAGAGCTAATCAGTGCCGATGAACAAAGCTAAGACCGGCTTAAACAGCAAGGCATAATGTAGGAGAGTTCGAACTCAATGACCAGGTACAGAAAGCGAGGCAACAGTTGTATTCTTGTAGCGGTGAGACAAAGGGTTTAAAGACGAGATATGAACTGTCAATCCACGCGCCAAACAGGGTACACAAAAAATGGTTCAAATGGCTCTGAGCACTATGGGACTTAACATCTGAGGTCATCAGTCTCCCAGAACTTAGAACGACTTAAACCTAACTAACATAAGGACAGCACCAACATCCATGCCCGGGGTAGGATTCGAACCTGCGACCGTAGCGGTCGCACGGTTCCAGACTGAAGCGCCTAGAACCGCTCGGCCACACCGGCCGGCCAGGGTACACAGTGTGTTCGGAAAAAATGGGTCAAATGGCTCTGAGCACTATGGGACTAAACATCTGAGGTCATCAGTCCCCTAGAACTTAGAACTACTTAAACCTAACTAACCTAAGGACATCACACACATCCATGCCCGAGGCAGGATTCGAACCTGCGACCGTAGCGTGTTCGGAAATTCCCGATACAAACTTCTGGGACTTGAAGAGAGGAATGAGTACTTAATATTTTGAATAGGAACCCATGTCCGTAAACCTCCATATCCGCTCTACGATGGTTTCAGTTCAGATGTTTAATTCATCCACTTATGCCTGAGAAACTGAATTATGTTTTGGCGCAGTACATTTATCAGGGAGCAATTCGAAAGGAAACATAGTTAAACATCCACTTATCACTTAAGTACCCTTGTCTTTATTAATACTTAAACGTTATGTCTTTACATTATTCCAAACAAAAAAGATCTGACATTATTCCAAACAAAAAAGATCTGACCCATTATAACAGCGGCTCGATGTGGCGACCATCAACGTTCTTACAGGCATTGTACCTACGAACCTTGTTCTGACACAAATTCTCCATCCCACCTGGTATCGCTTCAGCCTCTAATGTGGCGCCCAGAACTCGTGCCAACAGATCTTCCTCCGTCTCTACAGGAGTCTCGTAAATTATACTTTGCATATGACCCCATAAGAAGTAGTCCACGAGAGTTAAATCTGGTTACAGCGGCGGCTTCGCCCTATCCGTCTTTAATCATATCGTCTGTTGAGATGTCTCCGAATTGCACATGAGAAGTAAGGTGGTGCACTATCGTGCTAACGGACATTCAGTGGCACAGCTTCCAAGAGCGAGCCCACACGTTTTGTAGGAAGATCAAGAATTAAGGACCAATTAGCTTCAGAGGAAGCAAACGTGGACGCGTCACACATCTGAATTGAAACGGTGGTACGGACATGGGTTCCTATTAAAAATATGTATTATTTAGCCACTCCCCTCTACAAATCCAAGAAGTTTGTAACGGGAATCTACGAACACCCTATATATTTCCAGTCTTCATGTTTTTCTGCGAACCTTGGACCGGCAGCAGCCGAAAGCAGTACTCTCTGCCATAAAAATAATATCTCTGCCACATTGCGAGTCTGTCTCTATATCGCTGGAGTGGCGGGATTTTAGAAGGGGGGAAAAAGCAGAGTCCTACCGTCGGTCAACTCTTCAGTCTGTCACTGACGTCAGAAGCTTTTTGCATTAGTTCGCAAGAAGAGGTGACGATTGGTAGGTACACTATCAGATCAGAAGTATCATTTCGTTCCCATGTACTTCGGAACTGAGTACTAGATGAGAAGACAGGCGGACCCGTTAGTATAAAAAGAGGTGGGGAGTATTGTGTTGTTATTAGAGAAACAGAAGCAGCAGAGTGGATCTGTCAGAAGAGCTCACTGACTTCCAACATGGATGTCACCAGAGCAGCAAATCCGTCGGACACGTATCAACCTTTCTAAAGCTGCCCAAGTCGACTGTCGGTGATGTGATATAGTGGAAACCTGGAGGAACAGCCAAAGATATTCCAACACCTGGCAGACTTCATATACTGACGGGCAGGGACCGCCGAGATCTGCACGAGGTGGTTGTGAGAAATCGCATGAAATCAGCGGAAGGAGTCACTCGCGGGCTCCAAGGTGCTACTAGCAGTCCGTCTAGCACAAAAAGTGTGCGTAGCTAATTAAGAAGCTCCTCATAAGCCACACATTTTTGTAATCAACGCTAAGCGACGCCTAAGTTGCGCAAAGAGCGACGCCACTGGGTAGTTGATGACAGGCATCGAGTGATGTGGAATGATAAATCACGCTGCATCCGGTGGCAATCCGATGGAAGGGCTATAGTTCGGGGAATGTCTGGAGTACGTTACTTGCCACCACGCGTAGTGCGAATGGTGAAGTACAGAAGAGGTGGTGTGTGGTCTTGTGCTTAGTAAAACGTTAAATGTGAATGATATCAGCATATTTCACAGCACTGATAACCGCATACAGTGGAGAAAAAGTTCGGAGGCGATGATTGTATTAGCGTTACAATACATGTTGTCATGAAGCTGTATCTGTGAGGCAATGATTTGTGGACAACAACATTTCTGAAATGGGCTGGCCTGGCAAGAGTCCCGACCTGTCAGCGATGGAACACCTTTGGGTTTGCTCCAAACCCCAGCATCCAACGTCACTCCCTTCTCTGGTTTCGGCTGCCATTTCTCCACAGGTGGGCACCTCGTGGCAAGTATGTCCAGTAGAGTTCAAGCTGTCGTAAAGGCGAAGGGTGGACATACCCATTAATAGCCAGCCCGGCTTACGGCACGGTCTAACGCGCTGCTTCCCGAGCGAAAAGACGTGCCGGTCCGCGGCACCAATCCACTTGGCGGGTTAGTGTCGAGGTCCGGTGTGCCAGCCAGCCTGTGAATGGTTTTTAAGGCGGTTTTCCATCTACCTCGGCGAATGGGGTCTGGTTCCCCTTATTCCGCCTCAGTTATATCATGTCGGCGATTGCTGCGCAAACACTGTCTTCACTTACGCGTACACCATAATTACTCTACCAGGCAAACATTTGGGGCTACACTCGTCTGGTATGATGGGGAGGTGGGGGGGGGGGGGGGGTCCACTGGGGGCCGAACCGCACAATAACTCTGGGTTAGGTGTGGGGCGGCGGTGGGATGGGTAGACTGCTGTGGCCTGTTGTGGGTTTGTGAACCACTGAGGCCTATGGCGGAACGAAACTTCTCCGTCGTTTCTAGGTCCCCTGTTTAATACGCAATACACAATACCCATTATTAATCTCCACCAATAATTGTCCAGATACTTTTGATCATATAGGGCATAGTACTTATCTGAGTTCGGTGGTACCTCTCAACTAATTACACAGGTATACCCGATAGTTGACTGTGTTCAGCGCTTTACTGGGAATTCCTTTGTAGTCCGAGTCTGGTACAAAGGCAACGAAACTGTAACTATAAAACGGGAATTCGAAGAGTGGTCCCGAAGCTATGGTTCTCGCGAATGCATGAGAGGATGACACTGCATCATAATTCGACCAACCACTTCTGCTAGACGGTAACTTGAAGGTAGGGACGTCAATGTCCGTGCGTCGCCAAGGCTCTACGGCAAGGTGCGTTATTCCTTCCCAGACGAGGCGCGGAGCTCGGATGCGGCGTGGCAGACGAGCAAAAAGTCAGCGCCAGACAGGGAGACGGAGGTCTGTCGGCGAAATTCCTGTCTGCGACAGCGCCGGACTGGTCGGGCGAGGCGGGGCGTGGCCGTCTCGCTAGCCCACATTCCCAGCCTGCTCTGGACGCCGCTGCCAACGAGCCACCGGCAGGTACAATCCTCGTGCCGCGCCGAGAGAGAAGTCGCAGCTGCCTGTAGGCATGTCACACGGCGCCGACGCTACAGCCTCACCTGCCGACATTGGTTCACTTTCCACGCTAACAATGAGACGGCCGATGTTTGCTGCAAGGACTTCGCTGTTCGTGTTGCACAAGCGCCAAAGGCACTTTCCTCTTAAGCGCGCCATACGCGAGCGACAGATCGCAGCGATCCGCCGCGTGTGATATCGCCTGCAATCGATGGCTCAACTCGCTCCCCACACGTCTTACACGAACGATTTGCCATGCAAATTCAATCATTCTGCGACTCTGCATTGACGCCAGCTGTTTGCGATACTGGAAAATCTGTGACGGACCAGTGTGGGATCCGTACCAGATCGGGTTGACGGAGGAGATAGAGAAGATCCAAAGAAGAGCGGCGCGTTTCGTCACAGGGTTATTTGGTAACCGTGATAGCGTTACGGAGATGTTTAATACACTCAAGTGGCAGACTCTGCAAGAGAGGCGCTCTGCATCGCGGTGTAGCTTGCTCGCCAGGTTTCGGGAGGGTGCGTTTCTGGATGAGGTATCGAATATATTGCTTCCCCCTACTTATACCTCCCGAGGAGATCACGAATGTAAAATTAGAGAGATTAGAGCGCGCACGGAGGCTTTCAGACAGTCGTTCTTCCCGCGAACCATACGCGACTGGAACAGGAAAGGGAGGTAATGAGAGTGGCACGTAAAGTGCCCTCCGCCACACACCGTTGGGTGGCTTGCGGAGTATAAATGTAGATGTAGATGTAGACTCAAATACGGTTTTTCTGCGGTGGCCTTAAACCACTTCGGCTATCCATGCACACCTCCAGGACCGATCCAAACATCCCTATGTCACGTATTCACAATGTATATGCTCTCAAAATTTGTGATAGGACACAAAAATTATATTGTCAATTTTGGCCTTCAAGGCACGGATACGTCATTGATAGTTAACAATGTGTTTATGTAGTTTCTGTTTCTTCACAATTGTATTGTATTGTATGTGAACCGGGGACCTAGAGACGACGGAGAGGCTCAGTCACCGCCGCAGCCGCATGTTCCGCAACCCCACGATGACTACCGCAGTCCATTTCATCCCTCCGCCGCCCCACACCGAACCCAGGGTTATTGTGCGGTTCGGACCCCGTGGACCACCCAGGGAACGTCTCACACCAGACGAGTGGAACCCCTATGTTTGAGTGGTAGAGTAATGGTGATGTACGCGTACGTGGAGAACTTGTTTACCCAGCAATCGCCGACATAGTGTAGCTGAGGCGGAATAAGGGGAATCAGCCCGCATTCGCCAAGGTAGATGGAAAACCGCCTAAAACACATCAACAGACTGGCCGGCTCACTGGACCTCGACACAAGTCCGCCGGGCGGATTCGTGCAGAGGACCAGGCGCTCCTTCCCATTCCGGAAAGCCGTGCGTTAGACCGTTCGGCTTCACAATACGATGTCCTTCAGACATCCTAATGTCCTTCAGACACGCATGCATTTTATTGTGAAGATACACTGTACAGGGTGTTTCACAATTCACGTTACACACTTCTAGAGCCTATAAAGGAAACTTGGGAGATCAAGTTTTACTTGGGAACCCATGTCCGAAAACGTCATCCATCGACGCTACAGATCGTCAAAGTTATATGTCCCGGTGCCTGTAAAGGTATGTATATGTACAGGATGATTCCCTGATGATGCTACAGACCTTCTACGATGATGGAGAAGGATAAATGTATAAATTTGAGGTAAGTATACCTGTACCGGAAACAAACGAGTCGAAAATTATGAGTGAACACCGTTCTGATACCTCTGACAGTGGAACACATGTATTGGCACTGTTCTTGCTAACATTGTAGGTTAGGCGACTTTCACAGGTGGTAGTACGGATAAAAACAAGGAAAAAATGTCTAATAAACATAGGATCTAAAATGAATACCTGTGGAGCTATGAGCACGTGTTCCTCGTCGCCATTGTGAAACATTTCTTCTCTATTGAACAAGTGCTCATAGATCTTATAGGTATGCATTTTAGAGACAATGTTTGCCTATCCCACAATCTTAGCAGCAAAAGTACACGCTCGTATCCCGCTGTCAGAATTATTAGAACGGTTTCGATAATGACTTTCGTCTCTTTTTTTTCGGGTACAGTGACCTTTATCTAAAATTGATACATTTATCCATCCCCATCATCCTAGAAAGTTTGTAACATCATCAATGAATCACTCTGTGTATACACACATTTATAGGCGCTGTGGCTGGTGCGTATAACTTTGACGCTCCGTAGCGCCATTGGCTGACGTTTCCGGACATGGGTTCCTATGTAAAACTTTACTAAGTCTCCTATACAACCTCCAGAAGCGTGCAACATGAATTGTGAAACACCTCGTACAGTGTCTGTATCTCCACAATACAATGTCCTTCAGACATGCATGCATATCTGAAGGACAACGGCATTTCTGAAGGACATAGTACTGTGAATATACAGTCACTGCATAGACACAGAGATGGTACCCATCACTGACAAATTCAATAAGTATTACCAAAGCCTGTGTGTCGACAAGTTCTGATATGCGAACTGAACTATATTTAGCAGCAGTTGTAGCTGATTTCCGTATCATTAAGAATACTTGCAAAAGCTAAATTCAAAATCAACGGGAATTACAATTTATCAAACGTGATTTGGTACGATTTTCTTAGAACCTGTAGGTTGATTGCCTTTTTCACTGACGCCAAGTAGGTTTTGTACGTCCTTTCCACTGTGTTAATACAATTCGTTTCGCGTTTATTAGCTCTAAATTACTTTTTTATTCGTTAGTCTTACGGTTTAACTGCAACTGTTTGCACAATTTGTCTGCAGTCTCGATGTGTCGATAGAGTTGTCAATAGCAGCACTATTGATTACCATAACTCAAATGGTTCAAATGGCTCTGAGCACTATGGGACGTAACATCTGAGGTCATCAGCCCTCGAGAACTTAGAACTACTTAAACGTAATTAACCTAAGGACGTCACACACATCCATGCCCGAGGCAGGATTCGAACCTGCGACCGTAGCGGTCGCGCGGTTCCAGACTGCAGCGCCTAGAACCGCTCCGCCACACCGGCCGGCGATTACCATAACTGTTGCTATAAACTGTATGATGGAGAGTTAGGTTATATGAAATGATAAAGGACTTGAGCATAGAGGTATAGTAGATTTGCTGTGAGCAAATGTAGAAGTTAAAAACTTTAATAATGCGTGTAATTATTTCATAAATAATTCAGAATCATCAGATGGAGTCCACTGTGTCGTGACCATTACTGCGAACTTCCCATCAGTTCTACATCTATAGAACAATATTCAAAACGCTAATCACTACAAAAACTGGGTGTGCATTTTGTGTTACTTCTTAATACAAACGGCAACTCTGGCCTCAGTAACTCTTCTCAGAGTGCTTCATACTTCCTGAATAACTATAAGGAAGAAATGAAGGAAGAAAGGAAGATTAGAGTGAAAATCCCGTCGACACCACGATCGTTAGAGGGGGAGCTCGGATTACGAAAGGATGGTGAAGGAAATTGACCGCGCCCTTATCAAACAAACCATCATCCCTTCAGTTGCCTTAAACTACTTAGGGAAATCAGGGAAACCTAAATCTGGATGGCCGGATGGGAATTCGGGCCGTCATCCTACGGACTGCGAGCCCACTTTGCTGACCACTGAATAACTATCATTCCAACGTAAAGTTCTTACTCAACGAGGGCAAAGCGAAACAAAAAATAACTGTCCAACCACACTTGATAAAGAGAGAAGCGAGTCACGGGCATATTGCCACATATCGCTGCTAACTATCCAGGCAACCATACTGCAAGCACGAAGCGCATGCCTGGGATTTCCACGCGTCAGCGACGGATCGCTGCGATTTGCCGACACAGGTGCCGTCTACGAAGCGATCGGTGGGCCACGCAACCGTCGTTCACGTGTGGGGTTCTTCACCCTGCTGCTCTCCACTCTGACAACGGACTTCTCGTGGAGCGACCGTAATGACTGTCGTCAGACAGCGCCGGCACGTAGTCGAGCAAAACAACCTCTCCTGCACACGCTTCGAAAACGACCGCGTGCTCTTAAGAACTGCAAAAATTTTGCAGCAATTACCTGTATACAGCCAACATCGGAAAACTTCTAAAGCAGACAGCATTTAAAATGCCTGCTTTACCCATATTTCTTCCCTATAGCATTAGAAGGCGCAGTGTGAAAGTGCTCGATCTGTATTCAGCATGAGCGGAGCAAATAATGAAAATGCTGCTGGTGAAGAGTTAAACAGTAAGAGTGCACAAGCCTGTCATGTGTGAACACAAAAATGTGCAACACAATACACGACAAGACAACAACCCTCAGGTAGATGCAAAAACACTGTGATGTGCCCGTTGTCTTTGTGGAAATACACTGAAGAGCCAAAGGAACTACACTACTGGCCATTAAATTTGCTACACCAAGAAGAAACGCAGATGATAAACGGGTATTCATTGGACAAATATATTATACTAGAACTGACATGTGATTATATTTTCAAGCAATTTGGGTGCATAGATCCTGAGAAATCAGTACCCAGAACAACCACCTCTGGCCGTAATAATGGCCTTGATACACCTGGGCATTGAGTCAAACACAGGTTGGATGGCGTGTACAGGTACAGCTGCCCATGCAGCTTCAACACGATACCACAGTTCATCAAGATTAGTGACTGGCGTGTTGTGACGAGCCATTTGCTCGGCCACCATTGACCAGCCTTTTTCAATTGGTGAGAGATCTGGAGAATGTGCTGGCTAGGGCAGCAGTCGAACATTTTCTGTATCCAGAAAGGCCCGTACAGGACCTGCAACATGCAGTCGTGCATTATCCTGCTGGAATGTAGGGTTTCGCAGATATCGAATGAAGGGTAGAGCCACGGGTCGTAAAACATCTGAAATGTAACGTCCACTGTTGAAAGTGCCGTCAATGCGAACAAGAGGTGACCGAGACGTGTAACCAATGGCACCCCACACCATCACGCCGGGTGATAAGCCAGTACGACGATGATGAATACACGCTTCCAATGTGCGTTCACCGCAATGTCGCCAAACACGGATGCAACCATCATGATGCTGTAAATAGAATCTGGATTCATCCGAAAAAATAACGTTTTGCCATTCGTGCACCCAGGTTCGTCGTTGAGTACACCATCGCAGGCGCTCCTGTCTGTGATGCAGCGTCAAGTGTAACCGTAGCCATAGTCTCCGAGCTGATAGTCCGTGCTGCTGCAAACGTCGTCGAACTGTTCATGGAGATGGTTGTTGTCTTACAAACGTCCCCATCTGTTGACTCAGGGATCAAGACGTGGCTGCACGATCCGTTACAGCCATGCGGATAAGATGCCTGTCATCTCGACTGCTAGTGATACGAGGCCGTCGGATCCAGCACGGCGTTCCGTATTACCCTCATGAACCCACCGATTCCATATTCGCCAACCTTGTGTGAATGCTGTGAAAAGTTAATCATTTGCGTATCACAGCATCTTCTTCCTGTCGGTTAAATTTCGCGTCTGTAGCACGTCATCTTCGTGAAGTAGCAGTTTTGATGGCCAGTAGTGTAGTACACCTGCCCACTATCATGTGCGGCCCAGCGAGCATGCAGAAGTGCCGTAATATGATGTGGCGTGGATATGACGGAAGTCTGAAGTAGTGCTGGAGGGAACTGACACCGTGAATACTACAGCACTATCCATAAGAGTACGAGGGGGTGGAGATCTCTTCTGAACAGTACGTAGCAAGACATCTCGGATATGCTGTATAATGTTCATGTCTGGGGAGTTCGGTAGCCAGCGGAAGCGTTTAAACTCAGAAGAGGGTTCCTGAAGCCACTATGTAGCAATTCTGGGCGTGTGGGTTGTCGCATTGTCCTACTGGAATTGCCCAAGTCCGTCGGAATGCTCAATGGACATGAATGAATGCACGCTTACGTACGTGTCTCCTGTCAGAGTCTACATCTACATCTACATTTATACCCCGCAAGCCACCCAACGGTGTGTGGCGGAGGGCACTTTACCTGCCACTGTCGTTACCTCCCTTCCCTGTTCCAGTCGCGTATGGTTGGCGGGAAGAACGACTGCCGGAAAGCCACCGTGCGCGCTCGAATCTCTCTAATTTTACATTCGTGATCTCCTCGGGAGGTATAAGTAGGGGGAAGAAATATATTCGACACCTCCTCCAGAAACGCATCCTCTCGAAACCTGGACAGCAAGCTACACCGCGATGCAGAGCGCCTCTCTTGCAGAGTCTGCCACTTGAGTTTGCTAAACATCTCCGTGACGCTATCATGCTTACCAAATAACCCTGTGACGAAACGTGCCGCTCTTCTTTGGATCTTCTCTATCTCCTCTGTCAACCCCACCTGGTACGGATCCCACACTGATGAGCAAATACTGAAGTATAGGTCGAAAGAGTGTTTTGTAAGCCACCTCCTTTGTTGATGGACTACCTTTTCCAAGGACACTCCCAATGAATCTCAACCTGGCACCCGCCTTACCAACAATTAATTTTATATGATCATTCCACTTCAAATCGTTCCGGATGCATACTCCCAGATATTTTACAGGAGTAACTGCAACCAGTGTTTGTTCCGCTATCAATATAATCATACAATAAAGGATCCTTCTTTCTATGTATTCGCAATACATTACATTTGTCTATGTTAAGGGTCAGTTGCCACTCCCTGCACCAAGTGCCTATCCGCTGCAGATCTTCCTGCATTTCGCTGCAATTTTCTAATGCTGCAACTTCTGTGTATACTACAGCATCATCCGCGAAAAGCCGCATGGAACTTCCGACACTATCTACTATCTAGACGTATCTACTATCGTATCTAGACGTATCAAGGGTCCCATATTACTCCAACTGCACACGCCCCACACCATTACAGAGCCTCCACCAGCATGTTTACGTCCATCCAATAGATACAATTTGAAACGAGACTCGTCTGACGAGACTACATGTTTGCAGCCATCAACAGTCCAGTGTCGGTGCTGACGGGTCCAGGCGAAACCTACAGCTTAGTGTTGTGCAGTTATCAAGGGTACACGAGTGGGCCTTTGGCTCCGATAGCCCATATCGATGATGTTTCGCTGAATGGTTCGCACGCTGACACTTGTTGATGGCTCAGCATTGAAATCTGCAGCAATTTGCAGAAGGGTTGCGCTTCTCTCACGTTCAATGATTATCTTCAGTCGTCGTTGGACCCGTTTTTGCACAATGCTTTTCCGGCCGCAAGATGTCGGAGATTTGATGTTTTACCTGATTCCTGATATACACGATACACTCTTGAAATTGTCGTACGGGAAAATCCCCACTTCATCGCTAACTCGGAGATGCTGCGTCCCATCGCTCACGGCGACTTTAACACCACGTTCAAACTCACTTAAATCTTGATAACCTAACATTGTAACAGCAGTAACCGACCTAACAACTGCGCCAGACACTTGTCTTATATAGACGTTGCCGACCGCAGCGGCGTATTCTGCCTGTTTACATATCTCTGTATTTGAATACGCATGCCTATACCAGTTTCTTTGGCGCTTCAGTGTATCTCAGTAGGGCGGCGCCAAGCCATTCATTCAGTACTTTCAGTCAACCCATATACGAGACGCATATCAGCCAACACTTGATCAGTGACCCTGTCCAGACTGCCGGTAACGACCAACTGACACTACTGGAAAAACAAATCTGAAACAGGCAATGTCGACCTTGCCAACCACAGGGAACGCCAGAACTGCCTGTCCTAATGGTTGTACAATGTGGACAAAATAACTTGGCCTGTGCTTGTGCAGCCAGCATGGCAGGGGATGGTATTACACGATCAGTTTTCAACGTATTTCAGAATATTTTATGCTCATTCCCTTGATCAATGTAGTGAGTCCCTGATGCTGCTTAATAACTCCAAGGTAGATTCAGTACCTTCAGTGACTGTCCCTTTTATCGCTTTCTTTTCACTTCTGTTTTTTAGTACAGTGAAGGGACTTGCGAGGGTTCGTTTATATTTTAAGTTACCTCGTTGTGATGTTCACCTCGGAGTGTTCGCGAAACCCCGACTTGTTAGATATTCTTCTTATCTGTAGAATAACTTAATTTTTATTAAAAACCAGGACTTGACAACTCCAATCTTTTACCGCTTTTACTGTGCCTTTAAAAATAAGACATATTAGATGATAAGTATCTTGTTATACGAGACTTTCTGGATAATGAATAACAAGCGTTTTTTTCAATACGTACATATATACGTTATTGATATAAACTACTGGCCATTGGTATTCCTTAACAGAGTGTTTTGCGCAGAAGACTCTTTGTCGCCTTTGACTACTTTGCCCGTCAAGACTCCAAGTACGTCTTCAACTCTCTTGCAATGGCATGGAGACCAGGAGGAATACCTCATGCAAGTCATAAAATACACAAAACAGTACTTGTCCCCTAATAAATCTTCGTACATAAATATTAAAACTTTATATTCTGAACTATTATTCTGAATAACAAAAGTGCATGCAATTCTAGTTATAAAGCTTGTTCATTTATATTCAAAATTAATACTAGATTTCACTTCCACTCAACGAAATAATGTATTTCCAGCCTTTGGCTACAAAATATCTGGAAGATCTGGTATCCTCACGGACTGCAGAGTTCAGAGTCTACAAGCTGGCTCCCTATAAGGAGGAACAGGCTAAACCATAAAAATGTTCAGAATCCAAGGCTGGGTCACAGCATTTAGCTCTCCCTCCCCTGCACTCTGGGCGGTGGATGGAACAGATTTTTCTCCCGAAAGAACAGCAGCACTGTTCGAAGAAGCCTATTAGAAAGCTAATGAATCTCTTGCTGGGTCTCGCTCTCCAGAAGCTAGCGTGTAAATCTCCATTGCCTCAGAAGCGACATCACAAAAACGTCTGGTTTAAATTTCAGAATCCTGTGTTCTGATTGGTTCTTACAGTTATTTTCGACACAGCACACGCTTTCTCGCTTATGCCAAAGCACCAAGCGCCTGACAGGTCTGTTTCTGAAATTGTACCGAGAGAGAGAGAGAGAGAGAGGGAGAGAGGGAGATTTTCTGCCTTTCTCCCCACACCAGAGCACTGTTGGTGAGATATAGCGAAACCCCTGAAAAGTAAGAGGTTGTTCAACCTTTTTATTTGAGTTGTACTGGACGGAAATCGCCATGTCTTCTTCTACTGACTGGTGAGATCCCTGCTCTGACAGAAAGAGCAAATTTTCAGAGCGTGCGCTTCTAGGAGAGTGGTTCCCAACCTTTCCGAGGCCATTACTCCTTTCCGTAGCCAGACATTAGCTAGCACCCCGGCTCCTCTCTAAGCCCACCATCGTTAACGCTAGACCGTAGCTAAACTTTAGAATAAAAAAGAATTTCCTTTTAAGACTTTTATTTTTAAAATGATGAAAGCTAAGATTTTGTAAGTGCTTTATTACACCATGAAATGATGAGTCAGTTGGAAACTAACACTGCTGGCCGATTCATACCAATTCCACCAGCCGAAACGCCTTACCAGCGTGTTGGGATTGACCTCCTCGGACGATTTCTAACGTCTGCTAGTGGCAATAGATGGATTATTGTTTGCACTGATTATCTGACACGCTACACCAATACAAAAGCCGTGAAAATAGCCGAAGCATTCGAGGTAGCCACACTCATCGGGGAAGACATTGTATTAAAACACGGTGCCCCAAGGTCGTTAATTACGGATCGAGGGGAAGTTTTTCAATCGAATCTCGTGACAGAGATAAACCGACAGTGCAACAGCATTCATCACATGACGACTGCCTACCATCCGCAAACTAACGGGCTTACTGAAAGCCTTAATAAGACCTTGGCCGACATGCTATCAATGTTCGTCAGTGTTGAACAGAGTAACTGGGATGAGGTGCTACCTTTCGTGACGTTTGCCTACAACACTGCCAAACAAGAGATTTACGCCCCTTTTCCTGGCGCATGGGCGTGAGGCGAGTACGACATGAACACTTGTGTTTCCGTTCCATCCTGATGACGTGGACGACGACTACATCGGCCAGGTGTTAACCAGAGCTGAGGAAGCTCGGCAGTCAGCTCGACTCCGCACGTTGCAGGCTCAAGAAAACGATCGCCGAAGGTATGACGCGAGCCACCGCTCTGTTGTCTATTAGCCTGGTGACCTCGTCTCGATCTTCACTCCTGTTCGGAAGGTTGGTCTCTCTGAGAAGCTCCTCAGGCACTACTTTGGACCTTATAAGGTTGTGAGACAGATGTCTGACGTTACTTATGAAGTTGAAGATTTCGGTCCCGACACAGGACTACGAAAGATCAGAGATACGGTCCACGTCCTTCGAACGAAGCCTTACAAGGATCCTGCAACCCAGGGTAAATTCGAAGCTCCAGGGACAGGCAACAAATGGAAAGGTGACGAAGAACGTAGCGGCAAAAGAAATTCTAAGAATATCACTGCCAGGGCGAGCATCAGTCATCGGCAGTCGGAGTATGCAGGACTGATGACTCGCTCTCGGGCTAGGACGACGTTAACACCGAGACGCTGTTCGCTTAAGGAGGGAGTAATGTCACAGAAGAAGCTGAGTAGCACTGTGGTGTATAAGTTGTGATACTAAACTGCTTCATCGAAGGTCGTGAGTTCAAAACTGTCCTGGACTGTACAATTTTAATATCTATTTTCGGTTCGAGTACGTTCTAGAAGTATCCACAAATGTCAATAATCATAGTATTGGAATGTTCTGTAACTGTATATATACTACATGTGTTCTGGTCGGAGGCAGTTCGCTCCGCGCTCTTGTATGTTTAAGTGCTGAATAAACCTTCGTTATGTGAAGTCAGTGTTCGTCATTCATCTAATTACAACTTCCTCTACATGACAATATATTAGAATCAATAAATCAAAAGTTATTACCACTTGGAATATTCTGTGATCCGGCTAAAGCTTTCCATTGTGTTAAGCATGATATCCTTATACAAAAGTTAAAATATTATGGGATATCAGGTGTTTTTAATAGAAAACAGTGTGTGTCTGTATCAGGCTTAACAATAGTCATTCAAAATATGAAACCATCAGACAAGTGGTGACCCAAGGCTCTATTTTAGATCCCTTGTTGTTCCTATTATATATAAATGACCTTCCATATATAGTGTCACAAAATGCAAATTTTGTCTTACTTGCAGATGACACAATTATTGGTATAAAAAACAGAACCCGTAATCTCACTGAGCAATCAGCTGATGAAATATTGGTATCAGTGGGTGGTTCACAGCAAATGGATCGTCACTGAATTTTGACAAGACCCAGTACATACAGTTTAGTACCTCATAAAGAATACCTGACCCAGTAAGTATAATGTATTCAAACAATGAAATTAAAGCTGTAGACAGTGTCAAATTTTTAGGGCTACAAATTGACCACAACCTAAATTGGAAAACTCACACTCTAGACTTAATTAAACGCCTTAGATCAGCTAAATTTGCAGTATGCATGATAGCAGAAATAGGTGACTTAAAAATGAAGAAGTTAGTTCATTCGGCGTACTTTCATTCACTAATGAATTATGGAATCTTCTTTCGGGGAAACTCCTCTCACAAAGAGACCATTTTCAAAATTCAGAAACGAGTCATTAGAATTATATCTGGTGTCAGTCCTAGGTAACCATGCAGAGACATCTTTAAGAAACTTGGTATTCTAACTACTACATCTCAGTACATATGCTCACTGACGTCCTTTGTCATTTCCAACATGTCTCTTTTTACACAGAGTAGTGCAAAACATGATTATAACACCAGAACCAAAAACAATCTGTATAAGGACTACAAAAGCTTAAAATCAGTACAAAAAGGAGTCAAATACATAGGTACTCATATATTCAATAACTTACCAGAGCATATCAAAGGTCTTGTAAGTGATAAATATCGGTTTCAGAGTGAATTAAAGAACTTCCTGTTGGCCAACTCCTTCTATTCCATCAATGAATATCTTCACAAGGATTATAGCTCATTATTCTGTCTGCACTAGAATTGTACAATATCCATGTACCTGAGGAAAAAAAAGACTTTGACTCTTTCCATATCCCAGAGACTTCTGTCCAAGGGATCCATGGAAAACGCTAAATGTAATGTAATGCGGAGAATGATTATTATTATTATTTGGAGGATAAGGAGGCTTCTTTAACTGACAAGCAAAACATGGGATTGTTGTAAACACGGACTAACAATCACGAGCCTAACCCTGCAATTGCTTTTGCGCTATGCTTGTGAATTTTACCTTGGATTCCATGTTCAAGCGTAGTTAAGCAATCTAAATCTCTCGTGGTGATATAAATGAAATCACGCATTGATTGTGGTAAGATCTGCCATCGCCGACGTGAGGGCAGCGTGACACGTCTTCTGTCTCCGAGCTCTCGACCGACACTACTACTTCCACTCTCGCAGACAGACGTCGTCTCACAACAATGCTTGGAATCGCGCTCCCATCTTTCACCCTCAGATTGTTACCATCGATATCTGAGTGCTTACACAATGCAAAGAATAGAGTTAAATTGACTATATCGTTCTGAATGTAACGGAGAGTTCTGACACACAACGAATAAAGCAATTACTTATGCGTCAAAAGCGGAAGCGAAGACTGTTCTTGCTGCTTGTGGCTCAGATGTAGGAACAACTGTGGAACAAGTTTCTTCTGCGTTGGGAAACAGTTTTATTTCTTTTGTCGTTTTATTTAGAAGGGCATTCAATAATTAGTGCAACACATTTTTTCCCGGCCATTTTCGGTTGCAAAAATGCGGAATTTGTTTTGGGACATCGTGGAATATACTCGCTTCAATCCCTATAGTTTCATGAAGTTCCGACAGGTCGCTGTACGTAGCCTTCGAAAACTGCATCTGTAACGGAGGTGAAGCACGGTGAGTCGTAAGGTGCGGCGCCTGCCATCAACGCAACAAGGTCCTGCAAATGTGTCCGAACTGCCACGTGCTGGCCGGCTGGGTTTTCTCTTCTGCTACACTTACGAAGGCTTATTCGGTACATTAAAAAAATGCAAGTTTCTTACATTGCACATTTGCTGTGTTGACTGGAAATGTAATGAAAAAAACTACGTTTTTGAGTATACATAAAGTATGTGAGGAAGGTAATGAGACTGACAGCACTGCGAGCCCGAGTTTCAGCTCCGTACAGCCATCATCTGATTTTTAGGGTGCCATCAGTGAAGTTGCGTTCTTGCCTTAAATGGAAAAGTGTAAAGTAGAGCAACGTTATGCCACCAGGTTTTGTGTTAAACTTAGGGAATCCGCGAGTGTGGCCTTTGGAAAGCTGAAACAGGGCTATAGGGAATATTCGCTATAAAGAGCACAAGTTTTCCGCTGGAACAAATCATTTTTGGAAGGCCGAGAACACCTTGAAGATGAACTTCAAAAAACGAACGAGAACGTCGAAAATGTGCGTGTTCTTGTGATAATGTTCCTCCAGGACAAACTGTCAACGAGGTATTTTAGAAAGATGTCCTTCAAAGGCTCAGAAAAAGGGTGAATCAGCTGAGACCGGACATTGCAGACAAGTGGATGCTGCATCATGACGACGCCCCATATCTCACGGCCACTTCCATCATGGAATTTTTAACCTCAAAAGGCATTCCTTTTGTTCCACAGACCCCCTATTCACCTAACCTTTGTCCTTGTGACTTTTTTCTTTACACAGAGTTGAAAATATCTTAAAAGAACGTCAATATGGAGCTCTGGAGAACGTTCAGAAGAAAGCGACCGACATGTTAAAGGCTTTACCAGTTTAAGCCCTTCAGCGTTGCTACCAAAACTGGAAACAACTACTAAGCCGACGCATAGCTGCCGAAGGAAACTACTTCGAAGGGAACAATATTTTTTTAAAATAAAAAACCTTTAGTAGATAAAAAATCAGCCTCATTATACACTACTGGCCATTAAAATTGCTACACTACGAAGATGACGTGCTACAGACGCGACATTTAACCGACAGGAAGAAGATGCTGTGATATGCAAATGATTAGCTTTTCAGAGCATTCACACAAGGTTGGCGCCGGTGGCGACATCTACAACGTGCTGACATGACAAAAGTTTCCAACCGATTTCTCATACACAAACAGCAGTTGACCGGCGTTGTCTGGTGAAACGTTGTTGTGATGCCTCATGTAAGGAGGAGAAATCCGTACCATCACGTTTCCGACTTTGATAAAGGTCGGATTGTAGCCTATGGCGATTGCGGTGTATCGTATCGCGACATCTCTGCTCCCGTTGGTCGAGATCCAATGACTTTTAGCAGAATATGGAATTGGTGGTTTCAGGAGGGTAATACGGAACGCCGTGCTGGATTCCAACGGCCTCGTATCACTAGCAGTCGAGATGACAGGTATCTTATCGGAATGGCTTTAACGGATCGTGCAACCTCGTCTCGATCACTGAGTCAACAGATGGGAACGTTTGCAAGACAAGAACCATCTGCACGAGCAGTTCGAAGACGTTTGCAGCATCATGGACTATCAGCTCGGAGACCATGGCTGCGTTTACCCTTAACGCTGCATCACACACAGGAGCGTCTGTGATGGTGTACTCAACGACGAACGTGGGTGCACGAATGGCAAAACGTCATTTTTTCGGATGAATCCTGCTTCTGTTTACAGCATCGTGATGGTCGCATCCGTGTTTGGCGACATCGCGGTGAACGCACATTGGAAGCGTGTATTCGTCATCGCCATACTGGTGTATCACCCGGCGTCATGGTATGGGGTACCATTGGTTACACGTCTCGGTCACCTCTTGTTCGCATTGACGGCACTTTGAACAGTGGACGTTACATTTCAGATGTTTTACGACCCGTGGCCCTGCCATTCATTCGATCCCTGTGAAACCTTACATTTCAGCAGGATAATGCACGACCGCATGTTGCAGGTCCTGTACGGGCCTTTCTGGATACAGAAAATGTTCGACTGCTGCCCTGGCCAGCACATTCTCCAGATCTCTTACCATTTGAAAACGTCTGGTCAATGGTGGCCAAGCAACTGGCTCATTACAATACGCCAGTCACTACTCTTGATGAACTGTGGCATCGTGTTGAAGCTGCATGGGCAGCTGTACCTGTACACGCCATCCAAGCTCTGTTTGACTCAATGCCCAGGCGTATCAAGGCCGTTATTACGGCCAGAGGTGGTTGTTCTGGGTACTGATTTCTCAGGATCTATGCACGCAAATTACGTGTAAATGTAATCACATGTCAGTTCTAGTATAATATATTTGTCCACTGAATACCCGTTTATCATCTGCATTTCTTCATGATGTAGCAATTTTAATGGCCAGTAGTGTATTTCTCACACAAGTCGTGCACGATGTCTTTCTGCTGTTCAGTAACTTTTTTCTTGTTCTTGAAAGAAAACTATGTGCTGTAATAAATATGTTTAGATTACGAGAGAATCGTAAATTAACTGTCCTGTAATGTGCCGCTTCATACATCACAGGGTCCTTAGGAAACTAAAGAAAGACAAACGTCGTGTCATTTTTTAGCTACTGTCAATTCTTACAATTCTTATGGCACTACATACGTTGCTATTGTAAACAACAACTCAATATAAATGATACTATTTGTACTCTTCCGATATCGTATTCACAAGTGTTGCCTTGTGTCCGATTGGAGCGCTGCTGTCGCAGTCTATGACAAAAAATGCAAGAGTGTCATGTCTTACACTGTGCTAAGGAAGCCACCTCTTCAGAACAAAGGGGTAGACTCGTTCAGCACCGAGAACGAGAATGCGTTTCTGCATGTGAACCAAGTTATTTTGTGCGAGGTCCACCCGGTCGTGGAAAACGGGGCAGCGGGGTGTCTCAGCTGTCCCCTGTTCCAAAAAATTATCTTCGCCAACCGATGTCGAATCTTGGCACGCCACACAGAGAGAGATCTCAATTCAGTATCTTTGGAGACAGGCGGAATACATAATAATTACTGAGAGGTACCAAGTGTAGCCAGAATCATTTATCATGAAATCTTAAAACCATTCGCCATCCACTGTGAAAATAAAATGGGTACCTCGTTGAGGAAATCACACTTTAGTACCTAATGAAAAATAAAACGAGTTAATTTTACAATTACACTGTAGCTGATTGTACGACCTTGTTTTTCAGAGTGTCGGGACACCTTGTTTGTACACGATTTGCACATGAAATAATTTTAGAGTACTGTACCGTGACTGTACCCAAGTGATTATCATCCTCAGTGAGCTTACATGAAACACACCATACCGACACGAACAGGAAACGTTCACCTTGTAGGAGAAAAATGTTCACTCTAGAAAGCAAGTGGCAGAAGACAAAATTTAAACAACAGTATAACGCCTTGGAAGAGGATATGCGCCATTCTGTTTATCAGGAGTTTTATGGCGTAAGAGGCAAACAGGCTAGAGTGAGTGTGTCGTGGGAGAGAAGCTGGACGGTTCTCAGACGCCCCACTAGCCTAGTCTGTCCCGAGTAGGCACGCATCTGCTGACTGTTCCTTCTGCACACACCGCTGGCCTATTAATCCGTCCTTCCCTTTGGAAGATATTTCTTCATTTAACAACCTAGCGTAGACGCATCATCAACGGCCTTAATGTGAAGGACCGGATTCCACCTGCTTTAGCAAAAACAGATTTTTCTCAGTTTCGTCCGCCAAATTTGTGGCAGCGCATATGTACCACCATCAGTGAGTACTTTGTTTGACGAGAGAGTGGTTCTGCCCCCCCCCCCTCCCCCCTATTATCAGTCGTGGTTAGAGACCAATCTGCAGCTTAGCCCAAGGTCTCTGTTAAGTTGGAGGGTGATTATTTGATTGTGAGTAGGTGAAACCAACGAATCTGGATGCCAATAAAGTCTGCGGTAACACATTGATCTGTAGCGCATTCTAACATTTACGTTTGCGCCATATTTAACCACTTTGACAAATTTAAGGCACTTTTCGTCATAAAAACTAAAACTCCAAGGTAAATCCAGAAAACCTATAACAGATAATGGACAAGTCTCTGCCAAGTATTTTGACACATGTTCTGTACATACATCGTACATAATGTACGAAAAATGAAAGCGGGTCTACTTTGTAACTTTTATCACTTTTTCTGTTACATAGCTAACTTTTAGTTTGCTTAGTATGTAGAACATGCATTAATTATTTTGGTAGCAAATCATATTTTTTCCGATGTTGCTGTAATATACATATAATTTCGTTACAAATTGACATGATGTGCTCGCGACCGACTGTGAAAAGATAATCGTTAATTCTTTAAAAAATGCAATAATAAAAAAATGCCTGCAGTCAGCTAGTCTCACTAACGTAGTTTATCAAACAAATAACATTGTCACTAACGTAGTTTATCAAACAAATAACACCTTTATTTATTCCCAAACGACAAGTTCAGCATCAGACGGTTGTTCAGCTTTACGTTTTCATTTAAACTGTGCTAGGAAGAAGATGTCGACTAGTTCTGATTGTGGCGAAAATTTCTCGAGGGTGGTGGTTCCCTATAGTAAGAACTGATGTTAGAAATGGAACAGTTTAATTTAATTAATGATTAGCTAAAACATGAAGAAATAGATGAATGTATGAAATGTATGACGAGATAAAAGAAATTATTCAGGTAGTGAAGGGAGACGAAAATTTAATAGTCATGGGTGACTGGAATTCGTCAGTAGGAAAAGGGAGAGAAGGAAACATAGTAGGTGAATATGGATTGGGGGGAAGGAATGAAAGAGGAAGCCGCCTTGTAGAATTTTGCACAGAGCATAACTTAATCATAGCTAACACTTGGTTCAAGAATCATGAAAGGAGGCTGTATACATGGAAGAAGCCAGGAGATACTGACAGGTTTCAGATAGATTATATAATGGTAAGACAGAGATTTAGGAACCAGGTTTTAAATTGTAAGACATTTCCTGGGGCAGATGTGGATTCTGACCACAATCTATTGGTTATGAACTGCAGATTGAAACTGAAGAAACTGCAAAAAGGTGGGAATTTAAGGAGATGGGACCTGGATAAACTGAAAGAACCAGAGGTTGTACAGAGTTTCAGGAAGTGCATAAGAGAACATTTGACAGGAATGGGGGAAAGAAATACAGTAGAAGAAGACTGGGTAGCTCTGAGGGATGAAGTGGTGAAGGCAGCAGACGATCAAGTAGGTAAAAAGACGAGGGCTAATAGAAATCCTTGGGTAACAGAAGAAATATTGAATTTAATTGATGAAAGGAGAAAATATAAAAATGCAGTAAATGAAGCAGGCAAAAAGGAATACAAACGTCTCAAAAATGAGATCGACAGGAAGTGCAAAATGGCTAAGCAGGGGTGGCTAGAGGACAAATGTAAGGATGTAGAGGCTTGTCTCACTAGGGGTAAGATAGATACTGCCTACAGGAAAATTAAAGAGACCTTTGGAGAGAAGAGAACCACTTGTATGAATATCAAGAGCTCAGATGGAAACCCAGTTCTAAGCAAAGAAGGGAAGGTAGAAAGGTGGAAGGAGTATATAGAGGGTTTATACAAGGGAGATGTACTTGAGGACAATATTATGGAAATGGAAGAGGATGTAAATGAAGACGAAATGGGAGATAAGATACTGCGTGAAGAGTTTGACAGAGCACTGAAAGACCTGAGTCGAAACAAGGCCCCGGGAGTAGACAACATTCCACTAGAACTACTGATGGCCTCGGGAGAGCCAGTCATGACAAAACTCTACCATCTGGTGAGCATGATGTATGAGACAGGCGAAATACCCTCAGACTTCAAGAAGAATATAATAATTCCAATCCCAAAGAAAGCAGGTGTTGACAGATGTGAAAATTACCGAACTATCAGTTTAATAAGTCACAGCTGCAAAATACTAACGCGAATTCTTTACAGACGAATGGAAAAACTGGTAGAAGCTGACCTCGGGGAAGATCAGTTTGGATTCCGTAGGAATGTTGGAACACGTGAGGCAATACTGACCTTACGACTTATCTTGGAAGAAAGATTAAGAAAAGGCAAACCTACGTTTCTAGCATTTGTAGACTTAGAGAAAGCTTTTGACAATGTTGACTGGAATACTCTCTTTCAAATTCTGAAGGTGGCAGGGGTAAAATACAGGGAGCGAAAGGCTATTTACAATTTGTACAGAAACCAGATGGCAGTTATAAGAGTCGAGGGGCATGAAAGGGAAGCAGTGGTTGGGAAAGGAGTGAGACAGGGTTGTAGCCTCTCCCCGATGTTATTCAATCTGTATATTGAGCAAGCAGTAAAGGAAACAAAAGAAAAATTCGGAGTAGGTATTAAAATCCATGGAGAAGAAGTAAAAACTTTGAGGTTCGCCGATGACATTGTAATTCTGTCAGAGACAGCAAAGGACTTGGAAGAGCAGTTGAACGGAATGGACAGTGTCTTGAAAGGAGGATATAAGATGAACATCAACAAAAGCAAAACGAGGATAATGGAATGTAGTCAAATTAAGTCGGGTGATGCTGAGGAAATTAGATTAGGAAATGAGACACTTAAAGTAGTAAAGGAGTTTTGCTATTTAGGGAGTAAAATAACCGATGATGGTCGAAGTAGAGAGGATATAAAATGTAGACTGGCAATGGCAAGGAAAGCGTTTCTCAAGAAGAGAAATTTGTTAACATCGAGTATAGATTTAGGTGTCAGGAAGTCGTTTCTGAAAGTATTTGTATGGAGTGTAGCCATGTATGGAAGTGAGACATGGACGATAACTAGTTTGGACAAGAAGAGAATAGAAGCTTTCGAAATGTGGTGCTACAGAAGAATGCTGAGGATAAGGTGGGTAGATCACGTAACTAATGAGGAGGTATTGAATAGGATTGGAGAGAAGAGAAGTTTGTGGCACAACTTGACTAGAAGAAGGGATCGGTTGGTAGGACATGTTTTGAGGCATCAAGGGATCACAAATTTAGCATTGGAGGGCAGCGTGGAGGGTAAAAATCGTAGAGGGAGACCAAGAGATCAGTACACTAAGCAGATTCAGAAGGATGTAGGTTGCAGTAGGTACTGGGAGATGAAGAAGCTTGCACAGGATAGAGTAGCATGGAGAGCTGCATCAAACCAGTCTCAGGACTGAAGACCACAACAACACAACAACAACAGCTAAAACAACAAAAATAACTTTCTAATATACCATCTAAGATCTTTTTTTGGCACTTACTTAAAAAATCCTATGTAATTTTTGTGGCACTGTTGACCGTTTTTGAAGGGCGGTATGTTCTGCGGAAGAATACGCAAGATTTTAGACAAAATAAAGACTTGCAAAGACCATGCTAAAGAATGTCTGCCAGAGAAGTTGGAATATGTACTTATATGCTACGACAGAAAGTCGGCAGATCTTAAATTTCTCAGTACGTACATTGTACAGCGACTAAGCATTAATTGTAGCTAAAATAACCAATTGATGGACAGTTCGTCATAAAAATTTATGGAAACAGATTCCACGTGAAATACTGACAAGATCTGTTGACGTATAACTTTGAGCTCTATGTATGTAAATGTTACCGCAACAGTACATGTTCTTCATAAGAAGCCAGACAAAAATACCGCAGTTGCTGTCCGTTAAGCACCATATTCGAAAAGCAAATGGCAGTATTCAAATGGCTCTCAGCACTATGGGACTTAACTTGTCAGGTCATCAGTCCCCTGAAACTTAGAACTACTTAAACCTAAGTAACCTAAGGACATCACACACATCCATGCCCAAGGCAAGATTCGAACCTGCGACCGTAGCGGTCGCGCGGTTCCAGACTGTAGCGCCTAGAACCGCTCGGCCACCCCGGCCGGCTACAGTTCTGTTCCGAACCCTTTCTGTAGCCCTGTTAAAACCTCCGTTTAGCACTGCGAGATGTCTAAACAGCCGGCGACTTGACGTACGGCGGAAATCGTAGCGTGTGAAAAGAAGGTAACGGAGGGTTACGAATACTGCTGACACCGCCCGAGAGTCGGACACGAAATACATTTGCTCTCCGCCGAGAATAAAATGTTTAAGAAACGCGGAAGCTACCGAGTCGTCACGAAGCTTGCGGGAAAGAAGACAGGCGAATATCGAAACGTTTTTGTCAGAGCCGTTTTTAGAAACCTGTGTTGTGGGCCCTACTGGGAAAACTTTTGTAATAACGAATCCGTAAAAACAGAATTTAATTGCAATTTTCAAATGAAAATCCTATAAAGCTGTATTCAAGAGTTATTACTTAATTATATAAACTTCTGATAATACAAAATGAATTGTTCGTATAGCATTATTGACCAGAAGACCCCGTCTGGGGTTGTTCGGCAGCCTAGTGCAAGTCTGTTTATTTGACGCCCCTTCGGCGACTTTGGCGTCGTTAATGATGACGACAATACAACACCCAGTTCCCGAGCAGTTAAATCTCCTCCATCTCGGGAATCGAACGCGAGGCCCCTGGTTTGCAGTCTGGTGCGCTGACGGTTTAGCTACGAAGGCGGCAATCGATATCGATCCTAATATTATAAATTTGAAAGTAACAATGTCCGTTACGCCATCACGACTGAAGCGATGGACCGAATTTGATGAAATCTCGTGTGGAGATAGCTTGCACGCTGGGGAATGACATAAGCTACTTTAGAAACGGTGTAATACGATAGATTTATTGATTTGAAAAATGTTAACCGAAATGTGGAACTATAGTCCCTCTTTGATAAAGCTATTTACTGTTTGACTTTTGAACTACATCATATTTGCGAAAATGCTTTCGTTGTTTGAAATGTTCCACACGATACGATTCGACATAATGAATATAATGTTCATACAATCCTCTATGTGCTTAATCCGTACTTCCATATTAAAATCAGTGACAGACCCGACACATTTTAGCCGTTTAGCGTCACACCTATCTTATAGTTTCTAAGACGTGTGCGATTTGTACAACAGCCCGTGATCCTGTGGTTATCGTTGCTCACTCTTGTTCACCGAATCCTGGGCTCGATGTGCGGCTAGGTTATTCTTCCAGCTAGCGACTGGGTGTGTGTGTGCATGTTGTTCTTATCATATTATCGTCATCGATGCACAAGACTGCTCACAGAGTGAGGTGCCGCAGTGGTTAGCACCCTGGACTCGCATTCTGGAGGACGACGGTTCAAACCCGCGTCCGACCATCCTGATTTAGGTTTCCCGTGATTTCCCTGAATCACTTCAGGCAAATTCCAGAATGGCTCTTTTGAAAGGGCTCAGCCGACTTCCTTCCCCATCCATCACTAATCCGGTGGGACCGATGACCTCGCTATTACCAACCAACCTAATTGGCGTCAAATAAAAAGACTTTCACCAAGGTCCGGAGCCCGACCGGTGTTCCTGACCAGTAAAATGACATTTTTTTAAAAGTTGACAATATGTAGAGTTACGTGTCTATGTAAAACTCAGCGTTTCAGTTTTAAAAATAATTTTTGTAACTATAGTATGTTCGGTAGGCAAGTGTGAGACAGCAAAAGTAATGTCTCAGGAAAACAAATTTTACCTTACTTTCCCAAGTAATCAACCATAAAATGAAAGTTTTAAGTAACGTGACTGGTTGCCTCCGCAGCAAAGTGATCAGCGTTTCTGGTTGCTATGTAGAGGACCCGTGATCGATTCCCGTTACTGCCAGGCATTTTTTCCTCCGTAGGAGGACTGGAACGGAGTGGATTCAGCCCGGTGAAACCATCTGAGGAGCAACTTGACCGAGAAACAGCGGCTACAAGGTCTGAAAAGCTGACAACGGTCGGGAGAGCGGTGCACTGATCCCACGACCCTCTACACCGTATCCAGTGACGCATTTGGCAGAGGATGACACGGCGGACGGTCGGTACTGAATGATGCCACCGCCAGCTCTGTTGCGCTTTCACTACTAAGCCGCTGAAACGATTTTGATAAAATCTGGTATGGAGAAAAAAAATCTGGTTTGAAAGCTAAGGAGGAACATAAGCTACTTACGAAAATGTATAGTACAACACGTGGATTAATATGAAGAATATAACACGAAATATGGAACAATAATTACTCTTTTAAAAAGCTATTTACTCTCTCGACTTTTGACCTTTATCATATTAACTGTGACAATGCTTTTGTTGTTTGAGATGTTCTACATAATACGATTCGAAGTAACGAATACACCACTTGTATAACCCTCTACGTATCTATTCCATACTTTCATAGTAATATCAGACACAAGCCCATCACATTTTAGCCACTGAGCGTCGTTCGTCACTTACGACATCTATGTTGCTTCCTTTTTTTGCGTGAATAGATCCTTGTCATGCGGTTAGCGTTACGGTTTGTTGATTATGGATTCCAGGTTTCGATTCCCCCAAGGGTTAGTTGCTATTTTTTCTGCCCGCGTTTGGATGTGTGTGTCGTCCTCGCCATTTTTTTATTATCACGACGCGCACGTCACCGAAGCGGCGTCAAATAAAAAGACTTGCACCAAGCTTCCGAACATCCCGACAGAGGTTTCCCGGCCAATAAAAAAGCCATACGCACATGTCATTTCATTTTACTGAAATGCAAGCACAGCTAAAATACAATCCTTAGACAACCTTTAACCTGTTTAATCCACGCCAATCTATACTTTCATACTAATATTATGAATGTGAAAGTAAGTCTGTCTGTTCTGTTTTCACGACTAAACCGCTGAACCGATATCCATGAAATTTGGCGTGAGATAGCCTGAACCCCGTCAAAGAACATAGGCTATCTTACGAAGCGTGTAGTGCAAGATATTTATTGATTTGAAGAATATTACGCAAATTAAGAAAAGTATTTACTGTATGAAAAAACTGTTTAGTCTTTCACTTTTGAGCTTCATCATATTTGTGAAAATGCTTTTATTGGTTGATACGTTCTACGTAATATGATTTAACATAATAAATGCCGGCCTTTGTGGCCATGCGGTTCTAGGCGCTTCAGTCTGGAACTGCGCGACCGCTACGGTCGCAGGTTCGAATCCTGCCTGGGGCATGGATGTGTGTGATGTCCTTAGGTTAGTTAGGTTTAAGTAGTTCTAAGTTCTAGGGGACTGATGACCTCAGATGTTAAGTCCCATAGTGCTCAGAGCCATTTTAACATAATCAATACAATGCTTACTCAATTCCCAACGTGTTTAATCCATACTTCCGTACTAATACCGGTATTATTAATTGCAAAAGTAACTCTGTCTTTTATATGTTCACAACTGTACCGCTGAACCTATTCCGATAAAATTAGGAATAGAGATTCCTGCGCGAACCCCGAGGAAGAGCCTAGGCTACTTTAGAAAGTTGTACCTTTTTGGGTGTTATTAACATTTTTAAACGTGGTCTACATGTCTTTAAACATGGTGTACATAAGAGGGGTTCAGAGGACGCTGGCGCCGTGGTTGACGGTACTTAGTGTGTATAGATTATTCCTTGACAGTGCAAATCCAATGTTATTGTGCGAATGGTTTATGATACTGAGCTGCTACACCAGCTGGCATTCCTGGAGAGTTTTGGTGGAGATACAACAACAAAATCGGACGGTAAGCCAGAGAACCATATTTAAAACTATTACAATAAGCCTCGGAAGCCTAAGTCTGATTTAGCGCTTAGTTATAAGACAGCTCAAGCTGCGAAAGTTACTCGAACCCAGAGAACATCAGAGCAATTTTATGTCCGCCGGAACTTCGATGCAGAACGTCAGGCGGCCTCGAGAGCTACAGACATTACAAGAGTCACAAGCCGGTCGCATTTTCCAAGATGCTTGAAAACTCACAACGGCTGTTTGATAAACAGAGTCGTACGTTTGCATATGGAACGTGGCACACATTTTGGGAGGCCGCATTTCATTATGATATATTAACTGACTCTGTTAATCATAAATTAGTCATAATAGGAGGTGGGGGGGGGGGGGGGACGGATCATGAATGTAGGCACAGTAGCGCATTAAAACGGAAGGGAAAAACATTTGGTATTCGTTGCACCGGCGGCAAAATCTCACATCCAATACTAGTTAAGCCACAGAATGCCCTAAAAACTTTGCTTCTGCCCGAATGTAATGAATCGAAGCATTTTTTGAAATATAATTGAAGAATATAATGCATTCTTTCAGATTCTACATATAGGAAAATAACACAAACCATTCATTATGTATCTACATATAGACACTGCCTAAATTTTTATACATACGTCTTTACATCACTATGTAGACAGACATCTCGTAAAATTACCAGCTTGCTTACTCACTCATGATAAAAAAAAAAGTACTGATACGCGAGCGAAGCAGCATGTAACAGATAGTATCTTAATAATTAAGAACAGTGGTAGGGAAGGTGAATGGTCGACTTCGATTTACTGGGAATATTTTAGGAAAGAGTGGTTCGCCTGTAAAGGAGACCGCGTATAGGACGCTGGTGTTATCTATTCTTGTGTTTGAGATCCGTACCAGATCGGACTGAAGGAAGACATCGAAGCAAATCAGAGGCGGGCTGCTAGATTTGTTACCGGTAGGTTCGAACAACAGGTAAGTGTTACGGAGATGCTTCGGGAACTCAAATTGGAATCCCTGGAGGGATGACGCCGTTCTTTTCGAGAAACACCTTTGAGAAAATTTAGAGAACCAACATTTGACGTTGACTGACGAACGATTCTAGTGTCCCCAACATACATTGTGCCTAAGGACTACGAAGATAAGATACGAGAAATTAGGGCCCATACGGAGGCATTTAGACAGTCGTTTTCCCTCACTCTGTTTGCGAGTGGAATAGGAAAGGAAATGACAAAAAATGGTTCAAGTGGCTCTAAGCACTATGGGACTTAACATCTGAGGTCATCAGTCCCATCGACTTAGAACTACTTAAACCTAAGTAACCTAAGGACATCACACACATCCATGCCCGAGGTAGGATTCGAACCTGCGACCGCAGCAGCAGCGCGGATCTGGTCTGAAAGGGAATGGCAAGTAATTTCACAGGTACCCTCCGCCACGCACCGTACGTTCGCTTGTGGTGTGTCGATGTAGATGTACAATTTTTTTTGTCTTCAAATACCACTCCTGATCCTGACCGAAGCCGAAATGTTCAGCCTGTCTGCTTACATTCGGAGCTTTATTTTTGATCAGCTTGAGTTTTGATAATGATCTACTGCACTGCTGCTTGTTATCGTAAGTGACAGGTAAATTCTTAGAGTGACATCTGTATTAGTAAATTATTTTTTGCCGTTAGTTTGGATTAAATGAGTTGCGAAACATATCGGCTACCCGTGGAATCGAACTCATTTAAAACTACGCAAATTCCGTTAGCTATTCTCTTAGAAGTCTTAGCGGCTTTGCCAACTGAAGCGCCGCGAGTCTGGCCGAGCGCCACCGCTACCGCCAATTTGGCGTGAGGGAGCGCCGGGTTTGAAAGGTGGGCTCTGTCTTAATTTACATCACCTGCCTCCTGAAAAACTCAGCCAAATAAGCCCTTACACAATAATTACGCCTACGTCTTGTATGATTATAAGGGTGCCCTCACCACAACACAAACCATAGACATTTTTTTTTTTATTTTGAACTATCTGACTACCCGGCGTTGCCCGGCTATGCATTTATTCCAGTCGTCCATTAGTCCAGCTCCTCCTCCCTCCTATCTGTGTCTATCTCCTCATCTTCCCATCTATCAGCACGTTATCACCGCCACCCGAATAGGAGGTTGCTGGTTCTTACAATCATAGTAATCCTTTCCATATGTGTACATAGTTTGATTGACATTGATCCATGCGTTTGCTCGCCTACGCACTTTCCACATAAACACAAAAGAGCCAAAGAAACTCGTACACCTGCCTAATATCGTGTAGAGACCCGCGAGCACTCAGAAGTGCCGCAACACTGCGTGGCATGGACTCGACTAATGTTTGAAGTAGCGCTGGAGGTAACTGGCACCATGAATCCTGCAGGGCTGTCCATTAATCTACAAGAATACGAAGGGGGCGGAGATCTCTTCTGAACAGCACGTTGCAAGGATTCCCAGATATGCTCAATAATGTTCATGTCTGCGGAGTTTGGTGGCCAGCGGAAGGGTTTAAACTCAGAAGAGTATTCCTGGAACCACTCAGGAGCAATTCTGGACGTGTGGTGTGCCGCATTGTCCTGCTGGAATTGCCCAAGTCCGTCGGAATGCACAATGGACATGAATGGATGCAAGTGATCAGACAGGATGCTTACGTACATGCCATCTGTCAGAATCGTATCTAGAATTATCAGGGTCCCATATCACTCCAGATGCATACGCCCCACACCATGACAGAACCTCCACCAGCTTGAACGGTCCCCTGTTGGCGTGCAGGGCCCATGGATTCATGAGGTTGTCTCCATACCCGTACACGTCTATCCGCTCGGGAAAATTTTTAACGAGACTCACCCGACCAGACAACACGTTTCCAGTCATCAACAGTCCAATTCTGGTGTTGACGGGCCCAGGCGAGGCGTAAAGCTTTGTGTCGTGCAGTCATCAAGGGTACACGATCTCCGAAAGTCCTTATCGACAATATTTCGTTGAAGGGTTCGCACGCTGTCACTTGTTGATGGCCCGGCATTGAAATCTGCAACAATTTGCGGAAGAGTTGCTCTTCTGTCACGTTAAACGATTCTTCTCAGTCGTCGTGGGTCCCGTTCTTGCAAGATCTTTTTCCGACCGCAGCGATGTCGAGATTTGATGTTTTACCGGATTCCTGATATTCACGGTACACTCGTGAAATGGTCGTTCGGGATAATCCCCACTTCATCGCTATCTCGAAGATGATGTGTCCCATTGCTCGTGCGCCGACTATAACACCACGTTCAAACTCACTTAAAGCCTGATAAACTGCCATTGTAGCAGCAGCAACCGATCTAACAACTTCGCCAGACACTTTTTGTCTTACATAGGCGTTGCCGACCGCAGCACCATATTCGGCCTATTTATATATTTCTGTATTTGAATACGCATGCCTGTACCAGGCCGTTTGGCGCTTCAGTCTTTCACATACAGGCGGTCATCTGAAACTGAAATGTTTGTAAGCCTGTTGCAGAGACGGTGTCGCCAAATGTGTTCTTCGTAATGTTTCCCCAAACCATACACGAGAGCGATACAAAATCTGGACATGGGACGGTAGTAAAGATAGAACCGGAGATAAAGGGTGAGCAGTATCGTACGCTGTCATCTATCCTATGATAAAAACTGACACTAATTGTATCTGGCTGGTCGCTTGTATTTGCGTAGGCAAAGGCCTCATTGGCTAACTTCAATGCTGAGTAACTCGGAAACGGCGCAACGTATCGGATATTTTTTCTTAACTGTTAATTCTCAACACAACCTACCCTGCAACACCCTTACATGCTTTTCAGACTGTTTCTAACCATCCTGTTTTTAACATGCATCACCCATATTCGTACACATTTTTCGCCTGAATCTCTAGCGAATTTCGGCGTGCAGTTTCGTTTTCACGCAGCTCAGTGTTTATGACGCCACACCTCCTAAACTATGTGTCGCAAAATGATATGATTTTACAGTACATTCAGTGTTATATGTTGATACTGCCTACGGAACGTGTTGCGAATAGAGTTAGTAGTAAAGAGGTAATAAATTAAAATGTAATGCCTGATGCAGCAGTTTCACTGCATCAGCAGCAAAAATCTAGTAAGCGAAAAACTTTTTTCTCTGTTCATCATTCTGTGGGGGATGTCAGCGAGAATACTCCTTGTGAACGTTTGAAATTGTGTGTAAAGTTTTTTTCCAAGTCACTAAATTATCTCCTATCCATGAAGGCTTATTAATTTGAAATAAAATTTCTCATTAACTTTCCTTATTGTCTTTTCACGTCGAGTAGGAACTGATTCTGAAAACATTCACAAGTTCCAGCGAAACATGAGTATTGAAAATAGTGACATCTATGAGAAAAGTAGTGGCTGGAACGTGACTGAGGTCAGTGCAATGCGCGCCGGATTGTAGACCTCGACATCTTTTATGCGAGGGTTGTGAAATTAATTTATGGGTATCTGCAGGATCACTCGCAGGCTTATCAAACTCTCAATTCCTCCACATCAGAAAAAAATCCTGAAATAATTGATTAGAAATAGGTAAAGAGGTGTAATCTAGTTCAGCCCCACCATGTGTTCGGAGAGACGTTTATTAATCAATACACCGTCGAGAAATTCAACAACTCGTTGTACAATGAGCAATGGCATCGATAACGCTAAATCCAATTACACCTCCATTTCCAATACGGCTCCAGATCCACAGGTTATGATATTACATCCTTCTTCGATAAAGGATGGGAACAATACAACGTAGGACAGGGATCAAGCTCACGGAGCGCAGCAAGCTACTACCGTAGGAATAGTGTTCTCTGGTCAGTAAATTGACATACTGCCAGTATACAGATTTGATTTTAATAAATAAGCGAAACAGACAACGACCTTGCCGCAGTGGTAACACCGGTTCCCATTAGATCGCCGAAGTTAAGCGCTGTCGGGCTGGGCTAGCCGGTCTGCCGAGCGCTGTTGGCAAACGGGGTGCTCTCGGCCCTTGTGCGGCAAACTGAGGAGCTACTTGATTGAGAAGTAGCGGCTCCGGTCTCATAAAATGACATACGGCCTGGAGAGCGGTGTGCTGACCTCATGCCCCTCCATATCCGCATCCAGTGACGCCTGTGGACAGAGGATGACACGGCGGTCGGTCGGTCGCATTGGGCCTTCATGGCCTGTTTCGGAGGAGTTTAGTTTTTTTAAGTGAAACATGATGAAAGGATATGATGGTACTAAGTGCTCTCAATATTCAAGTACTGGATGAATGTAGTCCAGCTATTTACGCCTCGCAACTCCCTTTTCACCTTACCCCTTTGAGAGGGAGGTGGTTCTTACCCGCACAGTGGTTCTTCCCAGAATGGAATGTGTACCAAGTTTGGTTGAAATCGATCCGGTGATTTAGGAGGATATGTCGAACACACATACATATATACAACGTGTTCATTTTAACTGAAGACACTGAAATATCTCGAAAACTACACATCGGATCAAAAAAGTTACAATTCCAATTTGTTTGTCTTGAAGGGGGACAGCCAATGATACCACACTCGACCTGCCACCTCACACCGTGCATGGGTGGCGGGAGGAAACTTTAAAATCTTCAATGGGAACCCCCTTTTTTATTGCAGGTTACGATTCTACGGAAAAATCTCCGCACGTTTTGCCTGAAGCAGTTTCTTCGTTTCCTCACAGATGGCGCTGTAATCGGAGGAATAGAAATGGGTACACAGTCGTATTTTACGACTTGCTAGATATACTCATTGGCTCTTGAATATTCAGTGGCACGTCGAACTCCACCTCGATGCTGCGAGTGTAGGACTGGCCAGTATCTCGTAACTTCTAATTGGAAACCCCGATCGCAACGTTGTATTCCTCCGACATACCGAATGGGGGACTACTCGAGGCTCCACTGTGGCCGAGTAGCGAAACTACGTCGTATTATACCAGGCAGTACACAGCGACCAGTGCTCACGTATCGTGCAGACGTCAACAGATAGCGGCTCTAAACATTATAGCACTTGCACAGTTTTATTGCCTGCACAAATACCTATTATTTAGAGAACAGGCGTGCAAGTGGACAATGAATGTTTCAAGCACAGAAGAAAACATTGAAATAAGGCTGATTTACGGAACATGTAGGAGACATGTTGAAGCTGCTGTGTTTTCCAGAGAAAGCTCGCTCTCGTTCGTTCTTTTACAAGGTTCTGAACGTCTTTTTGCCTGATAGCAGTGGAAAGACCGGAAAAAGGAAACGAAGCAAACGTGTTACAGGAGAAGCTAATGAAATAGCTGTACTAGCGGCAGGGCACCACAACCCACGGATAAGGGTCCGGCAATTACAAAGTGATTCCGGTATGTCCGTGGGTAGTATTGTTATAATACTGTCGTCGTAAGTATCATCCATACCATGCGTCACTGCATCAAGAAATTCATGACGCCAATTTCCATAATTGGCTAGTGTTTTCTGAATGGATACTTTAACAAATGCAAACGACCGCTACGTTCTTTGCCGAGCTACTGTTTTCCGATGAGTCTACATTTACAAATCGTGGTAGCGTTTACCGGCATAACATGCATTACTGGAGTGTAGACAATCCCTACTGGTTACGGCAAGTTGACCATCAACGTCCTTGGTCGGTTAACTTATGGTGCTGCACCATGGGAACGAACAGGAACTACTGGTAACACTGCAGGATGTTGCCCTGGATGTTCGACAAAGTTTCAGTATGACGGCTGCCCAGCGCATTACGCTATTGAAGTACGGGAGGTATTACAACGAGTTAATACAGGTCGGTTGATCGTCAGAGGTGGCCCTATTAATTGATGCTCTACGTCGCCGGATTTCTGTTTGTGACGGTACGTAAAAGCGGTTTATCAGCAAGTGCCAACAGGCCGTGAAGACATGTTCCACAGCATCAGAAAGGCCTGTGCTGACATTCCCGCAGATATGCTTCTGACCTGTGTACGGTCATTTGAAAAGCGAATCACCAAGTGTACTGAAGCTGGGGGAACTGTATTTGAACACTTACTCTAATTGTAAAAGTAGAGTAGCGTTCGCCTCGAGCCACGGCTACAGCAACGCGTCGAATAATCCCCCGTTCGACATGTCGGAGAAATACAAAGTTGCAATGGGGTTTCCAGTTAGAAGTTACGAAATACTGGTCTGTCCTACATTCTCAACATGGAGGTGGGGTTCCACGTGCCATTGGAAATTCAAGGGCCTTTGAGTAGCATGTCGTAAATTACGATTGTGAATCCGTTTCTATTCCTCCGATTACAGCGCAGTCTGTGCCGAAACGAAGAAAATGCTTCAGACAAAACGTATGTAGATTTTGCCGTAGAATCGTAATCTGCAAGATTTCAAAGTTGTGCCTCTGCCACCCACGCACAGGATGGGATTTATTTTTTTTTTTGGGGGGGGGGTGTCGGGTGTGGTATCATTGGATGTCCACCTCCGAGACAAAAGATGTCCCGATGTAGTTTACCCCCCTCCTTCCTACTTCCATCTATAGTCCACATTACACAATGTCTTTTTTGAACATTTGAGAGGAGCCAAGATTACAATAAACTTTCTAGTTTACTTAGCTTGCCATGTTGAGTTGGCTACAGATCTTCTTGTCTAGGGGTCTGATTCTTGAAGCTGAATATGTCACATCAGGTCCTTACGGTTGGTTTGAACTAAATAAATCTCAAGATTGTTGCTGTAGCATTTTTTTACGTAAATTTATTTTCTCACATTTTGGTATACTATACAGTATTTTGATTTTTCGCATTAACAAAGCCGAAATTGCAAACAAAATGTTGAAATGTGTGTGAATTCCTAAGGGACAAAACTGCCGAGGTCATCGATTCCTAGACTTTCACACTACTTAAACTAACTTACGCTAAGAACAACAGCCACAGCCAAGCCCGAGGGAGGACTTGAATCTCCGGCGGGAAGGACCGCGCAACCCGTGACATGGCGCGGCCGCTCGCCGTTCGCTCAAAATACAGAAATAGGTCCGATCACATCAGAGGCATGCTTACGACTCTTACGCTCTGCGGAAATAACCATATTCCAAAGGGTTTACAATTTTTCTTAACAAACGAATTTCTACTAGTTTCTGTTACATTATTAATTTCGATTATTATTTCATAAATGAATCCAGAAATAAATACAATAAAGAGTAGGCCTACAGGATAGCGTAGTTAACATTAGAGATTTTAAGTGTGCTAATAATCCGTAATTTACAATGTATCTAAAAAAAATAATTTTAACTGTACTTTCAGAAGCAGTACTCATCGATTATAACATCGAAACTAAAATATTTTATAAAGTAATTCCTTTTCATAAATTTTAGCTTGAAATACAACACTCCGTGTATAAAATTATATGAAAGTTTTCAGAAAAGCAACCGAGATAATAGTGACCTGTCCAAAATTCGAAAAATAATACTGGTGTCGACAACTAATGTTGAGGAAAAGTAATGCTAGATGAGATTGTCCCGTTACGCCCCTCCGATGCAAACAAATTGGAATTATAACTTCTTTTTATCCAAAGTGTAGTTTTCGAGATATTTCAATATCTTCAGTTAAAATGAACACGCTGTATATACACTTTTATACTAAGTGCCAAGGCTGCAGTATAGATAGACCTGGTTTCCGTTACTCAGAGACCGTGATGGATAAAGAATTGGTGTAATACCGAAACTAACGAGCTCGAAATGCACGAAGGAAAGAAAATGTGCGAGTAACGAAACTTTCAGTCAGTGACAAAACAGCACTTCGAGTGTCGTTGAATACTCGTCATTCAGTATCGAACACACAGATGTGCAACAGCAAAAATGGTTCAAATGGCTCTGAGCACTATGGGACTCAACTTCTGAGGTCATTAGTCCCTAGAACTTAGAACTAGTTAAACCTAACTAACCTAAGGACATCACACACATCCATGCCCGAGGCAGGATTCGAACCTGCGACCGTAGCGGTGTCGCGGTTCCAGACTGCAGCGCCTAGAACCGCACGGCCACTTCAGCCGGCTGTGCAACAGCCCTGCAGTGGATATTCCGTGGCACTACCATAGTAAATCTAGAGCACTCTTCTTTGTTAAAGGACGTTCGAGCGATATTTTCGCAAGAACTAGACCCAATGACGCACCCGGCGCAAGAAACAACAGTTTATTACCGCGCAACTGGCGACTGCCGCTTTTAACTACACGACTGAGATATTAATACTGGCACCATTCCAGCTCGGGAATGAAGATACGCAGAGTTACGACTCATTAACGAACTCCTGCCAGCGCCACAGAGCAAGACGCGGTCGGCAGACAATATGCACGCGGCGGGTGGCCCACGTAAAAATGTGACTCGGGCGGACAGCCGCGGCGCGCTCCGCTGGTTCTGGGCCGCCGCGCTGCCGACAGACAAACGAGGCCTCCAGGAATACTCCGTGGCGCCGTGGAGCAGTGGGTAGTGCGGGTGTTTTCTTCATGTTTACAGTCTCGTGCTGGGTAACATTTTTTCATTCGCCACGGAATTGAAGGACAAAAACCATCGCATTAATGATTTTTAGGCTAGGCCTGTGTGCAACTGACTGAATGCAGCTCCTGTTTTACCAGAGCCATTTCGCCTTAGTTTACTGAAGTGCCCTGAAATACACACACATTTTCACTGATATATAGCACTTTTAACTTACTCCTTGTGCCACTGTAGTTGCAAGCTGCAAATAATTCTGGTGTTGGCAATATCTTACTCAATTCCTTACGTTTATTACCTACAACATGTGTTGGTGTTTCTCAGCACGTGTCCTTCACGTTCAGCTGCTGGAATTATTCTTCCACCTATGCCACTAAGTATTCCTGTAAGCCAAGCGGTTTTAGGCGCTTCAGTCTGGAACCGTGCGACCGCTACGGTCGCAGGTTCGAATCCTGCCTCCGGCATGGGTGTGTGTGATGTCCTTAGGTTAGTTAGGTTCAAAATGGCTCTGAGCACTATGGGACTCAACTGCTGAGGTCATTAGTCCCCTAGAACTTAGAACTAGTTAAACCTAACTAACCTAATGACATCACAAACATCCATGCCCGAGGCAGGATTCGAACCTGCGACCGTAGCGGTCTTGCGGTTCCAGACTGCAGCGCCTTTAACCGCACGGCCACTTCGGCCGGCAGTTAGTTAGGTTTAAGTAGTTCTAAGTTCTAGGGGACTGATGACCTCAGATGTTAAGTTCCATAGTGCTCAGAGCCATTTGAACCATTTGTTCCTGTAAGCAAAGAAACACACACACGCACACACACACACACACACACCTTTCCGCTGCATGTTATTACGTTTAAGAGAAGGACGAGGAGATTAGTATTTAACGTCCCGTCGACAACGAGGTCATTAGAGACGGAGCACAAGCTATGATTAGGGAAGGATGGAGCAGGAAATCGGCTATGCCCTTTCAAAGGGATCATTCCGGCAGTTCATGGAAATCGCCGAAAACCTACATCTTGAACATTACGAGACTGGAATAGAAGGGAGAACTGATAGAGGTACTCAAAGTACCCTCCGCCACACATCGTCAGGTGGCTTGCGGAGTATAGATGTAGATGTACATGGATGGCCGGAAGCGGGTTTGAACCGTCGTCCTCTCGAATACGAGTCCAGTGTGCTAACCACTGCGCTTCCTCGCTCGTTGTTATTATGTTTACTTTTCTATAGCGTTGTCAACTGTGGGATGTATGTGTGTGACGTCTATGGTCAAAGGTTGTCCCCCCCTCCCCCTCTCTCTCTCTCTTTATGTGTGTGTTTCATGTCTTTGGCAACCTTTTGAAGTGAATCGTTGTTGTGCCTTTTTTGTTAACTTCCAGCTCATGGTTTCTGTTACGGATTTTAAGGCGAGACTTATCTTGAATTATGATGAATTATCTACTGTGATTCCTCTATATGCTAGTGGGGCCATGGCTGTTTTGTTTAAACATATCTTCCAAATGTGAAATGATTAACATCTAAACTTATTTAAATATTCTGTAATATTACTAATATATTAGGATTAGAGATTTAGAATAAGCGAATGACTCCGTACGTGTCCTACTCCTCTTGTGTATTCTTATGTTCGAAATAGTAAAATCATTTTAGACTACATTAAACAACCGTTGTCTTGTGGTTACTTGGGAGCAGCAGTAACTAAGACCAAATCTCAATCTGAACATCCTCATTTGGGTTCTCCGTGGTTTTTCAGAATCATGCTGCTCTGGTTCTTTTAACAAGTCCAAGATTGGTTTTCTCCGCATTTTTGTCCAGATCTGCTACTGATCTGTCTCTAATGATGCTGTTGGTAAGAAGTTAGAGTCTGCCTATCTGTTTCAAATCGTAGTCGAGTCACACAATTTTAGATTTCCCGTGCCTTACCCAAATCATTTAAAGCAAATACCAGGGCATTTCTTCTCAAAGCACTATGGCTGATTCCATTGACCATTATCGTAGAGTCCATTATCGTACAGCCAGAACTTTTACTCTACTGGATATCGATGAGAAGGTAAAAGATCTCCTTGTTATGTATCTGTCACCTTGTTTGTCGCTTTTCCTCTTTTGTATAATGTTTCTGTATGTTTCATCATCTGCTCCCTGCCGCCGTTGATTAAGCAGCTGCCAGCAGCAAGTCGTATACTCCTAGCTTACTTATTTGTTACATAGTTTAGTTCTTAATTTCTTTGCGTGTTTTTGGGTACTTGCATTGTTTAATTCATAAATTTCGACCGTATTATAGTATTTGAGAGTTGTAGCATCGCGTTTTAGTACCTGAATAGTGTAAATTCGCGTAGTCGTTTGTCTTCTGTTTTTGTTTTGAACGGCCAGTGTCGGTTGGTCACAGCCAGTGTGCTCCCTTCCGCCGTTGGATAAGCAGCTGCCAGCAGCAAGTCGTAGGCCTATACTCCTAGCTCACTTATTTGTTACATAGTTTCATATAGGAGGTGTAATTTCGAGTTTTAGTTACTGTAATCGTAAATTCAAGCAGATTGTAGCGCAGTCGTTAGGCATTTGTACAGGTTAGTTCATACATTCTTTGCGTGTTTCCCTTGCGTTATCTAGGCACGGACTCGTGTTTCAGTAACTGTTGTTCAACATCGATTACAATGGACAGGGACTGTGATCGCTGTGTTCGGATGAGGGCTGAGTTGGCATCCCTTCACTCACAGCTTCAGGCGGCACTGACTTCGGTCGCACAGCTTGAGGCTGTTGCCAATGGGCACCACTGTGGGGAGCCGGACTTGGGTATCATAGGGATATCAACCTCGTCCCGTCTGTCCCCAGATCGGTCTGCCGCTGTGGTTGCCCCGGTTGCTGCCAGTAGTGGAGCTGAGCCCTCGCCTGTGGTTGTTTGGGAGGTCGTTCCAAGGCGTGGCAGGCAGCGAAAGACGTCCCCGGAGGTTGATCAGAAAGCCTCCCCGGTGCGTCTGACAAACAGGTTTCAGGTACTGTCTCTGGCTGATCCAGATACAGCTGCCTGCCCTCTTTCAGAGGATGATTCTCAGCCTTCAAGGTCCTGGCAATCGCAGAGGGTGGGCTTATTGGTAGTTGGGAGCTCCAATGTTAGGCGCGTAATGGGGCCCCTTAGGGATATGGCGGCTAAGAAGGGGAGGAAATCCAGTGTGCACTCCGTGTGCATTCCGGGTGGAGTCATTCCTGATGTGGAAAGGGTCCTTCCGGATGTCATGAAGAGCACAGGGTGCAGCCAGCTGCAGGTGGTGGCACATGTCGGCACTAATGACGTGTGTCGCTTTGGATCTGAGGAAACTTTCTCTGGATTCCAGCGGCTATCTAATTTGGTGAAGGTTGCTGGTTTGCTTACGAGGTGAAGGCAGAGCTCACCATCTGCAGCATCGTTGAGCCGGGTGGAGGGTCTGAATCAGAGGCTCAGACGGTTTTGCGACCGTGTTGGCTGCAGATTCCTTGACTTGCGCCATAGGGTGGTGGGGTTTCGGGTTCTGCTGAATAGGTCAGGAGTTCACTACACTCAGCTGACTGCTACACGGGTAGCGGAGGCTGTGTGGCGTGGACTGGGCGGTTTTTTAGGTTAGAAGGCCTCGGGAAAGTACGGGGTGGGCTGCAATCTCAAAGGGTGCATGGCAAATATAGGACGTGCTTGGATCAAGTAATTGTCGGAATTATAGTTGTAAATTATTGTAGTTGTGCTGGGAAAGTCCCTGAGCTTCAAGCGCTAATAGAAAGCACAGAAGCTGAAATCGTTATAGGTACAGAAAGCTGGCTAAAGCCTGAAATAAGTTCTGCAGAATTTTTTACGAAGTCTCAGACGGTGTTCAGGAAAGATAGATTAGGCAGAATTGGTGGTGAAGTGTTTGTGTCTGTCAGTAGTGGTTTATCTTGTAGTGAAGTCGAAGTAGATACTCCGTGCGAATTGGTATGGGTGGAGGTTATACTTAACGGCCGACCTAAGTTAATAATTGGCTCCTTCCACCGGCCCCCAGACTCCGATGATATAGTTGCTGAACAGTTCAGAGAAAATTTGAGTCTCGTAAAAAATAAATACTCCACTCATACGGTTATAGTTGGTGGGGACTTCAACCTTCCCTTGATATGTTGGCAAAAATACTTGTTCAAAACTGGTGGTAGGCAGAAAACATCTTCCGAGATTGTCCTAAATGCTTTCTCCGAAAATTATTTCGAGCAGTTAGTCATAGCTAACACTTGGTTCAAGAATCATAAAAGAAGGTTGTATACCTGGAAGAATCCTGGAGATACTAATAGGTATCAGATAGATTATATAATGGTAAGACAGAGATTTAGGAACCAGGTTTTAAATTGTAAGACATTTCCAGGGGCAGATGTGGATTCTGACCACAATCTATTGGTTATGAACTGCAGATTGAAACTGAAGAAACTGCAAAAAGGTGGGAATTTAAGGAGATGGGACCTGGATAAACTGAAAGAACCAGAGGTTGTAGAGTGTTTCAGGGAGAGCATAAGGGAACAATTGACAGGAATGGGGGAAAGAAATACAGTAGAAGAAGAATGGTTAGCTCTGAGGGATGAAGTAGTGAAGGCAGCAGAGGATCAAGTAGGTAAAAAGACGAGGGCTTATAGAAATCCTTGGGTAACAGAAGAAATATTGAATTTAATTGATGAAAGGAGAAAATACAAAAATGCAGTAAATGAAGCAGGCAAAAGGGAATACAAACGTCTCAAAAATGAGATCGACAGAAAGTGCAAAATGGCTAAGCAGGGATGGCTAGAGGACAAATGTAAGGATGTAGAGGCTTGTCTCACTAGGGGTAAGATAGATACTGCCTACAGGAAAATTAAAGAGACCTTTGGAGAGAAGAGAACCACTTGTATGAATATCAAGAGCTCAGATGGAAACCCAGTTCTAAGCAAAGAAGGGAAGGCAGAAAGGTGGAAGGAGTATATAGAGGGTTTATACAAGGGTGATGTACTTGAGGACAATATTATGGAAATGGAAGAGGATGTAGATGAAGATGAAATGGGGGATAAGATACTGCGTGAAGAGTTTGACAGAGCACTGAAAGACCTGAGTCGAAACAAGGCCCCGGGAGTAGACAACATTCCATTAGAACTACTGATGGCCTTGGGAGAGCCAGTCATGACAAAACTCTACCATCTGGTGAGCAAGATGTATGAGACAAGCGAAATACCCACAGACTTCAAGAAGAATATAATAATTCCAATCCCAAAGAAGGCAGGTGTTGACAGATGTGAAAATTACCGAACTATCAGTTTAATAAGTCACAGCTGCAAAATACTAACGCGAATTCTTTACAGACGAATGGAAAAACTGGTAGAAGCGGACCTCGGGGAAGATCAGTTTGGATTCCGTAGAAATGTTGGAACACGAGAGGCAATACTAACCTTACGACTTATCTTAGAAGAAAGATTAGGAAAAGGCAAACCTACATTTCTAGCATTTGTAGACTTAGAGAAAGCTTTTGACAACGTTAACTGGAATACTCTCTTTCAAATTCTGAAGGTGGCAGGGGTAAAATACAGGGAGCGAAAGGCTATTTACAATTTGTACAGAAACCAGATGGCAGTTATAAGAGTCGAGGGGCATGAAAGGGAAGCAGTGGTTGGGAAAGGAGTGAGACAGGGTTGTAGCCTGTCCCCGATGTTATTCAATCTGTATATTGAGCAAGCAGTAAAGGAAACAAAAGAAAAATTCGGAGTAGGTATTAAAATTCATGGAGAAGAAGTAAAAACTTTGAGGTTCGCCGATGACATTGTAATTCTGTCAGAGACAGCAAAGGACTTGGAAGAGCAGTTGAACGGAATGGACAGTGTCTTGAAAAGAGGATATAAGATGAACATCAACAAAAGCAAAACGAGGATAATGGAATGTAGTCAAATTAAATCGGGTGATGCTGAGGGGATTAGATTAGGAAATGAGACACTTAAAGTAGTAAAGGAGTTTTGCTATTTAGGGAGTAAAATAACTGATGATGGTCGAAGTAGGGAGGATATAAAATGTAGACTGGCAATGGCAAGGAAATCTTTTCTGAAGAAGAGAAATTTGTTAACATCGAGTATAGATTTAAGTGTCGGGAAGTCGTTTCTGAAAGTATTTGTATGGAGTGTAGCCATGTATGGAAGTGAAACATGGACGATAACCAGTTTGGACAAGAAGAGAATAGAAGCTTTCGAAATGTGGTGCTACAGAAGAATGCTGAAGATAAGGTGGGTAGATCACGTAACTAATGAGGAGGTATTGAATAGGATTGGGGAGAAGAGAAGTTTGTGGCACAACTTGACTAGAAGAAGGGATCGGTTGGTAGGACATGTTTTAAGGCATCAAGGGATCACAAATTTAGCATTGGAGGGCAGCGTGGAGGGTAAAAATCGTAGAGGGAGACCAAGAGATCAATACACTAAGCAGATTCAGAAGGATGTAGGTTGCAGTAGGTACTGGGAGATGAAGAAGCTTGCACAGGATAGAGTAACATGGAGAGCTGCATCAAACCAGTCTCAGGACTGAAGACCACAACAACAACAACAGTCCACGAACCCACGCGAATTGTAAATGGTTGCGAAAACACACTTGATCTCTTAGCCACAAACAATCCAGAGCTAATAGAGAGCATCATGACTGATACAGGGATTAGTGATCACAAGGTCGTTGTAGCTAGGCTCAATACCGTTTCTTCCAAATCCACCAGAAATAAACGCAAAATAATTTTATTTAAAAAAGCGGATAAGGAGTCACTAGAAGCCTTCCTACGAGACAATCTCCATTCCTCCCGAACTGACTATGCAAATGTAGACGAGATGTGGCTCAAATTCAAAGATATAGTAGCAACAGCAGTTGAGAGATTCATACCTCATAAATTGGTAAGAGATGGAACTGATCCCCCATGGTACACGAAACAGGTACGAACGCTGTTGCAGAGGCAACGGAAAAAGCATGCGAAGTTCAGAAGAACGCGAAATCCCGAAGGTTGGCTAAATTTTACGGACGCGCGAAATTTGGCACAGACTTCAATGCGAGGTGCCTTTAATAGGTTCCACAACGAAACATTGTCTCGAAATTTGGTACAAAATCCGAAGAAATTCTGGTCGTATGTAAAGTACACAAGCGGCAAGACGCACTCAATACCTACGCTGCGCAGTGCCGATGGTACTGTTACCGACGACTGTGCCGCTAAAGCAGAGTTATTGAACGCAGTTTTCCGAAATTCCTTCACCAGGGAAGACGAATGGAATATTCTAGAATTTGAAACACGAACAGCTGCTAGAATGAGTGTCGTAGAAGTAGATACCTTAGGGGTTGCGAAGCAACTCAAATCGCTTGATACGGGCAAGTCTTCAGGTCCAGATTATATACCGATTAGGTTCCTTTCAGATTACGCTGATACAATAGCTCCCTACTTAGCAATCATATACAATCGCTCGCTCACCGATAGATCTGTACCTACAGATTGGAAAATTGCGCAGGTCGCACCAGTGTTTAAGAAGGGTAGTAGGAGTAATCCATCGAACTACAGACCTATATCATTGACGTCGGTTTGCAGTAGGGTTTTGGAACATATACTGTATTCAAACATTATGAATCACCTCGAAGGGAACGATCTATTGATACGTAATCAGCATGGTTTCAGAAAACATCGTTCTTGTGCAACGCAGCTAGCTCTTTATTCGCACGAAGTAATGGCCGCTATCGACAGGAGATCTCAAGTTGATTCCGTATTTCTAGATTACCGGAAAGCTTTTGACACCGTTCCTCACAAGCGACTTCTAATCAAACTGCGGGCCTACGGGGTATCGTCTCAGCTGTGCGACTGGATTCGTGATTTCCTGTCAGGAAGGTCGCAGTTCGTAGTAATAGACGGCAAATCATCGAGTAAAACTGAAGTGATATCAGGTGTTCCCCAGGGAAGCGTCCTGGGACCTCTGCTGTTCCTGATCTATATAAATGACCTGGGTGACAATCTGAGCAGTTCTCTTAGGTTGTTCGCAGATGATGCTGTAATTTACCGTCTAGTAAGGTCATCCGAAGACCAGTATCAGTTGCAAAGCGATTTAGAAAAGATTACTGTATGGTGTGGCAGGTGGCAGCTGACAAATAACGAAAAGTGTGAGGTGATCCACATGAGTTCCAAAAGAAATCCGTAGGAATTCGATTACTCGATAAATAGTACAATTCTCAAGGCTGTCAATTCAACTAAGTACCTGGGTGTTAAAATGACGAACAACTTCAGTTGGAAAGACCACATAGATAATATTATGGGGGAGGCGAGCCAAAGGTTGCGTTTCATTGGCAGGACACTTAGAAGATGCAACAAGTCCACTAAAGAGACAGCTTACACTACACTCGTTCGTCCTTCGTTAGAATATTGCTGCGTGGTGTGGGATCCTTACCAGGTGGGATTGATCACGTAATAGGGGAGAGAGTGTGGCAGATATGATACGCGAGTTGGGATGGAAGTCATTAAAGCAAAGACTTTTTCGTCGCGGCGAGATCTATTTACGAAATTTCAGTCACCAACTTTCTCTTCCGAATGCGAAAATATTTTGTTGAGCCCAACCTACATAGGTAGGAATGATCATCAAAATAAGAGAAATCAGAGCTCGAACAGAAAGGTTTAGGTGTTCGTTTTTCACGCGCGCTGTTCGGGAGTGGAATGGTAGGGAGATAGTATGATTGTGGTTCGATGAACCCTCTGCCAAGCACTTAAATGTGAATTGCAGAGTAATCATGTAGATGTAGATGCAGATGTGACCATAGAGTGATGACTGTAGCATGAAGCAGAGGTTTTCGACTTGATAGCTGGCTCCACAGACTAGAGCCTATTTCTTTGCATAGTGATGTTGAAGGTCTTTGGGCTGCTTGTCCTCTGGAATACAGGAGTTGGAAAAAATATATAAACACTGCGAGAAATGCATGTTGGAACATAAATGCAGATCTGGCCAATCCTACGGGTTGCGCTGTTGTATTCCACCACGAACGGCACCTGTGCAATGTCCTTAATACAATGCAAATGTCAGTCGTGGTCAGAACAGTGTTCCTTGTAGCAGTGAAGGCAGCGTGTCGGAGCTAAGGCATTCGAACTTTAACAAATTGTTGGTGCTCGTATTGCAGTTGCTGAACTGAATGTCACACTCGCGAACTCTGTCAGCAAACATGAAGGGAGCTCCATAAGCATGGAATTGCAGGACGAGCTGGAATTCCAAAACCACTCATCATTTGTGGAAATACCCGTAACCGGAAAACGAGCTGCCGAAGCCATAAAACCAGAACAAGGAAGCAATGGAAGAATGTCGTTTGGTTGGATGAATCTTGGTTAACACTGTTTCCAATTTCTGACCTTCCCAAGAGCGAAACATTAGGGGTGTTCCGTGTTGATCTGGGCAGCCATATGACGGTATTCCGTGGACGACCTCGTTAGTGTGCATGAGGAAGGACCTGATCAGACAAAATTGTCACATAGTCCTTGGCAATGTCTACTAGCACGCGCAAGAGCAACAGTGTAGCGGACCTGCACGCGCCTATGTGTCTCATCACAGTTTGTCTAAGCACAGGTAGATTTTTAAAGTAGTCAACGAAGGCAGGCAGGTAGGACCAAGGATGTTAATGAACTGGGGAGGGAGATGAGTGTTGTCTTAGAGGGAACCTTTGCCATTTTATTCACGAAGGTGGTTATTTCGCACCCCTCCGTTATCGCTCCACAGAAGGGCTGAAGAAACATATGAAACGTCCCCTTTGGAAAATTAGGAATGACTGTGCTAATAAAACCTCTTACGTTATTTGATTTTCAAACAGCTAAGCAAAACTGAACGAAATCAGACATTTCTCTGTTTACTTATTCTGATCAACACTAAACTGACACAATATTTTTAGCGCAGCGCAATCTGACTTTCAATAATCCCCACAAAAGAATGGCCCTGTCTAACAATAACCTATACCTTTCATGAATCACTTACCTCACAAAAACCTTCGTTACTCGAACTACTGCAATACAGCGAGCGCCAATACTGCCAGCTAAATAAAAGATTGTAACTACTGAAGGCACTAACTACTGTAATTTGTAAAATTTTTGTGGGGAGCATGGGGGCTATGTAAGTAGGCTATTTAGGTTTTTATGTTGGTAACGCCACGTAGCGCTCTGTATGAAAATCACTGACTGTGCTGTGTGCAGTCTGTGGCTAGTTGGCATTGTTGGAATATTCGCTATTGTAGTGTTGTCCAGTTAGATGTGAACAGCGCGTAGCATTGCGCAGTTGGAGGTGAGCCGCCAGCAGTAGTGGATGTGGGGAGAGAGATGGCAAAATTTTGAGAGCGGACGATCTGGACGTGTGTCCATCAGAAAGAGTAAATTTGTAGTACTGGATATCATGTACTGATATATATGACTTTTGAACATTATTAAGGTAAATACATTGTTTGTTCTCAAACAAAATCTTTCATTTGCTAACTATGCCTGTCAGTAGTTAGTGCCTTCAGTAGTTAGAATCTTTTATTTAGCTGGCAGTATTGGCGCTCTCTGTATTGCAGTAGTTCGAGTAACGAAGATTTTTGTGAGGTAAGTGTTTCATGAAAGGTATAGATTATTGTTAGTCAGGGCCATTCTCTTGTGGGGATTATTGAAAGTCAGATTGCGTTGCGCTAAGAATATTGTGTGTCAGTTTAGTGTTGATCAGAATAAGTAAAGAGATAAATGTCTGAGTACGTTCAGTTTTGCTCAGCTGTTTGAATATCAAATAACGTAAGAGGTTTTATCAGCACAGTCATTAATAATTTTCCAAAGGGGACATTTCACATTAGCACTCTTTGTTGCTTCAGATCGCGTTCAAATTTCATCGAATAGTTTTGAACGATTCCTGGTGGTTCCACCCTGTACAGAAGAGCAATAACTGCAGTCGCATTGCACTCCAAAGTGGTGCGATCACGTTAGGTGGGATTGATGGTTCTCGATGTCCTTAGAGAAGGCTGAATCGTCCGGGGTTGTCAGCAGTGTCGAAGGTCGTCAAAGACGTCGTCCTTTTGCCCATCGCACTTAGAACTCTCGTTTCTGATCGCGAAATGTGTGGGAATCAATGGTCCAAGAAAGGGGTACTTTCATTGACGCTCCCGTTACACCACCCTTTGAGGCCTTTTCGTTTCGATTCTGAGCAGCGACATGTCTGAAATGTTTTCCCCGTCAACCCATAAGAAACCCGCGTCATTTCTATGGTGGGCGTCGCGGTTCTGACCACAGTTTGTAACGCAGCAACCACGTTACGTAGTACTGTATAGATATACCCACTCTATTTTGTAGTTTTATTTAATGGCTTCAATAGTAATTTTAATAATAATAACGTAAGGACTTTACCTAAATTTAAACCAAAGTAATACACGCCACCAATAAGGCGACGCGAATTAATATTTTTCGTTATTAATCAAACTAAATGTAAATGAGAGTATGCAGAAGGCAGTGGGCAGGCATGCGTCAAACGATCAGTATAGAAGCGAGAAGGCGCACTGGTTGACGTGGCCGGATGTAGATGGGAGTGCCAGTTGTGCGGGACAATTATAGGTTTCTAGTACTTCCTAGAACAATTTCAGCCTAATAATACCGTCCCAGTATCAGAAATAACCCTTCAGGTTAAGAAAGACATGTTTCAAATGTAATCTAAAGCATATAATTGAGGACAGAGCTTAAGAAAACGATCTCCTCTCTTACGTGCTATTTTCTTTCATTAACTTATAAAATGAGTAACGGCTTGATTACTCATCGGCGCGGCGGGAAGAATAAAGTGGAGGGGAACGCTAGTTTTGGCGTTCTCGCTCTCGAGAATCGCTCTGAGTCCTTCATGATGGACAGACCCATATCTGACCGTTCCGATGAAATGTTGACTTTATTGGGTCAGTAAGTACCTTTACAGTACATGTGGCTTTCCAGGCTCTGCTCTGTGTCAGGAATAGCAGTTGAGTAGTGACAGGTTATTCCGCAATTCAATACGCCAGTAAAAGCGTACGTGGGGCAGTGATTTGGATTGTATGATACAAAGTCTCATTGGAACTGTAATGAACTTTAGAACAACGGCAGAACCGCGCATCGCAATCAAGGTGCAGTCTCATACACATGGGAAAAGATTACTTGCATGGCTCGGCGCTGGTGTGAATTTCCGATAAGTCTTCAGGGTTTTACTGTACGCAAGATGACCGTAGAGCCAACTGCAGTTAAACGAATCTAAATTCATTGGGTAATGTGGTAAGGTTCAGGCGAGCGAGTATTTGTTGTAGTTGCATCATTAGAAGTCCCACCTGGCAGTGCAAAATTGATTGTGCAACCGGTATTTAAATTCTAGGTACGTAAAGAGAAGACATATTGTTCTAGAAGGGGCTAACGTGTATTGCATTGTTCTGAAGGATAGAGCCTGATTCATTGTGAATATAATTTATGAACATAAATGAGAGGTTTGTCATCATAAGGCTCGTAAGGGAAAACGTCAGCCTGATACTCTGGCATTTGTGTGCTCTCTGATTAACTACATATGCCAAACATTACTGTAATAGCAATCCCTTGCAGTTGTAACATGTACTTTATTGGAGGACACTGCATCTCGGAATTATACGTAGGTTGGAGCTTAAATAGTGGCAACACTGCTGTGGAGACACAATGCAATAGAATCTACAATTATTGCCGCTGATAGCACACGTTGTTGACATACCTACCGTACCTCCGAGCAAATGGACTCGCCCGTCCCACGTCACCGACGTGCGCACAATCGAGAGAAACACAGTCACTTGTGAGCGAGCGGCCTAACGTATCGGTGTCACTATGTTTTCTAAATAGGAACAACGGAGCTGGATCAAGACTGAATGTTGCCAGAGGTCGTACAGCACGACAGTGTCATCAAGGTCTCCAAGAGGCGCGCGAGGAATCGTCATTGCCGTACAGAACATCGGCACGTTGGGTAAAAGCCTGCAACGAAGGTCGGAAAACTTTGGCAGACATGCATCGGGCAGGTCGCCCTACCATCTCTGAAGAGGACGTGCATGCTGTTGCCGCGTTAGTGGACAGTGATCGACGCCATACGATTCGTGAGCTCGCCCACGAAACCGGATTAGCGCATACGACTGTGCTTCGCATCCTGAAGGAACGCCTGGGTATGCGAAAAATTGCATCACGTTGGGTTCCGCAAGACTTGACGGAAATACAGAAATGGTTGCGTTACGACGCTGCTCGGACGCACTAGGAACGCTTGAGCGCGAAGGAGAGTCTTTCTTACGCCGTATCGTAACACTGGATGAGACATGGGCCACATCGTACGAGCCGAAACTCAAACGCCAATCCAACGAATGGCGTCATTATGGGTAGCCGCCAAAGTGAAAGTGCGTCGGAACCACAGTATGGTGAAAGTTATGGTTATTCTCGTGTACGACTGTGATGGTGTTATCCTAACGCATTACATTCCTCCACGGAAGACCGTCAATGCACAGTATTACTGTTCATTTTTGGAGCATCACCTGCGACCAGCTTTGCGAAAGAAGCGGCGACAATTTCTGCGCAACCCACCCATCATTTTGCACGACAATGCGCAAGCTGTGGCAGCTCTGTTCGGTCGATGGGACTGGGGAGTACTGTACCATCCACCATACTCCCCGGACTTAAGTCCTTGTGACTTTGATTTGATTCCGAAGATGAAGGAATCACTTCGTGGCATTTGCTTCAGAACTGTTCCAGAGATTCGACAGACAGTAGACCGCTCCATTCGCACCATCAACAGAACAGGCTCTGCTATCGGTATACTACGCTTTCAACATCGCTGGCAAAGGGTTCTGCACAACGCTGGTGACTACTTCGAAGGACAGTAACAGGTGCAAATTTGTAACTCTTTTGTATTAGTTGTGAATAAACAGTTGCCACTATTTAAGTTCCAACCCTCGTATTTTATTTTTCACGGTCGGTCCGTGTTCTTAATGCTGCAACATCCTTTTTCATTACAATATTACTTGGTTGATTTGTTGCTTCCCAAGATTACTTCCAGTGAGTAGCATCAAGAGCGGGAGAGCAGGACTATCTTTGAGAGCCAAACATATTCTAGAAATATAAAGGTCGTGGTCTGTGGTGCTTACGATACGTAACAAACGTTAGGTGAACGTTGGCCCGCTTCGAGCCCGATTGAATACAATTATGTGGTACCAACATGACTAACCACTGGCACAGATACATTAATATTACTCATATCACATTTCAGCATTCGGTTTAGTCATAATGGTAGTCAGGTGGAATAAATCTCAGAGTAATATACACTACTAGCCATTAAAATTGCTACACCGAGAACAATTGCAGATGATAAACGGGTATTCATTGGACAAATATATTATACTAGAACTGACATATGATTATATTTTCACTCAGTTTGGGTGCATAGATCCTGAGAAATCAGTACCCAGAACAAACACCTCTGGCCGTAATAAAGGCCTTGATACGCCTGGGCATTGAGTCAAACAGAGCTTGGATGGCGTGTACAGGTACAATTGCCCATGCAGCTTCAATACGATACCACATTTCATCAAGAGTAGTGACTGGCGTATTGTGACGAGCCAGTTGCTCGGCCACCATTGACCAGACGTTTTCAATTGGTGAAAGATCTGCACAATGTGCTGGCCAGAGCAGCAGACGAACATCCAGAAAGTCCCGTACAGGACCTGAAACTTGCGGTCGTGCATTATCCTGCTGAAATGTAGGGTTTCGCAGGGATCGAATGAAGGTTAGAGCCACGGGTCGTAACACATCTGAAATGTAACGTCCACTGTTCAAAGTCCCGTCAGTGCGAACAAGAGGTGACCGAGACGTGTAACCAATGGCACCCCATACCATCAAGCCGGGTGATACGCCAATATGGCGATGACGAATACACGCTTTCAATGTGCGTTCACAACTATGTCGCCAAACACGGATGCGACCATCATGATGCTGTAAACAGAACCTGGATTCATCCGAAAAAATGACGTTTTGCCATTCGTGCACCAAGGTTCGTCGTTGAGTACACCATCACAGGCGCTCCTGTCTGTGATGCAGCGTCAAGGGTAACCGCAGCCATGGTCTCCGAGCTGATAGTCCATGCTGCTGCAAACGTCGTCGAACTGTTCGTGCAGATGGTTGTTGTCTTGCAAACGTCCCCATCTGTTGACTCAGGAATCGAGACGAGGCTGCACGATCCGTTACAGCCATGGAGATAAGATGCCTGTCACCTCGACTGCTAGTGATACGAGGCCGTTGGGATCCAGCACGGCGTTACGTATTACCCTCCTGAACCCACCGATTCCATATTCTGCTAACAGTCATTGGATCTCAACCATCGCGAGTAGCAATGTCGCGATACGATAAACCGCAATCACGATAGGCTACAATGCGACCTTTATCAAAGTCGGAAACGTGATGGTACGCATTTCTCCTCTTTACACCAGACATCACAACAACGTTTCACCAGCAACGCTGGTCAACTGCTGTTTGTGTATGAGAAATCGGTTGGAAACTTTCCTCATGTCAGCACGTTGTAGGTGTCGCCACCGGCCTCAACCTTGTGTGAATGCTCTGCAAAGCTAATCATTTGCATATCACAGCATCTTCTTCCTGTCGGTTAAATTTAGCGTCTGTAGCACGTCATCTTGGTGGTGTAGCAATTTTAATGGCCAGTAGTGTAGATCGCAGACAAACAACGGTTTCGCAGCACCCTACTAATCGGAGACTATTTCAGCGTTTAGTTGCTGGTTGTCAATTCGATTATATTTTTCCCAACACAGTACGCTCGCGGTGAACAGTATCGTGTTTGAATACACGATCTGCAACTGTCGCCGTGTAGTGAAACTGTTTCATCTTATTAATAATTTTACTTTTACGACCTAGTAGGTATAATCTATTTTTAGAGTCTTCGAGGTCTTCTCGCAGGAATCGTTTTGTCTGTAACAAAATTAAGTTACAAATTTCACGATCATTGATCGTCGTTTACTTTTTGTTGTTGGAATTGCAGGTGCTTGATACTTTGCGTTACCCGTGAAACGTTTGGTAAAATTTTTAGATGTTACGGCTATGCTGGATATAACCGTCCTAAATATCCTTGGCGTCGTTAGGGATAATCTAGTGCCTGGGCGCATGTCGGTTTTTACGACCTCAGGGCGACCGACTTGGAGCCGAAAGTGGCTCGGCCGCGTCGTGTTACTCGGAGACGCCGCTCTCCCCAAGTCCCGGCCGCTTATTATTGCTGTGCTCACTGCTTTTATGGCTACTGTTTCAGTAGTATTTTGTTTCCAGTCGGACAGTTTATTGCTTACTTAGAATGATTCTGAACCAGTTTCCAGCAAAGCTTCACAAAAATCATATACAAAGCAGAAAAGAAAATTACGAAAATCCAGCCTCATCCGCTGCAGTAATTACACATTGAGCACTGCGAATATAAAGGGTTAGGCTACGGACACGGATAGCTCCAATGAGTGTAGCTCCTGTGTTGAAGTGTTTCGTCTGATACGTACACTATGTGATCAAAATTATCCGGACACGTGGCTGAAAATTACTTACAAGTTCGTGGCGCCCTCCATCGGTAATGCTGGAATTCAATATTGTGTTGGCCCACCCTTTGCCTTGATGACAGCTTCCAGTCTTGCAAGCATACGTTCAATCAGGTGCTGGAAGGTTTCTTGGGGAATGGCAGCCCATTCTTCACGGAGTGCTGCACTGAGGAAAGGTATACAGGGTGTTACAAAAAAGTACGGCCAAACTGTCAGTAAACATTCCTCACACACAAATAAAGAAAAGATGTTATGTGGACATGTGTCCGGAAACGCTTAATTTCCATGTTAGAGCTCATTTTAGTTTCGTCAGTATGTACTGTACTTTCTCGATTCACCGCCAGTTGGCCCAATTGAAGGAAGGTAATATTGACTTCGGTGCTTGTGTTGACATGCGACTCATTGCTCTACAGTACTAGCATCAAGTACATCAGTACGTAGCACCAACAGGTTAGTGTTCATCACGAAAGTGGTTTTGCAGTCAGTGCAATGTTTACAAATGCGGAGTTGGCAGATGCCCATTTGATGTATGGATTAGCACGGGGCAATAGCCGGGCCGCGGTACGTTTGTATCGAGACAGATTTCCAGAACGAAGGTGTCCCGACAGGATGACGTTCGAAGCAATTGATCGGCGTCTTAGGGAGCACGGAACATTCCAGCCTATGACTCGCGACTGGGGAAGACCTAGAACGACGTGCAGTTGACGATAACCCTAATGTTAGCGTCAGAGAAGTTGCTGCTGTACAAGGTAACGTTGACCACGCCACTGCATGGAGAGTGCTACGGGAGAACCAGTTGTTTCCGTACCATGTACAGCCTGTGCAGGCACTATCAGCAGCTGACTGGCCTCCACGGGTACACTTCTGCGAATGGTTCATCCAACAATGTGTCAATCCTCATTTCAGTGCAAATGTTCTCTTTACGGATGAGGCTTCATTCCAACGTGATCAAATTGTAAATTTTCACAATCAACATGTGTGGGCTGACGAGAATCCGCACGCAATTGTGCAATCACGTCATCAACACAGATCTTCTGTGAACGTTTGGGCAGGCATTGTTGGTGATGTCTTGATTGGGCCTCATGTTCTTCCACCTACGCTCAATGGAGCACGTTATCATGATTTCATACAGGATACTCTACCTGTGCTGCTAGAACACGTGCCTTTACAAGTACGACACAACATGTGGTTCATGCACGATGGAGCTCCTGCACATTTCAGTCGAAGTGTTCGTACGCTTCTCAACAACAGATTCGGCCGGGGTCAGGGATTTTCTTTGCCTCGTGATGACTGGGTGTTGTGTGATGTCCTTAGGTTAGTTAGGTTTAAGTAGTTCTAAGTTCTAGGGGACTGATGACCATAGATGTTAAGTCCCATAGTGCTCAGAGCCATTTTTGAACAGATTCGGTGACCGATGGATTGGTAGAGGCGGACCAGTTCCATGGCCTCCACGCTCTCCTGACCTCAACCCTCTTGACTTTCATTTATGGGGGCATTTGAAAGCTCTTGTCTACGCAACCCCGGTTCCAAATGTAGAGACTCTTCGTGCTCGTATTGTGGGCGGCTGTGATACAATACGCCATTCTCCAGGGCTGCATCAGCGCATCAGGGATTCCATGCGACGGAGGGTGGATGCATGTATCCTCGCTAACGGAGGACATTTTGAACATTTCCTGTAACAAAGTGTTTGAAGTCACGCTGGCACGTTCTGTTGCTGTGTGTTTCCATTCCATGATTAATGTGATTTGAAGAGAAGTAATAAAATGAGCTCTAAAATGGAAAGTAAGCGTTTCCGGACACGTGTCCACATACCATATTTTCTTTCTTTGTGTGTGAGGAATGTTTCCTGAAAGTTTGGCCGTACCTTTTTGTAACACCCTGTAGATGTCGGTCGGTGAGGCCTGGCACTATGTCGGCGTTCCAAAACATCCCAAAGCTGTTCTATAGGATTCAGGTCAGGACTCTGTGCAGGCCAGTCCATTACAGGGATGTTATTGTCGTGTAACAACTCCGCCACAGGCCGTGCATTATGAAAAGGTGCTCGATAGAGTTGAAAGACGCAATCACCATCCCCGAATTGCTCTTCAACAGTGGGAAGCAAGAAGGTGCTTAAAACATCGATGTAGGCCTGTGCTGTGATAGTGTCACGCGAAACAACACGAGGTGCAGCCCCCTCCACTAAAAACACGACCACACCATAGCACCACCGTCTCCGAATTTTACTGTTGACACTACACACGCTGGCAGATGGCGTTCACCGGGCATTCGCCGTACCCACACCCTGTCATCGGATCGCCACTATGTGTACCGTAATTCTTCACTCCACACAACGTTTTTCCACAGTTCAATCACCCAATATTTACGTTCCTTACACCACGCGAGGCGTCGTTTGGCATTTACCGGCGTGATGTGTGGCTTATGAGCAGCCGCTCGACCATGAAATCCAAGTTTTCTCACCTCCCTCCTAACTGTCTTATTACTTGCAGTGGATCCTGATGCAGTCTGGAATTCCTGTGTGATGATCTGGATAGATGTGTGCCTATTGTTCATTACGACCCTCTTCAACTGTCGGCGGTCTCTGTCAATCAACAGACGAGCTCGGCCCGTACGCTTTTGTACTGTACGTGTCCCTTCACGTTTCCACTTCACTATCACATCAGAAACATTGGCCCTAGAGATGTTTAGGAGTGTGGAAATGTCGCGTACAGACGTATGACACAAGTGACACCCAAGCACCTGACCACGTTTTAAGTCCGTGAGTTCCGCAGGGCGCCCCATCCTGCTCTCTCGCTACGTCTAATGTCTACTGAAGTCGCTGATGTGGAGTACCTGGCAGTAGGTGGCAGCACAATGCACCTAATATGAAAAACGTATGTTTTTGGGGGTGTCCGGACACTTTTGATCACATAGTGTAGTTTGGCCAGTCACACATATGGAATGGAGTCTGATTTTTATGTTCACATATCACAATGACATTGCTGTACGGTGAGTACCTCGATTCGGGATAACTCGCCGCCAGAGTCAACTGATGTTGGTAATACAGTGCTGATAACAGGCCTCACCAAGCATTTTAACACCGGTTGGACGTGCCACTGTGCAGCGAATCAGCCGCCCATTACATTCCGGAGAATAGCTGATGGTATAGGGGACACTGTCCCACGCATTTACGAGGCGTGTCCAAAAAGTAAAGAGGACTCTGTAATTTCGAGAGTTCTTATATGTCCGATAAGGGTGATTTTTTTCGTTGTTATCTTTGCTAGCATGTCGGAAAAGTATTTGTACAGCGTTAGCCATATCGGGTTTTCAGCCAGGTGTCCGAATACTTTTGATCACATAGTGTATTTCGTTTTCCGTGCGACAGTAGCTCCCTCACTCCAATCCAGTGGCTGCCTCTTTCAACTCAAATACAGCGTAAGCAGTCACTAAATTTCAACTTGTAAAGTTTGTAAACAGTAAATTCGTAAAACTGAAACGCAATGCTTTTAGCGAAAGTATACACTGAATATGCAGAGGACTGCAGATATTTCGAGATCATTGGTTTCGTGGGAGCAATATATCTGCGCTAAACTCAGGAACTGCTACCTGACGATGTAGAAAAGGCTCCGAGACTCGTCGTAAATAAAATACTTAAAATTTAGTGATAGATTAGATTGTGTTTTGATTTACACTGGCCACATTGGTTTTATTTATGTTTTAAATAGCCTAACTAACATGTATATACGTAAATCTAATTCAACTGCCCACGGGTGAACAGCTGGGAACACATTTCTTGCACGGAGTTTCAACAGCGTCTTCTTAATTAAGTACACACTGTTTTAAGTTCCATCAAGACTGAATTTCTTTGCATCTCTCACATGTCGGGAATTAACTTGTGAGCCTATCTCATAATGCAGAATGTTTAATGTTCAGTCACGTTATTATGGCCACGTGCTCTTGTCGAGAATGACTACCACGAGCAGTCAACATGTAGCAGCTACACATATTACGACCGAGCAGTGTTCAGACGGCTTCCTGGAGGCATGCTGTCAACAGTAAGGGTGTGAGGCAGAGGTTCGCACAGCAGACACACGATCGAACGGATGTCACAGGTGTATAGGTAAGCCAGTTTTCTGGCCCGAGGTCTTTCTGCATCAATTTTCGGACACTGATACCGATGAAATGGCTGCAGCGTATGCTGAAAGACTGCATTGTCCTTAGTGAAGGCAATCACCGTATACGAGCAGGCGTGATTCACGAGTATGTTGTTGTTGTGGTCTTCAGTCCTGAGACTGGTTAGATACAGCTCTCCATGCTACTCTATCCTGTGCAAGCTTCTTCATCTCCCAGTACTTACTGCAACCTACATCCTTCTGAATCTGCTTAGTGTATTCATCTCTTGGCCTCCCTCTCAGATTTTTACCCTCCACGCTGCCCTGCAATGCTAAATTTGTGAACTCCTGATGCCTCAGAACATGTCCTACCAACCAGTCCCTTCTTCTTGTCAAGTTGTGCCACAAACTCCTCTTCTCCCCAATCCTATTCAATACCTCTTCATTAGTTATGTGATGTACCCATCTAATATTCAGCGTTCTTCTGTAGCACCACATTTCGAAAGCTTCTATTCTCTTCTTGTGCAAACTATTTATGGTCCATGTTTCACTTGCATACATGACTACACTCCATAGAAATACTTTCAGAAACAACTTCCTCACACTTAAACCTATACTCGATGTTAACAAATTTCTCTTCTTCAGAAACGCTTTCCTTGCCATTGCCAGTCTACATTTTATATCCTCTGTACTTCGACCATCGTCAGTTATTTTGTTCCCCAAATAGCAAAACTCCTTTACTACTTTAAGTGTCTCATTTCCTAATCTAATTCCCTCAGCATCGCCCGACTTAATTCGACTACATTCCATTATCTTCATTTTGCTTTTGTTGATGTTCATCTTATATCCTCCTTTCAAGACACTACCCATTTCGTTCAACAGCTCTTCCAAGTCCTTTGCTGTCTCTGACAGAATTACAATGTCGTCGGCGAACCTCAAAGTTTTTATTTCTTCTCCATGGATTTTAATACCTACTCCGAATTTTTCTTTTGTTTCCTTTACTGCTTGCTCAATATACAGATTGAATAACATCGAGGAGAGGCTACAACCTTTCTCACTCCCTTCCCAACCACTGGTTCCCTTTCATGCCCCTCGACTCTTATAACAGCCATCTGGTTTCTGTACAAATTATAAATAGCCTTTCGCTCCCTGTATTTTACCCCCGCCAGCTTTAGAATTTGAAAGAGCGTATTCCAGTCAACATTGTCAAAAGCTTTCTCTAAGTCTACAAATGCTAGAAACGTTGGTTTGCCTTTCCTTAATCTATTTTCTAAGATAAGTCGTAGGGTCAGTATTGCCTCACGTGTTCCAATATTTCTACGGAATCCAAACTGATCTTCTCCGAGGTCGGCTTCTATCAGTTTTTCCATTCGTCTGTAAAGAATTCGTGTTAGTATTTTGCAGTTGTGACTTATTAAACTGATAGTTCGGTAATTTTTACATCTGTCAACACCTGCTTTCTTTGGGATTGAAATTATTATATTCTTCTCGAAGTCTGAGGGTATTTCGCCTGTCTCATACATCTTGCTCACGAGATGGTAGAGTTTTGTCAGGACTGGCTCTCCCAAGGCCGTCAGTAGTTCTAATGGAGTATGTAAGACGGACAAATCGCTCCCTTTAGATACATCGCTAGCGGCGAGATTGTGTACACGTTACGTGGCATACTTAATGAACTACGCACATATACAAACTTGTTTCGATAATACGTCTCCACAGGGCACAGTTGGCATCCCTTTGATACGCTGTTCGAAGTTACGATGTCTACGTTTCAAGTATCCAGCTTTAGAACTATGCAGGCGTATTCACTTCACAAGAACATTCACTCGCTCACATTTTTTTATGTTGATACGTCACTGCCCGATACCTAGAGGTCACACTGGCTGTGTTACATACACTTATTAGCTAGTATCAATTTTGACTAAGTGATCTCTCTCTCGCTCTCTCTCTCTCTCCCTCTCTGACACACACACACACACACACACACACACACACACACACACACACACACAGACTAACACACAGATAGGCTCATACACGCCAAACAGGTGGGAGCTGTTTATCTCGTAAACAAGCGCTCGCGCGCCTAGTGTGGTTGAGAGAGCGAGCGAGCGAGTGAAAGAGAGGGAGAGAGAGAGAGAGGGAGAGAGAGGGAGGGGGAGAGAGAGAGAGATAGTGCGAGTGACTTCTTGGAATGCAGCCTGTGTCAGAAGCACTTGCTTCTAATTACTGGTAGGAAGAATTACTTTTTCAGACAGACCAGTTCCATTGTATGAGTCTACAGATATTCCTGCACTTTTTTACTTTTTCCCGCAGGCCTCCGCTCCGCAGGCCAGGAGAGGCAGCCGCTACGCCTTCCGGCCTTTTATCCGCGGCCTGCATTTAGCGGCGGCCCTTATCGGCTGAGCGCAGAGGCGGCGGAAGGCCTCGCTGCTGGTGCCGGCTTTCAGCGCTGCCGGCGCCACCTGTTCCGATTTCGCGCCGCCGCTGAGCACACCCCACCCCAACCGCTGCCGCTGCGCTCGGAACGATACGATACACCCAGCTCCGCACAAATGCTCTCGCTGCCCGCACGGTTTTCCAGCTCGCCTGCCCTGTGCTGCTTATGCTGTTCCGCGTCTCTGCACAAAGAGCACTTTTGGACCCTGTAACTCTTAATACAGAAAAATTAAAGAGACCTTTGGAGAAAAGAGAACCACTTGTATGAATAACAAGAGCTCAGATGAAAACCCAGTTCTAAGCAAAGAAGGGAAAGCACAAAGGTGGAAGGAGTATATAGAGGGTCTATACAAGGGCGATTTACTTGAGGACAATATTATGGAAATGGAAGAGGATGTAGATGAAGATGAAATGGGGGATATGATACTGCCTGAAGAGTTTGACAGAGCACTGAAAGACCTGAGTCGAAACATGACCCCGGGAGTAGAGAACATCCATTAGAACTATTGACAGCCTTGGGAGAGCCAGTCCTGACAAAACTCTACCATCTGGTGAGCGAGATGCATCAGCCAGGCGAAATACCCTCAGACTTCATGAAGAATATAATAATTCCAATCCCAAAGAAAGCAGGTGTTGACAGATGTGAAAATTACCGAACTATCAGTTTAATAAGTCACGGCTGCAAAATACTAACGCGAATTCCTTACAGACGAATGGAAAAACTGATAGAAGCCGACCTCGGAGAAGGTCAGTTTGGATTCCGTAGAAATATTGGAACACGTGAGGCAATACTGACCCTACGACTTATCTTAGAAGAAAGCTTAAAGAAAGGCAAACCTACGTTTCTAGCATTTGTAGACTTAGAGAAAGCGTTTGACAGTGTTGACTGGAATACTCTCTTTCAAATTCTGAAGGTGGCAGGGGCAAAATACAGGGAGCGAAAGGCTATTTACAATTTGTACAGAAAACAGATGGCAGTTATAAGAGTCGAGGAGCATGAAAGGGAAGCAGTAGTTGGGGAGGGAGTGAGACAGGGTTGTAGCCCCTCCCCGATGTTATTCAATGTGTATATTGAGCAAGCAGTAAAGGAAACAAAAGAAAAATTCGGAGTAGGAATTAAAATCCATGGAGAAGAAATAAAACTTTGAGGTTCACTGATGACATTGTAATTCTGTCAGAGACAGCAAAGGACCTGGAAGAGCAGCTGAACGGAATGGTCAGTGTCTTGAAAGGAGGGTATAAGATGAACATCAACAAAAGTAAAACGAGGATAATGGAATGTAGTCGAATTAAGTCGGGTGATGCTGAGGGAATTAGATTAGGAAATGAGACACTTAAAGTACTCAAGGAGTTTTGCTATTTGGGGAGCAAAATAACTGATGATAGTCGAAGTAGAGAGGGTATAAATTGTAGACTGGCAATGGCAAGGAAAGTGTTTCTGAAGAACAGAAATTTGTTAACATCGAATATAGATTTAAGTGTCAGGAAGTCATTTCTGAAAGTATTTGTATGGAGTGTAGCCAAGTATGGAAGTGAAACGTGGACGATAAACAGTCTGGACAGGAAGAGAATAGAAGCTTTGGAAATGTGGTGCTGCAGAAGAATTCTGAAGATTAGATGTGTAGATCACATAAATAATGAAGAGGTATTGAATAGGATTGGGGAGAAGAGAAGTTTGTGGTAAAGCTTGACTAGAAGAAGGGATCGGCTGGTAGGACGTATTCTGAGGCATCAAAGGATCACCAATTTAGTACTGGATGGCAGCGTGGAGGGTAAAAATCGTAGAGGGAGATCAAGAGATGAATACACTAAACAGATTCTGAAGGATGTAGGCTGCAGTAGGTACTGGGAGATGAAGAAGCTTGCACAGGATAGAGTAGCATGGAGAGCTGCATCAAACCGGTCTCAGGACTGAAGACCACAATAACAGCAACAACAACAACAACTCTTAATGCTTGAGGAGCAAAACAGTGTCCTCCGAAAATTTCTAAAACTGCCCAGAATAAAAAGAGAGCTTTTCATCAACTGGATTCATTCCTCGCAAATTTTACTAAATGCTATAACGCCATGCCCCACACCTCGCTCTCCGTACACATTTATCCTCACCTGCTATTTCCTGCACCACCTGATAAAGCTTCCTTGTATCGATCACTACAATAGCTTTCTCTCCACTATGGACCAGTTGTTCCAACCCTTCTGAGAGCACTAGCTCTAAGAGAAACAGCATAAACAGCATTAGTGCCTAACTAAACTTTAGAATGAAAGCGCATTTTCTTTGACCATTTATATTCTTAAAATGGCGAAAGATAAATGATATTCAGGTTTCGCAGTGGTGCATTAAACTACTAATTAATGAGTTAATGAGACAGCTAGTATTGCTTATTTCTGACAACCTAGTTTTATAGGATAATAAAGTATTTCTCATTGCATCGCGAGTACTACCTACAACTCCTTCTCAGAAAAGAAAGCTAGCTATCCACATTGAAGGTAGACACTTGTTACAGAACATGAATCCTCTGCACCATGCCTCTCCCCAGCGGCGCTTGCTTCACTCGCACCATGCACACACATCGTCAAAAATGTGTGCTCCGTACTTAGTTTCTAAATCATTTGATTGCTGGACCCCGTACCTCTGAACTGGCCGAAATCGGATGAGTTCAGACTTACAATGCTTTTTGTGTGACCACTGACACTATTAACAACAATAATAATAACAATAGCACTGTGTAAGTCCTATAGCAGTTCAATAGCCACTACACAGTTAAATGTTGTGTTACGCAACCAGTTAGTTAGTTTATTTGTTGTGAAATGTATAACGAACCAATTGGTGAGGAACCAATATATGGGGAAAAAGATCATACATTCTTTTCAAAAGCTAAAAACCGAACTCACTGTATCACACGTTAAGCCCGGTATTTTTAAAAAAATTGTAATTATTGGTAACTTACGTACGAGGGCGTGCTGGAAAGTAATGCCTCCGATTTTTTTATGTCAAAAAAACAAAACAAATTTCATAAACATTCTACATCTTCATTCTTCATGTCTACATATTTATTCCTCAACAAAGTCACCGTGGCGACGTATACATTTCTCCCAACGAGAGACCAGTTATTGATGCGTCACTGTAGAATGCAGCCACATCACCGCTTGGACCGCTTCATGACTATCAAAGTGAAGTCTTCGAAGGGGTTCTTTAAGTTTCTGAAACAGAAGCAGGTCGGAGGGAGCATGTCGGGAAGGAATGGAATGTGATCGATGACAGTGAACTTGGGCTATTCGATTGTTGCGGAAGTCACAAGGCTCATGTGTGGTGTGGCATTGCCATGCTGAAGGAGAGTGTGCTCCATGTGAGGACGATCTTATCGAATTCGAAACTCGGTTACATCATACTGTTCCTCTCGCAGCGACGTAGTTACATCACACACCGACAGGTTACATGGTACAATTCGGAGGCCTCGAGCGGCAGTGGGCTGCAAATACTGGGTAGCTACACTATTGGCCATTAATATTGCTACACCACGAAGATGACGTGCTACAGACGCGAAATTTAACCGACAGGAAGAAGATGCTGTGATATGCAAATGATTAGCATTTCAGAGCATTCACACAAGGTTGGCGCCGGTGGCGACACCTACAACGTGCCGACATGAGGAAAGTTTCCAACCGATTTCTCATACACAAACAGCAGTTGACCGGCGTTGCCTGGTGAAACGTTGTTGTGATGCCTCGTGAAAGGAGGAGAAATGCGTACCATCACGTTTCCGACTTTGATAAAGGTCGGATTGTAGCCAATCGCGATTGCGGTTTATCGTATCGCGACATTGCTGCTCGCGTTGGTCGAGATCCAATGACTGTTAGCAGAATATTGAATCGGTGGGTTCAGGAGGGTAATACCGAACGCCGTGCTGGATCACAACGGCCTCGTATCACTAGCAGTCGAGATGACAGGCATCTTATCCGCACGGCTGTAACGGATCGTGCAGCCACGTCTCGATCCCTGAGTCAACACATGGGGACGTTTGCAAGACAACAACCATCTGCACGAACAGTTCGACGACGTTTGCAGCAGCATGGACTATCAGCTCGGAGACCATGGCTGCGGTTACCCTTGACGCTGCATCACAGACAGGAGCGCCTGCGATGGTGTATTCAACGACGAATGGCAAAACGTCGGATGAATCCAGGTTCTGTTTACTGCATCATGATGGTCGCATTCGTGTTTGGCGACATCGCGGTGAACGCACATTGGAAGCGTGTATTCGTCATCGCCATACTGCCGTATCACCCGGCCTGATGGTATGGGGTGCCATTGGTTACACGTCTCGGTCACCTCTTTTTCGCACTGACGGGACTTTGAACAGTGGACAGTGTTACGACCCGTGGCTCTACCCTACATTCGATCCCTGCGAAACCCGCATGTTGCAGGTCCTGTGCGGGCCTTTCTGCATGCACAAAATGTTCGACTGCTGCCAGCACATTGTGCAGATCTCTCACCAATTGAAAACGTCTGGCCAACGGTGGCCGAGCAACTGGCTAGTCACAATACGCCAATCACTACTCTTGATGAACTGTGGTATCGTGTTTAAGCTGCATGGGCAGCTATACCAGTACACGCCATCCAAGCTCTGTTTGACCTAATGCCCAGGCGTATCAAGGCTGTTATTACGGCCAGAGGCGGTTGTTCTGGGTACTGATTTCTCAGTATCTATGCACCGAAATTGCGTGAAAATTAATCACATGTCAGTTCTAGTATAATATATTTTGAATACCCGTTTATCATCTGCATTTCTTCTTGGTGTAGCAATTTTAATGGCCAGTAGTGTATAATTAAAGTGCAGCTACTCACAAAGGTCTAGTGTGAGCCATAATTATCGTATGACAGCGACAATCGATAGATATTCTAATGCGTTAATGCGGAATTGATTTACGATGGAAAAAAAGTTCCAGTTTTGGCCACCGGATGCAAATCTGGCGCAGTGATTGCAAGGAAGACATATAGAAATGTTTCCATGTGTAGTGTATTAGGAATGGGACATAGACAAAAGAGGTCAAACAAGTGAGAAAGTCATAACGTTGATTTTATTACTAACCGCCGCTTACACGGTTTGATGAATATGAGCTCAGGCAGCGCCAGATTTGCACCTGATGGCTAAAACTGGAATTACTTTTTTTCAGCGTAAATCGGTTCCGCGTTATCACAATAGCATATGTATTAAGTTTCACTGCCGCACGATAATTACAGACCACACTGGACCTCGGTGAGTAGTTACACTTTGCTTATAACCACCCGGTGTAATACACATTTGTTGCAATGACAGTTGTAACTTCATTCAGCAGACGCAAAAATTACATGTGGAAAATATGTGGCCGGCCGGTGTGGCCGAGTGGTTCTAGGCGCTTCAGTCTGGAACCGCGCGACCGCTACGGTCGCAGGTTCGAATCCTGCCTCGGGCATGGATGTGTGTGATGTCCTTAGTTTAGTTAGGTTTAAGCAGTTCTAAGTTCTAGGGGACTGATGACCTCAGATGTTAAGTCCCATAGTGCTCAGAGCCATTTGAACCATTTGGAAAATATCTCTATGCCTAATAAAAAAAGTGTAAGTGTTTTAGATTGAGATTTAGAGATTGTATGTGCCATTATATAAGAGTCAGATAGAAAGACGCCATCAAATGTTAGACGAAATACTGCGTCAGCTTTTAATAACCAATTTTCTAAAAAACTAATTCAAATAAGATATTTACCAACGCCATCCTTAATGATAGGGCTCCAATTCGAATGTCTACATTTAATTAAATAAAATTGGAAATGTCAGTCTATTATGGCGAAAAGCGCTAGTGAATAGAACAGCTTCTGAGTTGTCCAATAGCAAAATTAGTCTTTTGATTTATAGACTGTTTCAGGAAGTGAGCAAACCACAGTGTAATTTCTGTGGAAAAGCAATTAGGCGAACTACAATTTTAACACGAATTTTTCTCGTACATTGAGGACAGAATGAACTGAATAATTAAAAGGTTTTCAAATTAAATCAGCCAGGATATGTTGCGCGTAAGGCATCTGTTTAGTAGCTCTATAATATTCACTACTATTATCGCTAAAAATGAATAAAATAACCTCTGCAACTCCAAGCCTTACGAAGCAGAGCGAGGACTAATACTTCGACGGATTGTTGAAATTAATGCATCCCGCGAAAGACAGCGTAACACCACACTTACAGAGATTCTCGTGTGGGAAACGTTTACATTGGATGAAATGGAGGACCAAAGGCGGCAATTGTTGCCTCTTATGGGTGAATGACACAGAATCCTGTACTTTTAGGTGCATAGCCTACAGCAAGGCAGTACACCACCCTATCGTCCTCAGGTTGTATTGGGCTGATTTGATGCACATTCCAAAGTCATGAAGATGCTTGTTAGGCTCCCCAGATAGCCTGGTCCCAATGCTGTTGCGTATCTCTGTGTGCCATGGAGGGGGACGTGCTCGTCTTAGGCCCATATTCAACCAATCTACATGAATTATTTTCTGAGCTTGAACGATCGCAGATCAATATGACTCCCCAACACTTTCGCTCTCTCAGTAACTCCACGCCACTGAGTGTCGCTTTCATTATCAGGGCATAAGTGTGTGCCACACGCTACTACGTGGTGCGTCTCTAATTCCATTGCTCAAACGTGTCCGATTACAGCTGGAGTCTTGAGTAAAAAAGTAGAGAATGATGACCAAGGTAGGAGACGTGATACTTACAGAAGTAAGGCTGTGAGGGCGGGGCGTGTGTCGTGCTTGGGTGGCTCAGATGGTAGAGCACCTGTCCGCGAAAGGCAAAGGTCCCGATTTCGAGTCTCGGTTCGGCACACACTTTTAATCTGCCAGGCAGTTTCTTTTTTAGACAATGATGAATTTCGCCATTTTTTAGTTATGCACTACTTATTGTAACCGAGACAAAGATCTTCGGGGACAAACCGGATCATATCTTGGCGTGAATATTTTCTCGCCATGTCTTAACAGGTTTACTACTAAAATGTGAAATCTCTTTTCTCAGTAATACAGGGTGTTTCAAAATGAACATACCGGTTTTAAGGGGTTGTAGCATTTATTACGTTCAACTTACAAGTACACCGTCAGGTGGCTTGCGGAGTATGGATGTAGATGTAGATGTAGATGTAAATAATATACCAAATGAAAGAGCAACTCAAACAGTTTTGTTTGTATACCTGTGCGCAATGGGATGAGTATGGAATGACAAAGAGTGACTGAAAAACTTGTTGAACGAGTGCGAGTCTTTCACGCTTAGTCCCAAGAAATACACCCGCTGAAAGTTTATGGGCCTTTCTTTCTCGGTGAATCAACTGTAACTGATGTTTCTTATCTTGATGTGCTACAGCTATGGCCCGTGCCTCAATGGGAAGAAGGTGAACAACACATCTTTATTTGGGGGCAAGGTGTTGCGCCGCCTCACTGGCATAACTCAGTACGCGACTGGTTAAACGACGTTGTATCCGAGCGGTGGATTGGGCGCAAGGGGTCGGTTGACACAGAATTTAATGCATGACCTCCACGTTCACACACGAGCTGACGCGATCATGTGTCTGTCCCTCCGATACCAGGTGATCTATCAGACTTTAGAAACAGTATTATTGCAACAGTTACTCCTGACAATTGATCAAGGTTTCGGAACAACTCGCCTATCGACTCGATGTGTGATCGGTGTTCACACTGAATAGTTGTAAGAAAAACTGTCTGTGTTTCTCTTTCATTTGGTGTATTATTTACAATTGTAAGGTGAATGTAATATGTGCTACAAAGCCTTAAAACCCGCATATTCATTTTGAAACACCCCGTATAAGGCGCCATGTCTCTTGAGTGTTGAATGATGTGGACTGTGTGTTGGAGTTTCACATTTGCAGTAATTCTGGAGACGATAAAAGTAGTTATAAATGTAACAGTTCGTTATATTTTTGTAAATTCTAATTTTTAATCCGCACTCCTAAACAACCCCACGAAACGTCTTCCTTGCACAGCCCCTGTGCTCTACGCTTTCTATCTTAATGTGACACCACAGAATGGGAGATACGTTGCTGCAGGCGAAGATGATCAAATCAGCAGCTCCAGCACTGGAAACGAAGGAACAGTTATGGTTTCATAAATATTTGGGTATTCTGCCCGTATAAGGTATTTGCTTCGAAAATGCTTGCTGTGAAAATGTGGACATGGTCCAGCTTTCGTAACCATCCCAACAGCTTAATAATAAGAATGGGAACATTTACGAAACCTCTGGAAGTCTAATTTCATCGTAACCATGATTTCATTATGATTATATTCTAATTATTATGAAATGACGTTTTCATGTGTGATATCTGTATTATTTGTAATAGACGAAGAAACCTAAGTAAGTGCGTTTCTGTCCATAGAGAGGATATGGTCATGGTCCAGTTTATAATAAACTATTTAACAAAAGGCTCCCACTGTTATTTTTGTGGTCGTGTACCACAGTCCATTCTTTTGAAAAATTTTATTCCGAGAGTACTAGCGTTAAGGCGTTGTTCCTTATTCTCATAGAGCGAGGTTCGAATTTCCGTCCTCCCATGCTGATTTGAGTTTTCCGTGGTTTCTCTGAACCACTTCAAGCCAAGGCGGGAATAATTCATTTAGTCGAGCAAAGCTATCTCATTCCTTCCATCCGGATACTGCTGAACTAGCGCTTCGTAACGAATGTTCCCGTCGCTTGCGAGCTCTACAACTGTAACCTCTACTTTTTGATTTTGCCAATGAAACACACCAGTTTTCTTACGGTCACCTGCATGGTTCCCGATTCTGAGAGTTTCTTCATATTAATGACAGACCACGTGTTTACATCATGTCTTCTCTTCAGAGTTTTAAACTCTCAATATAAATGACTTTCGTTTGTCATACGTACGTAGATGCCATCTCGTAACCACATCGTTTCTGATAACCGCACACGCCCCTCGTATATCAGCATTTGACAACGTAACGCGCTACATCTTCGATTGCGTTCCTTGTGATATCTGTACGACGTTTCAAGTGGAGCGTAATAACGTGTAGTCACGTTTTAATATTTCGCGCTCTTGCCCAGGTAACGCTATCTTGGCAGGCCACTTTACTGCGAGGCGATAGCCGCTAGTCAGATAAGAGCTTGCGGGTCGACGTTCCGTGCAAACTCATTTGGCTCACTCGCTTGTCTCTCTTCATACAGTAAGGCGTGACTTTTGTTTGTGTGGTAATTACACAGAGAATACCGCAAATAGTCATCTTCGAGCTTTAGGAAAAACTCTAGACTTTCAGACTGAACAGTTTAGAATAAAATAAGTAAAAGTGACATTCGCAAGCACCCAATTACCCGAGTTACTGCGTATTTGTGACTGCATAGATCATCGAAAAACACAGATAATCTAAAAAAAACACATTTTACCGGAAATTTACACTACTGGCCATTAAAATTGTTACACCACGAAGATGACGTGCTACAGCGCGAAATTTAACCGACAGGAAGAAGATGCTGTGATATGCAATGATATAGCTTTTCATAGCATTCACACAAGGTTAGCGCCGGTGGCGACACCTACAACGTGCTGACACGAGGAAAGTTTTCAGCCGATTTCTCACACACAAATAGCAGTTGACCGGCGTTGCCTGGTGAAACGTTGTTGTCATGCCTCGTGTAAGGGGCAGAAATGCGTACCATCACGTTTCAGACTTTGATGAAGGTCGGATTGTAGCCTATCGTGATTGCGGTTTATCGTATCGCGACATTGCTACTCGCGTTGGTCGAGATCCAATGACTGTTAGCAGAATATGGAATCGGTGGGTTCAGGAGGGTAATACGGAACGCCGTGCTGGATCCCAACGGCCTCGTATCACTTGCAGTCGAGATGACAGGCATCTTATCCGCATGGCTGTAACGGACCGTGCAGCCACGTGTCGATCCCTGAGTCAACAGATGGGGACGTTTGCAGGACAACAACCATCTGCACGAACAGTTCGACGACGTTTGCAGCAGCATGGACTATCAGCTCGGAGACCATGGCTGCTGCGGTTACCCATGACGCTGCATCACAGACAGGAGCGCCTGCGATGGTGTACTCAACGACGAACCTTGGTGCACGAATGGCGAAACGTCATTTTTTCGGATGAATCCAGGTTCTGTTTACAGCATCATGGTGGTCGCATCCGTGTTTGGCGACATCGGTGAACGCACATTGGAAGCGTGTATTCGTCATCGCCATACTGGCGTATCACCCGGCGTGATGGTATGGGGTGCCATTGGTTACACGTCTCGGTCACCTCTTGTTCGCATTGACGGCACTTTCAACAGTGGACGTTACAGTTCAGATGTGTTACGACCCGTGGCTCTACCCTTCATTCGATTCCTGCGAAACCCTACATTTCAGCAGGATGATGCACGACCGCATGTTGCAGGTCCTGTATGGGCCTTTCTGGATACGGAAAATGTTCGACTGCTGCCCTGGCCAGCACATTCTCCAAATCTCTCACCAAGTCACCACTCTTGATGAACTGTGGTCTCGTGTTGAATCTGCATGGGCAGCTGTACCTGTACACGCCATCCAAGCTCTGTTTGACTCAATGCCCAGGCGTATCAAGGCCGTTATTACGGCCAGAGGTCGTTGTTCTGGGTACTGATTTCTCAGGATGTATGCACCCAAATTGCGTCAAAATGTAATCACATGTCAGTCTAGTATAATATATTTGTCCAATGAATACCCGTTTATCATCTGCATTTTTCCTTGGTGTAGTAATTTTAATGCCCAGTAGTGTATATTTACAGTATTTACAAAAAATGCTACTTCTCACATCTGAAGGCCCACTAGGTTACTTTACTCGTTTTCGTCCAAAATGTACAATGTATTTATAAAATTACACTTACCTTTAATTCAGTTTCAGGAAATAGTCGTACAGTTTTCTGTTTCTGTTTCATTCTTTTCACGTTTACGACGTTTCCAAGTTTTCCGAAGGATAAGGACTTCAGTAGAGTGAAATGAATTTTATCTTACATACTCTAATAACAGAGCACACGTTTGAGTACCTCGGTAAGCTTGTTAAAACAAGAGCCATTTGCATAATACTGCATTCTAAATGAAAATATTACTTTATTATTATCCTATTAAATCAGTGAATTATAATTCGCAAACCGAATAACAAACACCCAGACTGTCCGGTGCTATCTGTGTTTGCACACTACGCCCTTCCAAAAAATGCTCCTGAGCTTCAATTCACTTTTTCGTTTGAATTTTAATTTTTCGAAGTACTCATTAATTTACCGTTTCTCTATACCTGACAGTGCCTCTAATGATGACTTTATATTAATTTAGAATTATTAGAAAGTACCTAGAATTTGATCAAGGAAGTAAAGTTACTATCCAAGAACTCTTTGTCCATTTAGCTAAGAACTGCTTGATAACGATAATCGTGTGAGAGGACGCTTTGTCACGGTGAAGCACACAGAATTATTGCCACCTCATTCGAGACTCGCGTCTCTATTTGCGAAGGATATAACTCAAAATTGTCACTACCTCTAGGCAGTGAGCAGAACTGACGTCTGACTGTGAGTCGGCGGTCTGAGTGGGCCTGTCCAGTCTTCTGCACAGAAACGGAACGGGACGCCCTGACAACTTTTCGTCCCTGTTGAACTTCTCCTCTCTCCTAACTTCCATACCTGCTTGAAAAACGAACTTGTCTTTGCAAGAAGCTACAATAAATAGGTTTCATCATTTCGAGAATTCCTTGAGTACGATTTCCTGTTTTTCACAAGAAATTTCGTCATAGCTTGCTCTTTGCAATATCACTGTCACTTTCTATCATCACATCTACACCTACATCTACATAGATACCCCGCAAGCCACCGTACGGTGCGTGGTGGAGGGTACTCTGTACCACTTCTAGTCATTTCCACTTGCAAATAGAGCAAGGGAAAAACGACTCTCTGTCTCCATATCAACCCTAACTTCTCGTGTCTTATCTTCGTAGTCCTTAAGCGCAATTTATGTTAGCAGCAGTAGAATCGTTTGGCAGTCAGCTTTAAGCGCCGGTTCTCTAAATTTTCTCAGGTGTGTTTCTCGAAAAGAACGTCGCTCCCCCCCTCCCCTCCCTCCACCCCATTTGAGTTACCGAAGCATCTCCGTAACATTGATGTGTTGTTCCAACGTACCGGTAACAAATATAGCACCCCGCCTCTGAATTACTTCGATGTGTTCCTTCAATCCGAATTCGTACGGATCCTAAACACTCGAGCAGTACTCAAGAATAGGTCGCACCAGCGTCCTGTATGAGGTCTCCTTTACACTTGAACCACTCGTTCCTAAAATTCTCACAATCAGTCCAAGTCGACGACTCGTCTTCCCTACCACAGTTCTCACATGCTCATTCCATTTCATATCGCTATGCAACCTTACACCCAGAGATTGTGTCAATCAGGACACTATTAATACCTTATCCGAACATTACAGGTTCCTTCTTCCTACTCATCCTCTTTAACTGACCTGTTTCTACGTTTAGAGCTAGCTGCCATTCATCACACCAACTGGAAACTTTGTCTAAGTCGTCTTGTATATTCCTAAAGTCACTCAATTTCGACACCTTATCGTACACCACAGCATCATCAGCAAACAACCACAGATTGCTGCCCACCCTGTCCGCCAAATCATTTGTTTAGAGAACACCAGTGGTCCTATCACACTTCCTCGGGGCACTCCTAACGGTAGTTTTGTCTGAGATGAACACTCACCGCCGGGGACAACATACTGGGTTCTGTAACTTAAGAAGCCGGCGAGCCACTCACATATCTCTGAACTTATTCCATATCCTCGCACCTTCATTAAAAGCCTGCAATGGGGCACCGTGTCAAAAGCTTTCCAGTAATCTAGAAATGTGGAATCTGCCTGTTGCCCTTCCTCCATAGTTCGCAGTATATCGTGTGAGAAAAGGACAAACTGAGTTTCATATGAGCGATGCTTTTTAAAACTGCGGTGTCACCGCCAGACACCACACTTGCTAGGTGGTAGCCTTTAAATCGGCCGCGGTCCGTTAGTATACGTCGGACCCGCGTGTCGCCACTGTCAGTGATTGCTGACCGAGCGCCGCCACACGGCAGGTCTAGAGAGACGTCCTAGCACTCACCCCAGTTGTACAGCAGATTTTGCCAGAGATGGATCACTGACAAATACGCTCTCATTTGCCGAGACGATAGTTAGCATAGCCTTCAGCTACGTCATTTGCTACGATCTAGCAAGGCGCCATTACCAGTTTATATTGAGATTGTAATTAATGTATAGTCAAGAGCGATGTTCTCCAATTATGGATTAAAGTTAAGTATTCCAGAAGCTATGTACTATTTTTGGCTACTATAACTCCTTTAACTGTTCCAAACATCACGCCAGTCTGCGTGAGCTTAAACGCGTGCATTTCGGCCTCCTCTAGCAACACGGTGTTGGCTCTTCTGCCAACACATCAAAAACTATGCTGATTCGTGGATATGTCTCAGTCTCAAGCAAGTTTAATATATTGAAACGGAGAATATGTTCAAGGATTCCGCAGAAAACCGAAGTTAGGGATACTAGTCTGTAATTTTGCGTGTCCGTTCTTTTATTCTTCTTATATGCTGGAGTCACCTGCGCTTTTTTCCAGTCACTTGGGATTTTTGTGCTTGACGAGAGATTCACGGTAAATGCAGGCTAGATAAGGGACCAGTGCCGTAGAGTATTCTCTGTAAAACCGAAATGGGATTCCTTCCGGACCTGGTGACTCATTTACTTTCAAATCTTTCAGTTGTATCTGTACGCCAGTGATGCTTATTACTAGGTCGTCCCTACGGGAGTCTGTCCGATGGTCAAATGACGGTATGTTCGCATGATTCTCCTGCGTGAACGATTTCTTGAAAGTGAAATTTAAAACTTCGGCTTTGGTTTCGCTATCTTCAGCGGCCACACCACACTGGTCAACAAGGGACTGAATGGAAGCTTTAGATCCGCTGAGCGATTTTACATAGTACCAGAATTTTCTCGAGTTCTCTGCCACATCCTGTGTTAAGGTGTGACGGTGGTTGTTGATATATGCTTGGCGCGTAGATCTTTCGACAAATGCACGAATCTCTACTAATCTACGCTTGTCATCATTTGTGTGTTCTCTTTTGAACCGAGAGTGCATCAGGCCTTCCTTCCTCACCATCTTCCGAATTTCGTTGTTAAACTATGCTGGATCTTTCCAAGCCTTTATCCACTTGCTAGGCACATAATTTTGCAGACCACGATTTACGATCTGCGTAAACGTTGCCCATCATTCCTGTACATCCATCTTATTGGAAGTACGTAATGTCAATTCACTGTCTAAGTGAGATGCTAACAACTGCTTATCTGTTCTATCAGAAACGCTCTCCTAGTCATCTTGCCTGATTTATTAACTCTCGTAATCATAGTTGCTATAATAACATCATGATGCCTAATTGCAGTTTCTACACTGACATTGTCGATAAGGTTTGGCCTATTTGTAGCTACAAGGTCTAAGATACCTCCTTTGCGTGTGGACTGCTGAGCTAGCTGCTCAAGACAGTTTTCAGAAAACATGTTCAAAGTATTTCGCATGACTGTCTGACAGACATGCCATCTACTCGCTAGGTTAAAGTTGCCTCCAACTAGTATTGCTTGATCTGGGTATTAGGCGTTATTCACCGGAGACTTTCTTTGAATGACTCTAGAACTGTCAAAGAGGAATCGGGTAGCCGGTAAAACATCCAAAAATTAACTTGGTTTCACCTAGACCTGTTATACGCGAGCAGATAACTTCACTGTAACATTCAAGTTCGACCTCAATAGAGGCAATATTTTTGTCAGGTGCAATGAACACGCCCCCTCCTATGGCCTCCAGTCTGTCTTTCCGGTATACTTTCCATGACTCACTAAATATCTCAGCGCTTCCCACCTCGGGTTCCAACCATCTCTCTCTCTGCGAACGATCTGCTTCCTTTCGTTGGTTATCCAGTATTTTTCTCACGGTCACCACCCCCTTGTCAGTTTCCTCTCAGAGATGAAAATGGGGGACTATTCCGAAACCTTTTGCCAATTGAGAGATCATCACGACACTTTTTCAACTATAGGTCGTGGATAAACATTATGTGTCTTTAATGCAATGGTTTCCATTGGCTTCTGTATACTCACGCCGTTGATCGTTGCTGATACTTCCGGCTTTAGGGGAACTTTCACACCCAAGCATCAAGAGCCCTGAACCTCTGTTCGCTCCTCTGCCCTATTTGAAAAAGCCGTTGGCTGAATGAGGGTGATTTCTTATGCTGGAAGTCTTCGGCCGCCGATGATAATGATTTTTATTCAAAATTTAAGCGTTGGCCGAGTTTGCACCCGGAACCGAGAACATTTTGATTGTTAATCAAAGATGCTACACTTTTCTTTTTTTCGTTGCCTTTGGTCGTGGCAGACGTCTCATGACACTCATTCAAGTTCGTCGTTGATCCCTTCACTCAGTTTTTTTTTTTTTTTATTACAGAGAGCAGTCATCACACTGACCGAACACGCTGATGTGTTTTTATTATAAAGGAACAATAAGAGCTGGAAGAGTCGAGCAATTAGGCTTGCTAACGAAAAGCAGATGCAAGAGTAGGGACATGGTACTATAGCTGCACAATAGGATATTTCGAACAATTTCATCACTGTGAAATGATATGTTAACAGATGCGCCACACTGTTATCTTGGCTGAGAGGTTGAGAGCCAACGGACATAGCAAAAAGATGGAAAGGAAAAAGGAAGTAAGATTGGGTTTGCCGTCCGGTCGACATCGAGGTCATTAGAGACGGAGCACGAGCTCGGATTGTGTCAAGGATGGAGAAGGAAATCAGCCGTGCCCTTTCAAAGGAACCATCCCGACATTTGCCTGAAGCGATTTAGGGATATCAAGGAAAACCAAATCTGGATGGCCGGACGGGGATTCAAAAAGATGGGCTAGGCCTAAGAAAGAGGATATTTTTGTCTTAAGACCATCCATTCTTCAAACGTGCATTTGTAATATAGCAGCAGTAGGTTTTCAAGATATATTGACATCACTACACAAGTATCCTATGAAATCAAGAAGATGATAACTGTATGCCTACGGTCACACAATTAACAACAGCTGTTGTCAAAAGCTAGCTTAAATGTACATAACACAGCAAGGTCCTGTCTGAAAACTTCATGGGGAGGAAACAAATATATTCACCGCTGCCAACCTTCCAGTGCTGCCATACGATTCACAACATAAACTGTATGCGAACTTTATGCTGGTACATCGTATCGTATGGCTGTGTAGAAATTCAGTTTGCGTAGATATGGGTCAGAGAATTAACTATCATGATTCGAGATTGTAATGTAACATTACCTTTATCATTGATAATCAGTCTGTCAGTAAAACAGCCACATTTCTTCGAGAGAGGTACTTACAGGGATGATGAAACAAGAGCGTCGATGGAGGCAGCTTCCATCGCAATTCTAGAATTTTATTTGGCTGCAAGACCAGGCATACAAAGCCGTTTTTAATTAAAGTCCTGTTGGGGATGTGATATGCGAAACTAAACCTAAAATTTCATGAAAGCTGGTCTAAAAGCGACAGTCTGCTTCCTCGAATCTTGAATCTAAACGCGTGTGAGAAGAGGCCGTTATAAGACACTGGACTTGCAGCCGGGAGGACTGTGACTCAGATCACCTTCCGGCTATACGCACTCAGGCTTACATAATTCGCTTAAGGTAAATTATTCCTTTGAAAGGAGACGCCGAATTCCTTCCCAAACCGGAGTTTGAGCTCCTTGCCGTCGGTGGTACGTTAAAGCCTTATCTTCCTTTCTTCTTTTCTTCCTTTTTGTTGAATCTAAACGTCACTTCCTCATATGTACGAGCTGGAAGTAAGAAGAGGTTGAGTTGATGAATCGCAGTCATGCCCAAAGAGGTGAACACCACTTCTACTGTCACAGAAGTACGCCAGAGATGTTACATGCTGAACTACTGAAAAAAAGAGCTCCCACTCTAAAATTATCATTGCTATTGTCTTCTCAAACTTTACCTTATTCCTTCTAACATATGATGTACACAACATTGCTAGATACATTCCTGCTTCTGCCTTCCTGGATCAGTGAGTTATGTCATTATCAACTAAAATGTAACAAATATGCCAGAAATACTTTCTCTGACAACCCTACCGCAAGCACTTTCCTCTCTCTTCGAAATATTTATTTGCTTCTTCGGCATACAATGTGTACAAAAAATGCTTATGATCGGTAGTTACTAGCGTATCCAAAGTGTTGCCGTTCCTCTAACCATGTTTGATGCCCACCAGAGATTTACCACTGTTTGAGCCAGCCACCGCAGCCGTGGTTGTTAACTCACTTTGATGTGTCCGTGACCGACTCAGAGGGCGACGGTTCGAGTCCTAAGCTTTTTACATAACCAGCATTTGGCCGTCGACAACAGGAGAGTTGGTGGAGTAAAGTTCCTGATTATCAGACAGCTTCAGTTTTCTCACCAAGCCTCTCCGAAACGTCCATAAATAATGCCATGTCGATCATGTTATTTAATGAGAACTGTGCCAACAAAAGGCTTCACCATTTCTCTTCTCTCACCATCATCAACAACACGAGGCCTTATATTCTAAGCGCACTCATCAGAGCAACCGAGGCTAAACAGTTACACCTTTGACACAAAACATTTTCCAAAGCAAAGTCATCAATGAGCGAGATAAGATTCTGAACTAATTCTACACGACTTACATTTAACATTTGAATCTCAGTAACTAATCTCCATTTGAATAACGTAAAACAAAAATATTTATTTGTCTTCATTAACTTACGTTACTAATAGCCCACAGCTGATAGCATAACAGCATCCATATCGTCAGACGTTATAATTGCTTATAATGTCCATAGCGTATAATTTTTCAGTATTTTCATAAGAAACGTAACTTCAAGTTATCGTAAGATTATGAAAACACAATAGAAATGTAGCTCACAGCATACAGTGGTATCTCTCTCTTTGTTTTCCAATGACGTGAGCTGTTTGAGAAGTAAAACCATAATGTGGCTCTGAAACAGTCACGTCAAGGCCAGATTTCCGTTCACATTCTCTTCACAACCAGTTTTTAATTTGGTATTTCCAGGAGAATAATATCTTAAGTGATTCCAGACATTTCCATGTAGTTTCTACGGACTTGGATACAACAAAAATAATTTTAAAACGGGTTCATTCCGAGAAGCTGTTAGTGCAAAAGCAACCTCATAAACAAATAAACAACTACAGTAACACTTGTTATTAACGCCACCGCCCTCCCCTTCTTCGTTGCAATAGGGAACAGAAAAAAGTAAAGATTTATGTTACCTGACGATTTGCAGCAGTTACATTGCAGAAGGAAATGGATGGAAACTGAAACCCGTAACCGAACAGTCTTCAGTTGTCTTTCTGCTGTTAAAAGGTATTTATGTAAATATATCAGAGAATTATTAACTTAGGAAACTTTCTGAAGTACGACGTCATGTTTTTTCGCGAGAATTCTCAGCTGAGTTTTATCGGCACCAACAGGCGCAGAAATGCCACTTGTAGTGGTAGTTCTCGTATGATAGGTTCGATCAGGCGTGCCTGCCGCGATCGCCGGCGAAGATTGCAGCATTGGAGTCCAGCGCTGCGCTGACGACTATGTCAGCAACTACAGAGATAACAATCAGCGATAGACGCCGCGCAGCGAGGCTAATTTGCCGACAGGTACGAGTTGTGCGGTTTGCGGAAATCGCTGAAAAGGGAGTGACGTAAGCTAGTGGCTCAAAGAAACAGACGTTGAAGTATGCTAAGTTTCGTTTCCTGCAGTTTCCGAAGCAGTCTGCTGCCCGTGAGCCTAGCAGACGTGTTTTATAGTAATTGCTATGTGATAATAATTCTAAGTTCTCCAAACAAGAATTTTATACTGGCAGACATAACCTTAAATATTGTCATAAACACTCTAATGAATTATCAGGTACGTCGGCCAATAATGTCAATGCTCAGGCCACGTTGTTGTTGTTACTGTGGTCTGCAGACCGAAGACTGGTTTGATGCGGCTCTCCACGCTGGTCTATCCTGTTCGAGTCTTTTCATCTCTACGTGACTACTGCGACCTAAATCCATTTGGAACTGCTTACTGTAGCTAAGTTTCGGCCGCCCTCTACAATTTTTGCCCCCATTATCACCCTCACACCACCACATTTGTCTTCCTTACCAAACTGAAGATTCCTTGAGGCCTCAGGATGTGCCCTATCAACGGATCCCTTCTCTTCATCAAGTTGTGCTATAAATTTCTTTTTTTCCCCAATTCGATTCAGTATTTTCTCGCTATCTGTCCAGTTTCCTCATCCAGTCTTCAGCATTCTCATGTAGTACCACACCGAAGATGGTTCAAATGGTTCAAATGGCTCTAAGCACCATGGGAATTATCATCTAAGGTCATCAGTCCCCTAGACTTAGAACTACTTAAACCTAATTAACCTAAGGGCGTCACACACATCCATGTACGAGGCAGGATTCGAACCTGCGACCGTAGCAGCAGCGCAGTTCCGGACTGAAGCGCCTAGAACCGCTCGGCCACAGCGGCCGGCACACCGCAGATGCTGTACCCTTCTTGCCTAAACTGTTTATCGCCCACCTTTTATTTCCACACATGGCTGCACTCCAAATACGAGGACATGCTGAAAAGTAATGCCTCCGAATTTTTATGTGAATACTCTTAAAGCTTTTTTTAAATAAAACAATCCTTATTAACATTCTACATCTTTATTCGTCATGTCTACATATTGATTTCTGAACATAGTCACCCCAGCGACGAACACACGTCTCTCAACGAGAGACCAACTTGTTGATACCGTCACCGTAGAAGGTTTGACTTTATTGACGGAGCCACAACCTCACCTCTGCATGCACCGCTTCATCACTGTCAAAGTGAAGTCCTCCGAGGTGTTCTTTAAGTTTTTGAAACAGACGAAAGTCGAAGGGGGCCAAATGGGGACAATATGGAGGATGATCGATAACGTTGAACATAAGGCGTCTGTTTGTTGCAGATGTTGCAACGCTCGTATGTGCTGGCATTGTCGTGCTTAGGGAGGAGGTGCTCCGTGTGTGGACGAACTCTTTGAATTCGAAACTCCATTACAGCACGCCGTTTTTCACTCACCGACATAGTTCCGTTACACACTACCATGTTACTCTCTACAGTTCGGAGCCCGCTAGGGGCATAAGGCTGCAAATATGTGGACATGAAGAATAAAGATGTAGAATGTTAATAAAATTCGTTTTATTTAAAAAGCTGCAAGAGTTTTCATATAAAAAATACCGAAACTTTACTTTTCACCACCACCTCCAGAAACGACTAGCTATGGTAAAGTTTAAATTTATATTCGATTGTTAACAAATTTCTCCTCTTCAGATATGCTTTTCTTGCTATAGCCAGTCTGAATTTTATATCCTCTCTATTTAGGCTATCGTCATTTACTTTGCTGCACTAAGAACAAAAGCCGCTGGTGTGGCCGAGCGGTTCTAGGCTCCTCAATCTGGAACCGCGCGACCGCTACGGTCGCAGGTTCGAATCCTGCCTTGGGCATGGATGTGATTGATGTCCTTAGGTTAGTTAGGTTTAAGTAGTTCTAAGCTCTAGGGGACTTATGACTTCAGATTTTAAGTCCCATAGTGCTCAGTGCCATTTGAACCATTTTTAAGAACAAAACTCGCCTACCACTTTCAGTTCCTCAAGTTCTAATCTTGTTCACTCAGCATCGCCTGATTTAATTCGACTGTATTCCCTCACCCTTGTTGCTGGCCACGTTAATCACCTTAAAAATGGAAGACTGCTGAGAGGGAATGGGGGAGGTGGGCGGCCAACTCCTGTAAAAGTAACACATTATTTTATTATCATTGTATTTATAACAATAGGTAAATGTAGTCACCGTTGTAGAGTCATTGCTCAGACATTGGGGGTGTTCTGAGTGACCACAGTTATCGGAAGAAGAGTTTCGATGTCATCGAACTGCTGAGCGAACTGCGGTTGTCATTGGTGTGAAAACACTACACGACGCTTTAATATTCTTTCGTCGATCCTTCAGTGTGTCTTGTCTTCGTCGACAAGCCTCATCCTTCAGGATCCTCAGAGGTTGTTGTTGTTGTTGTGGTCTTCAGTCCTGAGACTGGTTTGATGCAGCTCTCCATGCTACTCTATCCTGTGCAAGCTTCTTCATCTCCCAGTACCTACTGCAACCTACATCCTTCTGAATCTGCTTAGTGTATTCATCTCTTGGTCTCCCTCTACGATTTTTACCCTCCACGCTGCCCTCCAATGCTAAATTGGTGATCCCTTGATGCCTCAGAACATGTCCTATCAGCCGATCCCTTCTTCTAGTCAAGTTGTGTCACAAACTTCTCTTCTCCCCAATCCTATTCAATACCTCCTCATTAGTTACGTGATCTACCCACCTTATCTTCAGCATTCTTCTGTAGCACCACATTTCGAAAGATTCTATTCTCTTCTTGTCCAAACTAGTTATCGTCCATGTTTCACTTCCATACATGGCTACACTCCATACAAATACTTTCAGAAACGACTTCCTGACACTTAACTCTATACTCGACGTTAACAAATTTCTCTTCTTCAGAAACGATTTCCTTGCCATTGCCAGTCTACATTTTATATCCTCTCTACTTCGACCATCATCAGTTATTTTACTCCCTAAATAGCAAAACTCCTTTACTACTTTAAGTGTCTCATTTCCTAATCTAATTCCCTCAGCATCATCCGATTTAATTTGACTACATTCCATTATCCTCGTTTTGCTTTTGTTGATGTTCATCTTATATCCTCCTTTCAAGACACTGTCCATTCCGTTCAACTGCTCTTCCAAGTCCTTTCCTGTCTCTGACAGAATTACAATGTCATCGGTGAACCTCAAAGTTTTTACTTCTTCTCCATGAATTTTAGTACCTACTCCGAATTTTTCTTTTGTTTCCTTTACTGCTTGCTCAATATAGAGATTGAATAACATCGGGGAGAGGCTACAACCCTGTCTCACTCCTTTCCCAACCACTGCTTCCCTTTCATGCCCCTCGACTCTTATAACTGCCATCTGGTTTCTGTACAAATTGCAAATAGCCTTTCGCTCCCTGTATTTTACCCCTGCCACCTTCAGAATTTGAAAGAGAGTATTCCAGTTAACATTGTTACCTCAGAGGTATAAAAGTGTTACCCCTGGGGACCTGTTTCCGCCCATACAGCCTTTCATTTCCGAACAGAAAATCTAAGTCTTGATCCACCGCCTTCTTCTCCGAGCACACAGTTAAATCTTGTGACCTTCACCGTCGGTGTAAACACTGCCCTGCAGTGCAAGACTGGTGTCGTTATTCCATTTTGTTCCAAAGATAATGACGATTAAAACTCGACACATAAGTTCCTACAGACGGAGAATCAAGACAGGGCCATCTGAAAACAAGTAAAATCTGGAACTCCCTCTATTCTAAATACTGCAAATAAATACGGAGAAAATATAGAAAAGGAAGACCATGTGATAGTACCATAGTAGCTCGCGTGAAAAGAGTTTTATTGAAAAGGAAAGTTTTATCGAAGAGGCAAAACACACGCAGAGCTTGTTAGTTACGAAGTACACTGACAAACAGCTGACGTAGATGCTATGCTGCAGAGTCATCGCTACTTCTGCCTCAACGAATGGAATACTTCATCACGCCATTTGACCGTAACGTCTGTAGGTCATGTGCTGGCTATATGAATGACTGTACGATAAAGGCTGGGTAAAACACGAGATTGCAGAGCATTTCATAGCTCTGAGACTAACGTCTTTAGTCACACTGCTTGATTTATGTTTTCGCATTCCTTAGCCTCGAAGGAATGGCGTTAAGCAGCTTTCGTTTGGTTGCACTGTTCTTGGAAACTTTCCCGAGGGCAGACAAACAGTGGATGACGAGGCTCCCACAAACACCGCAGAACACTGCTACAGTGCGGTTTTACAATCACGTGCAAAAGTGCCGACTGGAAGAAAATTCTAGAAGATTGTTCCATAGGCGACCAAAAATTCTTCGGGACTAGAGATGCCGACGACAAGATATTCAACGTTCTTCATGAGAAATACTGATAGGCACAAGCCGTAGTTAGACCTCTCACATGCGGCACGGGGCCCACCATCTTAGTGGCATCGTTATAGATGTCTTGGCTAAGGGGCTTAACTGCATGGTTGTATCTAATTGTTTAAAGCCCCCAACTGTTGCAAGCAAAGCTAGGCAAAAACCTGGGAGAGTTGTGCGATGAGTTAAACCACCGAAATTAAACACCTTCAACGAAAAATGATGGGCCTTTACATAGCTGCGAAACAAATATCACAGTGTCTTCATCCAAGCAGGCAGAGGTAACGTCAGTGTGTTATCAACGCTATGGACTACGGTAGGAAAATACACGACGTACCTCAGGACTTCGTATTGAAGAAATTTGTAGGAAATTACACGACCACTACTATAATCGAAATACGAGATTCACTTAAGAAAATTAGGTCAGATATCGACAATGCCAATAGAGCAATTTCCCAAGACTTGTTGGATCTGGAATGTATGAGATCACGAAGATACACAAAAAACTGCTGCCCACTAAGGTTGATGATAAACTGAAATAATTCGTGTTACACAGTCTGGTGAATTATCTACCAAGATAGCTGTGACACCTTGCGGGCAACAAGCCGCTTACCTTTCCAGCAACGCTCTATTTATCCTGTGGATGGTTCAAAATGGTTCAAATGGCTCTGAGCACTATGGGACTCAACTGCTGAGGTCATTAGTCCCCTAGAACTTAGAACTAGTTAAACCTAACTAACCTAAGGACATCACAAACATCCATGCCCGAGGCAGGATTCGAACCTGCGACCGTAGCGGTCTTGCGGTTCCAGACTGCAGCGCCTTTAACCGCACGGCCACTTCGGCCGGCTTATCCTGTGGACTTCGTGGTTAGTTTTGAGATGATGCCACTTTTCGCAGATGTGTCAGCGGTACAGACGGTGAATTCAAGAGTGAGTGGCCCCCGACATTTATGTCGTCATGCAACATCGTTTGACGAACACTTTTCTCATGTGAAAAGAGAAGTTTTACGAGCAGTCGGACGGCGCAGAAATGGAATCCTCGATCTCACCATTACTAGGAGGAACCTATAAGGAGGCATCTCAAGAGCCAACACTCCATTCAGTACAGTTACGGTGGCTACGCTATCTTGATACTCTTGTCATCTTTCCACTTCTTCTTTGGCATATTTAACATACGACGGGTATCGATTGGACGTTTCCCTGTCCTGTGCCTGTTCCTTAATTTCCTCAAAACTTCATTCATTTTTAAGGTCGTCTTCCTCTCCTTCTCTTCCCTGCAATGTTTCTTTCGATTTCTTTTCGTTGTATGCAGTTTCATTACGATATGTCACAGCCAAGTTGTTTTCCTCGTTGTTATCATTTTCACAAGTTTCCATTCTTTTTATACTCTTAGAAGTATTTCTTCATTCCCAATTTTGTCAGTCCATTTAATTTTGACCACTTCCTTCGGCAACCACTACAACTTACAACTTACAACTATCGGAGTTGTTTTTACTTTCGGGAAACGTTTCAGCTTTACTCACAGATATTCTACAATATTTCTTATTTCCTGCAAGAAGCTTCCATTTCCTCTTACCCAATTTCCTAAAAACCTAAAAGTTTTTACTTCTTCCAAGGTCTTTCGTTCCAATGATATTTCGGTGGAACCTTGGCGTTTGTTATCCTCATTTCATATACTTTTCATCTTTTACGACACTCAGCATCATAAATTTGTTTTTTCACTGATTCAGCCAAGACTGCTCGATCATCTACATACTTAATTTTCCTTATCCTTTGTCCACATATTATTATGCTTCTTGCACTTTTTAATGCTTTGTCTTTAGATTTCTCGCGGTAAATATTGAAAAGTGTCGGTGCGTCCTTAAATATTCAATCATATCATTTGCTTCTTTTTTTTTTCTAAACCCAGACTGGCCCTCATCATGTTTCCCACAATTTTTCTTGCTAATCTTTTGAGTAATCTAATCTTCTGTCCGTAATACAGCAAGAACTCCGCAAATTTCACCAGTGTTTCAACTAACTGAATGTAAGCATACAATTCACGGTAGAATTTGATAAGAACAGTGTGTGGCCTTCCTTTGACGTGGAAGTGATATAGTTACCCATGCATACCCTGGGGCAGACAATGTCCAGAGGCCTACCGGCATCTGCCTCTACGTGTGGAATCTCTGCACCACCTTCGCAGCTAATGTTACGGCAAGCAATAGCCACAACATTATGACTACAATGACGGAGAGCGATAGATACGAAAAGGAGAAACGAAATATTTTGACGCATGTGTACTTGGCCGATCTATTTTACCATTGTTACTGGACTTTTTCCTATTTCAACCAGCGCAGCAAGCTGCCTGAGATGCAGCGCAGTACAGAGTCGCGGTTCTTTTCTGCCAAGTATCTCAGTATGCTGGCAGTGAGATCGATAGAATCCCAATTGTGAATATTTGAAAGACCAAATTCGGAAAGCTGCGTAGTAATCAACAGAAACCTCCCAAAAAACCTTTATCAAATGTTGGGGTTTTTCAACTAGTTCAGATTATTTATTGGATAATTTTGTCCACTGTCCCAGACAAATATTAAACTATAGTGTATGTGTGTTTGGGGAGCGGAGGGGGGGGGGGGGGATGAGTGTGAATGTAAGATTCGTTGGTTGGTTGATTTGGGGGAGGGTCCAGACAGCGAGGTCACCGGTTCCATTCTACACTACTGGACATTAAAATTGCTACACCACGAAGATGACGTGCTACAGACGCGAAATTTAACCGACAGGAAGAAGATGCTGTGATATGCAAATGATTAGCTTTTCAGAGCATTCGCACAAGATTGGTGCCGGTGGTGACACCTACAACGCGCTGACATGAGGAAAGTTTCCAACCGATTTCTCATACACAAACAGCAGTTGAACGGCGTTGCCTGGTGAAACGTTGTTGTGATGCCTCGTGTAAGGAAGAGAAAAGCGTATCATCACGTTTCCGACTTTTATAAAGGTCGGACTGTAGACAATCGCGATTGCGGTTTATCGTATCCGGACATTGCTGCTCGCGTTGGTCGAGATCCAATGACTATTAGCAGAATATGGAATCGGTGGGTTCAGGACGGTAATACGGAACGCCGTGCTGGATCCCAACGGCCTCGTATCACTAGCAGTCGAGATGACAGGCATCTTATCCGCATGGCTGTAACGGATCGTGTAGCCACGTCTCGATCCCTGAGTCAACAGATGACGTTTGCAAGACAACAACCATCTGCACGAACAGTTCGACGGCGTTTGCAGCAACATGGAGTATCAGCTCGGAGACCATGGCTGCGGTTGCCCTTGACCCTGCATCAAGGACAGGAGCGCCTGCGACGGTGTACTCAACGACGAACCTGGCTGCACGAATGGCAAAACGTCATTATTTCGGATGAATAAAGGTCCTCTTTACAGCATCATGATTGTCGCATCCGTGTTTGGCGACATCGCAGTGAACGCACATTGGCAGCGTGTATTCGTCACCGACATACTGGCGTATCACCCGTTGTGATGGTATGGGGAGCCATTGGTTACACGTCTCGGTCACCTCTTGTTCGCCAGTCACTACTCCTGATGAACTGTGGTATCGTGTTGAAGCTGCGTGGGCAGCTGCACCTGTACGCTCCATCCAAGCTCTGTTTGACTCAATGGCAAGGCGTATCAAGGTGGTTGTCCTGGGTAATGAATTCTGAGGATCTATGCACCCAAATTGCGTGTAAGTGTAATCACATGTCAGTTCTAGAATAATATATTTGTCCAATGAATACCTACTTATCATCTGCATTTCTTCTTGGTGTAGCAATTTTAATGTCCAGTAGTGTATTTGCAATTCCAAATTTGTTTTTGCCTTTCCTTTTCGCGTCTTTTATAAAACACTAATAAATACAGTATAGTGAGGATTCTTTCGGTTTATCTGCGGTGTAAGTAACGCAAAAATTGAACATAAAAAAGTTTCTGAATAGGGACTCGAACCCGCAACCTTCGGATTATTGTTCTGTATTCTTTCTGCTACGTCAATCATTGCCTTGGAACAATACTAGCGTAAATGTCTCTTGCGTCGCCTGACCCTCGCCAAAAACGCTATTTTTTTATACGATTGGCCATGTGGAGCTACAAGTTCTGTCACTTTCGTTTCTAGCGAAGCCCTGCCCTTCCCATAAACATGGACGAAATCGGTGAAGAGTTTGCGCGTTTCCTTTTTAGCTATTTCTCTCTTGTACTAAGTTGATCTCGTAGCCTTAGACGAAGTATCGGTTTATTCACTAAACAACGTGGCAGTCCTTGTGAGAGGTGCATCACTTACAAACATAGTGTTCTTTGCATGCGGATAGATTAGATTAGTTTTTCGTTCCATAGATCCGTGCTGAGGAGATCCTCGTGAATGTGGAACATGTCATTTTTTTAAGCTGAAATAACAATACTAATAGTATGTGTATATACAAGACATCATTTGTTTCTATTAAAAAATTCATCAATGGAGTAGAAGGAGTGCTTTTAAGTCCTTGTGCAGATCATTTTTGTTCCTGGTATTGTATGTATGAACTGAGCTGTTTGTTGGAAAAAAAGATATATTATTTAGGACAAATTTCATTAAGGAGTAAATATACTGAGAGGCAGTAGTTAGTATACCCAGTTCTTTGAAGAGGTTTCTACAGGACGTCCGTGAATTTACTCCACAAATAATATGTATTACTCGCCTCTGGACTCTGAAAACTTTTTTTTGACTTGAAGAGTTACCCCAAAATATTATACCATATGACGTTATGGAATGAAAGTAGGCAAAGTATGCAAGCTTTTTCATTTTTATGTCGCCTATGTCTGCTAACACTCGAATTGCAAATACAGATTTGTTAAGGCGTTTCTGCAGTTCTGTGGTTGAATGCATTGTGCTACAGCGCAGAAGGAAAAAAATAGCCATAAACGCTTTTTCAACAATACCAGTGTTCCCACATTTTGTCCTTTTTTTGTTGTTTCGAACAAGTGTAAGCTCCCTCTTTATGCAGATCCATGTCACGCGACACATTTATGTACGATAGCTCTTCTGCAGCAGCAGCCTAGAGGCGGGAGGGAGGAGCGCCAGCTTCTCTAAGCTTCGAGTCGACCTTGGGGGCAGTGCGGTCTCGTCACGCCGTGTCGTCCTGCTAGCTGCTGCAGCTGGCGAAGTTTGCTCACTGCAACGACCGACCTGTCGTGAATTTTAGTTAAGTCCGTTTGTTAGTTTCGAGTACGTTAGCCTCCACACAGTGCCTATTTTTGAGAATTAGTTGAAAAGATACTATTTTCACTTTCATATATGATTTTTCCATTTTTCTATGTTAAAGTGCGCTATTTAATATTGACTTAGTGTCTTTATGACTAAGCTTTTACATCGATCTGATGTTATATAATACAATTTTTTTTTTCGCTTTGAATGATTTTGACAAATAATGTGCCTCGAGAATACTGATGACTTTTCTGGTAAAATTTTTCTTTCCAACAAACATCTGTAGTAGGCATTTCGAATGTAATTCCCCGTCTTCAGTTTACTTACAAATATTAGCAAAAACTCGATAGCGGCGTTTATGCATGGCCAGAAGAGCCAACTCTGACCAAGGTAAATGACTGAATAAAATAAACAAATCAAACAATCTGTCTACAACTTAGGATGATCGTATTTCCAACGTATAAACGGCAATGGGCAGAAAAACGAATTAAATCGGGTGATGCTGCGGGAATTAGATTAGGAAATGAGACGCTTATTAGTAGTAAATGAGTTTTTCTATTTGGGAAGCAAAATAACTGATGGTGGTCGAAGTAGAGAGAATATAAAATGTAGACTGGCAATGGCAAGGAAAGCGTTTCTGAAGAAGAAAAATTTGTTAACATCGAGTATAGATTTAAGTATCAGGAAGTCGTTTCTGAAAGTATTTGTATGGAGTGTAGCCATGTATGGAAGTGAAACGTGGACGATAAATAGTTTGGACAAGAAGAGAATAGAAGCTTTCGAAATGTGGTGCTACAGAAGAATGCTGAAGATTAGATGGGTAGATCACATAACTAATGAGGAGGCATTGAATAGAATTGGAGAGAAGAGAAATTTGTGGCACAACTTGACTAGAAGAAGGGATCGGTTGGTAGGACATATTCTGAGGCATCAAGGGATCACCAATTTAGTACTTGAGGGCAGCGTGGAGGGTAATAATCGTAGAGGGAGACCAAGAGATGAATACACTAAGCAGATTCAGAAGGACGTAGGTTGCATTAGGTACTGGGAGATGAAGAAGCTTGCACAGGATAGAGTAGCATTGAGAGCTGCATCAAACCAGTCTCTGCACTGAAGACCACAACAACAACAACAACAACAAATGTGAACTTGCGATGGTCTCTGGAGAGCTATTTGTTCAGTGAAGGCCGCTGGTTACCTCATGGTACGTATATTCTCTCTTCAAATACGTGGATAGGAACGCATCTCAGTTTCCCTACAAAATCAATATTCACAAATACAATACTCATAATGTGAATATTGTACGAGACGCCAGTCCACTGTTGTCAGTGAAATGCTATCAATAAATACCGTACTGGCTGAGACTGTAAATCTTGGGCTGTTTTCTTTCCCTAGCTGTCGCGGCCCTCTCTTTTCGCAGACACTTAATGTCTTACCTCTAGAGAAATCTCTTGTCACTACGACCATGTCAGCGTCGGACTTCTTGTGTTCCTGCAGGTTTTCTGCCGGAAATTGCTGTATAGGTATACTGGGACAGGTAGGATGGTTACAGATAAAAATAATTTAGCAAAGGTTTAACTTAGTTTAGCTGTGTTCTTTCGTGCGCATGAAAGATGAGGCAACTTTTCAATTTCGGTGCCACTAATCCACAATACCGGATTATTAGTGGAAATAGTCCTGTCACACACAGGAAACTGATAGAAAGCTAAATAGGTTCGCTGACTCTAGTCTGCAGCATGTTATAAACTACAAGATGGCAGCATACCAATTAACTTCCATACTTACGAAAGAAACAAAGAAAATAGTTCGAATCAAGAAAGGAACTCAGGAGAAAACTATGCTGGGAGAGAATGGCAGTTGTTAACTAGCTATGAGAGTTCTAGGGATTCGTTGTAAGTGGCGCCACGAAACGTGTCAACAGCATGCAAGTTGGCGGCAAGTTGTAGCATCGACCTGAGGCGTGCGTGCTCTCCATTTTGGCGTCAGTAGGTGTGATATTCTGGCTACGTGGCGAAATTTATTGTAAGCCTGTACTCTGCAAGTTTGACTTCGAAGGTAATCGTAGTCAGAGCATGTTGTTATCTAGCATGGAGGTAGACTGCTGCGCCAGTGTAGGCGTTGAAACAAAACGAGAGAGTTAACTCCGCGAGCGAATGGATGGTGAGGCGGAGCGCCATGTCTCCAGCAGTTTTATAACTTCAGTGGTCTGCCTTCACGACGAAAAACAAAATCCGCGTTGCCAACAATACAATGTGGCTCGTCTCTTAGCTCTGTTACGTCTTTATGACGGGACAAGATCTCTTATAGCCCTAAGATGGTCCACTCCACGTGGCGCTAACGCGAAGACACGGAGGTAAAAGTCTCCTTCTGCGACCGAGCGCGCCACAGCAGGGGCTTTCCCTTAAGGGAATACTGGGAATTTTAATAAAAGTGATTTACGGAATCACGCCATTATTCTGACATCACCGTCTGATAGTCCGACCCTTCCGTAGTACATTGGAAGTTTCAGAACTATGAACATAATTGATTTTATGGGAGAGATCTGCGTGCACTTGCTTCATATACGATTTGTAATTTCGTCAGCTGTTAGGATCTGTGATGTCAATTTAACTGTCTAGTTTTCTAAAAGGCCCTTTCTTTTTATGGGCTGGACGTAATGGTTCCTTTCGCTTTGCCAGAGAAGGTGTGAATCGCCTTGGGAAAGTGTATGATGTACAAGGTGCAACAGAAGATGTCGCACGAAAATCATATTCCGAAGGTGCAGATTCAGAAGCCCATCTGGCCACCCTGAATGAGGTTTTCTGTCGTTTCCCTACACCGCTTCTGTTGAACTCTTAATTTTCCTTTTTGGTTATCAAGAAACACAAGCCTCAGCGCAACGACTGTTAACAGGTGACGACAAACGAAAGTTCTGTGATTCCATCCCCTATCGTCAGTGCGATTGACCAACAGCCATGGGAAGCTCAGACGGCTATTCTGAATGTTTATATTCCTTGGAAGACTTTGGTACTCGCAGTTTTCTTTCACTTATTCTAAAAGGATTAGCGTAGTATTTGCCTGCTGGCACGGACCTCTAATCTGGATGGCTTTTCTGGGTGCTTAACGGCTTTAATGAGATTGATGGATGCGTTTCGTGTTCGACTAACGTGTCGGTTGCTGATAGTCTTCCTTATCTATCAAGCAAAGCTATTGGCTGAACTCACAGCGGTCTCGGTTTCAAATCCTTCTCCCGAGTTACTCTTTTAATTAGTTATCAGAACTTCTGGACTTTTGGTACACTTCTTTGCGCTCTTCTGGAATCGTTCCAGTACATCCGAGTCTTCTACGGCTTCGTACGCAGAAATTTGGACGGGAAGTTGGCTCGGATGTGGTTGATTCGTCGTAGCACCTTATTCTGCGGTGACTGGAGATTCTGGGGATGTGATTTAGCCACATTTCCCCATACAGCTGAGGCGTAATCCGTTACTGGTAGGCCGAAGCACGTGTAGCTGGCCGGCGTCTGTGGTCGAGCGGTTCTAGGCGCTTCAGTCCGGAACCGCGCTGCTGCTGCGGTCGCAAGTTCGAATCCTGCCTCGGGCATGGATGTGTGTGATGTCCTTAGCTTAGTTAGCTTTAAGTAGTTCTAAGTCTAGGGGACTGATGACCTCAGATGTTAAGTCCCATAGTGCTTAGAGCCATTTGAACCATTTTTTTGAACCTGTAGCTGTTGAGGCCACAGTCGATGGATAGTTCCGATTTTTACTTATGAGTGGGTACAGTGCACCAAGTCGCTGTGAAGTCTCGTTTTCGATTTCGTTAATATATTGCCACGACGTCACTTTTCCATCCATCTTGACTCCAAGTGTCCCGGTTTCTAAAGACCTGAAGAGGCTGTAATACTGGATTGCAGCATTTCATATGCAGAAGTTATAGGCTTTTAACTGCGTGCAATCCGTGACCAGGCCCCAGGTTGCAAGATTTGTACAAGTTGCGTGCAGTCTCCGAGAAACTGCCTGTGTGCGAGGCAGTGTCACCTGCGTAAATGATTTTGGAGAATCTTAGCCTTGGAAGCAGGTCCGATATGTAAACACAGTACAGCACAGGACCCAATACGAAACCCTGCGTCATCCCTGCTTGTGCTCCTCTGGTTGTGGATGTTACTTGCACTACTATTACGACGTCAGTGCAATCCAATGGCAGCTCGCCAGGAGCAGCACATATGTAGACTCCACGGAAAAAACGAGGCAGGTTCATTTCACTAGGAAAGGCAGTTAAAATTAATTTCAAACACCGTGGCAAATCACCGAGATAGAAAGGGTTACATTTTTAGTGTTAACAGAAATAACGTTCTGAGTCGGCCTTCTCTACGGGAAGAATGGGGAAAATCTAAGGTTTGCTACCACTGTTCACATTCGCCTGTTAGGTCAGTTGGGTTGGGACTGCAAACGTGATCGGCTAAGTTTTTATTCTGTTTTGTTTCCTGGCCATTAAAATTGCTACACCACGAAGATGACGTGCTACAGGCACGAAATTTAACCGACAGAAAGAAGATGCTGTGATGTGCAAATGATTAGCTTTTCAGAGCATTCACACACGGTTGGTGCCGGTGGCGACACCTACAACGTGCTGACATGAGGAAAGTTTCCCACCGATTTCTCATACAAAAACAGCAGTTGACCGGCGTCGCCTAGTGAAACGTTGTTGTGATGCCTCGCGTAAGGAGGAGAAATGCGTACCATCACGTTTCCGACTTTTATAAAGGTCGGATTGTAGCCTATCGCGATTGCGGTTTCCAAGACAACAACCATCTGCACGAACAGTTTGGCGACGTTTGCAGCAGCATGGACTATCAGCTCGGAGACCATGGCTGCGGTTACCCTTGACGCTGCATCACAGACAGGAGCGCCTGCGATGCTGCACTCAACGACGAACCTGGCTGCACGAATGGCAAAACGTCATTTTTTCGGATGAATCCTGCTTCTGTTTACAGCATCATGATGCTCGCATCCGTGTTTGGCGACATCGCGGTGAACGCACGTTGGAAGTGTGTATTCGTCATCGCCATACTGGCGTATCACCCGGCGTGATGGTATGGGGTGCCATTGGTTACACGTCTCGGTCACCTCTTAATCGCATTGACGACACTTTGAACAGTGGACGCTACATTTCAGATGTGTTACGATCCGTGGCTCTAACCTTCATTCGATCCCTGCGAAACCCTACATTTCAGCATGATAATGCACGACCGCCTGTTGCTGGTCCTGTAAGGGCGTTTCTGGATACAGAAAATGTTCGACTGCTGCCCTGGCCAGCACATTCTCCAGATCTCTCACCAATTGAAGACGTCTGGTCAATGGTGGCCGAGCAACTGGCTCGTCACAATACACCAGTCACTACTCTTGATGAACTGTGGTATCGTGTTGAGGCTGCATGGGCAGCTGTACCTGTACACGCTATCCAAGCTCTGCTTGACTCAATGCCCAGGCGTATCAAGGCTGTTATTACGGCCAGAGGTGGTTGTTCTGGGTACTGATTTCTGAGGATCTATGCATCCAAACTGCGTGAAAATGTAATCAAATGTCAGTTCTAGTATAATATATTTGTCCAGTGAATACCCGTTTATCATCTGCATTTCTTCTTGGTGTAGCAATTTTAATGGCCAGTAGTGTAGTATTTAGTTTGAAGTGTGACAGTAGTGTGGTCCTCTTAGGGTTACCAGAACAGATTTGTAAATATTTCTCGCTAATTGGTGCTGATAAAACTAGTGATAGGCTTGGAAGTTTCTACATCTGTTTACTTACTCCAACAACGAGTTTGTTCTGCGATGACTGGATCTGTGATTCGAAAAACTTACCTGTTCGTCCTATAGCAGAAGACGTGTCATACAGTAAGGCCTCTCAATGCCAGTGTTTGTTTCCTTTACGTCTCCACAGCCACTGAACCTGTCGCTCACTGCAGGAGCCTTATATCACGGCTAAAAGTCCTGAATCTATGCAACGGAAGAAAAAAGATATTTTACTGGGAAGTCCTGAAGTAGGTTAGAGCTAACGCAACTAGTTCAGTTACGACTGAATCTGATATTTCTGAAGTGAAATCACAAATCAGTTGCTCGTATAGGTCAAGAAGTGGTCACTGATTAACTAGGCAATAAAATGAAGCGAACTCCAGATCAGTGTTTCGCACGGGATAGTGATCAACCACAATGGATGCGATTTGGAGGTCATCCGTAGCCATTCAAGCGTGTGCAGGACTGGTTCGCAATTTACACCTCGAACACACAACACAGATATAATTGAAGTACAGACTGGAGACACGCAAGGCGCTATCCTTTAGCAAGGGGCAGTGCCAAGCAGAAAAGATAGGATACAAGGTAAAAGTAAAAATGCTGTCGATCTCGATGTCATGACTGACGTAGTATCGGCTCATTTATCAGTAGATATGGGGAGGAATCGACCTTTCCGTAGGAAACTATCCAGATGATTGTCCTAAACGATATAGGAAAATCATGTGAGCAATGCTCTTATCCACTGCGAAACCATGATTGAAAGAAATGAGCCATAATTAACAACGTGTATCTCTGCATATACACTTATTACAAGGGCGTGCTGAAAAGTAACGCCTCCGTTTTTTTATATGAAGACTCTTCAAGCTTTTTAAATAAAGCAAATGTTAATAACCTTTTAGAACTTCATTCTTCATGTCTACAAATTTTCAGCCCTCTGCGCTACCAGGGCTCCGAACTGTAGCGTGTAACATGACGGTGTGTAAAGCAGTTATGTCGGTGCATGAAAAACAGCTTGCTGTAATCGAGTTTCGAAGAGTTCGTCCACACTTTAGGATCATCCTCTCCTTCAGCCGGACCATGCCAGGCCACATACGAGCTTTGCAACATCCGCTACAATCTGGCGCCTTGCGTTCACTGTTATCGATCATCCTCAGTACAGTCCCGATTTGGCCCCATTCGATTTACATCTATTTCGTATACTTAAAGAAGACCTAAGAGGACTTCACTACGTTAGTGATGGAGCAGCATAAGCAGGGGGTGAGGTTATGGGCCGACGACAAAGTCAAACATTCTACAGTCACGGTATCAACAAACTGATTTCTTGTTGAGAGAAATGTGCTATTTCGAGGGTGACTGTTGTTGTTGTTGTGGTCTTCAGTCCTGAGACTGGTTTGATGCAGCTCTCCATGCTACTCTATCATGTGCAAGCTTCTTCATCTCCCAGTACCTACTGCAACCTACATCCTTCTGAATCTGCTTAGTGTATGCATCTCTTGGTCTCCCCCTACGATTTTTACCCTCCACGCTGCCCTCCAATACTAAATTGGTGATCCCTTGATGCCTCAGAACATGTCCTACCAACCGATCCCTTCTTCTGGTCAAGTTGTGCCACAAACTCCTCTTCTCCCCAATCCTGTTCAGTACCTCCTCATTAGTTACGTGATCTACCCATCTAATCTTCAGCATCCCTCTGTAGCACCACATTTCGAAAGATTCTATTCTCTTCTTGTCCAAACTAGTTATCGTCCATGTTTCACTTCCATACATGGCTACACTCCATACAAATACTTTCAGAAAAGACTTCCTGACACTTAAATCTATACTCGATGTTAACAAATTTCTCTTCTTCAGAAACGCTTTCCTTGCCATTGCCAGTCTACATTTTATATCCTCTCTACTTCGACCATCATCAGTTATTTTGCTCCCCAAATAGCAAAACTCCTTTACTACTTTAAGTGTCTCATTTCCTAATCTAATACCCTCAACATCACCCGACTTAATTCGACTACATTCCATTATCCTTGTTTTGCTTTTGTTGATGTTCATTTTATATCCTCCCTTCAAGACACCATCCATTCCATTCAACTGCTCTTCCAAGTCCTTTGCTGTCTCGGACAGAATTACAATGTCATCGGAGAACCTCAAAGTTTTTATTTCTTCTCCATGGATTTTAATACCTACTCCGAATTTTTCTTTTGTTTCCTTTACTGCTTGCTCAATATACAGATTGAATAACATCGGGGAGAGGCTACAACCCTGTCTTACTCCCTTCCCAACCACTTCCCTTCCCTTTCATGTCCCTCGACTCTTATAACTGCCATCTGGTTTCTGTACAAATTGTAAATAGCCTTTCGCTCCCTGTATTTTACCCCTGCCACCTTCAGAATTTGAAAGAGAGTATTCCAGTCAACATTGTCAAAAGCTTTCTCTAAGTCTACAAATGCTAGAAACGTAGGTTTGCCTTTCCTTAATCTTTCTTCTAAGATAAGTCGTAAGGTCAGTATTGCCTCACGTGTTCCAGTATTTCTACGGAATCCAAACTGATCTTCCCCGAGGTCGGCTTCTACTAGTTTTTCCATTCGTCTGTAAAGAATTCGTGTTAGTATTTTGCAGCTGTGGCTTATTAAACTGATAGTTCGGTAATTCTCACATCTGTCAACACCTGCTTTCTTTGGGATTGGAATTATTATATTCTTCTTGAAGTCTGAGGGTATTTCGCCTGTTTCATGCATCTTGCTCACCAGATGGTAGAGTTTTGTCAGGACTGGCTCTCCCAAGGCCGTCAGTAGTTCCAATGGAATGTTGTCTACTCCGGGGGCCTTGTTTCGACTCAGGTCTTTCAGTGCTCTGTCAAACTCTTCACGCAGTATCGTATCTCCCATTTCATCTTCATCTACATCCTCTTCCATTTCCATAATATTGTCCTCAAGTACATCGCCCTTGTATAGATCCTCTATATACTCCTTCCACATTTCTGCTTTCCCTTCTTTGCTTAGAACTGGGTTTCCATCTGAGCTCTTGATGTTCATACAAGTGGTTCTCTTATCTCCAAAGGTCTCTTTAATTTTCCTGTAGGCAGTATCTATCTTACCCCTAGTGAGATAAGCCTCTACATCCTTACATTTGTCCTCTAGCCATCCCTGCTTAGCCATTTTGCACTTCCTGTCGATCTCATTTTTGAGACGTTTGTATTCCTTTTTGCCTGCTTCATTTACTGCATTTTTATATTTTCTCCTTTCATCAATTAAATTCAATATTTCTTCTGTTACTCAAGGATTTCTACTAGCCCTCGTCTTTTTACCTACTTGATCCTCTGCTGCCTTCACTACTTCATCGCTCAGAGCTACCCATTCTTCTTCTACTGTATTTCTTTCCCCCATTCCTGTCAATTGTTCCCTTATGCTCTCCCTGAAACTCTCTACAACCTCTGGTTCTTTCAGTTTATCCAGGTCCCATCTCCTTAAATTCCCACCTTTTTGCAGTTTCTTCAGTTTTAATCTACAGGTCATAACCAATAGATTGTGGTCAGAGTCCACATCTGCCCCTGGAAATGTCTTACAATTTAAAACCTGGTTCCTAAATCTCTGTCTTACCATTATATAATCTATCTGATACCTTTTAGTATCTCCAGGGTTCTTCCATGTATACAACCTTCTATCATGATTCTTAAACCAAGTGTTAGCTATGATTAAATTGTGCTCTGTGCAAAATTCTACCAGGCGGCTTCCTCTTTCATTTCTTAGCCCCAATCCATATTCACCTACTACGTTTCCTTCTCTCCCTTTTCCTACACTCGAATTCCAGTCACCCATGACTATTAAATTTTCGTCTCCCTTCACAATCTGAATAATTTCTTTTATTTCATCATACATTTCTTCAATTTCTTCGTCATCTGCAGAGCTAGTTGGCATATAAACTTGTACTACTGTAGTAGGTGTGGGCTTCGTATCTATCTTGGCCACAATAATGCGTTCACTAAGCTGTTTGTAGTAGCTTACCCGCGTTCCTATTTTCCTATTCATTATTAAACCTACTCCTGCATTACCCCTATTTGACTTTGTGTTTATAACCCTGTAGTCACCTGACCAGAAGTCTTGTTCCTCCTGCCACCGAACTTCACTAATTCCCACTATATCTAATTTTAACCTGTCCATTTCCCTTTTCAAATTTTCTAACCTACCTGCCCGATTAAGGACCTGACATTCCACGCTCCGATCCGTAGAACGCCAGTTTCCTTTCTCCTGATAACGACATCCTCTTGAGTAGTCCCCGCCCGGAGATCCGAATGGGGGACTATTTTACCTCCGGAATATTTTACCCAAGAGGACGCCATCATCATTTAATCATACAGTAAAGCTGCATGCCCTCGGGAAAAATTACGGCCGTAGTTTCCCCTTGCTTTCAGCCGTTCGCAGTACCAGCACAGCAAGGCCGTTTTGATTATTGTTACAAGGCCAGATCAGTCAATCATTCAGACTGTTGCCCTTGCAACTACTGAAAAGGCTGCTGCCCCTCTTCAGGAACCACACGTTTGTCTGGCCTCTCAACAGATACCCCTCCGTTGTGGTTGTACCTACGGTACGGCTATCTGTATCGATGAGGCACGCAAGCCTCCCCACCAACGGCAAGGTCCATGGTTCATGGGGGGGAGGGTGACTATGTTGAGAAATAAACATGCAGACGGGAAGAATAAAGATATAGAATGTTAACGAAGTCTGCCTTATTTAAAAAGACTTAAGAGTGTTCGCATACAAAATTTGGAGGCCGTATTTTTCAATACGCTCTCGTGCCTCCGTAGTGTGATTTAGTCACATCTAATATAGATTTTTGCTGTCGATGTCTGATCTTTGAGTTAGATCTCTAGAATTTTGTAAACAATGAGAATACTTTGGTTTCGCAGCACTGGTTTAGAAGTACGACGATCGTTCAATGAATAATGTTCTACATTTTTTTTCCCTCAGATTATATTTATTCTTAGAAGTTAGAATTTGGTGATAGTATCAGTCAAAAATTCATTTACATGTACTATCGTAGTCTCCATCACGTTATATCGCCTTTAGTCAGCGTTGTGTGTCAGTATGTACTCCCAGTCGTTGCCGGCCGCTGTGGCCGAGGGCTTCTAGGCGCTTCAGTCGGTAACCGCGCTGCTGCTGCGGTCACAGGTTCGAATCCTGCCTCGGACATGGATGTGTGTGATGACCTTAGGTTAGTTAGGTTTAAGTAGTTCTAAGTCTAGGGGACTGATTACCTCAGATGTTAAGTCCCATAGGCTTAGAGCCATTTGAACCATTTTTGAACCGAGTCGTTAAAAACTCTTGCCCTGCGCTCGTAGGAATGGGGCATTACTTATTGAATGAATCTGGTATAAATATCTCAATGCTAGGGGTAACATTCAGGGAAAACAGACGCTGGAAATAAACGATATGGAGAAGTCAACTCTTATCTTTTTTATGTTCGTTACCAGTTATTGTTGCCTTATGACAGAGTGTAATGGGCGTTGAACTAATAATATACACTGATAATACAAAAAAAAATGAATTTAATAACAAACTGAAAGCAAAGATCAGACACAGTTTGCGCCACATGTGACTCGCATTAACACATAGAGAGACAAGAAAAAATGGCTCTGAGCACTATGGGACTTAACTGCTGTGGTCATCAGTCCCCTAGAACTTAGAACTACTTAAACCTAACTAACCTAAGGACATCACACACATCAATGCCCGAGGCAGGATTCGAACCTGCGACCGTAGCGGTCACGCGGTTCCAGACTGTAGCGCCTAGAACCGCACGGCCACTCCGGCCGGCAGAGAGACAAGAAAAAGGGCGTGGAATTGGCCAGGGATGGTGCTCCGGACACCTGATTTTATTGTATTACGCGCTTTTAAAAATATTGTCATTGTTTAATATGCATAAAAATTACTGTATTCTTAATGAAAAACCTCGAACAACTTTTCTTCAACGTGTTATCACCTGTTTGCCATTCTGTTCCAACCTGCGGATCACTTGCACCGGTAAGTGAAATTATCATTTCAGCAAAACAAACTGAAATTACAGTAGAGGACACTGTGCATGCGTTACGTCACTTTTCCCAAACAGAAACAACATTATTGGATATAGCTTCCGCCCACATGCAAAACATGTTCTTCCTTGGTACCCTAACATGTTTCAGCATCTCTGTGCCATTATGAGTGGTTTCTGTTTATTGAACAACTGTAAAAGTGAACATATTTTAGGTTGTAACTGATGTAACAAAATGAGGCCTACATATAGTTTTTGTTCTTACCTTGATTTTATATGGTGTTGCAGGACCATCTGTTTGGTGCCCTGAACTGATAGCTTGTCACGTGCAAGCCAAACGATGTAAATGTGAATCTTGTCAGCGAGTTAACATATCCCTTGATTTTTTAAAACATGACTTTGGTGTTGCAAAATGTTTTGTGTATATACTTCTTGTTGCTCTCGTTTTGTTGTGACTGATCCTCCTTCTTTTACAGTTGTTCAATAAACAAAACCCACTGATTATGGTACAGAGGTGCTGAAACATGTTTGGCTAAAAAGAAAAAAAACGGTGTTTTGTACAAAAGGCGGAACACATGTGCAATAATTTTAACTGCAAACACAGAAGAAATACATTAGTTGCAAATCCAATAGATGAAAGAAACAATATTATTGACTAATCTAGTTCCCTCACAGCAGTAAAATAATAATAATTGTGGATGTCTCAAAAACTATAAAATTAATTATTTAGCCTAGGTAATCAGTTCACAGGAAATCAAGTTCGTAAATTTAATGGTAAATTTCAAGAGAAAAGACTAAGCTTTAAGCAAGGTTTAGTTCAAAGACAGAGAAATGAAGGACATATATAAAAACCATGGAAATCCCTGCCGGAATATGTAAAAGAAAGTGTTAAACTGAAGTACCTCTTATTAAGTGTTAACGTTTGTTTTCTCAGCGCATAATTGTAAAAATTAATGTTAAAGTTTGTTGTGTAACTTGTAGTAACGATAAAAGTCTCGAAATGATCAAGTATGAATCAAACCAGCTCCCTTATATGTTGTTGTAACACTATTTTTGTACAGCGAGGGTCGATAGCTCCTTCGTCGGTAAGCATCCTTCCCAGTTACAAACGAGGAAAAGAAAGGATAAAAATACTCAACAGTCGGTTGATGGTGAATTCGGTAAATGTGTTGAATTGATAACTCTGTGTAGTTCTTGCACTTAAACCTCCGAGTGCTTGTGACGCACTACAATTTAGTGTTACTGAAGTTGTGTGTGACACTTACCTCTTGATGCGTCATTCCAGTATGGAGCAATACTTCTCATCTTCATTTGCTTCTGCTGTTTTCAAAAACGCCAACAAAAAACTCAATATAACTTGCAAAAATCTTTTAGGTACAATGTCTCCACATACTGTGGACGAAGTAAAATTTAATGCTGACATATTTACCTCCACGGTCGCTGACGACGGCAACTGAAAGGCGGTCGAAATTTAGGAACTTATTTATTCCATTTTAGGATATAACTTGGCGTCATATCGAGAAGAATTTTATTCAAATCGGCAGTAACCGTAGAGACTTACACACTTAAATCGACGTCACCTTACCTTGAGTCGATGTTGCTGGTTCCTGTTCTGAATCGATTATGTACGTATGTTTTAATTATGCCATTCCCAAAGGTACCTATCGGACTAAAGCAAAGTAAATAAAAAACGCTACAGTAAATTCAGTAAGAACCCGAACTTCACGGACAAAATTTCGGGGCTTGTTCACGGATATTTTCTGAGTATTTTGATATTTGAGACTCATGGTCTGCGGCGGCTCATTACAGAGCAACTGCATTTCGTTTGATTTCTTACCCCCCTTTATCTTTGTATCTGTACAGTAGTATCAATATGTGCACAACAGTGCAAATGTCGACTGTGCGAGTAGTATATCTAGTTCGAAAACAAGTTTGTCCCATCCACTAGCGGTACTTGCTGTTGGCCACAATAATGGACACTTTACGCTTCACCCTCAAGCTTGATTTCGTTAGTGTTTGATTATCCCTCGGGTTTTCACGTTTGAAAAGATATTTCACAGAAACTGAAGTAACTGGGCTAACAAAGCTAATAAATCGTAACTGTTTTATTACTCTGAAACGAGCCACCGAAGACCACTTGTCTCTGTACCAAAATAGTCAGAAAATATCCGCGAACCACTTCCGAAATTTTGTCTTTGGAATTCGGATTAACTCCGTCTGTCAACAATATGAGTTGGAAGTACGACCACATGTGAAGTGAAAAAGGAGCGAAGGAAACGGTGTAGTAGATAAGGCACTAAACTCGAACAAGGAGTAGTCAAAGTCCCAGTCATCATCTCCAAAAAAACGTCTAATTGTTTCAGCTACGTTTCTTTAGTCTTGTTACGCACTGAAATACCTCTGATGCAGTACCATATCAGAAAGTACTGTACCGAGCTGAACAATCCGCCATTACGAGTCCAAATCCGAGGACAGTGTTGTGTGCTTTGCGTGGCTTAAGAAAATGAATCAGCGAATTTTCCTTTAATTTTATTGTCCCACAGCGTCAAATGGTTTGGTATGCAGCTCCAAACTGCTCAAATAATAGCAGACATGGTCGCTATAAGTTTTACCGGTTTGCTTCACATATAGATCGACGTAAAAGGTGGCTTGTGAATTCAAAGCGCAAAGATTGTATACCAAAATTGAGCAGCTATCTGTGTATTCTAAATAAAAACGTTTTTTCCTTTCTTTAGAAACAGATGTGCTCACAGAGCAATTATATATGTAAGAAGTGTGCTTATTTCAATCTTGCTGCAGGTTATATTTTCAAAACACGATGTAACATTGTAAGTTTAAAGTTAGCTACTTTTCTTGATTTTTGTTTACAACTGTGTAAAACCATAAGTCATCCTAAGGTGCAGTTAATCTTTTAGAAAGAGTAAATAAATAACACTTTACAGCAACTTGTTGGTAATAACAAAATATTTGCAGTTTTTTTTTTTTTAAAATAACTTCTCTTTTATCAGCAGCATTATATTCTCTTCGAGAAGCTTTTGAAATAGTCGATGAAATTGGGATCAGTAATGTACTTTGAGTACTCCTGGAATTCCGTCTTGTGCTGACATGAAATTTTTATGCCACTTGTGTTCCATTTTAATGCTATTCCATAATTGTTTACGAATGCAGCTCATACTTACCGTAAACTTAAGTGGATGTACCACACATAAACAAGAAAATTCGATAGTGGTAACTGTATTTGGAGCCGGCCACTGTGACCGAGCGGTTCTAGGTGCTTCAGTCCTGAACCAGGCTGCTGCTACGGTCGCAGTTTCGAATTCTGCCTCGGGCATGGATGTGTGTGATGTCCTTAGGTTAGTTAGGTTTAAGTAGTTCTAAGTCCTGGGGGGTGACGACCTCAGATGGTAAGTCCCATGGGGCTCAGAGCCATTTGAACCATTTTGAACTATATGTGGTAAATATTTAGAACAGCAACGTATGACTTTCATGGCACGTAAGTGAATTTATCATATCTCTAAATACCCGTCTAATCACCTACTTTAATTTGTTCGTCTTTTAAAGTCAAATGTAAGCCAATACATTTACTACGCTGTAATATTATCTGCGCAAGGAATGTTCATTTGATGGCCTTAAGAGAATATTAAAAAGTGTAAGCGTTCTGTAGAGTTAAGCGGGCACCTTCGACGTGGGATTCAAAATTGCGGGTTGTTCAGCTTGTGCTATACAGTGCTCTACAGTACCAAGCCGCTAGGCGAGCCAAACGAAAATGGCGCAGCGTACTGACACACCACAGTGTCGTGCGTTACTTCATTTTCGGGGGCAGCGAAAATGTTGCAGCCAATGAGGAGGGCTAGAAAAATCCTCATGAGGATGCCAGCTGCCTCACTGCATGTTAACAATATATTAGTTGGGTTCAAAGGGTTCAAAGGGCTCTGAGCACTATGGGACTTAACATCTGTGGTCATCAGTCCCCTAGAACTTAGAGCTACTTAAACCTAACTAACCTAAGGACATCACACACATCCATGCCCGAGGCAGGATTCGAACCTGCGACCGTAGCGGTCACGCGGTTCCAGACTGAAGCGCCTAGAACCGCACGGCCATACAGGCCGGCAATATTAGTTGAGGCAGAAAAATATCGAATTAATGTCTCATTTCCCATATTCAAATACGTTATTGTCTAATGACATTTTTGTTCCCTAGTGTCCAACAAAAAGTTAGTGGACTGCCGTACCATCACCTCGTATGACTGTTGTCACGTTCTAGTACGTGAAACACGAACAGGCACATCGCACCCAACCACGAAAACATTCCTTCTTTACGACCATACAACGCGCTAGCGGTTAGTAGATCCTTTAATTGCGTGTGTAAATACCTAGCAATTACTCTGTAATACACTAATCGCTTTTGATGGATAGTGGAAACGTCCAGCCATTCTTACCCCTAGATTACAAAACCCAAGTAAAATTTTGATTGCAGTTGTATCTCTTCGCAGTTCCCGCCGATCTGGACAAATGAGCGACACGTGCTCTGGCGTAGCTACATTGTGAACATTGTTGTTACAACGGATAAATTATTTGTTTCCTGGCTCCAACGTTTGCTGACACTGATGCTCTTGTCGTAAATACTGTGAATGTTTAGTAATGGTGTACCAGTTTTCCAATAATCGACGTACTTATTTTATTGTTTAAAATTTCTCTTAGGTTGGCATCTTAGGCAGAATGTCAAGCAAAGGAAGAAAAGTATGCCCATTTCGTCCTTTGAGCAAATGAAGATTGACGAGATTTTGTAACAGGTGCTCAAGAGCAGTTTGTGCAGAAGACTGAGCTGGATCTTCTTTGTAGTAACAGTGTCTCATTTAAATATACTAAAAATACTATTGGAGCTATAATAATTGTAATAAGCTCTGACTTTGGTCATCTTTGGTGGCACTAGTGTTCAGTGTGTGTGTTATTTTTCCTGCTTCAGTCCGAGAACCGAGGTTTTAAATTTGCATGAACGTCGCCTGTCCGTTGCAGTTTGGCGGGGTGTTCTCCCGCCGAAATATCGGCGGCCGCTGAAAGTGTTACCTGGCTGAATTCCCGGAAGTTATTTGAAAGTCGTATACGCCAGGAGAAACTCAGGTCTCAGATTATGACTTCTTTTCCAATTACACTTTGAGCAATGTAACTGGCTGTCCAGATATAAAACAGGACATTTTGTTCTTAGTTGGGTGTTTAAAGTACCACTGGGGATATAATGGTTGTACTTAATTGATGCATAACCTATAAATTATGAATTTCTTTGAATAAAATGTGTAGTACTAAAATTTACGATGGTTTACGCTGAAAGTGTTACCTGGCTGAATTCAACGAAGTTATTTGAAAGTTGTATACTCAGGTCTCAGTCTATGACTTCTTTTCCAGTTACACTTTGAGCAATGTAACTGCCTGTGCAGATATAAAACAGGACATTTTGTACATAGTTGGGTGTTTAAAGTACCACTTGGGATATAATGGTTGTACTTAATTGATGCATAATGTGGTGTACATAGTTCCGCGTACTCAGCGCGTACACAACTTTCCCACTAGAGCGCGCCCCGCTAAGCACAACAGCGCAGGCGCAGCGCTCGTCCGTCTCCGCACTACGAGATGGCGCTGTCTTAGAGACGGACCAAATTCTGCTTCCGCCGATCCGCGTATTAATATGTAACGCAGCCAATGAGATTGCTGCTAACGTAGAACCTTTTCTCCTCGCGGATCACACTCGCGAGGTATTATAACGAGTGTACAGACCTCCGATTAGTTAGTCTGCATTTGTCTGCACCGATCTGCATTTGTCTGCACTAGTCTGCATTAGTCTGCATTTGTCTGTACCAGTGTATAGTCAAGTTTCAGTCTGCCTAATAAGATTACCATATTCCTGTACATAGCCATGAAGATAAATGAATAGACACTTTGTCAAGTATCAGAGATATGTGAGAATAAGATTAATGTACCAAGACCAAAGGAACTTCAGATTGTCCATTGTAAATAGCATCCAGAACCAAGTTAAGTTATTTGTATACCTGTTATTATTTTAATAAATGTGTGTGAAAATTAATCAAGTTCTGTTTAAAGTTGGTCACCGTCAATGTGCTACTCTAAGCGTGCAAGTGGCATTTCTATCGTCTGCCCTAACGGCAGAAGATAAACACGCCACGATAAGACCACGAGACATATTGCTGACACTCGCTTACTTCGCTAGAGCGACAAGCCAAATAATCTGATGGTGTGTGTACCGAAGGTCTTACAGTACGCACACCACACATAACCTATAAATTATGAATTTCTTTGAATAAAATTTGAAGTATTAAAATTTACGATGGTAACATCTCTTCCCCCAGTCCCCCTTTTGTGTTTTAGGGCTAACCAGAAACGTATCAGTTCGTCTGATACGTAGTCCACTGTGCATTACTGGCCGTAGTTAAATTAGTCAGATCGCGCGTGTCGTAGGGGAAACGTCGGCATCGCGCAGGGGACAGCAGGTTGTGAAAGCTTGCTGCCGTGGCCGGCCTAGGAAATGCGCCGCTGGCAACAAACAGCCTTGAGGCTGCTGCTGCGGCCTTCGGGGGCAGAGCTGACGTGAGTAAGTGTCGCTAATCGCGAGCTGACGCGGGGACCGCCGCGGCGGCAGGCGTACGTGCCGCGAGCAGACCAGGGGCGGGCTTTAAGAGCGGCCATTCCATTCCGTACCTGTGTCATTAAGACCGCCTGCGAACGAGGCTCCGACCAGTGATAAACACGTTAAGTGATTCCCAGACATGCAACGCAATTACACCATGACACTAGCACTGGTAATTAATTTTGTTCTGACTAAAACGAGAGCAAAAAGCCACGTAAAGGCATGTAAGGGGAGATAAATATTCCGAGCATTTCAGCCGGGGATTACCCTTTGTATATTCATCAAGAAAGAAACGAATAACTCCGCTTCTAAAGCCCAGTAAACCGAGCGAGGTGGCGCAGTGGTTAGCACACTGGACTCGCATTCGGGAGGACGACGGTTCAATCCCGCGTCCGGCCATCCTGATTTAGGTTTTCCGTGATTTCCCTAAATCGCTCCAGGCAAATGCCGGGATGGTTCCTTTGAAAGGGCACGGCCGACATCCTTCCCCATCCTTCCCTAATCCGATGAGACCGATGACCTCGCTGTCTGGTCTCCTTCCCCAAACAACCCCAACCCAACCCTCTAAAGCCCAGTAAGATCAAGAATCGCTGTGTATTGTTCACATCTCTAAAGGAATGTTGGGTTTTAATGTCCCGTCGACACTGATATCACTGGAGTACACGCTGGATTGGACAGGAATAGTGGAGAAAATTTTCCCCGCTCTCCCTGAAAGGACCACCCTCAGCAGTCACGTGAACTGCTGTAGGTAAACCGTGGAACACCTACAACTGGATAATCGAACAGGAATCGAACCCAATGCCCTAATCACGGCACCATCTCCCTCAGAGTACCTTTAATCGATGTTAGAGCCGTCGATTGGTTTAAAGTATCTTCAACGGTATTATTTTCACACTGGGCTGCACATGCAAATCTGTTTATTAACATGTTCGCAATTTTCGTTTTATTTCCACAATTTTAAAACCTGCTGAACACAAAATGTGTGGTAGTGTATCGTTCTCACCTGACTAAAATGTGCAGAATGTTGTAAAAAGGTGTCAGCAGGAGCAAATACCAAACGCATCCTGAGATTGTAGCCCAAGCGTTTAGAGATAGATCATGAACAATCTGTTGATGCGTGAAAAAATAAAAAAAAGTGTTCATAAAATTAAAAAAAAAAACAGTCGTTAAAACCTTCCACTCGGTGCCACAAATAAGACTGGGAAAAAATCAAGAGAGAGTAAGATGTCAGTGTACAGAACGACGAATTAACAGTGGAAAAGTCTCTTGTGTTTCAGGTCGCTAAAAACTGAGTGATTGCCTACATATCTGGAATTTTGAATTTCCACTCAAATAGACCGGATAATAGTTGAAGCCATGAAATATCGCTATCGTCTTGTATATGAAGTAAATATCATAATTATTCTTTACTTACTGTACCTAATGCGCATCCTGACCGAAAACACCCAATATCGAGACATGTTTCAGCAAACTGTTGTTTATATTTTCCCAGTTATATTCAAATTATTTTTCATCACATTAATGATCTGTTACATTCTTGATTTACTGTAGATAAATTGACATCTACGTTTTGAAATGGTGTCCGTGTATACTCTTCATGAAAGAGCTGAGACGTTAACTCGAATGGCAATAGTAGAAGATATACGTGTTGCCACTGCAATCGTGAGTAACTGAAGGATCTGCTGGAATTATAAAGTTCTTTCTAATGCTGCCTACTGTAACAAGACTCTGTGTTGGGAAGAAAAATAATTTTGTTGACATAACAGGGAGGTGACACATCTATTTTGCCAGAACATTACCGACCAGCTAGCTTGTCTAAAGAAATATGTGTTTTTTAAGTCCACCTATTTTCTCAGATGTCGTTATTTTACTGCTAAAGGAAGCACATCTACATTTTTGTTGTCTCCTGTAGATTTCTTCATGAAGTGCAACTAATTTTGAACGCTGTGAATAAGAGATTAGATCTGAGCGACTGGTATTTTTCACAGACAAAAGAAGCATTATTGCGTTAGCTAAAGAAGGAGAAGAACTAAACCAAGAGTCTGTGTATTTCAGGGGACAGTATATAGGAGAAATAATTTTTCTGCTTTAACTGTAAGGATTTCTTATGAATCCAGAGATTCACCAGCACCACACCTACAGAAGGATGTGTTCATCGCCATAGGTGTTAATTACCAGTAACCTGTAAGTATTTAATCTTATAAAACTGAGAAAAATGAGAAAGTTGACCAAGAATTACAGTAGCAGAGCTGTGTGTAGGTGAACACGAAGAAGTGTCCCTAGGACAACCCATGTATTATGTCAGCAGATGTGAGAGCTATTGGAAGCTTACTGCAGCTGTTTATGTCTGGAGTAATCTGACGCCTCCAAGCAGTTTATGTTCCGGCTGTCGTGTGAGTACGAGCGTCATTCAATAAGTAAAGAGACAACAATTCGTGTTTTTAAAAAGAGTCTACATAAAATAATGACACTATCAGTATTATAAGTTTGCATCCACGTCAGTTTAAAATAGTTTAAATTCTATACCTCGAAATCAGAACTTTGGACGATTTGTGTTCAGTTTATTCGTTGCAGTTATGTGGTATCACATGATGTTTATATATGAATACATCAGCAATAGCGAGGAAAACTTTATGACTATATCGCTCTTCTGCAAGTGAATTAATCAGTTCAAAGTTGTCGGAAAATCTGGTCTAACTACTTGTAAATTTCTTTGTTTGCGACTACCACATTTTGACTAGATCCTTTAAAACTTACAGTGCTGAACATTTTACAGAAGAGGAACGAATTGAAGCTGCAGAAGTTGTTGAAATTTTCCATGTAAGTGTTAACACAGTCCATTCTGTGTCTTCTACTGCATCACACTAAAACATAGTTGTTCTACAGCGGACATTAAAAGACTAATTCATAACCTGGAAAGTTCAAAAAGAAACCAAAAACTTGTGTCAAGAATGCATATGTGCGAGGTTCATGTAAACACTTCGTATTGTGCAGTGCAGAAAATTTTTCCCAAATTGTGTATTTACAACAACATGCTGCTCTACACTGTCGGTACCTACATAACTAATTATGGAGTGGAGAGCTATTGGTACTAAATGGCGACGCAAGATTCTGTACCTGCCCCACATGTGGAATAATTCCTGGTTTTTGAATAGAATAATTCCTGGTTTTTGAATACAACTGAGAATTTGTCATTTTCATTTATATTTGCAGATACTAATTGCATAGTTATGAAATTTCCGTGAGAAAGTTGAATAATACTAAGCATCAGAATGCACTCTGACCCAAATATGTTTAGAGAAAGCTGTAACTCAGGTACAAAACAAAGAACCACCACGGTAGCGCATATAATTTGATGAGAGGTACTGCCCTGCCGGCAAGCAACGTGCAATTGATAAACGAAGACAACTGCATTCAGACTCGTCTGAATACATAAATCTCTTTAGTAAGACAGGATTCGTTACCTCTACAGAAATCAGACTGAGTCTATCTTTAGCACAAGAATAATATCTTAGATTTATAAGCTTGTTTACTTTGTGCAGTTTCATTAACTTATTTCGTACAGTGTAATACCTAACAAAAGGCATTCTGAACACAAAAGATGTCACAAGAGTATTTATGAACTAATTCGCAGAACTTCATGCATAGCTCCATTTAATTAGTAATAAATTTACACTGATTGGTTAATGCATCTACTGAATGAGCTACTTTCATCAGTAAAATATGTTCTACTCCAATGAATGATTGCTTTCGTTTCGCATATATAGTATGACTTTTTTTGCCATATACCTGTGTTATTATTGTTCTGAAAAAAGAGCTCTTTGCAGCAAGTAATATTTTAAACAACTAAATTTTCGAAGTGGATGGAAGTACCCAGTCGTCGAACACTACCAGTCACTGTGAAGTCAGAAAGCATTAAAAATTCTTTACGACAGCTTAATGCATATTATTTTATGTCTCTAATAATAGCACTGTTATGTTCAACGTCACAAAGGATAGTATGTAGGCCTATTGTAACCATTCATATATTTCCATTTACTCGTTCGTACTAAGTAAAACACACTGTTTCAGTGCAGTGTTGTGCATAATCTGCTTCAGGGTGACTGTGCGAATGACGTCGCCTGTTGCCTGTTGTGAACGAGATGCAGTCCACGCCGCGAGCTTCTGACTCGTCGACTCCGTGGAATTACGAATTAAATAAAAGGAATAAACAAACAGTGATGGAGTTTCGATTTGTCTCTTTATTACTGAATGACTCTCGTAATTCCACTTCTTCGAGAGGTGGAAGAAGAAATGGGAAGTGCATTTTAATGTGAGCATGCATGGCACAGACTGGACAAAGAAAGTCTTCGAGTGTTCGAGCAGAGTAGAAATTTTATTTTGTACAATATTTACAGGTAGCAAAAGAACAACAAAAACAAATGTAAACATCGGTCGCACTTGCGCCGTAATGAGATCATCACACATCGAGTAGAGTATACAGAATGTGACGCAGTACAGATCACAGGGGCGGCGCCTGGCGTGGTCCGAGGCGGCCGGTGGTGGGTAGGAACTGGAGGTCGGTGGTAGCGGTGGCTTTGGCATGGCAGAGAGCTGGCTAGGGGCTACTCACGGCTACTGCGGCCGGCGGCTGGCGCGCGCCGCCTTCTCCTCTCGCTTCATGTTGGCGATGGCCGCCACCGAGCCGAACAGCACCTTGGCCGTCACCTGCACCTTGCGCTGCGGGGGCGGCCCGCCGCTGGGGCCCGTGTAGCCGCCTCCGCCCCCGACGCCGCCCCCGGCGCCGCCACTGCCGCCGCCCAGGCCGCCGCCGCACGCCGGGCACCGCTCAGGCATCGCTGCGCCGCGCACCGTCCATACGACACTCGCCCGCAGTCCGCTCTTCTCCGCTACGACCGTCCAGTTCGCGACCTCACCGATGCGTCCTCCAACTCGTGCACTCTGCTCTCTTATTTGACCTACACACTCACTCAAATCCTTCAATCACTTGCTAACCTTACAACCTTTAAAAAAAAACACGATTTTATCTTCAGTTTATGACAGAAATCTCACTCGGATTATGCACGCTCTTCGTTTACTTGTTTGCTGAAAAGTGGCGCACACAAACAGCCTCTTGTCACAGCTAAGACAGTTCTTTTCGCCAAGAGCTGGATCTTCAAAAGTTCAACCCGATCAGTGACGCAACTTGTATCTGCGACAAGTCACCACGATTGGAGTCGTCCTGCGCGAATGTGAGATCTCGGTTTCTTCTGTCTCAGAAACCGACCTTCAGACGCTTTCTTCTTATCTTTAAGAGGTTCCGGGGGTTCACTTACATGTCACAGCCTAATTACAGCTCTACGTTATCGTCTTGCAACTGAGTCACTCCCAGCACTCCTTTATTTGCCGCACAAGTTCACAGTTCACCTCTCGTGTACCCGCAGTTTTTCACGAACGTCAGAGAACACTTAATCCAGGTCTGAACACTTTCTTGTCACAGTTACCAAAAGTTCCTACTTCGCTCCGAGAGAAGTGCGCAGAGTAGATCATTAATAACAGCTGACCCCCGTTAATGAGGCACTGAGTCTCACACGTAGATGGAGAACTGAATCACTCCAGTACACAAACACACAATCACAATTTATGCTGTAGCTTTCTATTCGAGCTACACACGATCACCAACTGTCACACAGTATTGTCACGTTACTTCGTCACCACTTTTTACAGTAACTGAAAACAAGTGTGTCGGAGTTCAACTTGACAGCAGACTAGATATTGTTCAGTTGTAATTATTTTAAACTAGTATTGCAACTAGCTGTGTAGAACGTCGAAGCATAGAGCATTAATAACGAAAATTAGGCTGAATTTCGGAAAATACGTTCACGTAAAAAGAAGAAGGTGTAAAGTTCTATTCGTCCAGCACTGTTCCATTATCCGAATCCGACACTGTGGGCAGAAGAACCAAATGCAGTGTCACAACCGTTTGTTGTCAGCACGCAGCGCCGCGTTCTGCAACTGCCGAGTTGCCTCGTGACAGCGGGGCGAGAGATCTGTTCCTCTTGCGCGACGTCACACCTCCTGCACCCGGACGCATCCTCTCGCGGACGTCGCCGTGCCGGTCCGCTCACACACACACACAAAACTCGTCACTCGCGCCGGCACGCCGTACGTACTCAAATGAATGTTAGGTTATGGTCAAACTTCTTAAAGTGTCCCTCTCTCGCGCGCGCGTGTCCGCGTGGACAGGGTGGTGGGGCGGCGTCGGAGGGAGGGTAACGGCGCAGGGCGGTGTGGTGGGGGAGACAAACGGAGTGGCGTGGAGGGGGCAGCCGGCACGGCATGTGAGTCAGTAGGTCAGAGAACCGGCGGCGCGCTCGGGCGCCCGGCGGAGGCGACGGAAAAAAGGCGGGGGGAAAAACGAGGAGAGGAACCGGGCCAGGTGGGTCGCGCGTCGCCGAGAGGAACCAGCTGACACGAGATGACTCGCGGCGGAAAGGAAAAAAATAAGGAGGAAGCCGGCGAGGTTTCGTCTGGCGAGCCGGAGACGCGATCGGAGCGCGTCAGCGGCTCGGCTGCGCGGAGCAGTTAGTCGGGCAGGGAAGTGGGTCGCCGGGCCACGGCGGACTGCGCGCAGCTCGCGCCTGCAGCCGATTGATCGCGCTCCGGCCCGGCTGACCGACTGCGGCGGCCGCGTGCACACTGAAATTTCGGGGTCCCCACCCCGCGGCGCTGGGTGGGCGGGGCCGCGCACGCGCACTTCCGGGTCCGGGACGACGCCAGCTGCAGGCCCGTGCGCTCAGTGCCGCGCCGGCGCCTGTGATGGCAGGTCGTGTCAGTGGTTGCGTGCGGCGTGATAAGCATATTCGGCGGGAACAAGGCGCCGGTCTTAATACAGTTGAGGCTAAGCACTTCTTCGAGAATGAATTTTATCTAGAAGGTGTATTATTCTTACATATCTTCCACCTTCAACAGATGTTTCGAGTTAATCAAAATATGCTCTAATGCTATCATCATCCCCAAGTACTATAGGTCAAAATTCCAACTTTTTCCTTTTGGTTTCGAATTAAAATTTTAATCTGCGTTTTAATTTGATTTACGTTTCTTTAACTTTGGTTGAATAGAACAGTGGTCGGCAAATCGCTGCTCGCGAGACACATGCGGCTTTTTGGCCCGTTGAGTGTCGTTTTTCCAAACAAATAAATTGCTAAAACAGTGAAAGTCAGAACATTTTTAATACAACCAACCAGCAAGCGAAGTCCTTAAGTAAGTCTCAGCTCTATCAATAGCATTTGAGGAGTTTTGTTATGTAAATATTACAGCGCAAGTTTCACTTTTTTGCGATTTATTTCATCTACAGGCTCTAAACAAAAACTCTTTGGATTATAACCACTCAAAGGTACAACGCGTGTGGAGGATATAGCAAACGCCGTAACTGAGTGCATTGAAAAACATATTCTACTCGATAAAACTGACAACAGACGGAGTGAAAAGTATGATCGGCTTAAAAAATCTTGTTGCTTTTTGAAAGAAAAATTAATCACAAAATAGTAACTTACCGTTGCATTATCACAAAGTGCTTTGCGTGCAGCCATTTCCAGAAGAAACTTGCGAAGTTATGATACTGTGATTATCAACTCCATTACTGTTAAAGCTCTTATCTTCGACATTTCATACAATTTTTAGTTGAAGCGGGAAATGAATATCCAGATCTTCCTCTGTATAGCGAAGTACGTTGGTTATCAAGAAGAAACGTTTCGAAATGTTTCGCTTCCTTATTAACAAATGTTCAAGAATTTCTAACAAGCGATCTAACAAGCGATCACTGGATCCAAAAATTTCATTGCATGGTGGATGTTACATTTCACGCAAATCGTAAATTACAGGGTAAAGAAAAGCAATGTTTACGATGTTAGAAATTTTTTTTCATTTGAAAAGATATATTTTTTTCTGTTCAAGATTCTGAAAGCGAAATTTTGACTTACTTTCGTAACCTGTTGAACTTTGCTAACTCAAAACAATAGTATTTTTAAATATGAGAGAAACCTTTCTTAACCAGTTTTAGAAGTTCAGAAAACAGCAAAGTTGCATTAGCCTTTGTCAAAAAGAAGTCTCACTTTAATATTCGCATTGGCAAATGTGAAACGCAACTGCTCGATATAAAAAACGAAGAACTGAGGAGGTCTAAATTTGAACGTCTTTGTGATGATGTAGAAATATTGGAGAAAAACAAATATGGGCTTAGTTCACGGCATAAGTGGTCTGGTTAGAAAGACCTGGAGAAAGAAGATATGTTGATTTTTAACGCCTGGAATAGTATTCCTGAATCATAATCAGCTGACAACTGTTTTCTTTTCTTTCCTTGTTCGTGTCTTACATATTCATCCGAACAATCGCTTTCAAGTGTGAACCATAGCAAGAGCACATTGAGAAGTTGTCTTATTGGTGAGAACCTGGAATCGTGCCTACAATGAAAAACAACAGCACACAAACTTGACTTACCTAAACTTACCCAGGAGATGCAAGATCATAGTTCACAATAATGTTTCAGTTATATTGATGAGTGAACTTTGTGTGTACCCCACAATTTAATTTTACCAGTAAATAATATCATTATTAAGTATGATACCGAATTTTACCCAAGACTTAAAACTTTAGTACAGTTTACGAAGTTAATTTTAGGGAGCACTGTGGAGTGAAAGAAGAATTAGTGTCGAGCATTGGGAAAGGTATATAGAGATGGTTTGTTACAGAGGATGAAGGAGATAGATTAAACAAGTAACAAGCCTAATGTGGATGGGAGGGGTGGGGGGCGACCTTAACGTTCGTAACTTAGTCATACTGAGGACGTGTCACAGCCTACTGCGGACGTTTTTACGAAGACCAGCTTAGGAACACCCTTGTTAACTTAATAGCGATATACCTGCCTATATGGTTTACATTTTAAAAATTTTAGCTCGAAAAAGAAATTCCAATCATTGTACTGTTGATATTTGGCTCTGTTGACAAACGAATTAGCCGACGATTGTGATATAAGGCGATCTGATTAATTTTTTATTAATACGGTGTGGAGTGTTATTTCAGATGAAAAGTTCGATTTCCTTACTTAAATCTTTTTATCTCGGTACCGTCATAATTCAAAAAGCTGTGGCTTAGCAATAGTGTTATGAGCATTGGATGGCACCATTTCAGCTGACGCTTGTTTTTTGTTGACGTGGATAGTAACGAATTCTGAATGAAATAGTGTGTTTACTAGTTGCCGGTTTTTCGTCATAACGTTACACAGTGCGTAACATTTATTCTTCCATAATGAAACCTCCTAATTTGAACTACATTGTATCAGAACTATGGTCAAACTATTAGAAACAATAAAAACAAAATATATGCGATGAGAAGAATTCTACGGACAACGTACTTTTTATAATGCCACTACTGATCAGCATAGTCTTCACAATTTACGTCCCACAGTACAGTGTTAAATATAAAAAAACTCAAGACAGAGGAACACTTAATCACTTCACTGACAAAATATTTGCCTATGTTGTTTTGGAGATCAAAAGTGAGCGTGTAGAATTTTAACAAACCCAGACTTGTTAAAAACTATGACAGGAAAAACGCAAAATGTCCATGTGTCTTTTGCATTGTAATTTAGCCATGGCTTACAAAAACTTGTCTGAAGGACATCAAACACTCAAGATTGGAATAAATAATACTGACGTCACATTTATTGATGGAAATAAACGACGAATAAGAGTTCTGGAAGAACAACAATATTTTTTGATTGTTTGGACAATCAGCAAATAGCAAGAGCGCAGCTTCAAATTAAAAATATGACACAAGAGAAAATGTCTCTGAACAGGAGAGAAAGATTAAATTTGAGGAGCATAGAAAATAATAATGATTACAATGGTAGAGAATTTCAGATTATTCTGGTGGATGTAGCTAAATTATTATTTTTTTTCATTTTTCCCAATTGCTGCTTCTGAAAAACTATATTTTTGTGATAAATTACCGCTTTCTAATAAACTGAGCTAGACACTTCAATTTCTTACCGTACGATCAAAACATTGCTATAACACTAAGGATGTAGAATATTAAATGTATTTCGTTCAGAAATCAGAAATTAAAACTTGCCAAGAAACGGATAAAACTTAAACTATTGTTTCAAAAATTGATCTCATTTTCCATAAAAGTAAACCAGTATAAATAATCAGCTACGAACAAGTTCCATACATCTAACTTTAACAGTTCCTGAAACAATGCGTCAGGAATACTGCTTTTTTTACACTGCTTGCACAATCCATTTAGACTCTCGTTAACCGCTATGTCCAAATAGCCTGTCTCCATGTCCTCGGTCTATATTTTACTCAGGTTACTATTCAGTTCTTAATAAAGCGTTAATGTTAGTACTACGCAGTGCAGACTCTAAACGAAGTATGTTACTGATCTGAAATCTTCTTAAGAGGCAGATCGCACCACTATATCCTTCACGGTTGGTTATTCCAAACACACAAGCAGTTTTTTGTGTGCATTATTTAAAACAGAAGCGCAATTAACTTTATCCTAATCATTTTAATGTTCAAATGTGTGTGAATTTCTAAGGGACCAAACTGCTGAGGTCATCGGTCCCTAGACTTACACACTACTTAAATTAACGTATGCTAAGAACAACACACACACCCATGCGCGAGGGAGGACTCGAACCTCCGTGACATGGCGTCTCAAACCGCTCGGCCGCTGCGCGCGGCTAATCATTTTTAGTTTTTGTCTCTGTGTAACTCAATGTTATTATAATACGGTGTAAAGTTGCATGCATATTTTGGATGTTGTGCTCCCAAGTGTTTCAATGGTGGAGTCAGACAAAGAGCTTCACAGACAGAACAACAAGAATACGACACATAGTATAAAGAAGAGACACACACTGCCACTGACACGCTAAAATAGATTTAGACCGAACACGTATGGAAAACAAAACTGCATTTATTCTGTTGCACATAGACGTAACCTAAAAATAATCAGTGCAATATTATTAGCATCTAGGTACTGCCAGAAGAACCGTACTGTAGGACCATTAATATTCATGGACCATTAGTCCCTTACACCAAAATACTTAGAAAATATCCCTTAACAATCTCCGAAAATTTGTCGGTGGAGTTCAGATTTACTCCTAATACTGAATTAACAAATAGCGTCACTTACAGTCCCGTATTTTTCGCTGGTGACGCGGTTATCGATGAGAATGTGTTATCCGATAAAAAAAGCAACGATGTTCACTTGCGTCTTGACAAAATATCAACCAGGTATAAAAACTGGCAATTAGTACTTACTCTAGAGAAATGTGAAGTTGTGCACTTCAAGAAATATAAAAATACAGGGTGATTCAAAAAGAATACCACAACTTTAGGAATTTAAAACTCTGCAACGACAAAAGGCAGAGCTAAGCACTATCTGTCGGCGAATTAAGGGAGCTATAAAGTTTCATTTAGTTGTACATTTGTTCGCTTGAGGCGCTGTTGACTAGGCGTCAGCGTCAGTTGATGCTAAGATGGCGACCGCTCAAGAGAAAGCTTTTTGTGTTATTGAGTACGGCAGAAGTGAATCGACGACAGTTGTTCAGCGTGCATTTCGAACGAAGTATGGTGTTAAACCTCCTGATAGGTGGTGTATTAAACGTTGGTATAAACAGTTTACAGAGAATGGGTGTTTGTGCAAAGGGAAAAGTTCTGGACGGCCGAGAACGAGTGATGAAAATGTAGCACGCATCCAGCAAGCAATTGTTTGCAGCCCAGGAAAATCGACTCGCAGAGCTAGCAGAGAGCTGCAAATTCCCCAATCAACTGTATGGAGAGTCCTACGAAAACTGTTAGTTATGAAACCTTATCGTATGAAATTGGTTCAAGCACTGTCTGCAGCTGATGAGATTAAAAGAATCGATTTCTGTGATTTTATCCTTGCTCAAATGGAAACAGATGAATCTTTCGTTTCAAAGATTGTGTTTAGTGATGAAGCAACTTTCCACACTAACGGGAAAGTCAACCGTCACAATGTCTGTATATGGGGCACTGAGAATCCGCGGGAAACAACTCAGTATGAACGTGACTCGCCTAAGGTGAACGTTTTCTGTGCCATTTCAGCCAATAAAGTTTTTGGTCCCTTTTTCTTCGAAGGTGCTACTGTAACTGGACTACAGTATCTGGAGATGTTAGAGAATTGGCTGTTCCCTCAGCTCGAACAAGAAGCACAACAATTCATATTTCAGCAGGATGGAGCGCCACCACATTGGCACTTATCTGTCCGTAACTACCTGAACGTCAACTACCCGAGGCGATGGATCGGCCGCCAGGCAGCCCGTGACAGAGCACTTCATCACGGGCCTCCAAGAAGCCCTGATCTTATCCCCTGCGATTTTTTCTTATGGGGGTATGTTAAGGATATGGTGTTTCGGCCACCTCTCCCAGCCACCATTGATGATTTGAAACGAGAAATAACAGCAGCTATCCAAACTGTTACGCCTGATATGCTACAGAGAGTGTGGAACGAGTTGGAGTATCGGGTTGATATTGCTCGGGTATGTGGAGGGGGCCATATTGAACATCTCTGAACTTGTTTTTGAGTGAAAAAAAACCTTTTTAAATACTCTTTGTAATGATGTATAACAGAAGGTTATATTATGTTTCTTTCATTAAATACACATTTTTAAAGTTGTGGTATTCTTTTTGAATCACCCTGTATAATAGCCTTGGAGTACACATAAGGCCCAGTTTCAGTCACTCACGTGATACAAATTCCTAGTAGTAACACTGCGTGGCCGTATTAAATAGAGCCATGACATAGGCTCAATTGTACTTACTGTCACTGACAAGCTCCTATTTATGGCAGTATGCTGAGCAACTAACGTTTAAAGAAATAGTAAAAGTGTAAACAAGTCTGTCAATGAAAAATATTGAAAGCAAAACACTTATAGCTTGTACGCTAAAATAACTGTCCCTCGCATACGATTCGTATCAGGTAAGACAAATAGAGAACGACATGGAGCGTATGCAAATGCTGGCTGTACAAAGGATCATAGGCTGGAGGGTAAGCGTAAGGGAAACGTTGAAAAATCTCAACCAGGAGAGACTCGAACAAATTTCGCCCGTCTAGTTTTACAAATTTATTAGTTGAGCTTCACCAATGCTGTAGATTTCCAGCATCATTACTGCGGGAGCATTTTCAACTATTTGGCATTACGATTAGGGTTATTAATGGCAAGGGCTCTTCTTAGCGTCCGTACTACAGTGCTGTAAAACGATTGCAGCTTTAAAGTTTCCAACCTTGTTTTCTGAGGCAAATGTACCAAGTGGAAGGCTAAATTTTCATATGAACTTCCCGGCATCACTCTTATTTTCGATGCTTTTAACACTGTTTTTGTTTCAAAATACTTCTAATAAAAAATATGATACATTTTCCTTAGTAACAGTGACATTCTTCTTGCCAGTTTACAATTATTCATAAAGTGTTACTCTCATAATACAATCTAAGACAAAAAAATAGACGCATCGTGAAGAATTATTCGAATGGGAAGGAAATCGGTAGATGTGATGTACATGTACATACAAACAAATGATAACCATTTCAGAAAAATTCGGTGATTCATTCAAGAGAAAGGACTTCACAAGTGGAGCAAGTCAATAACGCTTTGGTACACCTCTGGCCCTTATGCAAGCAGTTGTTCAGCTTGGCACTGATTGACAGAGCTGTTGCATGTCCTCCTGAGAGATATCGTGTCAACTTCTGTTCAAATGGAGCGTTAGGTCGTCAAAATTCCGAGCTGGTTACAGGACCCATATGCCGATAATGCTCCGAACGTCCTCAACTGATGAGAGATATGGCAACCCTTCTGGCCAAGGGAGAGTTTGGCAAGCATGACGACAAGAAGTAGAAATTCTCGGCCTGTGCGAGCGGATGTTATCTTGGTTAAATGTCATCCCAGGATGGTTTGCCGTGAAGGGCAACAAAACGGGGTGTAGAACATGGTCGACGTACCGCTGTGTTGTAAAGGTGTAGTAGATGACAACCAAAGAAGTCCTGCTATGAAAGGAAATGGCACCACAGACCATCACTCCTAGTTGTCGGGCCGTATGGCCAGCGACAGTCACGTTGGTATTCTACCGCTGTAGACACGTCTTCGGTCTGGAATCTCATTGAATTGAGTAGAATTACCTTCAGTGATTATTCTCGCTTCCATTTCTGCCCCAATTACCAGTGAAGACGTGTCTGGACATATCTAGACATTCCCCTGGACAGCGGTGAAATACCAGCAAGACTGTAGCCCGCCATACGGCCTGACAACCGGGAGTGATGGTCTGGGGTGGAATTTCATTCCAAAGCAGGACCCCTTTGGTTGTCATTCGCGGCACTCTTACATACAGCAGCATGTCGACAATATTTTACGCCACGTTTTGTTGCCCTTCGGGGAAAGTCATTCTGGGCCTACATTTCAGTAACATAATGCCCGCCCGCACACAGCGAGAATTTCTGCTACCCGTCTTCGTGTTTACCAGACTCTTACCTTGGTCGGAAATTTCGCCAGATCCCTCCCCAGTGAGACCTTTTGGAACATTATGGGCAGGGCCCTCGACACAGCTCGGGATTTCGACGATCTAACGGGCCATTTGGACAGAATTTGGCACGACATCTCTCAGGACATCCAGCAAGTCTGTCAACCAAGGCTGAGCTGAATAATTGCTTGCATAAGGGCCAGAGGTGGACCAACAGTTATTGACTGCCTCAATTTGTGAACCTCCTTTTCTTGAACACACAATCGAATTTTTCTGAAACTGTAAGCGTTCGCTTCCTCATTTTTGTTTTGTTTTGGAGCTCTGGAGAAAGACATTCACTGTCGTCGAGTTGCTTCGGACGAAGAGATGTACGTCTGGGTGCAATTACGGTTCCGCAGGCAACCGCAGACGTTTTTCCATAAATGAATGTAACTCCATCATCTAACTGGAGTGCGGGACTACGCCAGGTCAATATCCAATAAAACAATACTAATCGCCATTATTTAGATTTTATTTTTATTTTTAATCTACCAGTTTCGACGATACATTACGTCATCTTCAGGCCTATACAGTGAAGGTTGTAACAGAGCAATAAGTACATATTAAAATTAAAATACTGAGCGTATTGTCTAAAAGATACACGTTTTGCATATTAATTTACGTAATTAAAATATATACAGTGAAGGTTACTTTACCTGATACCTTTACATATGATTAGTCGTTCACTTTACCCGTCTTTTACTTTTTGACGAAACCTGTACAGTAAACAGTAAACAGTAGAACAAGTTTGCTGTACGTGTAAACAAACATTTTTTACAGACAACGAATGTACTAGACTGATGGTTGCATTACTGTGACACTACTGTTTTATAAATACTTCCAATAGTTTACTGAGGATTTCACAATATGCATGAAGAACTAATTAATTTTGGATACTAAGAATTATGGTGTATCATGTAGATTTTAATTAAGACTGAGTTCTTTTAGTTATATAACTTAATATGTCCCCCCACCCCCATTAACCATGGATGTTGCCGTTGGTGGGAAGGCTTGCGTGCCTCAGCGATACAGTGAGATAGCCATAACGTAGGTGCAACCACAACGGAGGGGTATCTGTTCAGAGGCCAGACAAACGTGTGGTTCCTGAAGAGGGGCAGCAGCCTTTTCAATAGTTGCAGGGGCAACAGTCTGGATGATTGACTGATCTGGCCTTGTAACACTAACCAAAACGGCCTTGCTGTGCTGGTACTGCCAACGGCTGAAAGCAAGGGGAAACTACATCCGTAATTTTTCCCGAGGGCATGCAGCTTTACTGTATGGTTAAATTATGATGGCGTCCTCTTGGGTAAAATAATCCGGAGGTAAAATAGTCCCCCATTCGGATATCCGGGCGGGGACTACTCAAGAGGACGTCGTTTTCAGAAGAAAGAAAACTGGCGTTCTACGGATCGGAGCGTGGAATGTCAGATCCCTTAATCGGGCAGGTAGGTTAGAAAATTTAAAAAGGGAAATGGATAGGTTAAAGTTAGATATAGTGGGAATTGGTGAAGTTCGGTGGCAGGAGGAACAAGATTTTTGGTCAGGCGAATACAGCGTTATAAATACAAAATCAAAAAAGGGTAATGCAGGAGTAGGTTTAATAACGAATATAAAAAATAGGAGTCCGGGTAGGCTACTACAAACAGCATAGTGAACGCATTATTGTGGCCAGGATAGACACGAAGCCCATGCCTACTACAGTAGAACAAGTTTATATGCCAACTAGCTCTGCAGATGACGAAGAAATTGAAGAAATGTATGATGAAATAAAAGAAATTATTCAGATAGTGAAGGGAGACGAAAATTTAATAGTCATGGGTGACTGGAATTCGGTAGTAGGAAAAGGGAGAGAAGGAAACGTAGTGAGTGAATGCAGAATGGGGATAAGAAATGAAAGAGGAAGCCGCCTGGTCTAATTTTGCACAGAGCACAACTTAATCATAGCTAACACTTGGTTCAAGAGTCATAAAAGAAGGTTGTATACATGGAAGAAGCCTGGAGCTATGACAGCTTTCACATAGATTATATAATGGTAAGACAGAGATTTAGGAACCAGGTTTTAAATTGTAAGACATTTCCAGGGGCAGATGTGGACTCTGATCACAATCTATTGGTTATGAACTGTAGATTAAAACTGAAGAAACTGCAAAAAGGTGGGAATTTAAGGAGATGGGACCTGGATAAACTGAATAAACCGGAGGTTGTACAGAGTTTCAGGGAGAACATTGGGGAACAATTGCCAGGAATGGGAGAAAGAAATACAGTAGAAGAAGAATGGGTAGCTTTGAGGGATGAAGTAGTGAAGGCAGCAGAGGATCAAGTAGGTAAAAAGACAAGGGCTACTAGAAATCCTTGGGTAACAGAAGCGATATTGAATTTAATTGATGAAAGGAAAAAATACAAAAATGCAGTAAATGAAGCAGGCAAAAAGGAATACAAATGTCTCAAAAATGAGATCGACAGGAAGTGCAAAATGGCTAAGCAGGGATGGCTAGAGGACAAATGTAAGGATGTAGAGGCTTATATCACTAGGGTCAAGATAGATACTGCCTACAGGAAAATTAAAGAGACCTTTTGAGAAAGGAGAGCCACTTGTATGAATATCAAGAGCTCAGATGGAAACTCAGTTCTAAGCAAAGAAGGGAAAGAAGAAAGGTGGAAGGAGTATATAGAGGGTCTATACAAGGGCGATGTACTTGAGGACAATATTATGGAAATGGAAGAGAATGTAGATGAAGATGAAATGGGAGATATGATACTGCGTGAACGGGTTGACAGAGCACTGAAAGACCAGGGTCGAAACAAGGCCCCGAGAGTAGACAACATTCCATTAGAACTACTGACAGCCCTGGGAGAGCCAGTCCTGACAAAACTCTACCATCTGGTGAGCAAGATATATGAGAGAGGCAAAATACCCTCAGACTTCAAGAAGAATATAATAATTCCAAACCCAAAGAAAGCAGGTGTTGACAGATGCGAAAATTACCGAACTATCAGTTTAATAAGTCACAGCTGCAAAATACTAACGCGAGTTCTTTACATACGAATGGAAAAACTAGTAGAAGCCGACCTCGGGTAAGATCAGTTTGGGTTCCGTAGAAATATTGGAACACGTGAGGCAATACTGCCCCTACGACTTATCTTAGATGCTAGATTAAGGAAAGGCAAACCTACGTTTCTAGCATTTGTTGATTTAGAGAAAGCTTTTGTCAATGTTGACTGGAATACTCTCTTTCAAATTCTGAAGGTGGCAGGGGTAAAATACATGGAGCGAAAGGCTACTTACAATTTGTACAGAAACCAGATAGTTATAAGAGTCGAGGGACATGAAAGGGAAGCAGTGGTTTGGAAGGGAGTGAGACAGGGTTGTAGCCTCTCCCCAATGTTGTTCAATCTGTATATTGAGCAAGCAGTGAAGGAAACAAAAGAAAAATTCGGAGTAGGTATTAAAACCCACGGAGAAGAAATAAAAACTTTGAGGTTCGCCGATGACATTGTAATTCTGTCAGAGACAGCAAAGGACTTGGAAGAACAGTTGAACGGAATGGAGGATATAAGATGAACATCAACGAAAGCAAAATGAGGATGATGGAATGTAGTCGAATTAAGTCGGGTGATGCTGATGGAATTAGATTAGGAAATGAGACACTTAAAGTAGTAAAGGAGTTTTGCTATTTGGGGAGCAAAATAACTGATGATGGTTGAAGTAGAGAGGATATAAAATGTAGACTAGCAATGGCAAGGAAAGCGTTTCTGAAGAAGAGAAATTTTTTAACATCGAGTATAGATTAAAGTGTCAGGAAATCGTTTCTGAAAGTATCTGTATGGAGTGTAGCCATGTACGGAAGTGAAACATGGACGATAAATAGTTTGGACAAGAAGAGAATAGAAGCTTTCGAAATGTGGTGCTACAGAAGAACGCTGAAGATTAGATTGGTAGATCACATAACTAATGAGGAGGTATTGAATAGGATTGGGGCGAAGAGGAGTTCGTGGCACAACTTAACTAGGAAAAGGGATCGGTTGGTAGGACATATTCTGAGGCATCAAGGGATCACCAATTTAGTATTGGAGGGCAGAGTGGAGGGTTAAAATCGTAGAGGGAGACCAAGAGATGAATACACTAAACAGATTCAGTAGGATGTAGGTTGCAGTAGGTACTGGGAAATGAAGAAGCTTGCACATGATAGAGTAGCATGGAGAGCTGCATCAAACCAGTCTCAGGACTGAAGACCACAACAACAACACCATCAACAAATTAACATGTAACGCTTGCATCTTTTAGACAATTCTCTGTGTATTTTGATATTTACTTTTTGCTCTGGTATAATCTTCACTGTATAAATTTTAATTACGTAAATTAATATGCGTAACTTGTATATTTTAGACAACACGCTCTGTTTTTTAATTTTTATATGTACTTATTGCTCTGTTATAACCTTCACTTTCTAGTCCTGAAGATGACGTAATGTATCGTCGAAACTGGTAGCCTAAAAATACAAATAAAACTTAAGTAACAGCGATTGGTATTGTTTTATTGGGTTTTTCCAAAAATCTTGTCCGCTCTGTCTCACAGTGGGATAAATGTATTAATCGTTATGGCGATTACTTTTGAAATAATAAACACTTTACTTACTTTTTCCATGCGTCTTGTTTTCATGTGAATGCCTCTTATATTTCTTAATGACTGTCATCTTATTCTTATAGAGTTTTTATGAATGTATAAAGGACAGTAATAAGTCACAATTGTGCAACTTAACGACTGTCTTCTTTTATTTTACTCTTCACTAAGCAGGATCTATAAAGTTCAAAATCAAAATTTTATTTAGAATGTTTCCCATTATAACTCATTTACATCACCTTAGGTTTGCTTTGCAATTCGTGTCAAGTCGGCAAATTCATTAAAAATAACTTATTGCTGCTAAAATTCATAAAGTACGAGAAAATTCTATTGTAAAGCAAATTTAATTTAAAGAACAAAAACTCTGTTTTGAATACATTCGAATTTGTATTCCGGAATATATGTTTTTTTTTCGTTTGATTTTACCTTGTTTGGAAAAATCAATTGTATTTTTGGTAATCTTTCTGGAAGTTTATGTTCCAGAAAGTTCGTGCTCCGAATGCGAAGTTATTTAAGATCGTATTTCAGTTCACATCAATATGACAGTTCGTCAGTTAACTATCAGCAGTTCAGTTCGTTTGTAAATGTCAGCTGCACAAGATGTAAGTCAGTTTTTACTCAATTCTGTAATGGTCAACATCCGTGTTAGCTGACAGCTTGGTGCTTGTGTCTCTAATATTGGCTACATTGTAACTTCTTTTATTAAGTACAGTGTGTGCAGTATACGTTATTTAATCCAGATTTTTGTAAATGTTCATGACAAATCTGTCGCAATAAAAGTTAATGAAGAGAATCATCTGACTACTCAGTCTGTTCATAATACAGTCGCTGAGTGAAGCGAACCCTTGGACACTGAAGCCAGATTAAAAAACTACACTCTTTTCTTATGACACTCCATAATGAGAAAAGCATTCTTTACATTCAGAAATTGTGGTTATCACTCAAAGTACATGCACATGACTTATTTTATATTTTGTCTAACCTAATTTCATAGAGGTTCTTATAAGACTATCGCACACACTCGTTTAGTTTTATAAATTGTCTATATACCCGTAGGATAAAATTTATTACAAAATTAATTACGACATATTGACAGTGATTACAGTAGTATATGTGAGAGACATGTAGATGACCGGTAGTACTGATCTAAAGGTATGTAACTACTTTGCTATCAGCGCAACATCAATGCATGGACTACACTTATACAGGGTGTTCAGGAACAGCCTGAAAAGCTAGTAAGGCTGTTGCAGGGTAGGTTGTGCTGAGAAATAATTATTAACAAAAAATCGATACGTTGCTCCTTTTCCGAGTTAATTAACACTGATGTTGACCAATCAGGCCCATGTTCGGGCAGATTCAAACGGTCTACCAGAGGTGTCGCCAGACGTTTTCTTCGTTTGGTTTCGTAAAACTGAACAAGAGAGTGATACAAAAATTAGACATGAACGGCAGTAAGACTATTTGGAGATTTGTTTGTGGTGTTCACAGTACAATAGTGGCAAGTATCTGAGTGTGCTATAATCAGTGTGTGGTATAACTAGCCTGGCAAAGATTTGGTTTGCCATGTGGCGAGATTTCACGTCTCTCTCTGTATTGTTGTCGTATAAATAGCGAAGACGTTAGTGAAACCAGGATAATTCTAAGTAAGTCGAACATTTTCAAGACATGTGCATAATACTAAAATCATTGCATGATGGATTTTAGGAACTGTTGGATGTTACAATATTCATAATTCACCAAGCATCTGCCAGTCACGACGAATAATAACATATTTAACCCTTAATTATATCCATTCATAGCAGAAAGTATGCTGAGACAGTAGAAAAAGAAATCGTCTTGTATATCGGTTGCGTGGCTGGAGTCTTTGGAACGAACAGCAATCTGCCCACACACTGTTCAGCTATATTTCGAAAATATAAACATCGCCGTGTAGCTTATGCTCACATTAGGCACGGGATTTTATTATGATATTTTGTCCAAATTGTACGGAGGAATACTGCGAATGTACTAAAACAGAATTTGTATTGCTGTGCTAGCAAGTGAGCAGATGTCGGAAAAACTTCGTTTCTTTAAACCATAGTCAGTTTACAGAATATTTTGCTCATCCCCTGGCGGCATTGTATATTCAGCACAGCTGTGGATGTACAGTTTACTCATTATGTATTTCTCCCCGCAAATGATATTTCGTCTGAAAGCTAAACTGAAAAAAGTGTTGTAAAATAAATTTTTGTTTGAAGACAGCCATGTTATTGGGTGGGTTTGACTCATCCTAACTACAGGTCGTTTTTGACCTGTGGCATAGTGATGATGAGGCGTACGAAGTCATGTATGCGCAAGCAGAGATAGAAGAAGGCAATGACAACATTTGTTCTTGGTAAAATTTTATTTTTGTGGGGGTCCACTGCCTCAACGGGTTTTGAGATTGAATACACGATCCAAGTAGGCTATATTCTAAATACAGCTTACTCGAACCATGATTTCATGCTAAAAAAAATCATGTATACAAGACAAACATCAGTATATATTCTGACCTTATATCTTTTTTTGGAAAGTACGTTGTGGAGAAATACTGCTATGTAGCGTAGCTCGAGGTCTAAGTTGGGCTGGGGGTGTATGTTTGAAGTTGAGTTGGTAAAAGCCAACGAATGAGATGTGAAACAAGCTACAAGGTGTGTCATATTTAACAGAAAAAAAGTATACGGTAATAGAAAACCTGCCAGTAAATACAGGATCGCAAACAAGCCATTTTGGAAAAATGGTTCAAATGGCTCTGAGCACTATGGGACTCAACTGCTGAGGTCATTAGTCCCCTAGAACTTAGAACTAGTTAAACCTAACTAACCTAAGGACATCACAAACATCCATGCCCGAGGCAGGATTCGAACCTGCGACCGTAGCGGTCTCGCGGTTCCAGACTGCAGCGCCTTTAACCGCACGGCCACTTCGGCCGGCGCCATTTTGGAGCCGGCACTGACTGCAGTATGACATTGTGAGAGTTAGTACAAATGTATTTGAAATGTGAACTATAAGATTATTACCCGTCTTATTGTTCTCTTATTGGGTAAAATATTCCGGAGGTAAAATAGTCCCCCATTCGGATCTCCGGGCGGGGACTACTCAAGAGGAAGGCGTTATCAGAAGAAAGAAAACTGGCGTTCTACGGATCGGAGCGTGGAATGTCACATCGGGCAAGTAGGTTAGAAAATTTAAAAAGGGAAATGGATAGGTTAAAGTTAGATATAGTGGGAATTAGTGAAGTTCGGTGGCAGGAGGAACAAGACTTTTGGTCAGATGAATACAGGGTAATAAATACAAAATCAAATAGGGGTAATGCAGGAGTAGGTTTAATAATGAATAAAAAAATAGGAGGTATTGAATAGAATTGGGGAAAAGAGGAGTTTGTGGCACAACTTGACAAGAAGAAGGGACCGGTTGGTAGGACATGTTCTGAGGCATCAGGGGATCACAAATTTAGCATTGGAGGGCAGTGTGGAGGGTAAAAATCGTAGAGGGAGACCAAGAGATGAATACACTAAGCAGATTCTGAAGGATGTAGGCTGCAGTAGGTACTGGGAGATGAAGAAGCTTGCACAGGATAGAGTAGCATGGAGAGATGCATCAAACCAGTCTCAGGACTGAAGACCACAACAGCAACACATTGTGCTCAGGTTTCAAAATGGGTTGCCATAATAAAAAATGCAACACTATCTCATTACGTGCCGTGTTACAACTGCACTCTCGTGCCTGTTAAAGGAGATGTTCCACATTTCGTTCTCGCATTTGAATGCAATACTGTACTAGTTACGAACTGTTTCGAACTCATTCGGATCATTTTCTAAACTGTGACAAGACTCTACGATTAACTGCTCCACTTCTTCAACTTTATCAACGGAAGTGCTATACACTTCACTTCTGTGACGACTTCACACAAAAACTATCCAGAGGATGAAGGGTAGGCGATTTCGGAAGCCATGGTACAGGTTTTACTCGACCATATTGCCCCATAAGGTGACGTCTTACATTGGAGCAAAATGTGCCAGCGCTCAATTAAGCTTCTGCGACATGTCCCATGGATGAAATATGAGTCGAATTAAATGGTACTTAACCGATAAGTTTATATATCAAACACGTTTGTTCTAAATAACACGACACTTCATACTGTCGTCAGGGGCGTGTCGTAAAAATATACACTACTGGCCATTAAAATTGCTACACCAAGAAGAAATGCAGATGATAAACGAGTACTCATTGGACAAATATATTATACTAGAATTGACATGTGATTATATTTTCACGCAATTTGGGTGCATAGATCCTGAGAAATCAGTACCCAGAACAACCACCTCTGGCCGTAATAACGGCCTTGATACGCCTGGGCATTGAGTCAAACAGAGCTTGGATGGCGTGTACAGGTACAGCTGCCCATGCAGCTTGAACACGATACCACAGTTGATCAAGAGTGGTGACTGGCGTATTGTGACGAGCCAGTTGTTCGGCCACTATAGACCAGTCGTTTTCAATTGGTGAGTGATCTGGAGAATGTGCTGGCCAGGGCAGCAGTCAAACATTTTCTGTATCCAGAAAGGCCCGAACAGGACCTGCAACATGCGGTCGTGCATTATCCAGCTGAAACGTAGGGTTTCGCAGGGATCGAATGAAGGGTAGTGCAACGGGTCGTAACACATCTGAAATGTAACGTCCACTGTTCAAAGTGCCGTCAGTGCGAACAAGAGGTGATCGAGACGTGTAACCAATGGCACCCCGTACCATGACGCCGTGTGATACGCCAGTATGGCGATGACAAATATACGCTTCCAATGTGCGTTCACGCGATGTCGCCAAACACGGATGCGGCCATCATGATGCTGTAAACAGAACCTGGATTCATCCGAAAAAATGACGTTTTGCCATTCGTGCAGCCACGTTCGTCGTTGAGTACACCATCGCAGGCACTCCTGTCAGTGATGCAGCGTCAAGGGTAACCGCGGCCATGGTCTCCGAGCTGATAGTCCATGCTGCTGCAAACGTCGTCGAACTGTTCGTGCAGATGGTTGTTGTCTTGCAAACGTACCCATCTGTTGACTCAGGGATCGAGACGTGGCTGCACGATCCGTTACAGCCATGCGGATAAGATGCCTGTCATCTCGACTGCTAGAGATATGAGGCCGTTAGGATCCAGCACGGCGTTCCCTATTACCCTCCGGAACCAACCGATTTCATATACTGCTAACAGTCATTGGATCTCGACCAACGCGAGCAGCAATGTCGGGATACGATAAACCGCAATCGCGATAGGCTACAATGCGACCTTTATCAAAGTCGGAAAAGTGATGCTACGCATTTCTCCTCCTTACACGAGGCATCACAACAACGTTTCACCAGGCAACGCCGGTCAACTGCTGTTTGTGTATGAGAAATCGTTTGGAAACCTTCCTCATGTCAGCACGTTGTAGGTGTCACCACCGGCGCCAACCTTGTGTGAATGCTCTGAAAAGCTAATCATTTGCATATCACTGCATCTTCTTCTTGTAGGTTAAATTTCGCGTATGTAGCACGTCGTCTTCGTGGTGTAGCAATTTTAATGGCCAGTAGTGTATTCACAATTCTCTCGTGATCGATTTCTTTGCGGACCCATTTCTGCTGGAAGGTTTTTGCTTCTATACTTTCAGTAGAGTAAGTTCTCATTATTAATTATACGTATATGGTTCTTGTAGTGGCGTGAATTGTATGCTCGGGTTTTAATGAGCGGTTTATGTCCGCCAGTTTGATGACTTCATGGGCCACGGCAGGTACAATATTTCTTGTTTTATTATACCATTCATGATGAGAAAGGTTTGGCATTCGGTGACCAAAAGGAGAAAACAGCCACGCCGGCTGCGAGGTGGCGGCGGCGGCTGGTTGGCCTCTGGGAGGCGGCAGCTGGCCAGCTGGGCCGCCGTCGGCCGCCTCGATCGATCCACGGCCTCCCACGCAGCAGCCGCATACACGACGCGCTCCGTCGCACTCTTGCACTTTTATTTGAAGGAAATGCACGACGGAAATGTTGGCTTTAATGCAATTTATTTACCGACCGGTTTCAGTCTAGGATCACATTCACGGTACTGTATAAAAACAAAACAAAAATTGCAGTAAAATGTAGTGACCAATGTGACCTGCAAGGTCAAAAAAATACGGCAACAACATTCATTGGAAGTTACTTACGTCAAATATGCAATTACAAAACGAACATTACATTTCACACATTGTTCGAAATCCACGGACATAATTAAGGTTAAACAAGTTCAAATGGCTCTAAGCACTATGGGACTTAACGTCTAAGGTCATCAGTCCCCTAAACTTAGAGCTACTTAAACCTAACTAACCTAAGGCCATCACACAGATCCATGCCTGAGGCAGGATACGAACCTGCGAACGTAGCAGCCACGTGGTTCTCGACTGAAGCACCTAGAACCGCTCGGTCACCGCGGCCGGCTCCATAATCTAGGTCAAACCTCGCAATTCTGAACACAATAACTATGTGAATCGCAGGTGCTATTCGCTAAAAGATAAAAGCATTAAAGCGGTTCAAGATAGTCAACAACAGTATCAGATATGATCAAAGTATCATGATCAAGCACCATGGAGTACAAAGATAGCACAAACCTGGAACATACTTGAAATAGTCAGAGATTACAAGGTCAAAATGTGAATAACGTGTACATAAAATACTATACGAAATACTGTAATGCATTTTATATAAAAGATTAAAGTGGAGGTTTGGGTAGTTTTTTATGTTTATAGGGCTTAATCTTCAATGTATCCATAGTTAGATCTTTATTGTTTTTTTTTTTTCTTCTGGGGTTGATTACCGATGTTATCTGTCAGTATACCTTCTTCTGTTCCATCTAGAAGGTCACAGTTTGTATCTTCAACTTACCATATGGTTTTATGACATATTGGGCCTCATGTTAGCCATACTTACAACTGTGTCACACAGTTTGTATATTGTTATTACAATTGTGGCTAGTTTTATAGTTAAATAAAATAAATTAATTATAAAAATCCTTGACTTCTACTCCAATATTTAGATATTTCACGTAAGACACATTATAGTATTTTGTAGAATAGTTAATGTACGTGTGTTTTACATTTTGACCTTGCAATCTCTGATGTCTTCAAGCATGGTTCAAATTTGTGTCTTCTTTGTACCCCATAGGGCTTGACCATGATATTATGATCGTATGTGACTATCTTGTTGTCTATCTTGAGACGGTTTAATGTCATCTAGCGCCTGCACTTCAGATAGTTTTCGTGTTCAGAATCGTTCTTCTTGACTTTAATTATGTACCTTAGATTCCCAAAAATGTATAATACGTAATGTTGGTTTTAAAACAGTATTTTGGCGTAAGTATCTTCTTATGAATGTTGTTATCGTAATTTGTTGACCTTACTGGTCATAGTGGTCACTGCATTTTTTGTTTGGTTTCTTAATGTGCCGTGAATATCATATTGGACTGAAACAGATAGGTAAATAAATTACATTAAAGTCAGCATTTGTGGTATGGATTTCCTACGGTATATGGGTGACGATACTAGCTAGACAGGATGTTCATACTCTTATTTTCCACTGCCACAGTTTCTACATTCGCATATATAGTCCGCAAACCACTGTATAGTGTATGGCAGAGGGTACATCGGGCCAGTATTATCAATTTTTTTGTCCTACGCCATTTGCTAGTCGAGCGAAGAGAAACACGTATGATCACAATATCATGGTCAAGCACCAGGGAGTACACACGTAGCACAAACATGCAACGTACTTGGAAGACGTCAGAAATTACAAGCTAGTTGATCGAAGGAAAAATGAATACCTATGTTTCTCTGTATGCGAACTAATCTCATTCTCATGACCTACCAGGAATACACGATGGTGGCAAAGTAATGGCCTCATGGTCTTCGTGCAACAGAAGGATGGGAGGTAAGAAGGTTAGAGCTTAACGTCTCGTCGACAGCGCCGTCATTAGAGTTCAGAGCACAAACTTGGATGGGGAAAGAAATCGGCCGCGCTCCTTTCAAAAGAACGATCCCGGCATTTTGCTGGAGCGCATTGGAGAAATCACGGAAAACTAAATCTGGAAGCCAGACAGAGATATTGTAATATCTAAATTTACCGAAAGGGGTTTCACGAAAACTAAAAGGCCCTTCGCCCAATGAATATTTATCAAATAGAACGACAACAGAAATGAACGAATTCAGAGACGCGGTGCTAGGATCGTAATAGATTGGTAGAAGTGCCGTAGCGTGGACTCGACTAATGTCTGAAGTAGTGCTGGAGGGAACTGACACCATGAATCCTGCAGGCCTGTCCATAAATCCGTAAGAATACGAGTCGTATCCAGACGTATCAGGGGTCCCATATCACTCCAACTGCACAAGCCCCATACCATTACAGAGCCTCCACCAGCTTGAACAGTCCCCCGCTGACATGCAGGGTCCATGGGTTCATGAGCTTGTCTCCATACCCGTACACGTTCATCCGCTCGATTCTATTTGAAACGAGACTCGTCCGACCAGGCAACATGTTTCCAGTCATCAACAATCCAATGTCGGTGTTGACGGGCCCAAGCGAGGGGTAAAGCTTTGTGTCGTTCAGTCTCCAAAGGGTACACGGGTGGACCTTCGACTCCGAAAGCCAATATCGATGATGTTTTGTTGAATGGTTCGCACGCTGGAACTTGATGGCCCAGCACTGAAATCTGCAGCAATTTGCGGAAGGGTTGCACTTGTGTCACGTTGAACGATTCTCTTCAGTCGTCGTTTGTCCCGTTCTTGCAGGATCTTTTTCCGGCCGCAGCGATGTCGTAGATTTAATGTTTTACCGGATTCCTGATATTCACGGTACACTAGTGAAATGGTCGTACGGTAAAGTCCCCACTTCATTGCTACATCTGAGATGCTGTGTCCCACAGCTCGTGCGCCGACTACAACACCACGTTCAGCCTCACTTAAATCTTGAAGCAACAGTAACCGATCTCACAACTGCACCAGGCACTTCTTGTCTTATATAGACGTTGCCAACTGCAACGCCGTATTCTGCCTGTTTGCATATATCTATATTTCAATAAGCATGCCTATACTAGTTTCTTTGGCGCTTCAGTGTAATAATAATAATAATAATAAATCGTCCTCGACAGTCCATAGGTGTGCTACACATCCCTTTCATATTGTATCATTTACAAATAATAACTCATGGGGAAAGATACCAAGTCCAAATTGCGGCAGCGGTGCTGAACAACAAACAATCCAACACACGGTGGAAGAATGCCCTGTTCGAGTTTATAAGGGAAACTTCATCGACTTCCTAGCTGCAACAGAGGAAGCTATCGATTACATTCAGTGTTTGGGTGTCAGTTTGTAATTAAATAGTATATAAAGTGTATAAGAATAGGGATGTACGCCATACGATAAATAAAAATAAAATAGGCCAACAATTAAATACTGCTACACACATATGGATGAACTTTCCTATATGTGTAAATACGAGGGTTGGAACTTAAATAGTGGCTACTATTTATTCACAAACGATACAAAAGAGTTACATGTTTGCACGCCGTTGTGTAGAACCCGTTCCCAGCGACGTGGAAGGCGTTGTATACCGTTAGCAGAGCCTGTTCTGTTGATGGTGCGAATAGAGCGGTCTAAAGTTATGGTGATTCTCGTGTACGACTGTAATGGTCTTATCCTAACGCATTACGTTCCTCCACGGAAGACCGTCAATGCAGAGCATTACTGTTCCTTTTTGGAGTATCACCTGCGACCAGCTTTGCGGAAGAAGCGACGACACTTTCTGCGCAACCCACCCATCATTTTGCACGACAATGCGCGGGCGCGTACAGCGCAAGCTGTGGCTGCTCTGTTCGGTCGCTAGGGCTGGGAAGTACTGTATCATCCACCATACTCGCCGGACTTAAGCCCTCGTGACTTTGATTTGATTCCGAAGATGAAGGAACCACTTCGTGGCATTCGATTCAGAACTGTTCCAGAGATTCGACAGGCAGTTGACAGCTCCATTCGCACTATCAACAGAACAGGCTCTGCTAACGGTATGTTACGCCTTCCACATCGCTAGCAACGGGTTCTACACAACGCTGGTGACTACTTTAAAGGACAGTAGCAGGTGCAATCATGTAACTCTGCCGGTCGGAGTGGCCGAGCGGTTCTAGGCGCTACAGTCTGGAACCGCGCGACCGCTCCGGTCGCAGTTTCAAATCCTGCCTCGGGCATGGATGTGTGTGATGTCCTTAGGTTAGTTAGGTTTAAGTAGTCTTAAGTTCTAGGGGACTGATAACTTCAGAAGTTAAGTCCCATAGTGCTCAGAGCCATTTGAACCATGTAACTCTTTTGTATCGGTTGTGAATAAATAGTTGCTACAATTTAAGTTCCAACCTTCGTAAATAGCCTTTTCTTTTAATTTCCCGACTGTTTACACTGAGTTATGTCCCATATGACATCTTAGGGGTTGGGGAAAATCCTATATCGTGGCCTTGAGTGTGGAGATATATGACTTTTCTCAGATCCTCTTGGTGACCCTTTGGGCATCTACCATGTTGGAGCATTGCATTTGGTCATAAATTGTACTAATTGGGTAGTAAATAAAAACAGCCCTCTTCGGTCATGACTTATAGCGACAAGGCTCCCAAATAAACATCATTAGCTGCCTTCTGACCAATAGGATAACAGTGAACCCTAATTGAATAATAAATTTTAGTGATAAGGATAACAAATTGAGTAATAAATTATAGCAATAAGTAACTAATAAACAACGCTATCTGGCAACCAAGAAATAGGATAATAGCCCACCATTTATACATATGGCAATTGAATGAGGAGGTGGGAGAGAGAAGGTGGGTTATAAGTCACTCTGGCCCCTCAGATATAGACGTGGAGAAACTGTGCTCGTGCCGGCTTAGCCCCCTGACTGGTTCAAATCAAATGGCTCTGAGCACTATGGGACTCAACTGCTGAGGTCATTAGTCCCCTAGAACTTAGAACTAGTTAAACCTAACTAACCTAAGGACATCACAAACATCCATGCCCGAGGCAGGATTCGAACCTGCGACCGTAGCGGTCTTGCGGTTCCAGACTGCAGCGCCTTTAACCGCACGGCCACTTCGGCCGGCCCCCTGACTGGAATGGATGTTAAAATATTTTGAACAGTTTCTTAGAGTTCACGAAACAGGAGATCCGGTCGCAAACGCTCCTGGATGTGGCGTCCCAGTTGTGTACTTTATGAGGTGAAAGTCGTGTTTAAAAGTGGTTGACGTTTCTTAAGTCCGGAGTAAGGTTTTCTTCGTGATCAACAATGTTTTTCTGCCATGGAAGACCTGAAAGAATTAAGCAAATACGTTACCGTTATAGAGGTGGGTAAGTTTTAGTAGGAAGAGGCCTTTGTAGCAGGAAGTGGAGCCATAACTAGAGGTGGGAGCGACAATAAAGACAGATTTGTCAAAGTCTAACAGAAGCCGACAGATCGTATTTACTTCCATAGAAACTTGCGTTGTATGCGAGAATGAATCTTTCTCACTGCAACAGTGTGCCCGCTGTTGTGGAAGTTCCCGGCAAATTAAAGCTGAGCCGGACCCGGACTCCAGACTGGAAAATTACCCTTCGTGGGAAATCCTGTTACTGACTGAGACATCCGGTTACGACTACGACCTGCCCTCACAGTTTCACTTCCTCCAAATACTCAGGAGATCTCCTGAGAGCGGTACCGGGTAAGGAAAGCTGTTAAGAATGGTCGTGCGTCGTGTCTGGCTAGCGCAGTCGCTAACACCAGTGTACGTTTTTCAGTGCAGTGGTCGAATTTTAGAATCTTCCCGTACGCAGGAACATAGCTGCAGGGGATCAATCTTTTTGGGAGCAGTGACACGTTTAAACCTGTCTAGCGTATCAAGGCTGGCGACCCTTACTTAGGTTGATTTTGTAAGTGTAACAGTGCTGATAATTTATCTGGGTCCGCCGATAAATGTTTCTTTAATTAATCTTCGGTGCACTACACCGCATAACGAGTCCAGCACATCAACAGCAGATAGATTCCGGCCATTGAGACCTCGCACAACGCCACAACCTCGCCGAGGAAGAGGCGGAGGACTCCTTCGACATAGAGTGTCACTTGACTTTCAGAGATACGCCGCAAAAACAACAATATTGCTTCAAAGACAGAAGTAAAGAACGAGAGATACGGTTTAACCTCCCACAATAGGCGAAATCATTAGAGACGTAGAACATGCTCAAAATGGACATGCATGGAGAAAGGAATTAGGCAGTGGATGTACTCCTCAAGCCTTTCTTTCACTCGACTAACGGCAGCTAAAATCCGTCAGAGACCTCGAGCTAAATACACTAAGAAAAAATTTAAAAAAATAAAAAAGTAAAAAATAAAACGAAAGAATTATTCGAATCGGACGGAATTCGGCAGATGTGATGTGCATGTAAGGACAAACAAATCACTACAATTTCAGAAAAATTGATTGATTTATTCAAGAGAAAGAGCTTCACAAATTCAGCAAGTCAATAACACGTTGGTCCACCTCTGGCGCTTATGCAACTAGTTATTCGGTAAGTCATTGGCTGACAAAGTAATTGTATATCATTCTGGAGGATCTCGTGCCAAATTCAGTCCAATTGGCGCGGCAGTTCGTTAAAATCCTGAACCGGTTGCAGATGACAGTCAGGTTGGTATCTCGCCGTTGTCTGGTGTTTCTCCAGACAGGTCTTCGCTGGTCATCGCTATCCTGGAATCCCGCCTCGAACTGAGTCCCGATGACCGGCGAAGACGTGTCTCGAGACATCGCGGACAGCAGTGGGATACCACCTATCTGACTGTCGCCCGCCACACGGTCCAACAACCAGGAGTGTTGGTCTGGGCTGCCATTCCTTCTTACAGCACAACCCCTTTGCTTGTCATCTGCGGCAGTCTTACAGCACAGCAATACGACAACAACATTCTACACCCCGTTTTGTTGCTCTTCATGGTAAGTCATTTTAAGTTTACCTTTCAGCAAGATAATGCCCACCCGCACATGGCGAGAGTTTCTACTGTATGTCTCGTGCTTGCCAAACCCCACATTGGCCAGCAAATTCGCCGGATTTCTCCCCAAATGAGAACGTTTGGAGCCTTATGGGCAGGACCCTCCAACCACTCGGGATTTTGACCATCTTAGGCCCCAGTTGGACACAATTTGGCACGATATCCATCAGGAGGTCATTTACCAACACTATCAATCATTGCCAAGCCGAATAAGTACTTTCATAATGATTAGAAGTGGACCAATGAATTATTGACTTGCTCAATTTGTGAAGCTCTTTCTCTTGAATAAAGCATCCAATTTTTCTGAAATTGTAATCATTTGTTTGTCTATACATGACATCTACCGATTTTCGTCCCATTTGGATCATTCCTTCGTGGTGCGTCGTTTATTGTCTTCGAGGGTATGAGAAACATCCGTAAGGCAAAACAGTCAAAAACAGTCCAACTCACAAGAGAAACCTCACCTTCGACACAACGCACAAAGCAGAACTTTTTACTACATCAAGAGGACCAATCACAAGAAAAGACAAGAATGAACAACAAATCAAAACAGCAGCCGACCTAATTCGGCACAAAAAATATTATTATCAACCGTAACTAACGGCGACGAGAAAAGTGAAGAGAATAATAAAAAATCAGCTCCAGTTCTGCTTCATCGATGAAATCACTGGTTGTGGTAATCAGAATTTACAATAGCTACCTAATCAGAAGTTACTTCTCTGTTAAATGGAAGACTTCAAAAACAGTTTCTTTACCTAAACCCGTAAAAGACATCAGAAAATCACAGACCTATCAGTTCATTGCCTACAATGTCAAAAACCAATAATGGACGATAATTTCATAAGACCAGAACTGCTCGTGTTCCAATCAAAACTCCTGCGAATATGGGACTATATCTATTACTATGTGAACAGGTCGCACTTCACAGCAGCAATATTCATGGATACAGAAGAGGACTATGACAGTGTCTGGAGTGACATGCTTATTGCCAAACTTCAGGAAACGACAAATACCCCAGATGACTACACAAAGATCATAGATAACTACTTAAGCAGACATAAAGTTTTGTATCCAAATCAACGGGAAGAGATCAGAGACAAAAATACTTCAAGAACGAATGCCAGAACAATCAGTCATATCTCCTGCGCTCTTCACCCTGTATGCGAATGACGTGCCAGTTCTGCAGTATTTATCATCATCTTAAGCAGCAGAAGACTGGACACCACGATTAGAAGGCTACTAAAACAGATCGACTTAATTGAGGAATGAACCACCAAAAACAAAATTAAAATAAATCCGACAAAAAATGAAGGAGGTCATGTTCAACGGAAGTTACAAATTTAAAATTGAATGAGTAGGTAAAAGAAAATACCTAGGAGTGGTTTTACGCAAGAAATTAATCTAAAACACGACATCACTGAAAAGAAAATATGAAGAACAATCCTGAAGTTATATGCTTTCCTGGCGAGCCAGTACGTCCACCCAAGAACGAAACGTCGACTACATCTCGCAATAATCCAGCCATTGTTGCTTTATGGTTGCAGAACAGGGGCATCGCGAGCAAAACTAACACAAAAATTCGCCAGTGACTTCAGAATACATGTTTACGATTAACCTTACAAGCACCAAGATGTGCGAGTACACGTCAAGTCCACAAACAAAGAAACATTAAGACGATGAAAGAAAAAATCAAAGAACACGCAAGCAAATTAGTTAAAAAATTCAACCCGCTCAGACCTACTTCTCGGCGGTCACAAGATGTTAGAGTGACAGAACTACATGCATGTCTGTGTATTCGCAGCACATTACACTTGTCTACATTGAGATTCAATTGCCATTCCCTGCACCATTCGTCAATTCGCTGTAGATCCTCCTGCATTTCAGTACAATTTTCCATTGTTACAACCTCTCGATACACCACAGCATCATCTGCAAAAAGCCTCAGTGAACTTCCGATGTCACCCACCGGGTCATTTATGTATATTGTGAATAGCAACGGTCCTATGACACTCCCCTGCGGCACACCTGAAATCACTCTTACTTCGGAAGACTTCTCTCCATTGAGAATGACATGCTGCGTCCTGTTATCTAGGAACTCCTCAATCCAATCACACAATTGGCCTGATAGTCCATATGCTCTTACTTTGTTCATTAAACGACTGTGGGGAACTATATCGAACGCCTTGCGGAAGTCAAGAAACACGGCATCTACCTGTGAACCCGTGTCTATGGCCCTCTGAGTCTCGTGGACGAATAGCGCGAGCTGGGTTTCACATGACCGTCTTTTTCGAAACACATGCTGATTCCTACAGAGTAGATTTCTAGTCTCCAGAAAAGTCATTATACTCGAACACAATACGTGTTCCAAAATTCTACAACTGATCGACGTTAGAGATATAGGTCTATAGTTCTGCACATCTGTTCGACGTCCCTTCTTGAAAACGGGGATGACCTGTGCCCTTTTCCAATCCTTTGGAACACTACGCTCTTCTAGAGACCTACGGTACACCGCTGCAAGAAGGGGGGCAAGTTCCTTCGCGTACTCTGTGTAAAATCGAACTGGTATCCCATGAACCATGGACCTTGCCGTTAGTGGGGAGGCTTGCGTGCCTCAGCGATACAGATGGCCGTACCGTAGGTGCAACCACAACGGAGGGGTATCTGTTGAGAGGCCAGACAAACATGTGGTTCCTGAAGAGGGGCAGCAGGCTTTTCAGTAGTTGCAGGGGCAACAGTCTGGATGATTGACTGATCTGGCCTTGTAACACTAACCAAAACAGCTTTGCTGTGCTGGTACTGTGAACGGCTGAAAGCAAGGGGAAACTACAGCCGTAAATTTTCCCGAGGACATGCAGCTTTACTGTATGATTAAATGATGATGGCGTCCTCTTGGGTAAAATATTCCGGAGGTAAAATAGTCCCCCATTCGGATCTCCGGGCGGGGACTACTCAAGAGGACGTCGTTATCAGGAAAAAGAAAACTGGCGTTCTACGGATCGGAGCGTGGAATGTCAGATCCCTTAATCGGGCAGGTAGGTTTGAAAATTTAAAAAGGGAAATGGATAGGTTAAAGTTAGATATAGTGGGAATTAGTGAAGTTCGGTGGCAGGAGGAACAAGACTTTTGGTCAGGTGATTACAGGGTTATAAATACAAAATCAAATAGGGGTAATGCAGGAGTAGGTTTAATAATGAATAAAAAAATAGGAGTGCGGGTTAGCTACTACAAACAGCATAGTGAACGCATTATTGTGGCCAAGATAAACACAAAGCCCATGCCTACTACAGTAGTACAAGTTTATACGCCAACTAGCTCTGCAGATGATGAAGAAATTGATGAAATGTATGACGAGACAAAAGAAATTATTCAGGTAGTGAAGGGAGACGAAAATTTAATAGTCATGGGTGACTGGAATTCGTCAGTAGGAAAAGGGAGTGAAGGAAACATAGTAGGTGAATATGGATTGGGGGGAAGAAATGAAAGAGGAAGCCGCCTTGTAGAATCTTGCGCAGAACATAACTTAATCATAGCTAACACTTGGTTTAAGAATCATAAAAGAAGGCTGTATACATGGAAGAACCCTGGAGATACTAAAAGGTATCAGATAGATTATATAATGGTAAGACAGAGATTTAGGAACCAGGTTTTAAATTGTAAGACATTTCCAGGGGCAGATGTGGATTCTGACCACAATCTATTGGTTATGAACTGCAGATTGAAACTGAAGAAACTGCAAAAAGGTGGGAATTTAAGGAGATGGGACCTGGATAAACTGAAAGAACCAGAGGTTGTAGAGAGTTTCAGGGAGAGCATAAGGGAACAATTGACAGGAATGGGGGAAAGAAATACAGTAGAAGAAGAATGGGTAGCTCTGAGCGATGAAGTAGTGAAGGCAGCAGAGGATCAAATAGGTAAAAAGACGACGGCTAATAGAAATCCTTGGGTAACAGAAGAAATATTGAATTTAATTGATGAAAGGAGAAAATATAAAAATGCAGTAAATGAAGGAGGCAAAAAGGAATACGAACGTCTCAAAAATGAGATCGACAGGAAGTGCAAAATGGCTAAGCAGGGATGGCTAGAGGACAAATGTAAGGATGTAGAGGCTTGTCTCACTAGAGGTAAGATAGATACTGCCTACAGGAAAATTAAAGAGACCTTTGGAGAGAAGAGAACCACTTGTATGAATATCAAGAGCTCAGATGGCAACCCAGTTCTAAGCAAAGAAGGGAAGGCAGAAAGGTGGAAGGAGGATATAGAGGGTTTATACAAGGGCGATGTACTTGAGGACAATATTATGGAAATGGAAGAGGATGTAGATGAAGATGAAATGGGAGATAAGATACTGCGTGAAGAGTTTGACAGAGCACTGAAAGACCTGAGTCGAAACAAGGCCCCGGGAGTAGACAACATTCCATTAGAACTACTGATGGCCTTGGGAGAACCAGTCATGACAAAACTCTACCATCTGGTGAGCAAGATGTATGAGACAGGCGAAATACCCTCAGACTTCAAGAAGAATATAATAATTCCAATCCCAAAGAAAGCAGGTGTTGACAGATGTGAAAATTACCGAACTATCAGTTTAATAAGTCACAGCTGCAAAATACTAACGCGAATTCTTTACAGACGAATGGAAAAACTAGTAGAAGCGGACCTCGGGGAAGATCAGTTTGGATTCCGTAGAAATGTTGGAACACGTGAGGCAATACTAACCTTACGACTTATCTTAGAAGAAAGATTAAGAAAAGGCAAACCTACATTTCTAGCATTTGTAGACTTAGAGAAAGCTTTTGACAACGTTAACTGGAATACTCTCTTTCAAATTCTGAAGGTGGCAGGGGTAAAATACAGGAAGCGAAAGGCTATTTACAATTTGTACAGAAACCAGATGGCAGTTGTAAGAGTCGAGGGGCATGAAAGGGAAGCAGTGGTTGGGAAAGGAGTGAGACAGGGTTGTAGCCTCTCCCCGATGTTATTCAATCTCTATATTGAGCAAGCAGTAAAGGAAACAAAAGAAAAATTCGGAGTAGGTATTAAAATTCATGGAGAAGAAGTAAAAACTTTGAGGTTCGCCGATGACATTGTAATTCTGTCAGAGACAGCAAAGGACTTGGAAGAGCAGTTGAACGGAATGGACAGTGTCTTGAAAGGAGGATATAAGATGAACATCAACAAAAGCAAAACGAGGATAATGGAATGTAGTCTAATTAAATCGGGTGATGCTGAGGGGATTAGATTAGGAAATGAGACACTTAAAGTAGTAAAGGAGTTTTGCTATTTGGGGAGTAAAATAACTGATGATGGTCGAAGTAGAGAGGATATAAAATGTAGACTGGCAATGGCAAGGAAATCGTTTCTGAAGAAGAGAAATTTGTTAACATCGAGTATAGATTTAAATGTCAGGAAGGCGTTTCTGAAAGTATTTGTATGGAGTGTAGCCATGTATGGAAGTGAAACATGGACGATAACCAGTTTGGACAAGAAGAGAATAGAAGCTTTCGAAATGTGGTGCTACAGAAGAATGCTGAAGATAAAGTGGGTAGATCACGTAACTAATGAGGAGGTATTGAATAGGATTGGGGAGAAGAGACGTTTGTGGCACAACTTGACTAGAAGAAGGGATCAGTTGGTAGGACATGTTTTGAGGCATCAAGGGATCACAAATTTAGCATTGGAGGGCAGCGTGGAGGGTAAAAATCGTAGAGGGAGACCAAGAGATGAATACACTAAGCAGATTCTGAAGGATGTAGGTTGCAGTAGGTACTGGGAGATGAAGAAGCTTGCACAGGATAGAGTAGCATGGAGAACTGCATCAAACCAGTCTCAGGACTGAAGACCACAACAACAACAACATCCCATCAGGTCCAGAGGCCTTTCCTCTTTTGAGCGATTTTAATTGTTTCTCTGTCGTCTATTTCGATATCTACCATTTTGTCATCTGTGCGACAATCTAGAGAAGGAACTACAGTGCAGTCTTCCTCTGTGAAACAACTTTGAAAAAAGACATTTAGTAATTCGGCCTTTAGTCTGTCATCCTCTGTTTCAGTATCAATTTGGTCACAGAGTGTCTGGACATTTTGTTTTGATCCCCCTACCGCTTTGACATAAGACCAAAATTTCTTAGGATTTTCTGCCAAGTCAGTACATAGAACTTTACTTTCGAATTCATTGAACGCCTCTCGCATAGCCCTCCTCACACTACATTTCGCTTCTCGTAATTTTTGTTTGTCTGCAAGGCTTTGGCTATGTTTATGTTTGCTGTGAAGTTCCCTTTGCTTCCGCAGCAGTTCTCTAACTCGGTTGTTGTACCACGGTGGCTATTTTCCATCTCTTACGATCTTGCTTGGAACATACTCATCTAACGCATAATGTACGATGGTTTTGAACTTTGTCCACTGATCCTCAACACTATCTATACTTGAGACAAAACTTTTGTGTTGAGCCGTCAGGTACTCTGTAATCTGCTTTTTGTCACTTTTGCTAAACAGAAAAATCTTCCTACATTTTTTAATATTTCTATTTACGGCTGAAATCATCGATGCCGTAACCGCTTTATGATCGCTGATTCCCTGTTCTGCGTTAACTGTTTCAAATAGTTCGGGTCTGTTTGTCACCAGAAGGTCTAATATGTTATCGCCACGAGTCTGTTCTCTGTTTAACTGCTCAAGGTAGTTTTCAGATAAAGCACTTAAAAAAATTTCACTGGATTCTTTGTCCCTGCCACCCGTTATGAACGTTTGAGCCTCCCAGTCTATATCCGGCAAATTAAAATCTCCACCGAGAATTATAACATGGTGGGGAAATCTACTCGAAATATTTTCCAAATTATCCTTCAGGTGCTCAGCCACAACAGCTGCTGAGCCAGGGGGCCTATAGAGACATGCAATTACCATGTCTGAGCCTGCTTTAACCGTGACCTTCACCCAAATCATTTCACATTTCGGATCTCCGTCAATTTCCTTCGATACTATTGCACTTCTTATCGCTATAAACACGCCTCCCCCTTCACTGTCCAGCCTGTCTCTGCGGTATACATTCCAATCTTTTAGGATTTCATTACTGTTTACGTCTGGTTTCAGCCAACTTTCTGTCCCTAGTACTATATGGGCGTTGTGACCGTTTATTAATGAGAGCAGTTCTGGGACCTTTCTATAGACGCTCCTGCAGTTTACTATTAGCACATTAATATTGTTATTCCCTGTTGCATTTTGCCTACTCCTACCTTGCCGCGTCTCAGGAGGCGTCTTGTCGGGCCTAGGGAGGGAATTCTCTAACCTAAAAAACCCACATGTGCACTCCACACGTACTCCGCTACCCTTGTAGCCGCTTCCGGCGTGTAGTGCACGCCTGACCTATTCAGGGGGACCCTACATTTCTCCACCCGATAGCGGAGGTCGAGAAATTTGCACCCCAGATCTCCGCAGAATCGTCTGAGCCTCTGGTTTAAGCCTTCCACTCGGCTCCAAACCAGAGGACCGCGATCGGTTCTGGGAACGATACTACAAATAGTTAGCTCTGATTCCACCCCGCGAGCGAGGCTTTCCGCCTTCACCAATTCCGCCAACCGCCTGTACGAACTGAGGATGACCTCTGAACCCAGACGGCAGGAGTCATTGGTGCCGACATGAGCAACAATTTGCAGTCGGGTGCACCCAGTGCTCTCTATCGCCGCCGGTAGGGCCCCCTCCACATCTCGGATGAGACCCCCCGGCATGCAGACAGAGTGAACACTGGCCTTTTCCCCGACCTTTCCGCTATTTCCCTAAGCGGCTCCATCACCCGCCTAATGTTGGAGCTCCCAATAACTAATAAACCCCTCCCCCCGTGTGCCTGCTCGGACCTTGCTGAAGGAGCAGCCACATGTCCACTCACAGGCAGAGCGGGCGATGCCACACGGCCAGCCTCCACATTGACCCTCCGCCTCGTGCGCCGCGAACGCCGCTGAACCCGCCACTCCCCTTGGGGAGAGAGTGGCCCAACCGCGCCCGGTACCCGCGAAGATGTCTGGACAGTAGGGACAGTGGGTGAAGCATGTAACACCTGGGGTGTACCTTGCGACGCACCAGACTCCCCACTGCCGCTACACTCCGAGGCAGCAGCCTGAAGACGGCTGACCGCGGCCATCAACACGCTCAGCTGTTCGCGAACAGTGGCCAGCTCCTCCTGCGTCCGTACACAGCAGTCACACATCCTATCCATCCTAAGGAATCAATTTACTGAAGAGAGTTAATCAACCTTTAACTAGACTGGTAATTCACTAAAGGCGGATGTTTATTGACTAAACTGTGGTTGCTAGCCACTTCTTGTAGAAAACAATGAAAATAGAACTACCTGTCTCTGGACTGTATTGAAAACAAACACTAGCACTACTGGCATTATGGTTGACTAAAGGGACTCTCTCTGACTGTATTCAAAACAAACACGAAATCTATGGAACTATCAATAGTACTCGACAATTAAAGCTTCCTAAAAGCAAAAACACACGGAAGAAGAAGTGACAAGTAAGAAAAATACAGTTAATACTTAAATTAAGGTAGCTCGCTGCACAGCAGACGTGAAGCAGACGGCAGTTACGACGATATAAGCTATTGAGATAAGGACAAAAATAACTTGTAACTAATTTTTGTAACTTGTAACTTGTAACTAATTTTTGAACTCATAACTGGAAGATCAGCGATCTTGTATCGTAAAGTAACAAAAAACAGTCAGTTGAGATCGCAAACTAACTGCAACTGCTTTGCTTAGCGGTTGCACTACCAACGGCTCCACGCACCGGCAGCACGCGTCACCAATGGAGACATTACTGGTCTGAAGATGGTCTATGTACGACTGAAACCGATTATCATACCATAAAAATAAAAACTATTTGCGATGTGGACTAATTGTTTCTTATTAAATTAATTTGTGCCCAATGACCCAACAAGAATAAATACACTGAAGCGCCAAACAAACTGGTCTAGGCATGCGTATTCAAATACAGAAACAGGCAGAATACGGCGCTGCGGTCGACAACATCTACACTCCTGGAAATGGAAAAAAGAACACATTGACACCGGTGTGTCAGACCCACCATACTTGCTCCGGACACTGCGAGAGGGCTGTACAAGCAATGATCACACGCACGGCACAGCGGACACACCAGGAACCGCGGTGTTGGCCGTCGAATGGCGCTAGCTGCGCAGCATTTGTGCACCGCCGCCGTCAGTGTCAGCCAGTTTGCCGTGGCATACGGAGCTCCATCGCAGTCTTTAACACTGGTAGCATGCCGCGACAGCGTGGACGTGAACCGTATGTGCAGTTGACGGACTTTGAGCGAGGGCGTATAGTGGGCAAGCGAGGGCGTATAGTGGGCATGCGGGAGGCCGGGTGGACGTACCGCCGAATTGCTCAACACGTGGGGCGTGAGGTCTCCACAGTACATCGATGTTGTCGCCAGTGGTCGGCGGAAGATGCACGTGCCCGTCGACCTGGGACCGGACCGCAGCGACGCACGGATGCACGCCAAGACCGTAGGATCCTACGCAGTGCCGTAGGGGACCGCACCGCCACTTCCCAGCAAATTTGGGACACTGTTGCTCCTGGGGTATCGGCGAGGACCATTCGCAACCGTCTCCATGAAGCTGGGCTACGGTCCCGCACACCGTTAGGCCGTCTTCCGCTCACGCCCCAACATCGTGCAGCCCGCCTCCAGTGGTGTCGCGACAGGCGTGAATGGAGGGACGAATGGAGACGTGTCGTCTTCAGCGATGAGAGTCGCTTCTGCCTTGGTGCCAATGATGGTCGTATGCGTGTTTGGCGCCGTGCAGGTGAGCGCCACAATCAGGACTGCATACGACCGAGGCACACAGGGCCAACACCCGGCATCATGGTGTGGGGAGCGATCACCTACACTGGCCGTACACCACTGGTGATCGTCGAGGGGACACTGAATAGTGCACGGTACATCCAAACCGTCATCGAACCCATCGTTCTACCATTCCTAGACCGGCAAGGGAACTTGCTGTTCCAACAGGACAATGCACGTCCGCATGTATCCCGTGCCACCCAACGTGCTCTAGAAGGTGTAAGTCAACTACCCTGGCCAGCAAGATCTCCGGATCTGTCCCCCATTGAGCATGTTTGGGACTGGATGAAGCGTCGTCTCACGCGGTCTGCACGTCCAGCACGAACGCTGGTCCAACTGAGGCGCCAGGTGGAAATGGCATGGCAAGCCGTTCCACAGGACTACATCCAGCATCTCTACGATCGTCTCCATGGGAGAATAGCAGCCTGCATTGCTGCGAAAGGTGGATATACACTGTACTATTGCCGACATTGTGCATGCTCTGTTGCCTGTGTCTATGTGCCTGTGGTTCTGTCAGTGTGATCATGTGATGTATCTGACCCCAGGAATGTGTCAATAAAGTTTCCCCTTCCTGGGACAATGAATTCACGGTGTTCTTATTTCAATTTCCAGGAGTGTATATGACAACAAGTGTCTGGTGCAATTGTTAGATCTGTTACTGCTGCTACGATGGCAGATTATCAAGATATAAATGAGTTTGAATGTGGTGTTATAATCGACGCAGGAGCGATGGGACATAGTATTTCCGACGTTGCGTTGAAGTGGAGATTTTTCCATGTGACCATTTTACGAGTGCACCGTGAATATCAGGAAACCGGTAAAATATCAAATATCCGACATCGCTGCGGCCGGAAAAAGATCCTGCTAGAACGGGACCAGCGACGACTGAGGAGAATCGTTCAACGTAACAGAAGTGCAACCCTTCCGCAAATTTCTGCAGATATCAATGCTGGGCCATCAACAATTGTCAGCGTGCCGACCATTCAACGAAACACCATCGATACGGGCTTTCGGAGACGAAGGCCCACTCTTGTACCCTTGATGACTGCACGACACAAAGCTTTACTCCTCGCCTGGACCCGTCAACACCGACATTGGACTGTTGATGACTGGAAACATGTTGCCTGGTCGGACGAGTCTCGTTTCAAGTTGTATCGAGCGGATGGACGTGTACGGGTATGGAGACAAGCTCATGAATCCATGGACCCTGCGTGTCAGCGGGGGACTGTTCAAGCTGGTGGAGGCTCTGTAATGGTATGGGGCATGTACAGTTAGAGTGATATGGGAACCCTAATACGTCTAGATACGACTCTGACAGGTGAGACGTATGTAGGCATCCTGTCTGATCAGCTGCAACCATTCATATCCATTGAGCGTCTCGACGGACTTGGGCAATTCCAGCAGGAGAATGCGACACCCCACACGTCCAGAATTGCTACAGAGCGGCTTCAGGAACATTCTTCTGAGTTTAAACGCTTCTGCTGGCCACCAAATTCCCCAGACATGAACATTATTGAGCATATCCAAGATGCCTTGCAGTGTGCTGATCAGACGATATATCCACTCCCTCGTACTCTTACGGATTTATGGGCAGCCCTGCAGAATTGATAGTGTCAATTCCCTCCCGCACCACTTCAGACATTAGTCGTGTCCATGCCACGTCGTGTTGCGTCACTTCTACATGCTCGCGGGGCCTCAAACGATATAATGCAGGTGTACCAATTTCTTTGGTGCTACAGTGTATTATTATTATTATTATTACAGATTGGTTTTTTGAAAATGAATAAACAAGCTGGTGGATCTAGCCAATTTATACATGCGGTGTGATCAAAAAGCAACGAGAATTTTTTAATTTCACGGGCTTTATACACCGATTTTCAGTTTTTTTATCTTGTTGGTTCACATGTTCCTGATATATGTTTGCATTTCCAGCAATTTTGAATGTTTAGTTTACTGTTAACAGTCGGAATTTTATACTTTCAGAAAAGATGGAGCAAAGAATTTGCATGCTTGAGAAATGGAATGAGGTTCAGGGCCGCAATAGAAATGTTGACAGTGGCTTTTGGCGAATCTACTATTAGTAAGACAAGAGCTTACGAGTGGTATAAACGTTTCAAAGAGGGTCGAGAAGTCGTTGAAGACGAAGGTCGCTCTGGACGCCCTAGCACATGTATTACTGACGAAAATTTGGAAGAAGTAAAGAAAATGATTCTGGAAAACGACGAATCACCATCAGAGAGATTGCTGATGACGTCGGCATATCTTTAGGCTTATGCCAAGCAATTTTTATCGGATGTTTTGGGCATGAAACGTGTAGCAGCAAAGTTTGTTCCGAAATTGTTGAATTTCGACCAAAAATGACATCGCGTAGACATCGCTCAAGATCTGCTGAATGAAGTCGACAACGATGCAGAACTCCTAAAGAAGGTAATAACAGGTGGCGAAACATGGGTATACGGGTATGAAATCGAAACCAAGGTCCAATCGTCCCAATGGAAATTGGCTGTCAAACCAAGACCGAAAAAGATTCGACAAGTTCGATCATGTGTGAAGATTCTTCTCACTGTTTACTTTGACCACATATGGACAGTGCAGCATGAGTTCATGCTTTGTGGTCGTACAATTAATAAGGAATACCACCTGGGTGTTATGCGCCGTCTACTTTGAGCAATCCGAAGAAAACGACCAGAATTGTGGCAAAACCACTCATGGAAGTTGCATCATGTTAATGCCCCCGCTCACACCTCAATGCTTCTTCGTGATTTTTTGGCAGAAAGCAAACCCATTGCGTTGCTTCGCTACCCCATTCGCCGGACATGGCCCTCTGCGACTTTTTTCTATTCCCGAGTCTGAACAAAACTATGAAAAGACGTTGTTTTGTCACCATCGATGAGATAAAAACAGAATTACTGAAGGAGCTGAACACCATAAGGAAAAGCGAGTTCCAGATGTGCTTTCAACATTGGAAATAGCACTGATATAAGTGTATTTTACCTTCGAGGGATTAGTTTTTGGGGGGCAAAGTTGATGTTGATGAATAAATAGAGCCTCAAGGGGGAAAAATCCCGTTGGTTTTGACCACGCTCGTATGTAAGAGACTTTTTCGTAACGCAGCACACTCTTGCTACGTAATAGTTACACTGTAGAAGTATTGGGTTCACTTCTCTAAACAAATTACACTTTTTCTATTTAACAATCACTCTGTATAGGAGCATGGTTCTTTTTTCCAACAAATTACACTGATAGCCCCCCCCCCCCCCCCCCCCCCCAGCGTCTACGTTTAACAACTGCCGCTGCCGCCTCGGAGATGTGTCTAGCTACGTTTAATTATTGCTTACTGCGCAAGGAACGCTCGAGTGGTCGCGTATTACGCGGCCGACAGCATGTAGCCCGTGGCCAGACGCGTTCTGCAATGACGCACGAGCGCTGCTGCGTGTCTGCTGCCTGATTTCCCTCACCCCGCCTTGACGGCAGACCACTCCATCGCATCCCGCACACCATCCGAGACCTGCATTTTTTGCCAGGTCATGGACCAGCAATCATCACATGTAGTGGTAGCACAATACAGCACTACTTAAACAGACGAGTGTAGCCCCATGTTTGTGTGGTAGAGTAATGGTGGTGTACGCGTACGTGGAGAACTTGTTTGCGCAGCAATCGCCGACATAGTGTAACTGAGGCGGAATAAGGGGAACCAGCCCGCATTCGCAGATGGAAAACCGCCTAAAAACCATCCACAGACTGGCCGGTGCACCGGACCTCGACACAAGTCCGCCGGGCGGATTCGTGCCGGGGACAAGGCGCTCCTTCTCGCCCGGAAAGCCCTGCATTAGACCGCACGGGCAACCGGGCGGGCAAAGACGCTTTACTTATGCATGTTTTAACTAGTCTGCAAATGTTCCGCTGATAAGAGATTGATTACACAAATAACTTAAGACAGAACTCAACTCACATTAACGCTCTTTCATTATCTGCGTTGTTATGTTATCATAACCAGTAGAATAATATGATTTTAAGGATTTTATGTTGGTTGGTATTTCTTTGGGAAAAGTGAGTGTCATTTCCATTTTACTGAAGTTATTTGCAGTGATTAGTGTCAGATATTCCATTGCAGTGTTTAATGGACATGATAACCCCAACCTATCACTATCAGGATCAAAGTACTTGTTTAAGAGGTTTACAACAACACATGCCCTTGTTACCAACTTCCTTTTCGTCCCACATGTTACCTTTATTCCTTGTCTAATCCATGGTTTATTTTTAGACTTCTGTTTGCTTTGAGTTACCTTTAGGGGAAAAACTACTTTCAGATGAGGAAGTAACTTTATTAACGAATGCTTTGTGTTTTCCATTTGACTCAGAAGTATTGTAAACATCTATCCAATTGACATCTTTGAGCAATCTCCTAAAATTCTAAATTTTTGACTGATTTACTACTCAGATTTAATAGATTTTATATTTTGACACGACACGTTCACTGAGCCGAATATGTGCTCTATCTCTAATGACCTCATCATCGAGAGGACTTTAAACCAAAATCTACCTTCCTTTCTTCATTTACGTACAGGATGCATCAAAAATACTTTTATAAGTTTAGGAGCAGATCATAACCAAAAATAGAATCAACGTAGACATATATTTGAAAATTTTTTGTTCTTGAGATGTTGTTGAAAGAAAGCGTTTGAAAATGATTAAGTCAAAAACTCGCATCAATATTCAAAACGTTTTTCAACCATTCAAGCACTCGATTCAGGGACTGTCGTAAACTCTGGAACATACCCCGACCGTGCCAAATGGTTTTCGGGGGATTTCATACGCTGAAGAAGCGTCTTTGTGTTAGCAATGCTTGACGCGTAAACCAATTGTTTTATGCAGTCGCAAAGATAATAATTCATTGAGACCGGACCAGCGTACACGCCAAAGAACTGGTCCTCTCCCAGTAGCTTTGTTTCATGGCAGATATAATCCAATCGATGCATCTCGAACAATGTGACTGAAATGTGCTGGAGCCTCATCTTGCACAAGCCATATGCTTCCAGTTATTTTAAGCGGGACTTAGTATAGCAAGTCTCTAAGGAAGTTCTGAAAATAGTCTCTGGAAACGGCACCTACAAGACGGGTGTGGAAGAAAGTATGGACGTACCAGACACTTACCTCCAATAGCAAATCATTCGTTAATCTTTGTACAGATGATGTCCAGCTAGAACTGTACCATGAGGATTTTCATCTTCCTACAAATATCAGCTGTGAAAAATTGGTATTCCATCTCTTCCACATGTTTTCACGGTTGTAAGCTACACAGAAGATTCAAACAACAGATTGGCGGTTTGTGCAACAGACCATCGATAATATGCAAGCGAAGTACTCTGCACACATTGATGTTGAGACGGGTGCATGAATTGATCGTAAATAACCCTCCATGTGGTACTATCAATAGAACACTCTGTGGAAACGTGTCGTAGCTGATTCCCAAATGTTCGACAGACTGTAGAATGAGCTCTTCCTAATAAGTCTTAAGAGGATAATCTTCTTTGGACATTTCAAAAAACTGATTTTTTGTGACTTAAAATGTTCTCTTGGATCTGCTTCATTGTACTCTTGATCCCAAATTTGCCAGAATCATCGTTACAGAGTTACAAGGCAATTTGTAGAGAAGTATCTCAGAAAACCATTCACGGCGAAAAAAAAATAGTCGACACCTCAGCCATCGCGGAAGCATGTAATTTCAACGACGCCCTAACACGCGTTATGGGAATTATAAATGTGATCGAACTTGTGATTGTACCAGCCTGTTACAAGTTCTGCACAAAAACGGACGAAAAGCATATGGAGCGAGCAGAGCAGCCGATGACAGAAGTTACCAAAGAGACCCACAGGAACACCACGGCCAGGAAGAAGGTGGAGGAGGACCTTCTTTTGAATGTGGAAGGATTTCTGTATGGTCCAGGGATCGCGGACTAGAGGGATTTTAACTAGTTTTTCTGTGTATAAAAGCAGCCACATACCATCCAACGAACATGACATGATGTTTGCTAACTAATAAAGGGCAACAGAAAAAAGAGCACAAAAATATGTCGCAAACAGCGCCAATAATTGCTTAAAACATGCTGTAACATACAATAAATAAGATTAAAAAAACACCACTGATGATGGTGATATTTCTCGCCGAAACTAGATTGAGACAATAAAGAAATAAACGAATAACAAGGTGTTTTGCATCAGGGCGGACTCAATTTATGATATTACTGTTTTTCTATGCAAACACGGACCAAATGGAAGAGTTCCAAGATAATATCATTAGTACTTACGATCTTGATCGGAAGTTGATGCCGACATTCTAAATTTAATTCTTATCGGCGTACGTCGCCGTTTTCTTCAAAAGTCCTTTTCTGCTGAACACTTTTGTCTCAATTTTGTGGTCAAACAAAATGACATTTGTTTCGAAATATCACCCTTTTGTTAGAAATTAATGTTTTTGGATTATCGTATGTATGCTGACAGAAAATATATTGTGAAAATGACTTGCACAAAATTATTTTATTACAGCTCCTATCGAAGGCTTCGGGAATTACCGCCGAGGTCCATGTTCCGGCTGAAAGGGGCCATTCCACATGGTGCAGCCGTTAAGGGAGCGTCCGGTGTGGACATAAAAATGATTTCTTAATGACGAAAAACTGAGCGAGGTGGCGCAGTGGTTAGCACACTGGACTCGCCTTCGGGAGAACGACGGTTCAAACTCGCGTCCGCCCATCCTGGTTCAGGTTTTCCGTTATTTCCTTAAATCGCTTCACATAAGTTCCGGGATGGTTCCTTTGAAGGGGTGCGGCCGATTTCCTTCCCCATCCTTACCTCATCCGATGGGACCGATGACCTCACTGTTTGCTCACCTCCACCAGATCAAACAACCAAACAGAGACAAAAAGGGTAAGAAACAGAACTATATCGTCCGATTTAGCATCACTTTTTATTTTACTTGAAATAAAAATCACGAAAATCATGTCTTTTTCATGCGTTCCAAGATGGATGCGCTCTTAAAAATTTTGGAAATCTGTGGTAAGATCCTATGGGACCATCCTGCTGACGTCATCGGTGCTTAAGCTTAGACACTACTTAATTTAACTTAAACTAACTTACGCTAAGGAGAACACACACACCCATGCCCGAGGGGGGACTCGAACTGTGGCAAGGCGCCGCGACCGTGCGGCTACACCGAGTGGCGATGCCCTCTTAAAATTGAATCTTTGTTTACATTGAGCCACCGTTTGTGATGCTACGTATGCTGCTTCACCAATGCTACGACAAATGGCATAAAGACTGGATGTCTCTTCTATTGGGAAACGCATTTTGATACAGCAGTAAAGCCTCGGATGTCTTACCGTTTGCACGGCCACGCATAAAAATCATGCCTATGTGGTCATGAAATTAATATATTTTTACGAGTAATAAAGGACTTAAGCAGGGAACTCACTACTACTACCCACTCTGATGCCACATCCTTAAGGTGTGGCAAACTGTTATCGCCACATCAGTGTTAAGGTAATCACGGCCTAGCCTGTCTTTGAGGCTAGGAGAGATGTTCTGGTGTGGTGGACTAAATATACAAACTGGACACAAGATGAAACTTCCTGGCAGATTAAAACTGTGTGCCCGACCGAGACTCGAACTCGGGACCTTTGCCTTTCGCGGGCAAGTGCTCTACCATCTGAGCTACCGAAGCACGACTCACGCCCGGTACTCACTGCTTTACTTCTGCCAGTACCTCGTCTCCTGCCTTCCAAACTTTACAGAAGCTCTCCTGCGAACAGGTCCCGAGTTCGAGTCTCGGTCGGGCACACAGTTTTAATCTGCCAGGAAGTTTCATATCAGCGCACACTCCGCTGCAGAGTGAAAATCTCATTCTGGACACAAGATGATACGGCATAGGATTATTGCACATGAATTTTGCGTTTCATTGTTGCTATAAATTGAGGAGTTGTTAATTTTTGGAAAGATGTTTTCTGTTGCAAGGGTGCTCCCTGTGTCTAGTTTGAACGGCCCTTCACGCATGGGTACATCGACCTCGACCCTTAGATGAGGGTAGCCAATATAAATTAACTTAGTAGCTTGTCCAAAGCTCTGCAAATGAGCACTGTTAAGTTGCCTACGAAAAGTAGAGCCTTCCTCGCAGTTTCTCCGAAAACCGAGATGTTAAATAGTCTCCACATCAAGAGCTATGCCTCATTCGAACCGAGTTGTTCTGCAATCCAGATGTATTTTTGTGGTTAGTACAGTCACTCCAGTCCTACCGTTTGAATGTCATGTAAAGATAGTTAACTGAGCGCTACAGGCATGAGGAGGTCCATATAATGCTACCGATTAATCAGAGACTCAATCCATAGTCTTGTTGCATGCTAGTTGCGGCAAGCTGTGCATCTGAAATTACGAAGGCCACTGCAGCCGCCGCCGGACCGCCGAGGTCTCCCTTCAGCTATTACGGTATTCTGCCTCTTTCTAATGCTGAGTGCATCAATAGATCGTATCTCTCTACCTCGCTCCCAGTTCTATTTTTTTATTATCTCCTTTTGTAAGTGTCCTTTAATACAAAGGTTGTCCAGAAAGTAAGTTCCGATCGATCGCGAAATGGAAACCACCCGGAAAATCCGGTAAAGCTTTGCACAGGTGTGCTGGGCAGTGTCTCTAGTATGTCCGTCGATCGTGTCGCGTCGCTCTTTTCAGTTCTGAGTGAACAGTGAGCACATAAAGATGCGTAGGGAATAGCGTCTCCCGCCAGGTATGAGCGACTGGTTAGAGATTTCTCCTGCGTCATGCAGCCCACATAACACAACTGTCAAGCAGTTCCTTCTTCATCCCAATTCTCAGACGCACACTGCAGGGGCAGTGAAGATGCTCCAGCAGCGTTTCAGATGAGAAGTGCTTAATCACCCACAATACAGTCCGCTATGCGGCAGGATTTTGGAACATATATTCTGTTCAAACATTATGAATTACCTCAAAGAAAACTGTCTATTGACACACAGTCAGCATGGGTTTAGACAACATCGTTCCTGTGAAACACAATTAGCTCCTTATTCACATGAAGTGGGATTTCAGATCGAGTCCGTATTTCTGTATTTCTGGAAGGCTTTTGATACTGTACCATACAAGCGGCTTGTAGTGAAATTGTCTGCTTATGGAATATCGTCTCAGTTATGTGACTGGATTTGTGATTGCCTGTCAGAGAGGTCGCAGTTCGTAGTAATTGACGGAAAGTCATCGAGTAAAACAGAAGTGATTTCCGGCGTTCCCCAACGTAGTGTTATAGGCCCTTTGCTGTTCCTTATCTATATAAACGATTTGGGAGACAATCTGAACAGCCGTCTTAGGTTGTTTGCAGATGATGCTGTCGTTTATCGAACCATAAAGTCATCAGAAGATCAAAACAAATTGCAAAACGATTTAGAAAAGATATGTGAATGGTGCGAAAATTGGCACTTGAGCCTAAATAACGAAAAGTTTGAGATCATCCACTTGAGTGCTAAAAGGAATTTGTTAAACTTCGGTTGCACGATAAATCAGTCTAATCTAAAAGCCGTAAATTCAACTAAATACCTAGGTATTACAATTACGAACAACTTAAATCGGAAAGAACACACAGAAAATGTTTTGGGGAAGGCTAATCAAAGACTGCGTTTTATTGGCAGGACACTTAGAAAATGTAACAGATCTACTAAGGAGACTGCCTACACTACGCTTGTGCGTCCTCTTTTAGAATACTGCTGCGCGGTGTGGGATCCTTACCAGATAGGACTGAAGGAGTACATCGAAAAAGTTCAAAGAAGGGCAGCACGTTTTGTATAATCGCGAAATATCGGAGAGAGTGTCACAGAAATGATATAGGATTTGGGCTGGACATCATTAAAAGAAAGGCGTTTTTCGTTGCGACGGAAACTTCTCACGAAATTCCAATCACCAACTTTCTCCTCCGAATGCGAGAATATTTTGTTGACACCGACCTACATAGGGTGAAACGATCAGCACGATGTCTCCCGCAGTCGGAGACGAAACGTTAGGAGACAGTTTTATACTTCGACCACGGCCTATCAGCCCGGAAGTTTTACGTGTATACTTGTTTAAAATAGTGTTTAACCCATATCTGCCTGAATTAATTTTCACTTCTGAATTTTAGAAATCAGATATTTTGTTTGTTCATTGTCATTAACGAAACATACTACAACAAGCTAAACAAAAAAGTGATTAATAATTTAAACAGAAGAGGATGTAACATGCATGCCACGCTAGGCAGATCATACATTTTAGATGAAATACTGACAGTAAATAAAATAAAACAGTGTTTGTCACTTACATTATGTTTAGGCAAAAGCATTCATTTTCTGTGTAACTCTACGCACAAACAACATCACATTTGTAGTACATTGTTCTTGGAGTTCCCTTGCAGTTTTCTGCAGCGCAACATCTTCTATTTTTCGGTGGCACCATGGCTACCTGACGATTTTTTTCATCGTATCTGTTGTCATGCAGCACTCTACCTTGATATGGATTACCTGCAGGGCGATCAGGACCTCTAGGGATGGTTGCATCAGAGGTCAGATAAGATTGCACAATGTAGCGTCGAAATTCCAGTTATGACTTATTCATACCTGTCTCTCTGTAGAGAAGCCACGCATTATGTACAGACACATCCCATAGCGACGTAAAAGTTGGCCGCCACCGTTTCTTTCCTCTGATGATCACTTTATATAGCCTTATATTTTCGCCCATTCGGTGAGTTCCCCCCCCCCCTTTTTTTTTTTGTATTCTCCAATAACATGTGGTAGTGGTACACGTACTCTTTTCTCCTCTTGTGTTGAATAGCGGCTCAAAGAGCTCACTGGACTGATCCCATGGCTGCTCGAAACAATTGTTACTGCAGAATAATCTAGCTATCTGGTAATAATCATTCCACTTTTCTTGCTGCTCTCGTAATCAAAATCTCCTCTCTCATTCCTTTTGGACATTGTCTTAGATGGTGTAAGTCGACTTTTTTAGGCAAACGATCCTGACGAATAGTGCCATTTGTACCATAACGTTGTTCTTTTAGGTGAACCAACAATGTGGGCAATGTAAACAGACTGTGAAAATAAAACCTATAGGGCAGATTTTTACTGTTATCAGGAAGTGAATCAACCATTTGAACCAGAGGTGCAGCACATTTTCCAAATGCTTTCTCGTACACTTCGTTACTTTTGACAGCATAACACACCCAATTTATACATGATAAGTTGAAGTCACCCCCTATTACAACGGCATGATCAGGTAAATTACTAAAGATATTCTGCAAGTTCTGCCTGAAGCGCTCTACAAATACACATCCGGACCCAGGTGGTCTATAGAAGCATCCGATCACCATTTTTGACCATTTCTTGATACTCAATTTCACCCAGATTAATTCATATTCGGAATCCGTGATAACCGCCATGGATTTTATCGAATTTTTTACTGCAATAAACACGCCGCCACCACTGGCGACAAACATATCCTTACGATAAACATTTCAATCTGAACTTAGGGTCTGGAATCGCGAGACCGCTACAGTCGCAGGTTCGAATCCTGCCTCGGGCATGGATGTGTGTGATGTCCTTAGGTTGCACCCAGTGCGCTCGATAACCGCCAGCAAGACCTCCTCCACATCACGGATGAGACCCCCCGGCAAACATGCCGAATGCACACTGGTATTCTTTCCCGCCTTGCCTGCTATCTCCTTGAGGGGCTCCATCACCAGCCTAATATTGGAGCTCCCAATGACTAGCATACCCACCCTCTGTACATGACCGGACTGGGCAGGAAAATCGACCGCTGGCCCAACAGGAGAGGCATCCCGTACTAGCTCAGAGTTATCATCAACACTAGGAAGCACCTCGTACCTGTCGCTAAGACATAGGGAGCCAGCGCACGGCCTGCTCCCTCTTTCGCCTTCCGCCCAGTGACACGCGAACCCACCACTGTCTGCCACCCACTCTGGAGGGAGGACGTACCGGTCAGATGTCGCGTATCAGAAGCCGCAGCGACGTCCGAGTCATCATGAGATTCCAGTGGCACCAAAGGTGTCGCAGATTTCGTCACTGGCGCCCCGACGTCACCGAAACTTTGAGCATTAGATAGAAGCTTGTCGACGGTAGCCAACGTAGCTTCCATCTGTTTACCTACAGCAGACAACTCTCCTTACGTCCGCAGGCAACAAGCACAGCTTTCACTACCGACTCGTGTCGTAATATGTGCCCAACCATTCTTTTTCTTTGCTTCATCGCGCTCTTTATTAGGCCTTTTTTCCCTTTAATCACTGAACGGTGTCTTGCCCGATCAATCGTTCTGATCATTTCTGTCCTTCCCATCGAACGTGTTTCACACTCATACGGAGCTGTGCTCCAAACATTGATTTCCCATGAATGCTTTTTCTGAGATTAAGATTTACATTTTTTTATATTAGTACTTGTTTATTTTCACAGAAAGACCTATCTTGTGCAATTCTCATTGCTATGGCTTTCTTGCATCTTCCTTCCTTATCTGTTCCTCTTCCTGTAGAGTAAAATTCACCCACAACTTCAAAAGTCTCTTGTCTGACTTTAACATTTAGCCATCTAACATGTCCTATAGCTAATATCACTCTGCCAAAGCAATGAAGCCATTTTACTCCAATCGACATTATCAATAGCCTTCTCCAAAGCTGCGCCTGTAATATATGTTTTCTGCTTTACGTAAATTGGCCTCTATTATCAACTGCAAAGCTTAAATTTCTTGTGTAGTGTTCTGCTTCTCCTAAGCTCAAACTGATATTCTCCTGATGCACACCTCATTACACCTTCCTTTCTTCGATTAAGTACTCTTGCGAGAGTGCCTAACGCATGTACTATTAGGCTGATCACTCGATTATCAAACAACATAAATTTTAATTATTGGTTCCAAATCTGTTGGAATCTGACCTCAAATCAATGAACGCATACATTCATTAATTACTTGAAAACACTGGTTTTTCCGGCAAACATTTACATGCAATCTTTTCTTGTTTTAGTGTGGGTAATCTGACCGTAAAATTTGTGAAAGTATTTCTGATAAACTCTGTAAGTTATGGCGTCATTACAAAGATACTTATAATATCTTGCTATAATATCGCATTGTTGACCGAAAGGTGTCATTCCGTCAAAGCGTAACACGAATTGCTCTAATTTTGTGCGGACTGGTCTTTTAATAAAAGAAATAACAAAAACGCTTATAACAAACTATAACAATTTCCAGCCTTAAAAATTTGATTTGACCTTCATAAAATCGTCTGAATGTGTAGGGAACGAAGGTCACTGGACCCTGTAGCTTTTGCTTGGCTATATGTCAGCCGCGCAAAAGTACTGTGCTAAAAATATTTGTTTTCACTAACCCATCCATCACTGTGAGGCGATGAATATAGTGGATTGTTTCTCAGAAGGCTATTTATCTTCGAAGAGCTGCCGAACTCAAACATCCGTGAGACTGGCCAGATATCGACGTTCTTCGAAGGCCGGTTTAAGTTTTCTTTTTCTCAGCCTTGTCCTGCATCTATTCCTGAAATAATTAAAGCAAGTCATCCCGTTACGAGTTTTTATTTTTTACTATTTTTCATATCCTGTCACTACATTGATTAATAATTGTGTGTTCCGTAAAATGCAACAAAACAAAAGCCCATAAGAACTGCATCTGGCTTTCTGAGAAAGTATTTCGGTGTCAAGGTATCGTACTGGTTTTCTAAATATTGTAAAAAGGAAGCAAGGAACATCTTCAACTTTTGTAGTCCTTTTCTTCTCAGCTGCGTGTAGTATTGCCACAGAAAAACCAAACACCAGAACTGTTTATAACTTTTATATTCATTGTCCTAAAAGGTAAACCAAATAGTAAAAATATGTATATATTCCAGCCCACTGAAGATGCCTTGCAGAGAAAAAAGGCGAAACACGTATGGCGCGAAAATTATTTCATTCAGTTTAGTTAGACGGTCAGCAAGTAAAAATTAACAATATCCCATAATAAAGGCAGCAAGAAAGGTTAGGGCTTAACGTCCCGTCGACACCGAGGTCGTTAGAGACGGAGCACAAGCTCGGATTATTTCGAGGACGGGGAAGGGAGTCGGTCGTGCCCTTTCAAAGGAACCATCTCGGTATTTGCCTGTACCGATTTAGTAAAATCACGGCAAGCTAAATCTGGATGGCTGGATGCGTGTTTGAAGGGTCGTCCTGCCCTGAATGCGTGTCCAGTGTGCTAACCAATGCGCCACCTCCCTCGGTGTAAATATGAATTGTAAATATGCTCTGACAGTGTCAACGAGCAGTTAACAGAAAATATAGAAATTTTAAACCCCACGGCAGAAGAACTGATGCAAATAATAATGACAGAGGAAAACGATTTCCAGTCTGAAGTATTATTATTTATAAACGGAAGGCCTCCTATTGGGAATCTTAGTTTCATACATTCTAGTAAATATCTTAATAAATCACACTAACAATAGATGTTTTGGCAGCAATAACAGAAGCGAAAAATATAAAGTGAGATGTGCAGACATATACCACACACACGATGTTTTCTACGAAGCATTTCAGTAGGCAGTTTGAAAAGTAAAAGGACAATTAGAGCGTTGAAAACAAATAATAGATTTGTTATTTGTTTCATTACATAAAATAAACGTACATCTTCAGCTGAAGGGTGTGAAACACACGAAGCCGGTATAGGGAAACAAAATAAATTTGATAACACAAATGGTGAATGACTAGTGCGAGTGTACTGATTCCTCAGTTATTTCATATCCCTTATAGATGAATCGTAGACTTAAACAATACGAGTAAATCACATACTCCATAACATTCAATTCACTATGGTAAGGGAAGCAGTAGAAACAGTACACTTTGTCGAACTCTAATTTAATAAAAGTCCAACAACTTAACCAGCGCCAATATTTTCAGAAAAGAAACAGTTACAGATACGTTAACACGGAAGAAATCAAACTTTACACTTCTCAACAACTGAAAGCTGTCAGATATCTGCAGAACACCTTTAAACAGAATTAAGTATCCAGAAGAAGAGGTAATAGTTAATCGTAACTAAGAGAGGAACAGAATTTCGGGAAGATCGTACAATGTGCCCTCGGGAGGCTGACTGTCCTACCGACGAACTGACGAACCAGTTGGCCGTGAGATGTCAATTGTGCGTAAGTGTTGGTGTTCAAGACGCACGTGCTCATCGTTCTGGTTCCGAATGTCACCTGCGTACAGTCATGCGTGAACTGCTGCATCAGACGGGCAATCGTGTTGATCGCAGGAAGACTGCAGCATCAACTACATCTAGTCATAACGTCGGATTTAATCCATTGCTTAAAACTAATTGAAACCTGGGTTCTCGGATACGCCTCTCCGCGAAGCTGATCGTCTTTCCTGAAGCGCAGGCCGCTGATGTTTGATGGGCATCTTCGTAAGGCTCTCGTGCTTACTAATCGAACCGTCACGAGACGTGCCGTTCTTCTTTGGATCCTCTCCGGTTCCCCTGTTAATTAATACCTGGTAATGGTTCCTCACAGAAGGACAATACTAAAGAAACGGTCAAACTAGTGTCTGACAATTCTTCTTGGATTAATTGTGTTTCTAATGAATTGTTCAGACATCTGCTTCTACTGCATCTACATCTACATCTACATGATTACTCTGCAATTCACATTTAAGTGCTTGGCAGAGGGTTCATCGAACCACAATCATACTATCTCTACCATTCCACTCCCGAACAGCGCGCGGGAAAAACGAACACCTAGACCTTTCTGTTCGAGTTCTGATTTCTCTTATTTTATTTTGATGATCATTCCTACCTATGTAGGCTGGGCTCAACAAAATATTTTCGCATTCGGAAGAGAAAGTTGGTGACTGAAATTTCGTAAATAGATCTCGCCGCGACGAAAAACGTCTTTGCTTTAATGACTTCCATCCCAACTCGCGTATCATATCTGCCACACTCTCTCCCCTATTACGTGATAATACAAAACGAGCTGCCCTTTTTTGCACCCTTTCGATGTCCTCCGTCAATCCCACCTGGTAAGGATCCCACACCGCGCAGAAATATTCTAACAAAGGACGAACGAGTGTAGTGTAAGCTGTCTCTTTAGTGGACTTGTTGCATCTTCTAAGTGTCCTGCCAATGAAACGCAACCTTTGGCTCGCCTTCCCCACAATATTATCTATGTGGTCTTTCCAACTGAAGTTGTTCGTCATTTTAACACCCAGGTACTTAGTTGAATTGACAGCCTTGAGAATTGTACTATTTATCGAGTAATCGAATTCCAACGGATTTCTTTTGGAACTCATGTGGATCACCTCACACTTTTCGTTATTTAGCGTCAACTGCCACTTGCCACACCATACAGCAATATTTTCTAAATCGCTTTGCAACTGATACTGGTCTTCGGATGACCTTACTAGACGGTAAATTACAGCATCATCTGCGAACAACCTAAGAGAACTGCTCAGATTGTCACCCAGGTCATTTATATAGATCAGGAACAGCAGAGGTCCCAGGACGCTTCCCTGGGGAACACCTGATATCACTTCAGCAACTAATGCTATGTGATTATTCCACTTTATGTCGCTCCGGACAAACATTTTACAGTTGTTACTGTTTCCAATTATTTATAGCCAATAGTATAATCGAGTAGTAATGGATCTTTCCGCCCATTTGCAGGTATAGTCAGTTATATTTATTTACCTGGCTGGTCAACTGCTGACCCCTGTACCAAATGACAATCCTCTGCAGGTCTTCCTCCTTTTCACTACAGTATTCTGACGCTATGTCTTTCCCACATACAATCATCTGCGAACAGCCTCACGGAAACTGCAATGTTATCAACCAGGTCATTCGTATAAATTACGAATAGTAACGGTCCTGTGACTGACTCTCGGAATACTCACCAAATTCCTGTTACATCTTACGATTTCTCTCCATTAGAACAAGGTGTTGAGTTCTACCGGCAATGAATTCTCGAACAGAGTCACAATAAAGTCCCTTATCCGGTATGCCATGTACGAGAGACGTACAGTAAGCCATGCAGCACTTTTTTCTCACGGACAGTTTCGATTGGAGAATGCGGAATGTATTGTGGGACATCGTGGATTATCCCCACTTCATCCCCTATATTTTCATGCAGTTCCAATAGGTGGCGGCGCTGTGCATTACCTTCAAAATGGTGTCTGTAATGGAGATGCGTTCCAAGCAGAGAGCTCTCATTGCGTTTCTTTTGGCGGAATACCAGAGCATCACAGATATTCATAGGTGCATGCATAATGTCTACGGAGACGTAGCAATGAACAAAAGCACGGTGAGTCGTTACGCAACACGTCTGTCATCATGGTAACAAGAACGCGCCTACCTATCGAATCTCCCGCGTGTCGGCTGGCCACACGCAACTGTGACTCCTGCAATGTTGCAACGTGCAGACGTTCTAGGTGATCGACGGATCACAATCAATCACCTCACTGCACAAGTGGGCGTCTCTGTTGATAGCACTGACACACTCGTTCACCAGTTGGGGTACTAAACAGTGTATGAACGGATCTCGCACCTTATGACTTCTGTCTGTGTGGCCCAATGAAGAAAACACTCCTTCGGAACTAGTTCATGGGTGTTGTGGAGGTTATTGATGCAGCAAGACGTTGTCTCCGACGTCGACCAGTAAAGTGGTACCATGTGAGCATGCAAGCCCTCCAAATAAGGTGGCGTAAGGCCGTCGCATTGAACGGAGATTATGCTGAAAAATAGGGTTTCGTTGCCGAAAGAGTGGGGAATAATATGTTGTATTTGAACCGTGAATGAAACTAATCTGCTTTCAGGATCAAAATGTTTTGCGTTGCTTGTTGAACACTCCTCGAACTATGTTCAGTTGCCGGCCGAAGTGGCCGTGCGGTTAAAGGCGCTGCAGTCTGGAACCGCAGGACCGCTACGGTCGCAGGTTCGAATCCTGCCTCGGGCATGGATGTTTGTGATGTCCTTAGGTTAGTTAGGTTTAACTAGTTCTAAGTTCTAGGGGACTAATGACCACAGCAGTTGAGTCCCATAGTGCTCAGAGCCATTTGAACCATTTATGTTCAGTTAGCGACAGTTCGTAACTGTCGAATATCTTCCGGAAAAGACGGCATCACGCAGGGAGCTGTACGACCCTCTCGATCTCATGGACGATATGAACCAGTTGAGTTTCAAAATATCTACGTTTGCAGAATCCATGTTGATTTCCTACATAGGGGATATTCGAGCTCTGACTGCGTGGGCATAAAACGTTTTTCATAGTCCTACAGCATTGAAAACGGAAGACAAAGTCTTTATAGAGGTCATCGACCGTGATGAAGCACTTATACACAATTAATTATCTCGATCTCACTTCATTTTTCCACACAGATCATGCGTTTCGGCATACTGCCGAATGTGTCGTAAGGCAAAAAAGGGATAAACAGAGGATAATTTGTTTTTCATATGTTAGTCTACCAGCAGTGACTCGGTGGCTCAGAGTGTTCGGTCCGGGGAATGGCCGCCGTCTGTAATGAAAAAACTGGCTGAAGTACTCACCGAGAAAAACTGAAAGATGTCATACACATCGGCAAAGAACCACTAACAACGGGTGACTGTGTGATCAGCAATGTTCAGTCACAAGGAAGGGAGAAATGGAGAAGTGGTAAGGTCACAGACTACCAATCCAAAGGTCTCAGGTCCGCTCCTTGGTCAATCCTTGGATATTTATATGCCACTTATCACTTCTTTCACATCTGGCAGTGTTTGGTGTTGTGAAAAAATGCCGACCTTCCTATAACTAGCTGAGTAAGTCTGCTCATAGGTCGGGGGAAGGCAACAGTGCACCACCTACAAGACCATGCCCAGTAAAGCCCTGTAGTGTTCAAAACGACATTCACCATGACGACTGCTTTGCTTATTCAGTCTGCTACAAAGAAAATGTGCATACCAACAAACAAGGGAAAAACAGGCAACACAGTTAGAAAATATACATGTATTCTGTTATGCATACTTTATATAAACACACACATATATGTAGAGTGTGACAATTATTGAACCATAAGAAAAAAATCGTCATAACTTCTGATTGGTTAGGACGTTCAAAATGCATGGTTGGTCGCGGGCATGATGTGAATTAGAATAGGCCTGCATGCTTTGGTTTAGCGACAAAGCCCGCTTTCATTTTGGTGGGTTCGTCACTAGGCAAAATTGACGCATTTGGGAGACTGAGAATTCGCATTTCGCGATCGAGAAGTCTCTTCACCCTCAACGGGTGACTGTGTGATCAGCAATGTTCAGTCACGAAATAATCGGTGCGATATTCCTTAATGGCATGGTGACTACCGAACGGTAGGTGAAGGTTTTGGAAGATGATTTCATTCCCATTATCCAAAGTGACCCTGGTTTCCACAAGATCTGGTTCATGCATGGCGGAACTCGACCCCATCGAAGCAGGAGAATGTTTCATGTCCTGGAGGAGCACTTTGGGGTCTGCATTCTGGCTCTGGAGTGCCCAGAGGCCACTGGTATGGATCTCGATTGGCCGCCATATTCTTCGGACCTGAACACATGCGACTCCTTTTTGTGGGGCTATATTAAAGACAAGATGTACAGCAATAACCCCAAAACCATTTCTGAGCTGAAAAAAGCCATTCAGGTCATCAACAGCAGCGATGTTCCGACAATTCAGCCAATCATTTAGAATTTCGCTCTTCGTGTGCGCCACATCATCGCCAATTATGGCAGGCACATCGAACATGTCATAACAAGTCATGACCTAAATCCGAATATCTGTAGTGACGTTTACATCTTGAATAAGTGTGTGCACGCCGTAGTTTTGTAACTAATTTATTTTATATATATATATATATATATATATATATATATATATATATATATATATATATATATATAGTTCAGTAATTGTCACCCTGTACCTTAGAATGTACATTTTGTATACGAATTTACTTTATTTTTTTCCCTTGTGTATTACCTTAAGGCAGATCCGACGATTGCAGTCTCCCTAAACGTGTAATCTATCTGAATGAATAAAGAGCGATCTAGGCCGTTAATTTCATATGAGAAATTCTACAAAAGTTGGAATCAAAGATATAGGTCTTTCATTATGTGTGCGAAATAGTACATTTGTGGAAACCGTAATAATATGCATAATTTTCTAATCGCAACCGAATCTTACTCCAATGATCGAACTACTGCTAGGTAGAAGAGGAGCGATGATGTGTCGATAATAGGAACCATCTGTGCATATGTTCGTAGCGTTTTTTCCTTAATTTTAATTAACACATCAGCTACACATAACAGAGGCATTAATCATCAATAATACATTCTCCTTCGCTATTTACAACAGTCTGCCAATGCTGGAGTAAATTTCCGATTCCGCGACTGTAGAAATCACGTAGTTTTGAGCCGAAGAACTCGTCAAGCCGTGTTCGGGTTGCATGTTCATCGGGAAAGGAAGTTCCTCGAAGGTTGTCTGATAGAGAGCAGAAATGGTGAAAATCTGAAGGCGCAAGATCTGGTGAATAAGGTGCATGGGGAATGACTTTCCAACCCAGCACCTGTATAGTGTTTCTTGTCAGACTTATCGTAGAGTAGCATCACTTCACGCAGCCATCCTGCTCGTTGTTCTTGGACTGCGCCTGCGACACGTCCTACTTGTTGACTATAAATGTCAGCAACGATGGTTCCATCTCAGGGAAGCAATTCGTACTACACTACACCGTCGCTGTTCCACCAGATGCATAAAATCTTTTGTGGATGGGCGCTGATCTTTGCCCAGAGAGTTGCAGCTTTGTTTGGGCTCATCCAGTTCTTTTTTTACCTTACGGTAGTACAAAGATAACATTTCTAAAATTTCCCGCCACCAGTAACGATATGGAATAGGAATCGTCAGTGTTGTTAATGAGCCAATTCTACATCTACATCTACATGGATACTCTGCAAATCACTTTTAACTGCCTGGCAGAGGGTTCATCGAACCACCTTCACAATTCTCTATTATTCCAATCTCGTATAGCGCGCGGAAAGAATGAGTAATTATATCTTTCCGTACGAGCTCTGATTTCCCTTATTTTATCGTGGTGATCGTTCCTCCCTATGTAGTTTGGTGTCAACAAAATATTTTCGCATTCGGAGGAGAAAGCTGAAGATTGGAATTTCGTGAGAAGATTCCGTCGCAACGAAAAATGATGTCCAGCTCAAATCCTGTATCATTTCTGTGACACTCTCTCCCATATTTTGCGATAATACAAAACGTGTTGCCTTTCTTTGAACTTTTTCGATGTACTCCGTCAGTCCTATCGGGTAAGGATCCCACACCGCGCCACAGTATTCTAAAAGAGGACGCACAAGCGTAGTGTAGGCAGTCTCCTTAGTAGATCTGTTACATTTTCTAAGTGTCCTGCCAATAAAACGCAGTCTTTGATTAGCCTTCCCCAAAACATTTTCTGTGTGTTCTTTCCGATTTAAGTTGTTCGTAATTGTAATACCTAGGTATTTAGTTGAATTTACGGCTTTTAGATTAGACTGATTTATCGTGCAACCGAAGTTTAACAAATTCCTTTTAGCACTCAAGTGCATGATCTCAAACTTTTCGTTATTTAGGCTCAAGTGCCAATTTTCGCACCATTCACATATCTTTTCTAAATCGTTTTGCAATTTGTTTTGATCTTCTGATGACTTTATGGTTCGATAAACGACAGCATCATCTGCAAACAACCTAAGACGGCTGTTCAGATTGTCTCCCAAATCGTTTATATAGATAAGGAACAGCAAAGTGCCTATAACACTACCTTGGGGAACGCCAGAAATCACTACGTTTCACTCGATGACTTTACGTCAATTACTACGAACTGTGACCTCTCTGACAGGAAATCACAAATCCAGTCACATAACTGAAACGATATTCCAGAAGCACGCAATTTGACTACGAAGCACTTGTGTGGTACAGTGTCGAAAGCCTTCCGGAAATCCAGAAATACGGAATCGATCTGAAATCCCTTGTCAATAGCACTCAACACTTCATGTGAAGAAAGAGCTAGTTGTGTTTCACAAGAACGATGTTTTCTAAACCCATGTTGACTGTGTGTCAATAGACCGTTTTCTTCGAGGTAATTCATAATGTTCGAACACAATATATCTTCCAAAATCCTGCGGAATATCGACGTTAACGATATGGGCCTGTAATTTAGTGGATTAGTCGTACTACCTTTCTTGAATATTGGTGTGACCTGTGCAACTTTCGAGTCTTTGGATAGGGATCTTTCGTCGAGCGAACGGTTGTATATAATTGTTAAGTATGGAGCTATTGCATCAGCATACTCCGAAAGGAACGTAATTGGTGTACAGTCTGGACCAGAAGACTTGCTTGTATTAAATGATTTAAGTTGCTTCACTACTCCGAGGATATTTCTTTCTACGTTACTCATGTTGGCAGCTGTACTTGATTCGAGTTCTGGAATATTTAGTTCATCTTCTTTGGTGAAGGCATTTCGGAAGGCTGTGTTTAGTAACTCTGCTTTGGCAGCACTGTCTTCGATAGTATCTCCATTGCTATCGCGCAGAGAAGGCATTGATTGTTTCTTGCCGCTAACATACTTCACATACGACCAGAATCTCTTTGGATTTTCTGCCAAGTTTCGAGACAAAGTTTCGTTGTGGTAACTGTTACAAGCATCTCGCATTGAAGTCCGCGCTAAATTTCGAGCTTCTGTAAAAGATCGCCAATCTTGGGAATTTTGCGTCTGTTGATGATGAGCAAGCAGAGGTGCACATACGGCAACCAGCAGATTTTTGTGATTTTGACTTTGCACATGCTGTACCCATACTACGCTTTTGAACCTTCCCCACTGCATGCAAATGTCGCAAGACGGTGGAATGATCACAGTTCGTCACATTTGCCAGTCCTCGAGTACACAGACGCGGATTACTGTGCATTAACGCTTTTAAAAGATCTTCATCTAGCCCCGAAGGTCTTCCCGAACCTTGAGTCACTAATGACAAAACGATCCTTCCTCCTTAAAACGGGAAAACCACTTCCTTGCCGTGCTCTGACCAACAGTATTATCCCCACACGGGGCGCAAGTGTATCTGGCTGCCACCGCTGCTGTCACCCCTCTATTCAAGTGAAACAGAAGATGATGTCAGAAACGTTCCGATTCCTCCACTTGGCACTCCATTACCTTGAGTCCTCAGCTGCACTTTCTTCCTCCAAATCACAAAATGTCGGTATGTAAACTCAAATAGCAACAGTGAACTACAAATAAAAAATGACAATCAACAGGTCAGCGCATAGCAACCAGAATACCGACATGCAAAACAAAAGACGCTACGAACTCATGCACCAACGTAATTTTCAGGGCGGGGCAGATAAAAGTGACCCGTACGAGTGGATACGATTGGACGTGAATTGTGGCAGCATTAACGGAGGAGGAAAAGACCTACAGCTAATTCGAACAGGGTGGAGCAACTGCGCATACAGCCGGCCGAACCTTAAAGCACATTTACACTATCTTCACGCCTGACAGGGTTGTCAAAATATGTCTATCTGGTCGTGATCCTAGCTGGCCACCGAGGTCACCTGATCTGTCAGTGTGCGATTACTTTGTGTGGAGAGCCCTCAAGTCTAAGGTGTATCGCAACAACCCTTTTAGTCTTCAAGACTTGCAGCAGAGCATTTCGGATGAGACTGCAGCAATTCTAGCAGTCCAGCTTCGATCCGCCTTCAGCAACTTACTGACCATGGCCGAAAATAGCCAAGAGTCACTTTCAACATCTGCTATAGTCACGTTAGTACTGTATTTCCTTTCCTCTGCTGTGTTCCATTACCCTGGGACTCTGTTGTCCATGCCACTTTTATTTGCCCAGTCCTGTATTACAGATCGGCTAAAACGATCGCAAAAGCCCTGTTGTAGGTTGCCTATCTAATGGATTCCAGGGGCAACAGAAATTTCATTTTCAGCATTTCAAACATATACTGACCGAATTGAAAAATTTAAAATGCTGTCATATTCTCATTATGAGGTATAATCTTACGTTAATTTAACACAGTAAGTATCGAAGTTAGAAAATGTGTGTATGCCTTTAGATAGCATTAGCTCACTGCGCGCAAATTGCCCTGACTAATTGCTAGTCGTTATACGTTGAGTTACGTCGTAACACATTTGTTAGTCTTAATCCCTGATACTCCGGATCCGGTGATTCAGGGGCCCCCCACGAATTTAGCAGTCACAAAACTGTTATTCATAAGAAAACGCTATCAAGTTGGAAACATGTAAATTAATTAATAATGACTGCAACATTAAGTTATGGTGGATAGTAGCTTAGCTATAATAATACAAGAGATCTCAAAACTAACAGATGAAAAAGCGTGATTTAGAACATCTTTTTTTACAAAAAGCTAACAATATTAGAGTTGCCACAAGCGTCACGTATGCTTGAAAGAAAATCTGTCTTGAACTTCTTTGTACAAGAAAAGTTGTAAATTTAATAATCAAAAGAAAGAATAATAATTCGATATTTTCTCGTAATTAGTGGAGGAAACGACGGGTTGAATTAAGCAAGAAAACCAGTGCAGATGCTTGTCTTTTAACTGAAATGCACTAACAAGGAAAACATTTGACCTCGAACGCTCGGTACCGCACGAAACCATGCTTAGAATAACACTCGATTATTAAAAAAAAAATTGCAGGTATCACTTCCAGAACTGAAACGTATTTCTCGGATTGGGATAAGGAAGGAGCTAAGAGAGTACCGGGCGACTGACTGCAACACTTTCAGTGGCTTCAATATTTAATTATTACGGTGAAATCCTCCAATATTCTCTTACGTTACACACACCTTATGCAGAAAAATTACGCTGTAGTTAAGACAGGAATTTTCATCATTCTTGTTTTTAATTACAATAGCACGTTAGCTAAAAACGATAACGTGTTGCGATTTTCATCTAGTCGTCTAAGGACCATATTGTGGGAGATTTGCAGTGTATTATTTCATTCTGCTTAAAAATTAAATGACATTCGAAGCTGTATTGTTCCTCTGATCGTCTCTTTTTACATGTGAACTCCAACTGGCCACATCACAGCGGTCTAGCTGTACAAGCTGACTGGCCAGTGCTGTCCAAGTTAAATGCGCCGGTAAAGCTGTTTGTTGTCCCGTATTATCGTTAAGTCGATGTGCGCGTAACGCACAGCACAAAACGTACACTTATTATCGTACTTGACAGTACTCGAGGCAGCTTGGCTGTAGTCCCACGTGAAACGGAAAACCAATGAGGTACCAGCAAACGCGAAAGAATACATAGTGCAATGTTATATCAGGTTTATTCTTATGATGAACGGATTATAGTGATGTGCGCACCCTTGGGCGGTCGCCATCCGAATCTCAGTCCGGCAGACAGATTTAATCTGCTAGGAAGTTTCATATCAGCGCACACTCCGCTGCAGGGTGAAAATCTCATTCTGGAAACATCCCACAGGCTGTGGCTAAGCCATGTCTCCGCAATATCCTTTCTTCCAATAGTGCTAGTTCTGCAAGGTTTGCAGGAGAGCTTCAGTGAAGTTTGGAAAGTAGGAGGCGAGGTACTGGTGGAAGTAAAGCTGTGAGGAGGGGACGTGAGTCGTGCTTGGGTAGCTCAGTTGGTAGAGCACTTGCCCGCGAAAGGCAAAGGTCCCGATTTCGAGTCTCGGCCCGGTACACAGTTTTAATCTGCCAGGAAGTTTCAATCTTTGGTCTTGTTGTGACAGCCTTTGCCTTTGTGCAGTCTGCTGCGTTCTTAGTTGAAGTGTGTTAGGTGATGGACGCATTCAGTCGTGCTGTGTTGACTTGTAATTGTATCTGCTAGATGAAAAAGGATTTACTGTGAAGGACAGAATTATATTGGAAGACGAAAAGAATTTAAATTTTGAATAATATTGTTATCTTTGACGAGAAAAATTTTGAAGTAAGACTGCTACACTGCGCAGCTAGTTAGTCGTAATAATTATTATCAGCTAGTTAACTTGACCAGAGCTGAGAGAAAGCCAACACCACGTACCTGAATCATGCATTAAGATATCAACTGATTAAGCTGTTTGGTTTTTATAGAAATTCTCTGTTAATACTGTACCCTTTTCAAATCACTGTTTGCTTGTTAAGCATAGATTGTTCAGCCCAATGTCATGTGTAAGATCACGCGAAGTTTTACACTGTCTTTTTAAATACATACGTCTTTCTAAAATCGTCTTTGAATGTCACATGGTAGGAATAGTTCCTGTCCCCGTCCTCCTGTTTACAGAACGTTTATCATTACGCATTACCACATTGCACAATACGGTATGCAACAGTTCGAATACTGCCCGCATCTCGTGGTCGTGCGGTAGCGTTCTCGCTTCCCACGCCCGGGTTCCCGGGTTCGATTCCCGGCGGGGTCAGGGATTTTCTCTGCCTCGTGATGGCTGGGTGTTGTGTGCTGTCCTTAGGTTAGTTAGGTTTAAGTAGTTCTAAGTTCTAGGGGACTGATGACCATAGATGTTAAGTCCCATAGTGCTCAGAGCCATTTTTTGAAGTTCGAATACTGTTTGGAAATTTTATTTAAATAAATAGGAATCTAGCTTTGCCGCTGCCTGTTTACTGTTGTGACTTCAAGAAATCTGCAACAATGTCGTCGAGACGCGAGGTAAGTGGAAATTTTCATTAGAGCCAGACAGTTTTTTTACTTCAGTTGCGCATTTGATATAAAGACGTATTCATACCAGATAGAGTTCAGTTCAAATTAGGTTCTGTTTAGTTGAAGGTTAGCATACGAGTTTAAGTTGGATAACAGTTTGTGAGTACATAGGTTCGGTAATGGGTAAATTTTTTATAGAGTGGATACATAGGTTTAGTGGTGCGTAGATTTTTTATAGAGTGGGAGCTAAATTTGGGCTAAACTTTACACACAAACATATAATAGCGGGCTTACAACTTATTCATAGCAAAATTACTGATATGCGAGCGCGACCGTGGGTAACAACCAGTCACTAATAAAATCCCTTACCAATATATAAGTATATCCGTTTACAGCTTCATGAAAAAAATCCTTGCTTAAGAATCATCATTCAGAGATACTATGCACGTAACATCTGGCTTCCTTACCATAGTCGAGTCATTATGCTTTCCACACCTCTGAATGACAATATCGTCTTCATTTTTCTAAAATCTCCTTGCAGCTGATTCGATACACTCGTCTACTTTGTTGTGAAGTATGAGGACCATTCTAAAAGCTTTGATGAGCACAGCTCATGAAAAGTAAAGAAATAAAGTCATCCTTAATTTGAAAGAATCAAATTAAATTTTTCCTGTAATTTTTGTGGTGTTTCATTGACGTGTCCCAAAATGTGGAGGAACAGGATAATAACGTGTAGCCACATTTCGACTCTGGTCCATCGCAGTTGATTACAAGTAACATTTTCTCTTACCTTCTTTCAGACGTAGAAGATTCAATTACGCCCTTTCCTTAGCTCAAAGAAGGAAGAATCGGATTTAATATCCTTCACGAACAGATTCGTAGATACGATGTTCAGGCTTGGACAAGGATGAGGAACGAAGACCTCACGGCTTTTTGAAAGGAACTATCACAGAATTCGCCTTGACTGCTTAAGAAAACCGCGCGAAATATAATCTGGCTGGTCGGATAGGACCCTTGACCCCCCCCCCCCCTGCACCTCCCTCAGCTCTACCCAAACGCATGTCCACTATGTTAGGTATTGCGCCACCTCATTTTCTGCATGGTACTACTACTCAAATTGAAGTATGAATTGGAATGCAATCATACATCTAAAAACTCGCATACATTTTAAGTGGTAAGATGTAACGCAAAATCATATTGTGGTAATGAGTTATAACAGTATTATGTTAAAAAAAATCCATGTATTGATCAATTGGTATGAACCGACACGTGCTATGCACCGTTTACTAACGACCATATCCTTACGGTGAACATCTTAGACCTGTTTTCGTCTGAAGTAGGAAAATAACTGGAGGAGTTCCTAATCTTCGTAAAATACTGTCCTTCACAGTATTTGTTTTAACTGCAATGAACTTCCATCGCAAAATTTCTTTACCAAGATATTCTGTATTATGTGGATAATTCATAACTCAAGTTAGTAGCATACAGTTGTTCTCAACCAGGTCCAAACAGTAACAGACAAGCATCAATCTGAAAATAATATCGTTGGCAGCCAAATAGTTCTAAATCAGTTTTTCCCTATATTTCGTGCTCCAAGGGCAAATTATTACTCCTAGCAGAAATGTGACGCTGGAATAGCGAAGGCACTGCCACAAGTCTCAGTTCTCTAGTATCATTATCCTACAATGCTGTAGCCATTGTAGCAAACTAATTAAAGAAGCAGCTCGTTGTATCTTCAACTGGTACATTATTGCAATTTTTTTAAGTGGGAAACTACCAATTTCGCCCTCAGAATTTTCAGTATGTATTATGAAAAGTAATTCTGTTAATCCAAAGTGTTTTGACGTTGGGTGTTCACTCAGCCGTTTAAGTGCTGCTGCTATCAATGTAAGTATCCCGTGTTCAAATCCACTGTAATAGTTGAAGTTTTCATATTTATCTAAAAAATGCTAGACTGTAGGCCTACTGTGATGCACGTCAAACTCGATTAGTCACTTCTACGCTCGGAGGAAGACAAGGTACTAAAATCCTTTGTAGCGTTATTATTCAGGAGTGGATTTCTTAGGTAAAGGTGAGAAGCTTTGAACGAGTTTCAAAGGTTTTCAAATACGCGCATATTGAACCGTCATACTTTCTAGATGCTTTAGGAGGCCAACGCCAATCAACAAATTAAATTGTGTGTAATTTGCGGATACAAATTCGACAGCAAAACGCTTTAGAACACTCGATATTAATGGAATAGAGAGTTTGAAATTAGACATTGCAGCCACTGAAAAATAGAAGACCCAGATCTAAAAGGAAATAAAATCCAGATTCGTAAAGCAGCGTGCTCCAAAAACCTATTGAAGAGGGCGTCTACAAAAGATACTTCTTACAAAACACTCGTGGCACCCATTCTGGAATACTCCTCATATTTATCGACCCATACCAGATACTTCTAACGGAGGATACTGAAGAAAGGCAACGCGACTTGTAGAAGAGAGACACCAAAACGTTGGGAAACATAAATTGGCAGACGCTTGAATAGAGACGTTAATTGTCCAGCGGTAGCTTATTTACGAAGTTTCAAGAATCACTATTCAATGAAGAATATACAGACATTGTTCATCAGTTTATGTGCAGCTGTACTCAAAAGTATTTTGAAGAAAGTTGTTGTTGTTGTTGTGGTCTTCAGTCCTGAGACTGGTTTGATGCAGCTCTCCATGCTACTCTATCCTCTGCAAGCTTCTTCATCTCCCAGTACCTACTGCAACCTACATCTTTCTGAATCTGCTTAGTGTATTCATCTCTTGGTCTCCCCCTACGATTTTTACCCTCCACGGTGCCCTCCAATACTAAATTGGTGATCCCTTGATGCCTCAGAACATGTCCTACCAACCGATCCCTTCTTCTGGTCAAGTTGTGCCACAAACTTCTCTTCTCCCCAATCCTATTCAATACTTCCTCATTAGTTATGTGATCTACCCATCTAATCTTCAGCATTCTTCTGTAGCACCACATTTCGAAAGCTTCTATTCTCTTCTTGTCCAAACTATTTACCGTCCATGTTTCACTTCCATACATGGCTACACTCCATACAAATACTTTCAGAAACGACTTCCTGACACTTAAATCTATACTCGATGTTAACAAATTTCTCTTCTTCAGAAACGCTTTCCTTGCCATTGCTAGTCTACATTTTATATCCTCTCTACTTCGACCATCATCAGTTATTTTGCTCCCCAAATAGCAAAACTCCTTTACTACTTTAAGTGTCTCATTTCCTAATCTAATACCCTCAACATCACCCGACTTAATTCGACTACATTCCATTATCCCCGTTTTGTTTTTGTTGGTGTTCATCTTATATCCTCCATTCCGTTCAACTGTTCTTCCAAGTCCTTTGCTGTCTCTGACAGAATTACAATGTCATCGGCGAACCTCAATGTTTTTATTTCTTCTCCATGGATTTTAATACCTACTCCGAATTTTTCTTTTGTTTCCTTTGCTGCTTGCTCAATATACAGATTGAATAACATCGGGGAAAGGCTACAACCCTGTCTTACTCCCTTCCCAACCACTGCTTCCCTTTCATGTCCCAAGAAAAAGTTCGTTACAATTACATAAAGAGAATTGTGTAACAGGAAAAAACTGCTAGTGGATAATTGAAAAGTATGTAAATATAATCCGTTTAGTACTAAAGTATATTTAATTTAAACACAGTTATCTTACAGTATACGTCTTATCTCACATCAAAACAGAAATAACAATTCTTCTGGCTCACAAGTAATTTATAGGTCTAAGTATTTAAGAATAAATCAAAACTATTTTGTAATCTCAGTAACGTGTCAGAAATTTGTTGTATACCCATGGGCTTTGATCATACCTGCACAGCTAGTTGGCAAATCCACCACTTTCGTAATAGATCAAGTGGCAGTTTTGACCACACGCCCAATAAGGCAACAGCAAATCAACCCTTGTTTGAGTAGCCTGCACGACGAAATCGTCGATCTGATGAATCCCAGAGGTGTTCAACTGAATTCAGGTCCGGACTCTGGTTTAATCACTCTAAGAGTTTGATTTATTAATCTGAAAAGATGTTTTTAAATACCTAGAGATGCGCTTTGAATCATTGTTCTGCAGTAATATCGAATTAAGTGGCATATTCTTGCTCCCATCAGGGACAATACTCTTTTCTAAAATTTACTGGACAGGAAAAGATCAATTTTGCCTTCTATTTGGACTAAAGGACCAACTTTAAGTCTAAAAAACTATCCCCACACAGTGAAGTTGGTACCTGGCACTTTTTGTTCTCCCTTGGGGCTTTTGGTCGACTCATTTACTGCACATCTTCAGAAGATAATACATTAATTTAAAGTGAATTGTAGCCATAGTGGATGCTGTTGAATTCCGTGACTGTTCCTTTATAGGGTGTAGAAAAATTCCCGCTACCAGTCATAATAAAAGATTATTTATTCGTCATACGACCGGTTTCAGGCTTGTGCCCATTCTCAGTTGTTTATACATTCATGTACATACACTCCTGGAAATGGAAAAAAGAACACATTGACACCGGTGTGTCAGACCCACCATACTTGCTCCGGACACTGCGAGAGGGCTGTACAAGCAATGATCACACGCACGGCACAGCGGACACACCAGGAACCGCGGTGTTGGCCGTCGAATGGCGCTAGCTGCGCAGCATTTGTGCACCGCCGCCGTCAGTGTCAGCCAGTTTGCCGTGGCATACGGAGCTCCATCGCAGTCTTTAACACTGGTAGCATGCCGCGACAGCGTGGACGTGAACCGTATGTGCAGTTGACGGACTTTGAGCGAGGGCGTATAGTGGGCATGCGGGAGGCCGGGTGGACGTACCGCCGAATTGCTCAACACGTGGGGCGTGAGGTCTCCACAGTACATCGATGTTGTCGCCAGTGGTCGGCGGAAGGTGCACGTGCCCGTCGACCTGGGACCGGACCGCAGCGACGCACGGATGCACGCCAAGACCGTAGGATCCTACGCAGTGCCGTAGGGGACCGCACCGCCACTTCCCAGCAAATTAGGGACACTGTTGCTCCTGGGGTATCGGCGAGGACCATTCGCAACCGTCTCCATGAAGCTGGGCTACGGTCCCGCACACCGTCAGGCCGTCTTCCGCTCACGCCCCAACATCGTGCAGCCCGCCTCCAGTGGTGTCGCGACAGGCGTGAATGGAGGGACGAATGGAGACGTGTCGTCTTCAGCGATGAGAGTCGCTTCTGCCTTGGTGCCAATGATGGTCGTATGCGTGTTTGGCGCCGTGCAGGTGAGCGCCACAATCAGGACTGCATACGACCGAGGCACACAGGGCCAACACCCGGCATCATGGTGTGGGGAGCGATCTCCTACACTGGCCGTACACCACTGGTGATCGTCGAGGGGACACTGAATAGTGCACGGTACATCCAAACCGTCATCGAACCCATCGTTCTACCATTCCTAGACCGGCAAGGGAACTTGCTGTTCCAACAGGACAATGCACGTCCGCATGTATCCCGTGCCACCCAACGTGCTCTAGAAGGTGTAAGTCAACTACCCTGGCCAGCAAGATCTCCGGATCTGTCCCCCATTGAGCATGTTTGGGACTGGATGAAGCGTCGTCTCACGCGGTCTGCACGTCCAGCACGAACGCTGGTCCAACTGAGGCGCCAGGTGGAAATGGCATGGCAAGCCGTTCCACAGGACTACATCCAGCATCTCTACGATCGTCTCCATGGGAGAATAGCAGCCTGCATTGCTGCGAAAGGTGGATATACACTGTACTAGTGCCGACATTGTGCATGCTCTGTTGCCTGTGTCTATGTGCCTGTGGTTCTGTCAGTGTGATCATGTGATGTATCTGACCCCAGGAATGTGTCAATAAAGTTTCCCCTTCCTGGGACAATGAATTCACGGTGTTCTTATTTCAATTTCCAGGAGTGTATTTATATTGCTGGAGATAAATGTATAAATACAAAGAAAATTATTTGCTGGTGTCTAAACAGATACAAGTGGAATAATTGTAAGTGACGAGGCAGAATTTGTCGAAAGTATGTCTGTACTTACATAAAGATGAAGCAACATTACTATAATGATAGTTTGTCCATTTAGTTGCACATTTGTTATCATTATCACGTCCGTGATTGTGCTTTACAAAATTTCGCTGCATATTTCACTATAGCGACGTGCACTCGTGACTTACACTGTATTTACATACAAACATGTAGGCTATGATCAAAGAACTTAGACATAGGAGGTGCAAAGATGTTGCTCATACAGAAACATGTAAGTTATGGTCAAAGAAGTTAGCCATAGGAAGTGCAAGGATGTTGCATACCTAGAAACTTAAAAAGCTATTATAAATTGCGAAGTTTTTTGATCCACATTTTTTGTTCAAATTCTTACATCTAGGAAGTACAGTGATGTTGAATATACGAAATTGCTAAAAGCTATTACAAATTAAAAAATGACTGAACTGTTTTGAGCCACACTGTTGTCAGAGAACTTAGGTCTAGGAAATACAATGATATTCTACACATGAATTTTGGAAGCTATTACAAATTACTAAAATGACAGTTAAAACTTGTGTTTACAATACAAGTTTTATAAATTACCATAATGACACTTGAACTGTTGTATGATTGCTACATCGGATTTCCATATCGTATTACTTTGTTATTGTTATCAGAGGATAATGACTTTTGAATATTAGGTGAAATATGTGGAAGTAAGATTTGTTTGCAAGCTCCACTTGTTTATTGAGAATAAGGTGTGATTAGTTAGAGCTGTGGATGTAAATTTCTAGCTCTTTGAGCAGATTCATTTTCTTTCCTTTGTTGACAATTGTAGTATTTGTAGGTTGTCTATAATGGCTTTGGCTAAGATACCATGGTCTTTTAGATGCACTGCAAAGGTGGATTTATCAAAGTTATTTAGCCGGAAGGCATCCATATGCTCACGGTATCCTATAGTGAAACTCCTTCCAGTTTGGCCTATGTAGAACTGTGGGCAATTGTCACATAGAAGTTTGTAAATACATTTGTGGTGGCATTGTTTATTTGTATTACTGTTGTGGATGATGTGCTCTTGTAGCTTGTTGTTAATGCTGAAAGAAATTGGAATACCAATTTTCTGAAAGAGGTTGGGAATTTTGTATAAAATTTTACCTGTAAAGGGTATGTGGGCAAATGTGTTTTTTCCTTCTTGTGAATCTGATTTAGGAGGTGTGCATTGGTTCTTTTTGTTTTTATTGTTAAGTTTATGAATTTGATCTGGGTTGAATACAATTTTTCATACAATTTCTTTAATAACATTAATTTCTTTTTGTTCATCATGGGGGCTGAGTGGGATTTTATGTATACAGTTAAGTGTAGATCTGAAGAATGTCATTTGGTGTTGTACTGGATGACACGAGAAGTTGTTAATGACAACATCACTAGTGGTGGGTTTTCTGTAAATCTGGAAGGTATGTTTGTTGTTCACATTAGGTATTGTAAGGTCAAGAAAATTGATTCTTTTATCTACTTGATATTCTACAGTGAAATTGATGCTGTTGTGCATGCTACTGAGACCTTTAGCTAGTTTCTCAATCTCCTCAGTTGTACCATTTGTACCTTTTGTAGTATATTATTTTCACATGAACAATCTCATCCGAAAAATATATTTTCTATGTGCTTAATGTAAATATCTGCAAGTATACCTGCCAAGCTACTGCCCATTGCAAGACCATCTTCTTGTTTAAAAAAGTAGTTATTAAAAGTAAAATAATTGTGTGATATGACTAGGTCTAGCAGTTCAGTGAGTTCATATATTTCAACCTTGGATAGCTTTTTGTGTTTTAATAGATTGTTTTCAATTATATGAATAGTGTCAAGCATAGGAATGTTGGTTTAAAGGTTTACTATGCCCACTGAAGCAAATTTGGCGCCTTCTGGTACTTGATATGTTCAATAAGTTCATAGCTATTTATAATTGAAAAATTGTTTTCATAGGTATAAAAGTTACTGAGAATTTCTTAAAGTTTCTTGCTGATAAAACATGCTGGACTGCTTCTTGAGTTGACCATGGGGCATATAGGACAAGTTTCTTTATGAATCTTTGGTTGCGAATGTAGTTTTGGTGCTGATGGATTCATGACAAGGCATTTTTGAACATCAGTTTCAGATAAGAGGAAGTCAGAAGAATTCAGTAGTTTCTTAAGCTGGGCCTGAAATTTGGGTGTGGGGTCATTGTGTATTTTATGTATGTTATTATTATGGAAAAATTCTAGAGTTTTGTTGATATACTCAGATTCATACATAACAACAGCTGAGTTCCCCCTGTCAGAATTGACTACCAGAGCTTTGTTTTCAGATAGTTTTCAATTGATATTCCTGAGCAGTTTGGAGTCACAGTTATTTGATTTTTGGTTTTGTAAGTTTTTTTGTATAATATTCTTAACTTGCAACTCAATACTAATCTTTTCATTAATGTTTGTTTTAGTTGAGTCACGTGCCGTTTTAGAGTAGACATTTAATACTTTGATATTTTTGTCAGTGAGTACTGGTGGTATATTATGTTTGAGACCCATCTCAAGTAATTCAGTTTCATTTTTGTCAAATGTGATGGTGGTTGAATTGATCACCCTATTGTAAAACCTTTGTTCAGATGTGGAAGGAGAATCGAGTTGTTGCAGTTTGTTAGGATTGAGAGCAAGTAATTTCTGATTATGTCTAGTTGACACAACTAATTGTTCTTTGCACACTTGGTCATCTAAAATATACATAAATTGCACTGGAGTCAATGAGTTGCTTAGGGCCAAGTGGAGTTTGAGTATTGGTTTGTTAAGGGCATTTTATGCTTGTATAATGATTTGATTTCAATTTTAACCTAACAGTTTCACATTTTGACTTTACTATTTTCACTAACTTAGTGTGGCTCCTGACATTAATTTTAATGTAATTCGGTATTACTTTAGACAAAAGGCAGATTTTGCTCAATTTGATTTTACATGTTCTGAACGCATTGACAGTTCGTAATACCTGGCTAGGTAACATTAGTAACATTAGTAATTTTATATATACTGTTCGTTCCTGTTTTTGCCATCGACTCCACACAGTTATCTATTGTGACATACATAGTCTCTAGCAACGCTGGACTACGATTTTCCCTTCTCCAAAGCATGCAAAACAGCGTGGCTCACATTAGCCGAGTATTCCTTGTGTTCTGGCATGCTTCTAGTTGTCTCTACAAATAAACAAATACTTTCTGAATGCCTAGGTTATCACAATCAGTCTTCTGTCCAAGGGCAGTTTTCAAATGTCGCTCTATATGCAGTTCTGTCATTTGCTACCCTCTTCGTTTTCTCATAATTGTTTCCTATCCTTATACTATCCACCATCTGGTATCTTCTGCGTCGTTTTCTTCCATAGTATCCGCCAGTAAACAATCTTTTGTCATCCAGTGCCCAAGACCATTGTGTTTCCTCTTCCTGATTACCTTTAAAATTTCTCTCTCTTCCCCACTCTTCTCAACACCTCCTCATTTCTCACTTTGTCTACCCATTTTACCCTTTCCATCCTCTTCCAAATCCACATCTCAGATGGTTCTATTCTTATGTCTTCCTGTTTGCTCGCTGTCCATGTCTCAGCTCCATATAATGTCACGTTCAATATGAAGCACTTTACCAGTCCCTTCCTCAGGCCTGTGTCCATGCACCCATACAGAAGCCTCATCTTCTTATTAAATGTCTCCTTGGCAACTACTATACGAGTTTTCTCCTCATTACATCTCATGTCATCCGTAATAATGCTTCCCTGGTATTTGAAAGCACTAACTTGCTCCATATCTTCCTGCCATAACTTTACAGTTGTTATTAATTTTCTTGCACTTGTCACCATACATTTTGCCTTTTTCTTATGAATTCTCATTCTGAATTCTTCACAGGTCTTATTTAATTCTTTTAACATTCCATCGTAGTTGCTTCACTCTCCCCCAAGAACACCATATCAGTTGCAAATCTAATACATTCTGTCCTCCTACCATCAACCTGCACTCCTGTATTTTGTTTCAAACATTTCTGAATAGTATGCTCCAAATATAGTCTACATAGTAGAATTTTCTGTTGCAGGTATAGGTTTTTAATCGACCTTGTATCACTCCAGTCGACACCATTCTTCCTCAGAATGTCCATTAATTTATTCCACTGTTCTCTATCAAAGACTTTCTCCAAGTTAATGAAAACAGTATCAACTTTCTTCCTCTTTTAATGTATCTCTCACCTCTATTTCTCAGCAGTCCACTTGCATCTCTTGTGCTTTTCCCTCTTCTAAGCCCATATTGGTCCTCTGCAATACTTTTTCCAGCCTTCTGTGAAGTCTTATATTTCTCACCCTTAACAAAACTTTTACTGCATGAGAAATCAAACTTATAGTTCTAAACTCCTCACATTTCTTGGCATTCCTTTTCTTCTCAACTGGTGTCATTGCCACTGAGAGAAAGTCATTCGACCATTCGCTTTTTTCATATATCTTATTATGTAGATATGTTAACTCTTTTACACAACTGCTCGCAAGGTTCATAAACAATTCTGTTGGTAATCCATCAATTCCACTTGCTTTATGAATCTTCACCTCTTTTAAAGCCCTTTCTACTCCTCTTTCTAAGAAGCAGCAGCCATTGTCCTCTTCTATAACTCTCGTCTCCTCTTCTAATTCAATATCTTTTGGTTTTTGATCAGCATCATATAGAGACTCTACATATTCTTGCCATCTTCCCAACACTTTCTCTGGTTTATGGACCGTAGAACCAATACTTCTTTCTATCCCCACACTCGTCCTGCTTCTCTTTTCTTCAAATACTAGGCCAGCATCTAATCTATACATCAATTCATATATTTCTTCCTTTCCTAGTTTCTCTATTTCTTTACCTCTTTCTTCCATCCATGTCTTCCTTGTCTGTTGTTTCTGTCCTTAATTCATTATTCAGCTTTCGGTACATTCTTTTTCTTTCCTCTGTTTCTACAGTCTTCCAATTCCTTCTTTCTTCCATTTCACCAAGCATTGTCTTTGTTATTCTTTCTTTCTTTATTCTTTCCAACATCCTCATCCGTACACCTTCCTCTACAGATTTCTTAAGGTATTGTCTTATCGTCTTCCATTTCACGCTTGTACTCTCCTCATTGGGTTCTGTATCCCTTTCTTATGTAAATGTGTTTTTAAAATCAGTATCCTTACCTTCTTCCTTTAGTCGTTCTGGGTCAAATTTCTCTCTTGGCTTTCTTCCCCTCACTCTCTTCAACTTTCCACCATCACTAAGTTGTGGTCCAAATCTGTATCTGCTCCGGGGTTGCTCTGGCATTCTTTAGGCAGTTTTTGTATCTATTCCGAATTATTATATAATCAATTTGTTATCTGTCTTCATTCAATCCAGATACCCATGTACAGGGTGATTATAACTGAATTTTAACTTTCAAACCGCTGTAGAAATAACACCATTGGTCAAAATGACGTTAAATTGCAACGGAATATTATCAGACAAGGGGGAAAATGTATGGCAGAAGAAAAATAAGTAGTTAGAAAATGTAGCAATAGATCCCTCTGTAGCATCATAATTTAATAATGGTTGGCTACAAACGGCAAACGAATCATACAACAATGCCTAAGGTGTAGGTTTGACGCTAAACAAACTGTACTACTCAGTGTGCATGGATGTACAGGTGTGAGACCGTTAGTTACGTAAGTCCATCCACCACGGCAAGGTTATACCATATCGGATGGGAAAAATCGGTTTTTAATTCTCCAGAGGCCAAAAACCGCATAAAAAGCATCAATCACATACGTTTTTAATTGACCTGAGGCCAAAAACCGTATAAAAAGCATCGGTCAAAATCAGATCGGATTATTGATTTCCGTCTGACTGGCGCAAAACATGTTCAATATGCTGTCCACTGTTTTCTGCAACAAGTTGAAATCGAGAAACAGTATGTTCCTCAACTGATAGAAGTGTTTCCGGGATTACAGGCAGAACGTGTTGGTTTGCAGTCGAAATACTGAACACAACATCTTTCAGGTAACCCCACCACCAATAGTCACACGGATTAAGATCAGGTGATCGAGTCGGCCAGGCTGTAGGGAAATGGCGACTGATAATTCTAGCAGTTCCAAACTGGCGCTTCAGCAGCTGCTTAACTGGATTTGCAATGTGCGGAGGTGCGCCATTTTGCATAAAAATGATCCCATCCACACATTCACGCTGTTGGAGAGCTGGAATGACGTGGTTGTGCAAAAGACACTTATAGCGCTTACCAGTGCCGGTACAGGTAAAATGACCGGAAGCACCTGCCTCTTCGAAAAAATATGGCCCTGATGCCAAAAACCCGCACCACACAGTGACTTTTTCAGGATGGAGTGGTACTGGTTGATTTGCGTGTGGATTTTCCGTTGCCCATATTCGACAATTCTGTGTACTGACATATCCTGTCAGATGGAAGTGGGCTTCGTCTGTCCTCAAAATCTTACACTGCCAATCATTTTCCACTTCCCTGTGACCAAAAATTCTAAGGCAAATGTCTCTCTTGCTGCGAGGTCAACAGGCACCAACATGTACACATGGGTAATTTTGAATGTGAGAGGTGGCATGAGCCCCCCTCATATTTCTATCTTACGATTTTCCTCTCTAGTTGCATGTGGTGAAAAGTTGCTATTCCTTCACACACGGACTTCCCACGCAGCGTCTCTCGTCACCCAGGTGGTCTGGTGACAGGCGGGCTATGCTGATCTTGAAAGGGTAAGCCGACGGGTGTGAGGGAGTCGAGTGAATGCTTTCCAGACGCCGACATTGTCAAAAGACACGCCCGGAGGGGCCTGAAGTAGCGGCTGGGCTAGAGGTTCCGTTACTTCGCAGAAACTTTGCGAAAACACTTTCTGGTGGGCTACCAGCGAGGCGTGGGAATGACTTGTATTCCCAAGCAGCCTTGGCGCGCAAATTCCCGCGTTTTCCGCCGGTTTTCGAGTTGCTGATTGGAACGGTTAACCATGGCCACTGTCGTGGGGGCGGGAATGTTCTGTGTTCAGTTTGTACGGGTGCTCTTGTGGGTAGTCGGCTCTAGCCTTTCGGTCGGAGTAGGTTACAAGACTGAGCTCTCGCTGGTCTGGACAGCCTGCCTTCTGTTGGCTGTCTAATATACTTTTATTTAATTGTAACTGTTTGACAAAGTTGCTGAAGTTTCGACTTCAACGTAACTTTCCGAGTACAGTTGGCAATTTAGCGTTCTGCATACAAGCGGCCTATGTTGTCTGTCTTGAGCAGTTTTGGCTAAAGTTGACTGTATCGGAGTTACAGTGTGACTTCGCTTGTTAAAATCAATCACTGTACCATCAGTAATTGTGTGGCGAGCCTTCTTCGTCTCCCTCAGAGGCGCATTTGTATTGCTAGGAAGTCTTTAGTCTGGAACAACCAAACCAGGATAATTTGTTTTGGGCTGTACTCGCGACATTATCATCACCACGACGGGACGTCGAAGCAACCAGCCATCGCCTCCGGTACGCCAGATCGTGTTCTGGCAGTTAAGAAGACAGTTTGGTAATGTATGTCCGCAGCACCAGCAGATAGGGATTTTCCTAGGTGATAATCAGAGCTCAGCAGAGCGCGCCTGTTCGTCTTTTTCTAACTTTGTTCTGTCTTGGGTAGCAGCAATTAATGTTGGGTTGGCTGTGTGTTTTCTCTTAAGATTTGAGTTGCAAGGAATTGGCTCCACATACCACTTCGTCATAAATGTCACAATCCAGTTTAGGGACAACTTCACCTTCACAGCATTTATATGAGTATCCAATTTGAGCCAATTTGATGTATTGTAAATGTTTCATGTTTTTTGTTTATTATTTTGAGTTTACATCTACATCTACATCTACATCTATACTCCGCGAGCCACCTTACGGTGTGTGGCGGAGGGTACTTATTGTACCACTATCTGATCCCCCCTTCCCTGTTCCATTCACGAATTGTGCGTGGGAAGAACGACTGCTTGTAAGTCTCCGTATTTGCTCTAATTTCTCGGATCTTTTCGTTGTGATCATTACGCGAGATATATGTGGGCGGTAGTAATATGTTGCCCATCTCTTCCCGGAATGTGCTCTCTCGTAATTTCGATAATAAACCTCTCCGTATTGCGTAACGCCTTTCTTGAAGTGTCCGCCACTGGAGCTTGTTCAGCATCTCCGTAACGCTCTCGCGCTGACTAAATGTCCCCATGACGAATCGCGCTGCTTTTCGCTGGATCATGTCTATCTCTTCTATTAATCCAACCTGGTAAGGGTCCCATACTGATGAGCAATACTCAAGAATCGGACGAACAAGCGTTTTGTAAGCTACTTCTTTCGTCGATGAGTCACATTTTCTTAGAATTCTTCCTATGAATCTCAACCTGGCGCCTGCTTTTCCCACTATTTGTTTTATGTGATCATTCCACTTCAGATCGCTCCGGATAGTAACTCCTAAGTATTTTACGGTCGTTACCACTTCCAATGATTACCACCTATGGCATAATCGTACTGGAATGGATTTCTGCCCCTATGTATGCGCATTATATTACATTTATCTACGTTTAGGGAAAGCTGCCAGCTGTCGCACCATTCATTAATCCTCTGCAGGTCTTCCTGGAGTACGTACGAGTCTTCTGATGTTGCTACTTTCTTGTAGACAACCGTGTCATCTGCAAATAGCCTCACGGAGCTACCGATGTTGTCAACTAAGTCATTTATGTATATTGTAAACAATAAAGGTCCTATCACGCTTCCTTGCGGTACTCCCGAAATTACCTCTACATCTGCAGATTTTGAACCGTTAAGAATGACATGTTGTGTTCTTTCTTCTAGGAAATCCTGAATCCAATCACAAACCTGGTCCGATATTCCGTAAGCTCGTATTTTTTTCACTAAACGTAAGTGCGGAACCGTATCAAATGCCTTCCTGAAGTCCAGGAATACGGCATCAATCTGCTCGCCAGTGTCTACGGCACTGTGAATTTCTTGGACAAATAGGGCGAGCTGAGTTTCACATGATCTCTGTTTGCGGAATCCATGTTGGTTATGATGAAGGAGATTTGTATTATCTAAGAACGTCATAATACGAGAACATAAAACATGTTCCATTATTCTACAACAGATTGACGTAAGCGAAATAGGCCTATAATTATTCGCATCTGATTTATGACCCTTCTTGAAAATGGGAACGACCTGCGCTTTCTTCCAGTCGCTAGGTACTTTACGTTCTTCCAGAGATCTACGATAAATTGCTGATAGAAAGGGGGCAAGTTCTTTAGCATAATCACTGTAGAATCTTACGGGTATCTCGTCTGGTCCGGATGCTTTTCCGCTACTAAGTGATAGCAGTTGTTTTTCAATTCCGATATCGTTTATTTCAATATTTTCCATTTTGGCGTCCGTGCGACGGCTGAAGTCAGGGACCGTGTTACGATTTTCCGCAGTGAAACAGTTTCGGAACACTGAATTCAGTATTTCTGCCTTTCTTCGGTCGTCCTCTGTTTCGGTGCCATCGTGGTCAACGAGTGACTGAATAGGGGATTTAGATCCGCTTACCGATTTTACATATGACCAAAACTTTTTAGGGTTCTTGTTTAGATTGTTTGCCAATGTTTTATGTTCGAATTCGTTGAATGCTTCTCTCATTGCTCTCTTTACGCTCTTTTTCGCTTCGTTCAGCTTTTCCTTATCAGCTATGATTCGACTACTCTTAAACCTATGATGAAGCTTTCTTTGTTTCCGTAGTACCTTTCGTACATGATTGTTATACCACGGTGGATCTTTCCCCTCGCTTTGGACCTTAGTCGGTACGAACTTATCTAAGGCGTACTGGACGATGTTTCTGAATTTTTTCCATTTTTGTTCCACATCCTCTTCCTCAGAAATGAACGTTTGATGGTGGTCACTCAGATATTCTGCGATTTGTGCCCTATCACTCTTGTTAAGCAAATATATTTTCCTTCCTTTCTTGGTATTTCTTATTACACTTGTAGTCATTGATGCAACCACTGACTTATGATCACTGATACCCTCTTCTACATTCACGGAGTCGAAAAGTTCCGGTCTATTTGTTGCTATGAGGTCTAAAACGTTAGCTTCACGAGTTGGTTCTCTAACTATCTGCTCGAAGTAATTCTCGGACAAGGCAGTCAGGATAATGTCACAAGAGTCTCTGTCCCTGGCTCCAGTTCTGATTGTGTGACTATCCCATTCTATACCTGGTAGATTGAAGTCTCCCCCTATTACAATAGTATGATCACGAAACTTCTTCACGACGTTCTGCAGGTTCTCTCTGAGGCGCTCAACTACTACGGTTGCTGATGCAGGTGGTCTATAGAAGCATCCGACTATCATATCTGACCCACCTTTGATACTTAACTTAACCCAGATTATTTCACATTCGCATTCGCTAATAACTTCACTGGATATTATTGAATTCTTTACTGCTATAAATACTCCTCCACCATTGGCGTTTATCCTATCCTTGCGGTATATATTCCATTCTGTGTCTAGGATTTCGTTACTGTTCACTTCCGGTTTTAACCAACTTTCCGTTCCTAATACTATATGCGCACTATTTCCTTCAATAAGCGATACTAATTCAGGAACCTTGCCCTGGATACTCCTGCAGTTTACCAATATTACGTTAACTTTTCCTGTTTTTGGTCTCTGAGGACGGACGTTCTTTATCAACGATGCTGATGTTCTCTCTGGTAAGCCGTCAGGTATTTTATCGTTTCGCCCAAGGGGGGGGTCCCTCTAACCTAAAAAACCCCCGTGTGCACGCCACACGTACTCTGCTACCCTAGTAGCTGCTTCCGGTGTGTAGTGCACGCCTGACCTGTCTAGGGGGGCCCTACAGTTCTCCACCCAATAACGGAGGTCGATGAATTTGCAACCATTATAGTCGCAGAGTCGTCTGAGCCTCTGGTTTAGACCCTCCACACGGCTCCAAACCAGAGGACCGCGATCGACTCTGGGCACTATGCTGCAGATATTAAGCTCAGCTTGCACTCCGCGTGCGATGCTGGTTGTCTTCACCAAATCGGCCAGCCGCCGGAAGGAACCAAGGATGGCCTCAGAACCCAAGCGGCAGGCGTCATTCGTTCCGACATGTGCTACTATCTGCAGCCGGTCACACCCAGTGCGTTCAATAGCTGCCGGAAGGGCCTCCTCCACATTACGGACGAGACCCCCCGGCAAGCACACCGAGTGCACACTGGCATTCTTCCCCGACCTACCCGCTATTTTCCTGAGGGGCTCCATAACCCGCCTAACGTTGGAGCTCCCTATAATAATAAATCATATTGTTATTTTGGACAGAACTTTCATTCTGTTAATTGGTAGAGCAACCCTTTCAATTCTCACTACATTAATGAAACTTTCCTTTATTTAACTTATTTATCAAATTAAATTATTGCAGGTGCCAAACTCTTTTCTACTCCACTTACAGGGTCGATTACAGTCAGTTCGCGTTTCTTTTTTAATCCATGTGCAACAGCAAAAGTCGGAGTTGGAATAGGGGGGGGCTTAGGGCATACTTTATATACGAAGATTCTAGAAGAATTTAGTGTTAAATACACTGCTAGCCCCGGCACCTCGCAAATGGATAGCAAAGAAGGATATTTCCTAGGATTTTACACAGCGTGTTCAAGAGTATGTCCAATGTTCGGGCAAATCTCCGTGCAGTACGCGTTTGTGCACCACCACTCGTCTCCTCCTGCATTGCTGTGGCCACTGCTTCCACTAACGTCGAATCAATTCGTTTCCGCCCTCTACCAGGTTGCACACCAAAAGAACCCGTCTTTTCGAATTTCCGAATCGTTTTCTCCAGACCCACGGCAGTCGTCGGACCAACGCCTTTTTTCAAACCCTTCAGAATCCGAAACTTCCACAGAGCGACGTGTGCACAGTCATCATTCTTGTAATACAGCTTTACAAGCAGAGCGTGATCCTGCATCGAGACAGCCATGGCGAACGTCGCGGGCGTACCCGGCTTGTTTATGCCAACTTCAATGGGTCGTGAGCATGACAAGTGTCTTCATTTACGTATTCTGGCACATACAGCGCCATCTATTGATCAATTTTCATTCTATTTTTTTTTTTCTGCCATACGTTTTCTCACTTCTCCGATAATATTGCGTTGCAATTTGACGTCATTCTGACCAGTGGTGTTATTTCTACAGCGTTTTGAAACTTTAACTTTAATTATAATCACCCTGTATATCTACGTTTTCTGAGGTGTTCAGCGAGCTAGGTGGCGCAACGGCTAGCACACTGGACTCGCATTCGGGAGGACGACGATTCAATCCCGCGTCCGGTCATCCTGATTTACGTTTTCCGTGATTTCCCTAAATCGCTCCAGGCAAATGCCGGGATGGTACCTTTGAAAGGGCACGGCCGTCTTCCTTCCCCGTCCTTCCTTAACCCGATGAGACCGATGACCTCGCTGTCTGGTCTCCCCCAAACTATCCAATGTGGTGTTCAAACTACTTGTTTTCAATCACAAGAGAATTTTTTTCTTCAGAAATTAACCAGCCTTTCACCTCTGTCATTCCTGTTTCCCAATCCAAATCTTCCGACAACTCCCTCTTCTTCTCCATCTCCTACCACTGCATTCAAATCCCCCGTTACACAGATGCAAGCGTCCCTTTTTTTTCTTTCTCAACAATTTCTTCAGTCTTTTCGTTATATTTATCTGCTTCCTTACCAGTGTGTTGACTTGCTCCCATGTGCATTTACATTAAAACGACATCCTTCTTCTCACCTCGTAATTTCGTCATCGTCAGTCTTTCATCTATGTACTCCACTTTCAATATGTTTTTCATCGGCCACTTTCCCATCATAATTGCCACGCCATAGGTGTCACTCCTCTTAGTTAATGGATATCGTGCCACCATGGCAAATTAAAGAAATACTTTTGAGCTAGAGGAATATATACATACATTGTTATTGCATTAATTTTCTTGTTTACTAGATGTGTAACCACAGCGACGCGAAGCTCTCGGTGGAATGACAGAGTTATATTCGTTGCTTTGTTGTGACTGCATGCAAACAGTGCTGATAATATTACACCGAAACTACAAAACACTTTTGAACTTACGGTATCACTGCTGCATAAATCACGAAGACGTTAAAATAATTAGCACACTCAGAGGGTTATTTAAGTAGTCATTCTACCAGCGCTCCATACGCGAATAAAACGGGAAACAACCACCAATACGTTCTGGAAAGGGAACTACCCCTCTGCCAAGCATTCCACAGTGGTTTGCAGAGTAACGCTGTACATACAGAGGTAACCATTATGAATGAACACCGCTGCCACTGGCATGGTTCTGTTACCTTTTCCCTCTTCTTTCGATCCAAGAACTATCTTACCTAGTTTAACGTGGACCACAATGGAACTTGGCATTTTTCACGTAAGGACTCGCGCACTGAGGGTACCGTACAAATATGATTAGGTATATAGGCCGTTCATCCATTCCGGAAATTGAGAATCGCGATTACTTTTGCCTGTTATCGACATTCACACTGGCAAGATACTGTACTGGTCCGAGGGATTCCAAAACTTTCAAGAATGTGACAATTCCAACTCAGATAGCAAATGACAAAAGAAATATTTCTTCGTATGATATAATTACGAACTACGAATTTTCGAATTCTTTTCCTTTACTTGTACTGTGAAATCTTTATTCTTGCTAAATCTCATGGTTCTAGACTAACGGAAGTACCCTGTAGGTAAATGGGAATGAGCGTATGGCATCGTTGGCCGGTAGGCCCCATTCGGGGAAGTTCGGCCACCAAGTGCAAGTCTTATCTCATTCGACGCCACATTGGGCGACTTGCTCGCCAGTGATCAGGATGAAATGATGATGAGGACAACACACCACCCAGTCCAAGAGCGGAGAAAATCTCCAACCCGGCCGGGAATCGAACACGGGCCCGCTTGCACGGGAGGCAAGCATGTTACCACCCAGCTCAGCAGGCAGGCACCCTGTAGGTTTTGATGAGTGAGTTTCCGAGCATCAAAATACGGAACGTAAACGACTGTATCTAGTCATTGCATCGACTTAGAATCTTATATTTATTACACCGCCAACTTATTGTAGACCCTTAGCATCTGACATGAATTTCAACTTAATACATCTTTTCATCTTTTCGTTCATATGAAAAAGGGATCTTAACAAATGGATGGACAGACAGACAGTCCGGTAAGGAAAGTCTAATTTTTTTCTTCTTTTGGTATAATTACAAATTAACAGATTTAGGGTTTTTGTCTTTGGTTGTATAGTCAAACCTTGCTTGTTGCCAAATTTCATGATTCTAGATCAAGGGGGAGTGCCCTGTAGGTTTTGAGGTGTGAGTTTGCGAATATCAAAATATGTGACATTAACGGTCGTTATCTTTTGACTGCATTGACTTAGATGCTTCATTTTTATTCATCGCCAAGGAATCGTAGACCTTAACATGTGACATAAATTTCAATCTGCTATGTTAACGCGTTCCTGAGAAAAAGGGATTTGAACGGTCGGGCAGACAAACAGACGGACAACAAAGTGATCTGAAGAGTCCCGTTTTTACCTATTGAGATCTAGAAGCCTAAAAAAAAGAAATAATTCCGCGGCAATGCTGCTCCTCAAGCCATGTTATCGATTATCTGTCACATTCGATTCGGCACACGGAGCGAGGGAAAAGTGACTTTGTATATGTGTCTGCACGCACTCTAATATCTCTTACCGTACACTCGTGAACCCTGTGCTGGATATACAACTTATGGCAGTATAATGGTCACACAGCCTTCTTCGAATACAGAGTCTACACATTTTCGTGAGAGCTACGTCAGCTTTCTTCCAAGAACTTCCATTGAAGTACTTATCTTACGCTTTCTTATGTGGTTTAGTAACCTGTTTCGATCCTACCAGTGCGTCTCTTGATTTCGTTCGATGCATGTTGTCATACTTACTTCATAAGGACACCAAATACTGGAACGGTAATCTAGAACTAGTCACAATAGCGTCTTATATAAAATTCCCTTTATAGATGCATTGCATTTTTACAGGATATTTCCAACAGATCTAACGAGGAGAACGAGGCGAATGCCATCACCCGAATTCCCAGGGACTTTGCTTAGTGGGAGAGGAGTCAAAATAAGCGAACACTTGTCTCGGCTTATCCATAGATACTCAACTGTTTCTGAAAAAACAACGTCAAAGTTTCGAGGTTCTTTATGTGCCTTTCTCCGCTCTATATTCTCAGCCGAAATGGTGACTCATTAGTTAGCGTCGCGGCTTCTTAATTTTGTGCCCCGTGTTCAAAACCCGATTATTGTTTTTCTTCTACTTTTTCCGTTTGGGTCATCTAACGACCAAGCACCAATTTCAATGCTTCCTCCTTTGTTCTTCTTTCTTCTTCCTGCAGTATTCTTTCGTCTTCTCATTATGTATCCTTCTCCCTCGAGCCTCGATATCCTTACATTTTTAACACTTTCTACTTAAAAGTCTCTTTCCATTGCGCCTTTTTCACTTCTGTTGTTTCTTTTCAAATCGTTCCTGACTTCTTGAATCCAGACTATTGTTTTGTACCAAAGGTATTTAAAAATCTGTTTGGTTAATCTGTTGCCGTTCATTATGTATAAATGCCCAAAAAAATAGCAGTCGCCTCTTCCGCAGCGTTTCAGTTATGTTTTCTACGTTGCGATATATTTCTTTATTACATCGTAATTTCCATACCTCTGTATTTCTTAGCGGACCAAGTATTTTATTTTGTTTTTTTAATTTTATTTTTATTTTTTACATTTATCTACCTATGTCCATCGAGGGTTTCTTATCAAACTAGGGTTACAAGGGCATTATATTAAGTATAAAATGACAAGTGGATTTCACGATAAGTTTCACTCATTTCTTATACAGTACATGCATGTATGGTATGTTGAGACGTTACAAACTTTTTAAATTCTCATATGCTGATATTCTCATATCAAGTCTTATATTAGTCCTTGTATTTAATTCATGCGTTTATTCTACAAGAAGATTTGGTGTCTTGGATGATACCGATCGTATAAACATTGGAAACACGGATATTCTTAACACCACGAGCATCGCGAAAAGACACGTCTGCCAAAGCGACTTTTCTTCGAATGAATCTCACTCGGGAAATAAAAGTCGTTAACACTGGTGAACATTTCTCCCGTTGGCAATAATTTCGTGGCAAACCATGCATAATGGATTACTTTCCCGAAAACTGGCGCCTGCAATTGATTGTGAATCAAGGTACACTGTGGGAATTTCACAGAAAACTATTTCAAATATTATTCTTATTTTTCAAAATTCATTCCTCTGATATACAACTAGTAGACGAATAAGGACAACGTCATATGAGTATACAATGGAAAACATTCGTGTAGTAATCTTCTATAGATGCGGGTATACGTAAATAAAAGACAAAAGTAAAAGTAATAATCGGGTTTTGAAACGGGACACAAAACTAAGAAAGCGCGGCGCTATCCACTGTGCCACCACTTCGGCTGCGAATACCGCGCGGGGAAAGGCACATGAAGTACCTCGAAAATACCTCGAAAATTTAGGCCGTTGTGTTTTCAGGAACGGTCCAGTATCGGCGGATAAGCCGAGACACGTATTCATTTAGTTTGAGCCCTCTTCGACTGAACGATGTTTTTGGGAAATGGGGTGATGACAATGGCCGTGTTCTCCGCTTAAGTATTTCACTCGCCTTCCCTAATACTGATTTTACGTGATCGTTCAATTTCATATATACCCCTCCTACATACTTATACAATGTTTTTGTTTGTTATAGGCGCGGTATCGTCCAGAAATCGCGGTGCCACACCGAAGCCAGCAACTCGAATCGAAAACACAGACATCATCGAGGGTTCGTTTCAAACTGCATCAATCAATGGGAGGTGCTCCACAAGACCACGCCTCCCTCTCAGCACAGCAGAGCCCTCACACTGAGGCCAATATAGTGACGAGCAGGCAATAGTTCAGCCCAGTTCGAGATTTCAGCTTCAGCTGTCAACATCATCGTGCAGGACCGACTTGTAGTTAAAGTTTCAGATGAACTTGTACCTCAAGATAACAGCTTGTTACTTAGTTCCTCAAATAATGCTTTCATAGTCAGTGACAGTTATAAATTATTCACTACTCCTGGGACAAAGAAGTGTTTCAACGTTCAGTGAATCTTTCATTTATTAATGTATTAAAGTGAACTAATATTTCACGAGTTCTAGTTGCTACGTGCCACCTGCTGAGCAATCATAGAACCCACTGTTATGGCTGGACGAAAGTAGTTTCGTCTGGTCACAACAGATTTTATCATACTTTTATCCGCATACAAAGATAGTTGCCATTCATTATAAGTGGAATTTTTGACCAAATCTTTCTGCACTTCCTTACGATCGTCTAAAACAATGATACTTTCCTGTACATAAATCGTTAAAGTATATTTGCAACGTTAGGGGACCTATCACGCGACATTTAGTGAGAGAGTGAGTTTCGAAGCCACGTATTTCATCAATTAGCTTGTTATTGTGCCTCATTAGCTTGGGTAGACTGCATAAAATCCTTCCCATCACATAAATATCTGAGGTGGTCACCAGAAATAGACCCTGAGATCAGTAAACAGCAATGTCAGCTATTAACTACGGAGTAAGCTCCTCAGACTACAGTACCCCTCACATGGCGAGAACAATAAAGCTGAATGTTAAAGATTGTAGTTCTCATTTATCTGTTTTGCTCGTAATCACACCAAGTTGTTGCTGCTGTCACTAACAGGTATACACTTTGGACTTTACGAGATCGCATTCTAGGGAGAAACAAAACCTGGTGTTTATCGTATTCTCTAGGGGCGGCCGCGAGAGGTAACAGAACCCGTTGTCTTACTGCCTCGTTAACACCAGACTTCAGTCGTAATTCAGTTGCTCCCCTTCCGTGGTTTATGTCTCTGAAAAGGTCTCTGAAAAGAAAGACTAACCAGCGACAGGTAGCTTTGCTCTTTAATCGCTCTGACAGAACAAGGAAGAGCACTGACCCACACCATCCTGTGCACAGTCTCACTGTCGAATAAATTAGCACCTCGTTAATGTCACGTGACAAAATTACGCTTCATTGTCCTCAAGCAGGCGATATAAACGGACGATGGTCTCATGCCGAAATAACGTTCCACGTCCTCAGAACATCATCAATGACTGTAGCAAATGAAATGCTTATAAATGCATTCATATTTCAAGTTAATTAGTTGAGATCAACGACACTATCATGAAATTTACGCAACAATGATATTCAGATAATGGATAAAATGAATAAACATACGTGTAGTGTAAAGTTTCATCCTCTGCATAAAATTGGGATGCTAATGGACAGAATGAAAATTAACCTCGTGAAATCTTAATAAATTTTTCTTCCAATAAATGATAATTTCATTAAGAGCAAAACATTGTAGCTGCAACAAAATATCACATCATGCAAATACGAGTATATGGGTACAATAACACCGCCATGCGTAGCAGTTTAATAATTTACACCCAGCTCCATCCACTGCAACATCTGTAAAGCAAAAGTGCGAAGCAACGACTCGCTTTGAACGTAATAAAAGAAACCGCTTTCATGACACGTAAGTCAATGCCGCTTTGTAATATAAAGAACATTCAAGGTACGAGTTCAATCCCCAGATAGTAAGCAAGCTGTCAAAACGTATTGTCCAAATTATTTTGGCTAATAAAAAGCAACAGAAGCAGAAATATTGTGTAGTTTTGTGGGGTAAATGTTGTTATCGTTGGTAAAAATGTTGTTATCGTTGGTAAAAATCACGTTTTTTAAGCCACTACTTCTTATAACATGCGACAATGCTAAAAAGCTGCGTTTGTTGTTAATGTTTTTATAGATTTCTTTCGGCCTGTCGACAGTTGCATTTCATACAACAACAAAAATGTTAATATTCTTCACAATTTCTCGGAGAAATTCGTAGTTCACAAGTTTTTAAGTTAGCATACTGTTAAATGACAATTCGGCTGCACATTCAAAACCTTGTAAACGACGAATATCTCTCGCGTACATATTTCGTAATAATCGAGTGTACAAACATGTTGAAGCTTTCCAATGCGAAAATAGATTTTTACTTACTGTTTCTCGAATCGCATTTCAGTCTAAATAGCAATAAATGTGTTCCTACTTTCGTGCAGCCAGCAGCAGAACTTCGTTCCATGTTATACAGCCGTTTACACCCGTCCGCTGAACCACTGTTAACTCTGCATGCGGCAGCGACTCACACCTCTGTTTGGATCGAAAGATACAAATGAAGTCAAAATTGCAATTTTCCTTTATATGTGGAAATTGCGCTACTGAATTTAAAGATTAAGGCTGTCAACATCTACACAAGCACGTGTCCGAAAGATTAAGGCAGTCAACATCTGCACAAGTGTTCGAACGAAAAAGAGGTGAAGTTTCATGTAACGTAATATTCACTCCTTGGTGCAAGGTAATTTCTGTTTTTTTTTTTTTTCCAATAGGGCGAGCTAATATTTTAGCGCTTTTTCTCCAACTATGCGAAATAATTAACTTTACACTACAATATGAATACAAAATAGCACACCTTGACGTGAATGAGTCTGGTAATTTACAAGATGTTTTATTTATTAAATACCCCGTTAGTAATATTCCAGGGAAATCCTACATGCAGAGGCATTACTCAAAAAAGGGTGGGGACAAAGTGATGTGCTACTTTCAAGGAACCAGTTGCAGGCTACACGTCTCGTCCATAACAACATCAGAGTTTGAAATAAATAGTCATACATATAATACAATGAGGAAGAGTAATGTTTTTTTTCTTAAATTTATTCTGCCACAGAACAACTTGAAATATAGCCTGTAGATTAAGCTATACGATGTGGAATTTTCAAAACTTCTTATAAGAGCATTGAATTATGTGTTATTTTAAAAATTTCTCGCACATCAGAGAAAAAAATCATAGATGAATGATGTTAATTTTAATTTGTGTGTTGGCTTGTATATCTGGGATTGAGAAGCTGTGAACAATGCTTTAGCTTAGCGAACCAATGGACAGATTCCAATTGTGGTGAGCCTGGTTAATAATATGTAGAAGGAATTAAGTATCTAACTAGTCTGCTGTAGTGAAAACTGACACAAAATAACTGGAAGCTAATCTTTCCCTATTTTTAAAGTATCACTTGAAGGACATCGAGAAGGATAATGAGGGAGATAGTGCATCACAGGTCTCTGAAAGAGAAACTGCCTATATTTCAACGTTTCGATATACAGAATTAAATAAGAGATTGTGCAGACAGTTTCTCGAAGTTCAGTGCATAATGCTGAACTAAAGGTCTCTCTAGAGAGCGATGGCTTTTTAGTCTTACTTTAGATGCAATGCGATATGATTGCCTAAGTTTTCTGCTAGAGCGCTTACAGGCAACTCCTGCAGTTGTCATAGGCGAAGAAGCGGTATGAATAGAGTTTCTTCGGCAGCTGGTCCCTGTACATTTCTATTTGCTATAGCACCCGCTACCAAAGAACCTCTTTACCGGCGACACGTGAAGTAAACTACCAATAATAACGACGTTAGGAAGGTATTATGATAACCGAAACCGCCATTCATGTGCCTGTAAGTATCAAAAAGCTGCAGAAAGTAGAACAGCACACGACTCCATTGATTAGACCATATAGGCATTTTCAAAAAAGAAAATTTAACGTACCGTCGACAGCACACGGAATCAATGCTCAGACTGGGGAAGAAAAGCAGCCGTGTTCCATTCACGGAAACAATTCCGGTATTTGCCTTAAACTACACGAGTGAGACCACGGGGAACCAAAACCTGAACGGCTAAATAGGAATTTAAACCGTCATGATTCCTAGTGACTTAACTACTGCGTCTGCTCACTCTGTGGAATTATCAAGAAATTACATAATTGTATAGAGATAGCAGTTTCGTATGGTGCGTTAAAGAATATGCACCTACCTCGTTCTGCATACTTCAACAGAGCTTGATCCTTTCTTTGTTATATTTGTCCACCGACGAGTTACAATGATGTAGTTATTAAAATATTTCCTTCGGGCCGGATTTGAACCAGCGACCTATGGATTTCTGCTTGCGTTACCTCTACAGTCCACCGCTCTACCAACTTTTTTTTTTTTTTTTTATAAAAACATTTATTAAAAAACAATGTTACACTCCAAATACATACTAAGTTATGCATACATGAAGTTATTTAAACATTTCAGTTACGCTGTTAAGGAAAGACAACAGAGGATTGTGTTACTAACTAATTACCAGAAAGAATTAATTTAAACATCAAGAACAAAATTTTTAAAGACATTCAAACTTCAACCTGAAGAGGTAAAATCTGCACTTTGAATTACGTGAGGTGCTATCTTTACAGAAGCATAATTTCTTTATGATGGATATCAGCAAGTTGATGGGATAATTTTAATTAAAACAATTTAATAATCATATTAGACAATTTCTGAAATACTTGAGAATGGCGGTAAGGAGATATATAATAAATTTGACTAGCCTTCCAACTACATTTTCTGGACATTAATTGAATCTGAAGTGATCAGATCTATATAATCAGTCTTTCACTGGATCAGATCTATATAATCAGTCTTTCACTGAGAAACTGACTTACACATCACAATGCAAAAATGAACAGGGCAATGTGCCAGCCATTGAATATTACATTTATCAGATAGAATCTTATGGTTTTAAACAATCGATAAGGACATTTCTATAAAAACTGTCTATTTCCAAATTTCTATTATAAGCCAATAATGCACCTTTAATGTTTTGTGTTTTGACACTATTTCGACACACAATCTCAATGTCACATAAGTTCTGTACATTAGCTTTTAAGTTGCAAAAACTACTCTCTGAAGTAGAAAAAGTACACATCATTAATATACTGTAAAATCTTAAATAGCATCCTTAAGGTAACTACATCACTGTCAACACAGTCTTCTTTTTTATATTAACCAATGCCTATTCTTTCAAATACAATTTTTAACATATTACCGAACTTTTTCTTGTGATTCGAGTAGCTTCTAATTTTGTGAAACTCACACAGCATGTGTACCTTGAACTCTATGATGCTATCGGATCCTAATTTGTTAAGGACGTAGTTAACAAAATTTCCCAGCAACCAGTGCACAGCGTTATTTTTTGCTTCTGGGAAATAGCGTGCGTCAGGCCTGTGTATCAATGACAGCGATATATACTCAGGGGATGTTCTTGTAATCAGAGCTATTTGCTCTCGGACCCACTTCCAACTATTCATGTGACCACTGCAAGTATATCTGTGAATTACTGTGTCAACTAGATGGCATTGTTGACATAAATTTGTTTCACAGAGTCCGATTGCGTGCAGTCTTTCATTGGTGCTAACTATGTTGTTAACTGTCTTGTACCATGCCGTTTTTATGTTAGACGTCAGCACATTAGAACTAATGTTTTTCCAAATCTCAGTCCACTCAATGTTTGGAAACTGTCGTTCTATTTTGTTTCTTCCTTCGCTTTTCTTTCGTTCCCGCATTATGACTCTCGATGTTAAGTGTCGTGACTGCCTGAGTTCGACACTGACATAACTAAACTCAACATAGAAAATCCTCACGTGCTGTAAGCGACTGTTGATATTCTGCACGTCAATCGGGGGAAGCAGGCTTGGAGGTTTAATGATCTCGAAAAGTTGGCTGGTTATGCTTTCTCGCGAGTCTCTTATTAAATTAACTTGCCTTTTGATAAAAAGAGCAGAGGCTTTATCCGTTATATCAGTTAATCCTAGTCCACCATTTTTAGGATCTAAAGTGGCTACTTTAGCAGGTACTCTGAACACTTCACCTCTCCACAAAAAGTTGGTGATTTTGGACATTATTCTCCTCGCTATCATTCTCGGTATTGGAAACAGCTGGGCAGTATAATAAGCCTTAGCAAGGATGCATGAGTTGATATACTGTGTTCTTTGAACTTGGTTCATATATCGAGTTAAATTCTCTACAATGGCTCCTTGCACTTTATCTGCTGCAACTTTCCAATTTAAAGCCGTCATTTTCATAGGACATGCTGTCAGGGTGATCCCAAGTGTTTTATGTTGTCGGACTATTTTTGCCCACTCGACGTTGATATTATCAAAACCTCTGAGATTTAACATCTTACTTTTTTTTTCGTTTGCATTGGCTCCAGATGCTCTACAGTACGAATCAATCACCGTTGCTAGCGTGGTTACCTCGTCATTATTCCTTATAATGACCCCTATATCGTCAGCATAGGCTCTTATAACTGTTTTATTTCCTGATAATGTTAAGCCTTTTAATGTAGCATGGACATGTCGGAGGAAAGGTTCCAGCGAAATGGCGAAGAGCGACATGGACAGAGGACTTCCTTGAGGAACACCTCGTTGTATTTGCATCGGCCTGGATTGTTGACCATTCACCGCTATTTTAGCATTTATTCCAGTTGCTATGTTCTTAATCAACTGTATGACCCTATCGTTGAAACCTATTTTCTTCAATGTCTGTAGAAGATATTCATGATTTACTACATCGAACGCTTTATAAAAATCTAAAAACAATAAAGCACACTTTATGTTTGTTACAGAAGTTATTGCAATGATATCCCTGAATTCCGCTAGATTTTGAAAAATGGTTCTGCCTTGTGCACAGTTCTGATGTTGACTAATAATTTTATCTGTAAGGCATGAAATTCTCTTGTTTATTATTCTAGCTATTAATTTATAATCAGAATTCAGCAGTGAAATTGGACGAAAATTATTTAAATCTTTGTTTCCATTATTTTTTTGCACCAAAACAATTTTACTCTCCTTAAACTCAGCCGGAATCATTTTCCCCTGAATAACCTCATTTACAATGTCCGTGATTTTTGCACCTACTATTGGCCAGTAACGGATGTAAAACTCTGCTGGCAGACCATCCGGTCCTGGGGATTTTTTTGGTGGTGAGGCGCACAGAGTCTCATACACGTCTTCTTCAGTGACAACCTCGAGAAAATTTTCGTTGTCATTATCTGTCAGCTGTGGGGCTAGGATGTCAAGGAATTCTTCCAAGGAAGCATCTCTACTTTGATGTACAGAATACAGCTCGCAATAATAGCGATAAATCTCGTCCATGATATCCTGCTGGGTTCTAAGAATCGTACCGTGTTTTGTTCGAATTTCATTAATAAAAGTCCTTCTCCCGTTTTTCGTATGCTTCACTAAATGATATAGGGAAGTAGTTTCATCTTCTGACACCGAATTTGCCTTCGATTTTATTTTCAACCCTTCCACTTGACTTCTCTTGATATTAAGTAACTTGGCTTTGACTTTTTTGATGTCTGCTATCCGAAGTGAGGAACCTGCTGAGACTTGATCATATAGATCTCTCAAAACGGAATAGTAATACTCTATAGTGCATTTCATTTCCCTTGCGCTCTGGACACTGTATTGAATAAGAACTTTCCTCAACTTTGGCTTTGCCATTTTAACCCACCAGTCAATAGCAGTGGCATATCTACTACGGGCTCGCAGGCATATTGTCCATGTTTCTTTAATCAGATCTTCTAAATCATGATTTACTAACAAGGAAGTGTTCAAATTCCACTGATTCTTGAATCGGCGAACCGGCTGTCTTGTTAGATTTATGCAAGCTAAGACACTTGAATGGTCTGAAAAGTACGTGGGAATGGTTTCTACTTTTGTCACGGAAGTTTCAAGATTTTTAGAAATATATAGTCTATCAATCCTGCTGCGTGATATTGCCGTGACATAAGTGAACTCAACACTGGAGGGGTATTTGATTTCCCATACATCCTTTAATTCTAAACCAGTAACTAGTTGTTTTAGTTCACTTGAGAAATTAAAATTAGGTAACTGATCTTTTCGATTTAAAACACAATTAAAATCACCTCCAAGTAATAACTGTCTTGGCGATTTCCTTAACAAGTATATCAGGTCATCTTTGAAGAAACTTGCCCTGTCAGCTCGATGAGAACTTCCTGAAGGGGCGTACAAATTGACGATAGTCACATCATAGATATTAAGTCCTATTCCTCTTCCGGATTCCAGTCGTTCCACCTCGCTTACTGCAATCCCTTCCCTCACCAAAATAGCTGTTCCAACACTTGTTTCGGGAGACACATTTATGTAACTGACAAAACCGGGAATTACCAAATCCGAAATTAGAACTTCTTGTAATAGGGCAATATCAGTCGCGGATTCGTACAAAAATTCCTTAAGGGCCGATAATTTCAAACCGGTCGTGATTTTATTTATGTTTATAGTGGTGACAGAATAAGATTGCGTCATTGTGCTGTCACTATGTAGTTGTTTTGATGAACTAATATAGTTTCATGTGGTTCAGGGTTCAGTTAAGCTGTAACAGCTTTCTCGGAAGGCTGAACATGGAATAACACTTCAGTCAGTTTATTAGTTACTGTCCCGTTTTTTTTCTGCTTCTAATGTTTTCTCTTGTAACGCAAGCGGACTGATTTCCTGGTAAACTTTCTGATTTTTCCTCCAGTGATTCGTGTACGACCGTTTCGGACTGAACATTCTTTGGGCTTGGGTCACCCCTACCGGATTTTCCCTTCCCTTGGTTACGAACTACATTCTCATTTGGTTGTGTCGGTATTTTACTTCGCGGCTTACCTGGAGCAGCAGCAGACGCTTTCGCAATTTCGGTTGCCGGCGCCTGCCCTGAGGTGTTGACCGTGATTTCAGTTTGGCCACCACTTCCTCTTTCTTTATTAATTTCACTCACTTTCTGATCGAGGGAAACAGGTGGAGACTGCAGTTTTGCAACCTCTCCCTGAATCTGTTTATTAACAGATAGATTCTGATCTTTGCAATCGGCTACTGCACCTGATGTTTCTTGCAAATGAATGCTGCTTACACCCCCTTCATTTTCTGGTACCGTATGTGTATTATCTTTCTGTTCATTAGTTTCATTTCGCATTTTGCCTTCAGGTTCCTCTGCCTCCTCATCACACTGTTTTTGCTTGCGAAGTGAGGGAGTGGGACAAGACAGCTCGTCCTCTGAACAACTATCAGTTATCTCCAGAGGTCGTTTTTTCGGTTGCGTTTCAGTTTCACGAGTAGTGGCAACAGGGTTTCCTTTTGCCGTTAACGGGGGAAATTGACTGTTATCGTGAAGGGAGACATCAGCTTGGCCCGCTGCGTTAACATCCTCAACCAGTTGTTCCGAGCTATTCTTTGGTAACAGATCATTTAAGGTAAGCTTCTGACGCTGTATCAAATTACTTTTAAGAACAACAGTTCGCCGCGGACATTCCTGTCTGAAGTGGCCGGTTTCGTTACATATATGACATGTAGCTTCCTGACCTGTATAAACAATTTGTGCCTTATACCCACAAACAGTTATGTGAGACGGAATATTCGTCTTAACGTCCATCTCTACACAGCGGACCCCGTTAAAACACTGCAGTTTAAAGCGAGGCGACCATCTTTCATTTGCAATTGATTTAACGTCTCCGTAGTTTGAAAGAGCTTCCTTAATCTTATCATTTTCAATTTCAATGGGAAGGTTCAAGACACGAACGGTTTTGTAATGAATGTCCGCTCTATAGATGGAAACCTTACTTTTATAACCATTTCTATGCACAAAATCTACTTCATAGCCCCACTTTCGTAACACTTTATCAACAGTCGAAGCACTGATTAACTTGACAAAAACACAGTATTTTTCCTGATCCAGTTGCCAGGTATGAACGGTTTCAGAATTTAGACCAATTACCTGTGTAATCCAGTCATCTATTTCCAGGGATGTCGGCTGAACAGGACGGGATTCCTTGTCAAAAGCAAATACCAGAGTATTCTTCCTGAGGTTTGTAGCCATGGTTAATCCAGCGAAGCAATTTCGGTTAAACAACCGAAATTCCAAGTAGCAGCAGCAAGACCAGAAAGAGCGATCAGATCACAAGGAACAGGAACGAACACGGAGATTAGCGGACGGACGGCACTCGGCGGAGCACAAGTACAGCGATGTAAACACTGAAGTGCAGCGCAACAGTTAACAGCGGCCACTCGCGAGCGCGGCTGAAACGGAACTGGCAGCTGGTCCCTGTACATTTCTATTTGCTATAGCACCCGCTACCAAAGAACCTCTTTACCGGCGACACGTGAAGTAAACTACCAATAATAACGACGTTAGGAAGGTATTATGATAACCGAAACCGCCATTCATGTGCCTGTAAGTATCAAAAAGCTGCAGAAAGTAGAACAGCACACGACTCCATTGATTAGACCATATAGGCATTTTCAAAAAAGAAAATTTAACGTACCGTCGACAGCACACGGAATCAATGCTCAGACTGGGGAAGAAAAGCAGCCGTGTTCCATTCACGGAAACAATTCCGGTATTTGCCTTAAACTACACGAGTGAGACCACGGGGAACCAAAACCTGAACGGCTAAATAGGAATTTAAACCGTCATGATTCCTAGTGACTTAACTACTGCGTCTGCTCACTCTGTGGAATTATCAAGAAATTACATAATTGTATAGAGATAGCAGTTTCGTATGGTGCGTTAAAGAATATGCACCTACCTCGTTCTGCATACTTCAACAGAGCTTGATCCTTTCTTTGTTATATTTGTCCACCGACGAGTTACAATGATGTAGTTATTAAAATATTTCCTTCGGGCCGGATTTGAACCAGCGACCTATGGATTTCTGCTTGCGTTACCTCTACAGTCCACCGCTCTACCAACTGAGCTACCGAAGGAATGTAAAGATATGTAACTTCCTTATAGTACATATTAAAGGACCTGATTCTCTTGTATCGGTGGTGGTATAATTTAATGCACAGTTTCTCTTTTTTTTTTGTTGTTGCGGTATTCATTCAGAATAAAATGTGACTGTTGCTTCGTCAAAGGCTTTGACGTCGCAAACTTGAAGAAATCACGTTGCGGTTGTTTCTGAAGACACACTGAGGGACATGCACTTCCATACTTTAGCGTTGTACTTCGTACGCAATTTAAGGGTATACCCGAAATTCTCGATGCCGATCTACATTAGCAAGGTGACCATACTTTCTAGATCCAACATCGAGACACAGTACAAGTTCTGATATTCCAAAAAGATCTTGCTTACATTTAATAAACACAATGTATCACTTTTTTGTTACAAAACGTTCATTTACAATGTAAGTGGCTGATCTGTGGTGATAGTAAAATATCTTCGACGAACAGCTCGCCAACTTAACAACTTAACTGTTGCTAAAACGGCGTGAAGCACTTCCACAGGCAAACGGAAATTCAGTCATGCCTACTTCATGAACTACATTATTGTTCTTATCTCAATAGCTTGGCTTTCCAAAATTAATTTTTTTAATTCGTATGTCTTATTAGTTCATTCGCCATGCCATCGGGGAAGAGACAGAGCCAAAAATCGATTTCATTTGCATCACTGTCAATATTCTTTGCAACACCCCGAAGACAGGAAATTTCCCGACTGCGCACACTGCGCGCTGGAGGCTGTGATGACTGTCTGAAGTTATTTCCTATGTCAAGTAAATAACAAATTATACCTGTATCTGGCTCTTCGTCTTCACTAGGAGACAATTCAGAGCCTGAATCATGTTCACCCTCTTCATGTGATGTCTCGTCACCATCATTTTCTTCTAACTACTAAAACTGTTTCGTTCAAGCTCAGTAATTTTTTATTACAAGAACAACCAGAGTGAACTGTTTATCCACTGCTAATCTTTTATTGCACTTCAGGTAATGAAAGAAATCAGACAGCTTCTGCGTCAACAACTGTTACGTAACTGATATACCTTGGGTCATGATGACCGATCGGGCTTGATCCTGCCATTTTTGAACAATGGAATTGTGTGTATTTTTGATTTGTAAAGCTGAAAGATATTTAGAAAGGTACTATAATCACGGTATTGAGATCATAAAACACAAAAGAATTTCTTAAAGAAGGATCTAAAGGACAGCAGTAGCTGCATTTTGACCTGCGACTATACCAGTTTGGATTAAGTATCAGCGTGATTTCTCTATAGCAAATATAAGTATTTGAGTGGATAACCATCACATCTCTGGAATATAATGATTGTTTTCTGTAACCTTCACAGTTTAGTTCCTGTGCCATGACACATCTCGAAACTGTAAAGTAATTTATGTCAAAAATGGTAGTTTTAGAGACTTGCCTTCCACGCCCCCCCTCCTCCCACCTCTGAAAAAATTTCTGCTGACATCTATTGTCCAGTATTAGTTAATAAAGCATTTAGTTATGAATGACGATGACGATATCTTAGCCCATCGGAGTGATGTACAAATCCGACTTCCTGGAGAGATAGGGAAAAAAAAAAAACACGGGATTAGATGTTTAGTAAATGATTTAAATGAGATGTGTCTTCTACTCATTGACTTGTATTATTGTTGAAATGATCCAGGTTCACATCCATTACCACAAATAATCAACACGAGCCGCCCTTGTCACGGTCCGCGAAGCTCCCTCCGTCAGAGGTTCGAGTCCTCCCTCGGGCATTGGTGTGTGTTGTCCTTAGCGTAAGTTAGTTGAAGCTAGATTAAGTAGTCTGTAAGCTGAGGGACCGATGACCTCAGCAGTTTGGTCCCATAGTACCTTACCACAAATTTCCAAAAAAACTTTCCAAAAATCAACACGAACATCACTGCAATGGGTCAACCATGATCACGTTCAATGGTGTCGGTGCAGCAGCAATTTATAATTACGTTGCGATTTAATACACATGTACTATTTTAGATTTAATACACATGTACAATTTTAGTTCAAAAAAAAATTTCCCTGGGTGGTGTCGAAACGCCGTTCCGGGCGAAATTAAGTCCTGCCATGTGGCTCTAATTTGCAAATTAATGCATTTTCTAATTTCCTCCTACCAGTAGCGATTCATTTTACACACAAAATGGCTCAAATGGCTCTGAGCACTATTGGACTTAACATCGGAGGTCATCAGTCCCCTAGAACTTAGAACTATTTAAACCTAACTAACCTAAGGACATCACACACATCCATGCCCGAAGCAGGATTCGAACGTGCGACCGCAGCAGTCGCGTGGTTCCAGACTGAAGCGCCTAGAACCGCTCGGCCACATTGGCCGGCCTCATTTTATAGACATAGCATTTCAAACTATTACAAATGCTAGTTGAAACACTCGGCTTCGATCAGTGCGCAGTATAGTGACTTCAAGGCAACAAGAGTGAAAGCTACACCTGATGATCGAAGCGCCAAATAAACTGGTATAGGCATGGGTGTTCAAAAAAGAGATATCTAAACAGGCAGAATACGCCGCTGCGGTCGGCAAGGCCTACATAAAACAAGAATCTGGCACAGTTGTTAGATCGGTTACTGCTGCTACAACGGCAGGTTTTCAAGATGTAAGTGAGTTTGAACGTGGTGTCACAGTCGGCGCACGAGCGACGGGACACAGCATCTCCGAGGTAGCGATGAAGTGAGGATTTTCCCGTACGACTATTTGACGAGTGCACTGTGACATAGAAGAGTCCATGCCACGTCTCATTTCCTTTGGCTCTTCAGCGTACCTACACAGTTAGCTTGATGCTGGTGTAAGGCTGTCTTTGTATCGCGTGTTGGCGTCAACGAAGAAAAACTTGTTTTTTTCTTTTTTAATCCAACATTTCAAATGTTGTTAAACGTGGACCACAGCGGCCGCGCCGCCCTGCGCCACTCCGCGCAGAACCATGGAATGAGGTTCGCCCGGCCGATGTGGACGGCAAACGTCGCCGCTCTGGGCTACAGCGAACAAGTTGCGGGTGTATCAGTGGAAGTGGTCCGGTAGTGCGCGGCTCTGTTTGGACAGCGTCAGTCGTTTTGCATTATTAAGAACGCGCACGCTCTGCCACTGGAACACTGCTGCGCACCTACCAACACTTAGCTCGACTGTGTGCAGTTCCGCCCTGGTCTGCGCCAGCCATCAGACTGGTACACTTCACATGCCGAGTACGTCATCAACTGCACACTGTATCCTAATCAACAAATATACTTACGCATACTAACGTAACTCCAACATTGTTTTGGCATCAGGACCAGCAACTCAGTTTATTTGTAATTTATTAACTAAGTTTTCTGTCAGACTTGCAGAGTTTTTGTTAGTGAGTAATTTCGAACATTTTCGTTCTTTCTCAAACTATTAACTACATCAGAAGGCACATTATTATTAACACAACTTGAAATCCTGAATTTTCGATCTTTTTACGTGCCACAGGTGCGCCCCCTAACCATTAGAGGCGGCTGTGTCACTATACTTTAGATGACCAAGTTGCATTCGGGACAACTATTCTTTTATCTCCTATTGTTTAGTTATCTATACCTGCTTTTGTGTTGGCGAAGGACCATCGCCTCAAGGCGTACAGCGGCCATCATGTGCCGCAAGGCAGTTGGTGGAATAGCTCCCTCCCTCTCTCCATCCATCCATCCATCCATCCATCCATCCTGTAGGTGGTTGGAGGGAGGGAGGACAGAGGGCTTAGATCTTCGGCAGTTTGTGATTGTACATGGAGGAGAACGCATGTTCAACTACCACCCCCTCCTGCAGTCTTAGGACGACGATTTTCCCCAGTCCATGTGCTGCATTATTGGATTAGATTAGATTAACTATTCATTCCATAGACCCACAAAAGAGGGGATCCTCCTGGGTGTACAACATCTCAGATAAACACATAACAAAAATGCAATTAGAAAAACTCGAGTTTCATTAATTTTAATGATCCTCAGTCAATAAACAGTAAACTTATGTACATGAATTAAAATTACACTTCTAATATTTACAGGTTTAATACTTACATCTGCTTTCATTAAATCCATCATTCACATAGTAGCTAGTTACTTGGCTATTAGAACCAAGTTTTGTCAAAAATTAAATTAGTCATTTCATTGATCCTCAGTTAAGAACAGTCAAATTATGCACAAGATTTAAAATGAAACTTCCACTATTTACAGACTTAAGACTTACATCTGCTTTCCATACATCCATCATTCACGCAGTAGGCAGTTACTTGGCTGTTACAACCAAATATTGTCAAAAAGTAAAGTATAATAATTTTTCATTAAAATGGTCTACTGCTCTTGTTGAGAAATTCATGGATGGAATAGAAGGAGTTGGCCACCAAAAATTCTTTTAAAATATGTTCAAATTGTGTCTTGTCTGAAACTAAACTTAATGGTTGCTGGTAACTTATTGAAAATATGCATTGCTGAATACTGGACTCCTTTCTGGGTAAGAGTAAGTGGTTTTAAATCTTTATGTATATTGCTCTTATTCCTAGGATTGATACTGTGTAGTAAGCAGTTAGTTGGAAAAAGAGATGTATTATTTACAACAAACTTCATTAAGGAATATGTATACTGCGAAGCTGTGGTTAGTATGCCCAATTCTTTGAATAGGTTTCGACATGGTGTTCTTGGATTTACACTACACATTACTCTTATTATACGTTTCAGTACTCTAAAAAGTATTTCTCGGTTTGTGGAGTTACCCCAAAATATGATACCATATGACATAATGGAGTGAAAATAAGCAAAAATGCCAGTTTTTTTATATTTATATCTCCTATGTCTGACATCATTTGCATTGCAAACACAGAGTTGTTTAGGTGCTTTAGCAGTTCGTTAGTATGTCGCTCCCAACTGAATTTAATAACAAGTTGCAATCCCAAGAATTTTACACTCTCAACTTCTTCTATTTCTATGTCATTATATTTTATACACACACTAAAAGGAAATCTCTTGGAAGTCTGAACTGCATATAGTGGTCTTTTCAAAGTTTAATGACAGTGAACTGGCTATGAACCACTTATTATTCTCAGTAAAAATTTGATTAGCTGCCCTTTCTAAATTTATATTTGATTTACTATTTATTGCAATGTTTGTATCATCTGAAAATAAGACAAATTTGGCATCTGGTAATGTAACAGATGACTGGTTATTAATATATGCAAGAAAAAGTAGTGGACCTAGTATGAAAACTTGGGGAACACCATATATAATATCTTCCCAGTCAGATGATGTCTGATTGCCTACTGCTGAAGTGTTACGTTTTAATTTACTTAAAAGAAAGCTGTGATTCACACAGTCAAAGGCCTTTGACAGGCCACAGAATATGCCAGTTGCTCTATTTTGTTGTCTAATGAATTAAGGACATTTTCACTGTATGTGTAAATAGCCTTCTCAATACCAGAACCCTTAAGAAACCAAACTGTTATTTTCATTAAGGTGCTTAAATAGACGCTTGAACATAACCTTTACAAAGATTTTTTTAAAAAGCTGGCAAAAGTGAGATCGGTCAGTAATTTGACGGCATTTCTTTGTTCACTTTCTTGTGGAGAGGTATGACCTCAGTATATTTAAGCCAGTCTGGGAATGTTCCTGCGATAAGTGATTGGTTACACAAATAACTTAAGATACGAGTAAGCTCACATGAACACTCTTTTATAACTTTGTTGATATGTTATCATAACCACTAGACTGCTTTGATTTCAAGGGCTTTATGATGGATTCTGTTTCTTTGGGTGAAGTAACTGTCAATTCCATTTTACTGAGATTGCTTGTGTGCACTGGTCTCAGATATTTCATTGTATTATTTACTGAACCTGACAACCCCATGCTATCAGTAACAGAGACAAAATACTTGTTTAAATGGTTTGCAACACAACATGTGTTTGTTACCAGGGTTTCATTTATTTTTAGAGCTATTTGTTCCTCCCATTTCCAGTCCTACCTGTCTCTGACTTAACTATATCCCATACTGTTTTTATTTTACTGCTGGATGTATTTATCTTCTTCTCATAATGCAGGTGTTTAGATTTCTGGATAACCCTCTTCAATATTTTGCAGTAATTTTTGTAATGAGCTATAATGCTACTATCAAAGGTATCCCTACATATCAGATAGAGCTTCCTTTTTGTCTCACATGATATCTTTATCCCTTGTGTTGTCCATGGTTTCTTATTAGACTTCTGCTTAATTTGAGTTACCTTCAGGGGAAAACAATTTTGAAATAAGGTGCTAACTTTATTAATGAATGTTTTGTATTTTCCATTTGTGTCTTGGATGCTGTAAACATCCATCCAATTAATTTCTTCGAGCAATCTCCTAAATTTCTCAGGTTTTCAGTGTTTTATTGGCCTTCTGTACTCAGTTCTGATAGATGTTTTACCCTGACAATTTTCAGAATTTAATGTTAGTTGTTGCATGTCATGGTCAGATAGCCCATTTCCTACTGGTTTTGTAATGTGGCTTAGTTGCCTAGAATTGTCTATAAAGATATTATCAATGGCAGTCTTAGAACATTTGTATACCCTAGTTGGGAAATGTACAGTAGAAATTAAATTGAATTACAACGTAACTGATTTCAGTAATTGTTTACTGACAGTGTTTTTCAGGACATCTATATTAAAATCACCAGCAACCACTAGTTCTTTGTTTTTTTTTTTTTTTAATTTCAGATGAGATAATAAATCTTCAAGACCGTTTATAAGCAGGTTGATATTTCCTGAAGGTGCTCTGTATATGGCTACTATCATAGACGACCTATTATGAAATTCTATCTCTGTTGCACATGCTTCTAAGTGCTGCTCTAAGCAAAACTTATTAATGTCAATATTCTTAAATTTAAAACTGTTTTTAACAAATGTGTCAGCTCCTCCTTTCTCCATATTTTTTCTAGAGTTAAGAGGCTAACTTATATTCTGTAAGGTTTAACATATCTATACCAGTGGTCACATGATCTTCAGAGGGGCAGATTATATCAACTGGGTTCGATGACTTTAATTCATCAACGCACATAAGTAGTTCGAATATTTTGATGCACTAAAGATAGTTGGCATTTCACCGAGATGAAATCGGGTGGAAATAAAATGTTTGCTGATTGCTGTAAATTTTTAACCAACATCTGTGTTCGCTGATCCAATGTGCGAGGATTATACTGTTTGGTTTCTTTCTCAAACTGAAGGTTTGTTTCAATCTTTACTTCTCTCAGAACTTGACTTCGTTCTGTCCTACCTATCCTTAAAAAAGTGCTGCTATGACCACTGGTATATTACCACTCATGGCAGTGCCTCCCCCCCCCCCCCCCCTTACATTTCCTGCTATTAGCCCAGCCAGTTCACCCTTCCCTTTCCTGTTGAGGTGTAGGCCATGTCTAGTATAATCTCACCTACTGAGAGAGTCAACAGGAACCAAACCAATATGTGACTCTGCACCCGACAAAAGTAGCCGTTCCTACTCCAAATTAACTCTCCTGACAGAAGAGTTTAAATGAGGTCGGTCATTGCATCTCAGAACAGACACAAACTCAACAGTGGTATGTCTCGTTGCTGATGCAATCTTTGCCAGGTCACACTCTATATTGTACCCAGGATCTCTGTCAATACTATTGCCTGGCCCATCCACAATAACCACGGTGTATTCCTTGTTAAAATCTTTACAGGGTGAACCTAAATCCTCTGCCACCTGACCCAGACCAGCACTAGGTTTAAAAAAATTTGTGACCTGGTATTCTGATCATAACTGGTCCTGCAAAAGTTGACCTAAACCTCTGGCATGTGAACTACCTAACAACAAAACTCTATTTCTCTTTGCTGACTTCCCTACATTCTTATTCAATTTTCTACTGAAAGTTTGTTGTGCCTTCTCTACACCTACCTCTGTCTGAGGCTCATCAGTTTCTAGCTGAAGCAACAGGTCAAACTTATTCTTCACATTCACCACAAAGCTTTCTGACAAAGTTCTAAGTCTGTTCCTCCTGTTACCTGTTGCCACTTCTCACCTCTCTTTACCCTTCTCCCTCCTTAACCTGTTCAGATCTTCCCTAGCCTGCGCTAACTTCGCCTGAAGGGCAGCAATTTTCCCCTCCTGTACCACTATTTTCCTATCTCTGCTGCATATCCTACAGAACCACTGATGAGGCTCATCCACTTCCCCATTTCCCATGCCGCTACAGTCACACCGATGGAAAAACTATTGCAGCCATCACACCAAACCCGAGAGCTAACAATTCTACAGCACGTCAGGCACTTTTCACTCATGGTAAAAATCTTACTTTAGCGAGAATATGTCAAATTAAATTACTGAAAAACAAGAAAACACGTTTACGAAAGATTGGGTCTAGTCTCAATAGTGTGTAAACAAACTTACATTAGTGACAATAAGTTAGATTACCGAAAAAAAGAAGAAAAACACGTTCACAAAAATTCGAGTGTTAGCAGACATAGGCGACATAAAAATGAAATAGCTTGCATACTTTGCCTACTTTCATTCCATAATGTCATATGGTATAATATTTTGGGGTAACTCTTCAAGTCAAACAAAAGTTTTCAGAATCCAAAAGCGTGTAATACGTATTATTTGTGGAGTAAATTCACGGATGTCCAGTAGAAACCTCTTCAAAGAACTGGGTATACTAACTACTGCCTCTCAGTATATTTACTCCTTAATGAAATTTGTCCTAAATAATATATCTCTTTTTCCAACAAACAGCTCAGTTCATACATACAATACCAGGAACAAAAATGATCTGAACAAGGACTTAAAAGCACTTACTTTAGTTCAAAAAGGGGTCCACTACTCAGGAACATTCATCTTCAATAATTTGCCAGCAAACATAAAAAATTTAGTTACAAATAAAGATCAGTTTAAAAGGAGCCTGAAAGACTTACTAGTGGCCAACTCCTTCTACTCCATTGACGAATTTTTTAATAGAAACAAATTATGTATTTTATATATTCAGACTATTAGTATTGTTATTTCAGCTTTAAAAAAAAATTGACATGTTCCACATCCACGAGGCTCTCCTCAGCATGGATCTATGGAACGAAAAAATAATCTAATCTAATCTAAAGGCCTAGTCGCAACTGTATGTAAACAAAGCTACTACAGTAAGTGCAAAGTTTCCAGATACGGGAACTTAAAATTTACGCTGTGTTTCGCCAAATAAGAGTTAAACAACAAAGGGATACTTAACTTGCTGGGGCGGAACAGAACAATTAAATGAGATTCAATAAGTTTATTGCGTTAGTTACAAGTGGTGGTGGCAATCTGTTCAACAGTCATTCGGTGATCCCCCAAAACAATTCTCTCCACTTTCTCGATCATGTCGTCAGACCGGCTTGTGCGAGCCCGAGGTTGTTTCAGTTTGTTGTCACACGATGAAACTGTCGTATCCACAAACGCACTTTCGACACATCCATAACTCCATCACCACATGTCTCCTTCAACTGTCGATGAATTTCAATTGGTTTCACACCACGCAAATTCAGAAAACGAATGATTGCACGCTGTTCAAGTAAGGAAAACGTCGCCATTTTAAGTATTTAAAACAGTTCTCATTCTCGCCGCTGGCGGTAAAATTCCATCTGCCATACGGTGTTGCCATCTCTGGGACGTATTGGCAATGAACGCGGCCTCATTTTAAAACAATGCGCATGTTTCTATCTCTTTCCAGTCCGGAGAAAAAAAATCGGAGGCCTTAGAACTTGAATGCACCTCATATGATACCATCAGTTTTTGCGTTGTATTGCAATTTTACACATCCTTGTGCAGCGCTATGCATATAGTTGCGTAATGAGAACTGATCTTTGTGATTAATTAACTAATTAGGATCGATATTTGCGTCAGTTTCCCGACCAGAATAAATAAAGTACACGAACCTAACGTTACTCTCCCGCATCTGGACAGTTTCCATGTGTTAGGGAGGTGCACTTGGACTTTCCGCCCAGGAGGACCAAGGTTCTAGTCGCTGATACGTTGTGTTTTTTACATGCACTGTGTGTCTGTGCACTGCATTATTTTCGGATGTTTAAGTGTCGTGAGCATGTTTACATAATGTTACACATGCATTATTTCGGTGACCTACGAGTAGTTTGCATGTCTGTATGCTGTGTGCTGCATTATTTCGGTAATTTACGAGTTGTTTGCATCTCTGAACATCAGTGTAATGCATTATTTACGAGTAGTTTGCAGGTCTGTAGACTATTTACTAAGACCTCAAGCACATCAGGGTGAGTGTTTTGTATCAGTGTAATAAATAAACTATGTAAAATCTGCCCTTAAATAAATTATTGCGAAAATAAATAAAGTACACTCCTTCCTCTCTCCAGCAGCCCACAACAGGCTGAATCCTTTTCCCACCATTTTTCCCCTTTCCCCTTCAGACTGTCATCTTGGATTATGTCACAGGAGGGACGATGGTGTCCCCTAGTGGCAGTCCTCCCTCGAGAATGGGTGTGTGTGTGTGTGTGTGTGTGTGTGTGTGTGTTTGTCCTTAGGATAATTTAGGTTAAGCAGTGTGTAAGCTTAGGGCCTGATGACCTTATCAGTTAAGTCCCATAAGATTTCACACACATTTGAACATTTGAAAGATACGTCCATCCTATCCAGCACAGACTGAGTCCTTTTCCTGCCAATTCCCAGGTGGGGGTGATGTGGGGTGAGATTTCAGACAAAGAAATCCTCGCCGGAATTCGAAATTTCCTCCAATAGAGTAGGTTGGGGGGGGGGGGTTGGAGGGGGAGGGGGATGAGTAGGCTGGGGCACATGTGCAGCTGAGAAAAACACGTGATGTCATCTTATGGCGGGGGTGGGCGTGGTCGGGGCAGGGAGGCGGGGGTGATTAATTGATCAATTTAATTGATTTGCATATCAATTTGATGTCAAAATTGGGCTGATACCTCCAACTCCCTACTACTTATAGTGTCTCATTAGTAAGGGACACGTGTGTGATGTCTGTAGTGTGTGCAGTGATCAGTCTAGATAAACGAAAAAACGGTCTAGCAATAGCTTTTTATGTTATGAAGTAACGTCTTTGTAAAATAGGATTACATACTAGGCATAAACCGGTAAGGTTGCACTGGTTTACACAAACATGGTTTGTATTCGGAAGAATGTTGGTTACAGTTTCCCATCTCAGTCCAGCCAATCTGATTTACGGTTTTTGTTGTTTCACTAAATTACTTCCGGCAAATTTCGGGATGGTTGCTACTGTGTGCCCTTGGCTGACTACGTGTTGCAAAGTATAACCGTTAATATGTAAATGCTTGTATTTTCTTCTTAAACTTTAATATAATGGCATGATCAATATCCTTTTAAAAGTGATCGACGGATGAATAAAATAATAACTGCTACTACATTTACATCCGCTTCTGTATGATTAGCCTACGATCCCCACTTACGTGACTGATGGAGGTTCACAGAACCAATTTCAGACTACCGCTCTTTCGAACAGCACGTGCGAAAAATGAGTCCCTAAAAATTTCTTATATTTTGTTAAGAAGGGTATTTCTCCGTCTGTAGGTGGAGTCAAATTTTTTGACATTCGGACGAGAAATTTCCTGAAAATATGTCTCCACAGCAAAAAGGGTCTTTGGTTTAATGATAGGTACCCCGTGACACTCTTTCCCCTATTTCAGGATAATACAAAACGAGCTGTCCATCTTTGAACTACAAAAGTTATTTTATCGGATTCGATTTGTTTCCAAGTCATTAACAGATGATCTGTTTAAAAAGACGCAAAAAAAGGGTATAGTAATACACACGATGAAACTAAATTAAAAATCAATCTACCTTCTGTACCCAACCGTACGTAGGGGAACGTGGCCACTGCATATTTTTCACCCTGAACAGTGCTACTGCCTGTGGAGAAGTGGTAAAACGACTTCTCATATACACCACCATTGCTATCAGTTATCCGACAGAGGAATCTACTTCCGTTAGTTTTTAAGAAAACAATTTTCTGATTTTCAGTTTTCTAACTGAAAGCGAGTTATTATGTAGTTCTTGTTACCTCCGTTATAAGAAGAGTAATCTTTTTTGAATACCAATGGTTAAACAACATTTTTCGGTTACAAATTCACTCCCTTGTTGTCTATTTCGGTTTGACAGTTCCATCTGTGGCTCACTAATGCCAACATGGCGTCCAATCGGGAAGCGTGGCCACACTACTTGTTGGGAAAAGTGACCAAGGTTTTTCCAAATAAGAGCTAGTTAGTTCCATACATCAGGCATAATACTACAGACTGACTTCTAAAACCTTTTATCAACAAAGTTATCATCCACGATTCTACTTCTTTGTGACAAATCTCAATTAATTAATTGTAATTAAAGCGATATCTTTTCTTTATACTCGACCTAATACAAAAATCCGGTCATCAAACACGGACTGCTGCAGCCGCTTGCTATTGTTTCAGATGCTAGGACGTCAAGATTCTCAGGAATTATGCCAGGAAAGCAGAACAAAACACATGGAATCCTGTTGTGATGAAAAATGCGGTTGAGGTGGTGAAGAATGCAAAGATGCCTTTCTCTACAGCAGTAAAGTAATTAAATGTTCCGCCGGCCGGAGTGGCCGAGCGGTTCTAGGCGCTGCAGTCTGGAACCGCGCGACTGCTACGGTCGCAGGTTCGAATCCTGTCTCGGGCATGGATGTGTGTGATGTCCTTAGGTTAGTTAGGTTTAAGTAGTTCTAAGTTCTAGGGGACTGATGACCTCAGTAGTTAAGTCCCATAGTGCTCAGAGCCATTTGAACCAATTAAATGTTCCACGTAGCTTTACAGAAAAGTTCTAGGAAAAAAATAGCGATACAGTAGGTGGTAAAGTGGGTATGGGAATCTTACGGAGCTTGATCAATGAAGAACAAGAACAGCATATCCCTCATTATATTTGTGAAATATAAAAGCGATTTTATGGATTTACAGTGAGAGACCTACGGTGATTAACTCTCCAGTTGGCAGTGTGGAACAAAATAACACATCGTTTTTATACTGATAATACACACGGAAAAATGGAGAAGCACTGGACACATTACTCCTTTCGGTAGGGAAAAGTGGTCACTAAGTAAGTTACTATATATTATATTCTTTTTCGCTTACAAAACTTGGTGAAAATTCAATATCTCTTAGAGTGGCCGCTTTACCCGACCTTCCCCTACTGTAATACGTTACACACAAACTATACCACTGAATAAGCGATTGGAATGTGAAATATCTGCGCTCTGGGTTTTGAAAAAGAAGGCTCCCGTTAATTACAGAATACTATGAAGCTGGTAGCTCTTAAACCACAAATATAAGATCAAAATTATTCACACATAATTAGGTTCAGAGAGAAAGCGTTCATAGCGCGAAAATTTGTAAAAAAAAAAAAAAACTCCTTTAGCTACCTACAGGTGTAGCTACACTGTTAAGCCATTACCCACCACGACGTTGGATGCCGCCTGTTGGGCCGGCCTGTGTGGCCGAGCGGTTCTAGGCGCTACAGTCTGGAACCGCGCGACCGCTACGGTCGCAGGTTCGAATCCTGCCTCGGGCATGGATGTGTGTGATGTCCTTAGGTTAGTTAGGTTTAAGTAGTTCTAAGTTCTAGGGGATTGATGACCTCAGAAGTTAAGTCCCATAGTGCTCAGAGAAATTTGAACCATTTGAACCGCCTGTTGGCGTTGGGGCACGTGATGCGGTAACAAAAGTATGTCAGCGGAGCAGACACGTATGGTGAAATACCCTAGCGAAGATATGGGCTACAAATGGGAAGTCCAGTGAGATCAACTTTGACAGATTGTAATGACGCAAAGACTGTGAACGAATATCTCGAAAACGGCGAAGCTGATCGAATGTTCACCTGGTACTGTTGTGAGAATCTACAGAAAGACGTAGAAGGACAGTGAAAATACAGCTGAGCGCTAAGTGGTTGGACGTCCAGGACTCTTCCCAGAACATGTGGTTCGGAGGATTGTGTACTCTGTGAAGTAGGGTAGTTGGTGGTCTGTGGAATCTCAGCGAAAGAGCACAATGCTGGTGCACGCGCAAGTGCTTCGGCGCACGCCGTTCATCGCACTCCGTTGAATATGGAGCTCCGCAGCAGACCACCCGTACGAGTTCACGTGTTGACACAACGACATCGTCAATTACGGCTACAGTGGCCACGGGACCATCGGGATTCAACCGTCCATCGATGGAAGAAACGTTTCTGCTCTTCGGTGAATCAAATTTTTGCTACACTAGGTCGATGGTCGTCTCCACAAAGGCCGTCATCGATGTGAACAGTGGCTCGAAACATGCAGTGCGTCACGGACGCAGGCTGGTGGGAACAGTTTTATAAACATGAGTGCCAAACGCAAGAATATCTGAAAATTGTGCATGCTGACGACACTTGCAGATATAAGAGATAACTATACAGAAATCCTGCCTGTAAAAATCACGCTTCAATATCTTTTGACACGAACTGTTTTTAGATCTAAAAGTAAACCAAAATTGTAAACATGTTTCATTCGAGGCAACTGAAGGTATTTTAACGAATAAAATGAAACGTTTTGTTGTTATTCTGGTCTTTAGTCCGAAAGCTGGTTTGATGCAGCTCTCCTTGTCAGGGTACCAAGCGCAAGCCTCTTCACTACATAAATACTGCATTCTATATTCATCTGAACACGCTTCTGTAGTCAACTCTTTGCCTCTTTCTTATTCTTTTATCTATAACGTGTTCCTACGTGATAAAACTGACTATTCCTTGCTGACTCCGTAGCTAGGTGACCAGCGAGTCTGCCTGTTATGCGGAAGATCAGACTTCAGTTCCCGATATTGCCAAGGATTTTTCCGAGGTGAGCAACGGCCTTACCGGAGTGTTAACACAGGTTCCCGTCAGATCACCGAAGTTACACGCTGCCGGGCTGGGCTAGCGCTTGGATGGGTGACCATCTGGTCTGCCGAGCGCTGTTTGCAAGCGGGGTGCATTCAGCCCTTGTGAGGCAATTTGAGGAGCTACTTGATTGAGAAGTGGCGGCTCCGGCCTCGTAAACTGACATACGGCCTGGAGAGTGGTGTGCTGACGACATGCCTCTCCATATCCGCATCCAGTGACGCCTGTGGGCTAAGGATGAAACGGCGGCCGGTCGGTACCGTTGGGCCTTCATGGCCTGTTCGGGCGGAGTTTAGTTTCGTATTTTTCAGAGACGGGAGGACTGTGGGTTCACTCAGCCCCGTAAGGCCAGTTGAGGAGCTGCCTGAATGAGAAGTAGAGGCTCCAAAGTTCGACAGCGGCCGGGAATGCGATGTGCTGACCCCCATGTGCCACCATACAGAGTCCGAATGACGCCATTGGCTCTTCTGGGCCAGAAAGCGTAGCTTTCCTTTGCTTTTTTGCTGACTCAGAATGTAACAGCCACCTACTCCTTCTTTTAGTGAAGTTTTGCCATAAAGCTCAGCAGTTCGACCCGATTAATTATCGATTTTACCGATATCATCTTCACCACTATCCTGCAGCCCCCCATTTTCAGAGCTTTAGTTCTCCCCTTGGGTGATCTGTTTAGTGGCTACGTTTCACTTTCGTATTACGCTACACGCCAGACTCAGAAAATACTTCCTAATACATAAGTTTATATTCAGTGTAAAAAGATCTCTCTTTTTCACAAACTCTTTTGTTGCTATTGCCCGTCTGCATTTAATTCCTCTGTCTTTCCGCCATCATCAGTGATTTTGCTGCCCAAATAGCATAACTTACCTACTACATTTAGTGACTTATTTCCTAGTCTAATTCCCTCGGACTTGCCTCATTTAGTTAGACTATATTCCATTACCCTTGTTTTACTCTGTTGATATATAACCTCGTTACAAAACATTATCCATTCCGTTCAACGGCTGTTGCAAGTCCTTTGTCGTCTATGACAGAATAGTAGTGTATGGTAAAGTAAATACACATTTTTTAGTAATTCCAAAGACAAATCTGGAATACGAGGGGAAGTCAAAAAGTTCCCGGAACTTCGTTGTAACTCTTTATTACCACAATATAAGCACATGTTTTGTATATTTACTTACTCGCTTTCAAAATAGGCTCCTTCAGCATTAATCCACCGCTCCTGCCATTGCTGGCAAAAACGGTAAAAGTCCTCTTTTGGTATCTTCCGAAGTTCAGACGTCGCCTTCATTTTGATGTCTTCTGCAGTGACAAACCAGTTACCTTTGTCGCTCTTTTTTATCTTGGGAAGGAGCCAGAAATCCGCCGGTGTCAAATCCGGTGAACAGGGAGGCTGATGCAGGAGCCCCTATAGCAAGCGATGTGCGGGAGGGAACATTGTCGTGATGCAGTGTTCATTCACTTGCCATTCCGCGGGGCGTTTTCTTTGAATTTCCTCCTTCAGTCGTTTCAAAACCTGCACCTGGAAAGGGCCGTTGACTTTTTGTCCAGTAGGTAAAAATTCGTGGTGCACCACAACTACGTTGTCGAAAAACACAATGAGCATCACTTTTGTTTTGAATTTAACACGATGAGCTTTCTTTGGCTGAGGAGTGGATATCGTGTGCCATTCTAATGTCTGCCTTTTTTGCTCCGTGCCGTCCGCGTGCATCAAGGTGTCATCACCAGTAACGATTGTCCCAAGAAACGTCGCGACCTCTATGCTTTCTTCAAAATATTCGGCCGCAGTCAACAAACTAGTTGCCATTTGATCCGCAGTCAGCATCTGCAGGACAAATCTGCACTTTCACCTTCCATCTTCAAAACATAAGAAAGGATTGCTTGAATGGCTCCATAAAGATCTGCAATTCTTATGCCAAGTCGTCGGTGGCCAATAGCGGTCTGATCTGATTAACTGTTTCACTTGCTCGACCAGTTCTTCGTTTCTGGAGTTTGATGGTCTTCCACCGCGGTCCTCGTCTTCCAGCGATTCCATTCCATCCCGAATTTTTTCTTTAAAGGAAGGTTCTTACAAAATGCATGTATGGTTAACAAGCAGCAGATTTCCCCAATCTATACGTGAATTTGATGTTCACCAGTTGCTCTGACTGCGAGATCGTGCCAACAGATCAGCACACACTCTTACCTGTAAATAAACTAAATAATTATGCAAATTATTGTAGAGTACTCAGGGATAATTACGTAAATCAGAGTAATTAATTTACTAAATTTAATAAATTCTGTTTAATGTTTCCGAGTTATTAATTTACTAAATTTAATAAATTCTGTTTAATGTTTCCGAGTGTATACTTCCATTTTCAAAGACTTAACGAATCTGAATGTTTCTGGTCTCGCATACTGTCCGATCAGCAGTGCCCTTCTACGGAAGTGGTGTCTGTTAATCGACGCAGCGCCTGGATGTACGGCGTCCTAACTGCGTGTACAGAAGCTGTGTTTGCCGCGCCGTTTATGAGGGAGCTGTGTAAACAAGCCGGCGCCAGGCCCGGCCGCCCTCAGGTGTGGTGTTTACCCAGCCGTGGCGCCTCCGCAAAGCAGACGGCGCCGCCGCCGCCGCCTTTTGTTCGCCACGAATACGCCGTCCCGCTTAACTTGTAATGGCTGCACACAACTGCAGCTGTGGCCACCCACACATCACCAGCCACTGATGTCCGCCGCTCAGAAAAATGCGCGCTACAGCATCGCAGCAGCACGCCGGGTGTGCACTGTGACATGCTCCGGACAGAATAGTATATGCACCTTTGTAAAAAGCATTACGTCAACATTGTAACTGTGATTGGCCTGGTGAGTTTCGAGCGATGTTAGTATATCGTCACACATTTTCAGTGCACCGATACTTCCGCAAAAATGTCGATCATATTCTGCATTAGAGTGAACATGATATCAGTAAGTAATGTTTAAATATGCTGTTCAAAAGAATTAGGGGAACACGTGTATCAACGTCTGGTATGTTAAATCTAGTTCTATGCAGGCAGTACCTGTGATCTTATTGCATGGCTTGAGAACTTTCAGAATAGGCAACAATTAAAACCATTGGGCATCTACTGTCTGTGTTATGGATTACAGTACCAGCTGACCGCATAGAAGGAAACGAGTACCGGTTTCCATTGTTTTATAGTGTGGTGCATGAATGGCAGTTGTGGATGCTGAATGCAACCGAGCACATGCAATCCGACATCTTAATGAAGTGAAAGTTGCAATGCGGTCTGTTTGATGCAAAAAGGATGGACTTCCGGTTGTGTTGCTGCAGATGCCAATGCCTCTTCCTGTGTCATCCATCGGTTGTGAAAAGGCTATAGGGATATAAATCAGAACACAAGGTGACTTCGAAAAGGTCCCCGACGCGACACAATCCCACGTGAAGACCGGTGTCTGGCCATCTCTGCGCTGCGGCTTCGTGTGTATACGCCAGGCTACTGCATAACGATATCAGAAGCGTTACACGACGACATCTTGCTCGCCTTGAGTTCTGCCGTTCGCATGTCAACCGGCAACTTGGTTTCTTGCGAAACGTGTTATTCAGAGACGATTCCAGATGCCCTCCAACGTAAGGCGATGGCAGCGCGCGCGCGTGTGTGTCTCTGCGTGCGTGTGTTTGTGTGTGTGTGTGTGTGTGTGTGTGTGTGTGTGTGTGTGTGTGTGGAGATCCGTACCGACCAAATGTTGTCCAGGATATCCACAGAGCTCCAACATTCTGTAATGTTGTGGGGAGGCTTCAGTGTTAACAGCCATATGGATCTTGTCCTTGTCCGCGCTCGCCGTACTGCCAGGTTGTAAATCGAACAGATCCAGTTGGACCATTTCGTGGGTGCTGCATACGATGGTGATTCTGAATTACTTGTAACGTGAGGGCCTATGTCTCGGGGTTCAACTGGGATGTCCTGCGAAGCCTGGACATTGAATTAATGGAATGGCCGGCGGTCAGTCCTGAATAAAACCGCTTCGTGCATGTGTGAAACATGCTTGACAGACGCGTTCGTGTTGGTCCTGTTCCACCACAGACTCTCCAAGAAATCTCATGGTCTCTCATTGAAGAATGGGAGCGTATACCGTAGGGTGACTGTAGACTTGTATGGAGCATGCCACGTAGATGTGAAACAGTGATAAATGCTCACGGAGGGCTTATACGTTACTGAAGCTCTCAAAGTCTAATGAAAAGCGTACATGATGACGGGTGGAATGCTTGTTTCCACTTTGTTTTTGACACCTGCCTGACATTTCAGTTCTTTTTAAGGAAACAATCGAGGATATAATGACGTTTTCGTGTTTGCGTAATTTGTGAAAGATAACGTTATAATTCGGTAACACACTCCTCGATTATTGCTCGATGAAATATGGCCCCTAACTTCTTTGAGCAGTGTAGCTTATTTGTGATGGCACTATGTATGCAACTACTGAAATGCTCTTTCCGTCATGCTACACGCTTCGCTCTGTTCACTTAAAACGTTGTCAATGGTAGTGATGAGAGTCTGAAAAGACCAGGAAAACTCAAGAAAACGCAGAACTGGCCGACGGCCAAGGGCATTAAACATTCTGTCGCTGAGTGTGACAGGAAGACAGCAACAACGACAGGAAGTCAAAGAATGGAGACAGCGTGGAAGAATAACAAGGTCAACGAGTAATCCGAATTGATAACATAAGGAGTAGCGAGTACTAAGACCATAACAACGATGTGCAGTGAGAACGATAAACGAGAGTAGCGCATCTATGGCTGAGGACAGAGCCGCTCCGCCGCGGTCTTTAAAGGGTGTCCGAGAGCGCTCGTTCGCCGGTAAAGTGGGTGTGGTTTACCATCTGGTTTCGAAAGCTCCGGAATTCTACTATACAACGCATGTCAAAACCTTCCACGCACAAAACTTTCCTCGGTTGCAACTATCTTTCATGATTCTTAAAACAAATGTTATTGTTGTTGTTGTTGTGGTCTTCAGTCCTGAGACTGGTTTGATGCAGCTCTCCATGCTACTCTATCCTGTGCAAGCTTCTTCATCTCCCAGTACCTACTGCAACCTACATCCTTCTAAATCTGCTTAGTGTATCCATCTCTTGGTCTCCCTCTACGATTTTTACCCTCCACGCTGCCCTCGAATGCTAAATTGGTGATCCCTTGATGCCTCAAAACATGTCCTACCAACCGATCCCTTCTTCTAGTCAAGTTGTGCCACAAACTTCTCTTCTCCCCAATCCTATTCAATACCTCCTCATTAGTTACGTGATCTACCCACCTTATCTTCAGCATTCATCTGTAGCACCACATTTCGAAAGCTTCTATTCTCTTCTTGTCCACACTAGTTATCGTCCATGTTTCACTTCCATACATGGCTACACTCCATACAAATACTTTCAGAAACGACTTCCTGACACTTAAATGTATACTCGATGTTAACAAATTTCTCTTCTTCAGAAACGATTTCCTTGCCATTGCCAGTCTACATTTTATATCCTCTCTACTTCGACCATCATCAGTTATTTTACTCCCTAAATAGCAAAACTCCTTTACTACTTTAAGTGTCTCATTTCCTAATCTAATTCCCTCAGCATCACCCGATTTAATTTGACTACATTCCATTATCCTCGTTTTGCTTTTGTTGATGTTCATCTTATATACTCCTTTCAAGACACTGTCCATTGCGTTCAACTGCTCTTCCAAGTCTTTTGCTGTCTCAGACATAATTACAATGTCATCGGCGAACCTCAAAGTTTTTACTTCTTCTCCATGAATTTTAATGCCTACTCCGAATTTTCTTTTGTTCCTTTACTGCTTGCTCAATATACAGATTGAGTAACATCGGGGAGAGACTACCACCCTGTCTCACTCCTTTCCCAACCACTGCTTCCCTTTCATGCCCCTCGACTCCTATAACTGCCACCTGGTTTCTGTACAAATTGTAAATAGCCTTTCGCTCCCTGTATTTTACCCCTGCCACCTTCAGAATTTGAAAGAGAGTATTCCAGTTAATATTGTCAAAAGCTTTCTCTAAGTCGACAAATGCTAGAAACGTAGGCTTGCCTTTTCTTAATCTTTCTTCTAAGATAAGTCGTAAGGTTAGTATTGCCTCACGTGTTCCAACATTTCTGCGGAATCCAAACTGATCTTCCCCGAGGTCCGCTTCTACCAGTTTTCCCATTCGTCTGTAAAGAATTCGCGTTAGTATTTTGCAGCTGTGACTTATTAAACTGATAGTTCGGTAATTTTCACATCTGTCAACACCTGCTTTCTTTGGGATTGGAATTATTATATTCTTCTTGACGTCTGAGGGTATTTCGCCTGTCTCATACATCTTGCTCACCAGATGGTAGAGTTTTGTCATGACTGGCTCTCCCAAGGCCATCAGTAGTTCTAATGGAATGTTGTCTACTCCCGGGGCCTTGTTTCGACTCTGGTCATTCAGTGCTCTGTCAACCTGTTCACGCAGAATCATATCTCCCATTTCATCTTCATCTACATTCTCTTCCATTTCCATAATATTGTCCTCAAGTACATCGCCCTTGTATAGACCCTCTATATACTCCTTCCACCTTTCTGCTTTCCCTTCTTTGCTTAGAACTGGGTTTCCATCTGAGCTCTTGATATTCATACAAGTGGTTCTCTTCTCTCCAAAGGTCTCTTTAATTTTCCTGTAGGGAGTATCTATCTTACCCCTAGTGAGACAAGCCTCTACATCCTTACATTTGTCCTCTAGCCATCCCTGCTTAGCCATTTTGCACTTCCTGTCGATTTCATTTTTGAGACGTTTGTATTCCTTTTTGCCTGCTTCATTTATTGCATTTTTATATTTTCTCCTTTCATCAATTAAATTCAATATTTCTTCTGTTACCCAAGGATTTCTATTAGCCCTCGTCTTTTTACCTACTTGATCGTCTCCTGCCTTCACTACTTCATCTCTCAGAGCTACCCATTCTTCTTCTACTGTATTTCTTTCCCCCAATTCCTGTCAATTGTTCCCTTATGCTCTCCCTGAAACGCTGTACAACCTCTGGTTCTTTCAGTTTATCCAGGTCCCATATCCTTAAATTCCCACCTTTTTGCAGTTTCTTCAGTTTCAATCTGCAGATCATAACCAATAAATTGTGGTCAGAATCCACATCTGCCCCTGGAAATGTCTTACAATTTAAAACCTGGTTCCTAAATCTCTGTTTTACCATAATATAATCTATCTGATACCTTTTAGTATCTCCAGGATTCTTCCAGGCATACAACCTTCTTTTATGATTCTTGAACCAAGTGTTAGCTATGATTAGGTTATGCTCTGTGCAAAATTCTACAAGGCGGCTTCCTCTTTCATTTCTTCCCCCCAATCCATATTCACCTACTATGTTTCCTTCTCTCCCTTTGCCTACTGACGAATTCCAGTCACCCATGAATATTAAATTTTCGTCTCCCCTCACTGCCTGAATAATTTCTTTTATCTCGTCACACATTTCATCAATTTCTTCATCATCTGCAGAGCTAGTTGGCATATAAACTTGTACTACTGTAGTAGGCATGGGCTTTGTGTCTATCTTGGCCACAATAATGCGTTCACTATGCTGTTTGTAGTAGCTAACCCGCACTCCTATTTTTTTAATTCATTATTAAACCTACTCCTGCATTACCCCTATTTGATTTTGTATTTATAACCCTGTAATCACCTGACCAAAAGTCTTCTTCCTCCTGCCACCGAACTTCACTAATTCCCAATATATCTAACTTTAACCTATCCATTTCCCTTTTTAAATTTTCTAACCTACCTGCCCGATTAAGGGATCCGACATTCCACGCTCCGATCCGTAGAACGCCAGTTTTCTTTCTCCTGATAACGACGTCCTCACGAGTTGTCCCCGCCCGGAGATCCGAATGGGGGACTATTTTACCTCCGGAATATTTTACCCAAGAGGACGCCATCATCATTTAATCATACAGTAAAGCTGCATGTCCTCGGGAAAAATTACGGCTGTAGTTTCCCCTTGCTTTCAGCCGTTCGCAGTACCAGCACAGCAAGGCCGTTTTGGTTAATGTTACAAGGCCAGATCAGTCAATCATCCAGACTGTTGCCCCTGCAACTACTGAAAAGGCTGCTGCCCCTCTTCAGGAACCACATGTTTGTCTGGCCTCTCAACAGATACCCCTCCGTTGTGGTTGCACCTTGAAAGGTGGCTACACTGAGCCACAGCGCCAGAGATTGCGCTAGAGAGTATTGTTCCGCCGCCTCCACTGGCAGTGATTATTGAGAACTCGTAGTGGGCAGTGCTTTGGGAGAACTCGTGGTAGTCAGTGCTGAGATGTCGTAGTGAGGAGTGTTTGTTGAGATGAGCTAGTAGGCAGTGCTTGCTGAGATGTGATACTGAAAAGTTCTTGTTGAGATGTGATAGTAGCGAGTCGGTGTGGAGAGATTGTAATGTCTAGAGTGCTTTTCATCAATACAAATTAAGGTAATAAACTACTTTTCTTTTCTTTCTCATTATTTCAATGTCCTGAATAATACGTCATTACAGGTTCAGTCAACAAAGCATCTGGCTTGTGTTCTTGTATTAGAGTGTAATTCTGGTTTTCTTGAGTAATTATGGTATTTCTATTTTCTTTAATTAATTCAGTATAAATGATATTTAAAATTTCTCGTGTTGTTTAAGAAGAACCGTGCCAGATGCGTACGTTGAGTCATACTTCCACACACAGAACAGTTACACTTGTGCTTTGGTTTCGTAGGTTTTATAGTTGCTGGGGACTTAATTAATTAATTGTGTTAATGAAAATTTCCATTTCATTCTTTGTTGTTGTTCTATGCAGTCAGATTGCGTAATAATACTAGTCATGGCCAACCGTTTACGAGACTTCGTAATCGGACAAACAGCTACTAAAACAAAAAATTAAAATTATTTTCATTATATATTAATTAAGCCCCCATGCAACCTACGTTACGGCCATCTGTATCGCTGAGGCGCGCAAGCCTCCCCACCAACGTCAAGGTCCATGGTTCATGGGGGGGAAACAAATGTTAGCAATAATTAAATTCCGTTCTGTGCAAGATTCCTCCAGGTGGCTTCCTCTTTCATTCCTTTCCCCCAACCCATGTTCACTACTAAGTGTCCAACTCTTCCACTTCATACTATAGAATTTTAGTACCGAGTTAAAAATTTTTGACTCCCTTAAAGGGATGAATAATTTCCTTTATCTAATCATACATTTTTATTTACATGTCAAGTTCCTTAGGACCAAATTGAGGAGCAAATCTCCAAGGTCATGGAACGTGTCAATACATGAAATTACAACATAAAGTAGTAACAGACAAAAATGAAATGTTTGTGAACGCGAAATAAGTCAATCCATAAGTTTAAGTAAATGCAATCAACAATACACCAAGAATCAGCTTAATTTTTCAAGGAACTCCTCGACAGAATAGGAGTGACCCATGAGAAAACTCTTCAGTTTTGATTTCAAAGTGTGTGGATTACTGCTAAGATTTTTGAATTCGAGCGGTAGCTTATTGAAAATGGATGCAGTAGTATACTGCACACCTTTCTGCACAAGAGTTAAAGGAAGTCCGATCCAAATGCAGGTTTGATTTCTGCCGAGTATCAACTGAGTGAAAGCTGCTTATTCTTTGCCATAAGCTAATATTGTTAAAAAGAAAGGAAATATATATATTGAGAGGCCAATGTCAAAATACCCAGACTCGTGAACAGGGTTCAACAAGAGCTTCGTGAACTTGCACCACTTATTGCCCGAACCGCCCGTTTCTGAGCCAAAATTATCCTTTTAGAATGGGAAGAGTTACCCCAAAATATAATACCATACGACATAAGCGAATGGAAATAAGCAAAGTAGACTAATTTTCGTGTCGAATCATCACTCACTTCAGATACCGCTCGAATAATAGAAATGGCAGCATTAAGTCTTTGAACAAGATCCTGAAAGTGGGCTTCCACCACTGTTTACTATCTATCTGAACACCTTGAAATCTGAACTGTTCAGTTTCACTAATCATATGCCCATTCTGCGAAATTAAAACGTCAGGTTTTATTGAATGGTGTGTTAGAAACAGTAAAAACAGAGTCTTACTGTCATTTTCTACAAGCCATGAACTTACGTCATGAACTGCACTATTTGAAACCGGGCCAATGTTTCACACAGCATCTTTTACTACTAAGCTCGTGCCATCAGCAAACAGAAATATTTTAGAGTTACTCGTAATACTACAGGGCATATCATTTATTTAAATAACGATCTTTCGATCTCTTCATCATCTGCCGTGTTGGTAGGCATGCAAAACTGTGTTACTGTGATGGGTGTATGTCTCGCTACGATAATGCCAATGGCAGTTTAAAGATTGAGCCTATTACTGCCACACTTCAATGACTAACACTTGCAGAAGTGTTAAATCATGTGATATTCATGCAATAAACAACGGGGTGCAATTGTAAGACATTTGTCGCGCGGGGTAGCCGCGCGGTCTTGGTCGTCGTGTCACGGTCCGCGCGGCTCCCTCCGTCGTAGGTTCGAGTCCTCTCTCGGGTAAGGGTGTGTGTGTTGTCCATCGCCTAAGTTAGTTTAAGTTAGATTAAGTAGTGTGTAAGCTTAGGGACCGATGACCTAAGCAGTTTGGTCCCATAAGATCTTACCACAAATATCCAATTTTTGTAAGACATTTGCAACGCCAGCGCTGGCAGTTGTAGCAGTGGCGACTAGCTGCCATCATCGAGTTCCGTGTCTTCGGCGGACTTTCGAAATCACTGGGCCGTGACACCAGATTTGGTTTTCTTATCCGTATTTTGCTTACAGTGGTAAGGTATGTTTAAATGCATGTTTCTCTAGAGATTTTATTCTTAGGCACTTGTGCTGCACACAAATAAATAAAAGAAATTCGGAGGCCATAAATTGTGAACACAAAACAGAACATGATAGATTGGCATCGTACTGTTTTTTGCATCGCAATTCATAAACCGACGGTAAATGCGCAGCAGAAGAATGCGGGGGGAAGGAACGTTTCCTTACTCCCCACCTTAGCAGGCATTCTTCTCAGCTACCTAATGTGCATCTATATATTTTTTCGACAACCGCTTTAACGTGTAAGATGGAGAGTAAGTCGTACCAGTATTATCGATTTTCTTTCCTATTCCATTCGCTTACTGGGCGAGGGAAAAACGAACGTCTATTCGTATATGCCTCTGTACCAGTCCTAATATGTCTTATCTTATATTCACGATCCCCACACGAGGCATACGATGGTAGTAGCATAATTGTAGTGCAGTATTCTTCGAATACTAACTTAGCAGATACGAACCTAGCAGTGCGTCTCAAATTCGTTCCATGTCAATTGTCATGCCGTCTTATTAAAGGCTTCAAACATCGAAACGATACCCTACAATTCATTCGTTACCAACATTTCCGAGACCATTATCCCTGGGCGTAATCAGATATTAGTTATCACTACGCCCTCCCCCCCCCCCCTCCCCCTCTAACCCCACCATCATTTACGCTAGTCACTAGCTAAACTTTAGAATGAAAAAGAGTTTTCTTTGAAGACTTTTTATAATGACGAAGGCTAAGATTCTGTAGGTATTTTATTACACCATGAAACAATGAGTCAATTAAAAACCTGCATTGCCGGCCGAAGTGGCCGTGCGGTTAAAGGCGCTGCAGTCTGGAACCGCAAGACCGCTACGGTCGCAGGTTCGAATCCTGCCTCGGGCATGGATGTTTGTGATGTCCTTAGGTTAGTTAGGTTTAACTAGTTCTAAGTTCTAGGGGACTAATGACCTCAGCAGTTGAGTCCCATAGTGCTCAGAGCCATTTGAACCATTTGAACCAAAAACCTGCATTGCTAAAGCCATTTTTACAGAAGGTCTAAGCAACGTTCAGTCAATCGAATGTGCTACATACAACTTGTTCTCGGAAAAGAAATCTAGCTATTCACATTGAGGGAAGACACTTGTTACAAACCATGCTTCCTCTGCACTATTACTCTCTGTAGTGACACTATATTTACAATTTGTAAATCACTTAACTGCTGGACTCCTACTGAACTTAAGAGATAGAAATTGGAAAACTATAGGCTGTCAATATTTTGTGACTCACAACTGCCTTTACTAATAATAATAATAATAATAATAACAATGTGTAGGCCCTGGAACAATTCGTAACCATTACATAGTTATTGTTGTGCTGTCAATTAGTTCGTTTATTTGCTGCCAAGTGAATAATAAAGCAGATAATGATCCATTTACGGAACTATCTGCAATTCGGAGAAGCCATTTTCGTAGGCTATTTAAACATCTGAGACGTATATGTCAAAATTTTATTGTCATAGATGCATGAAGCATAGCTCAAAGTACGTGTGTGTATGTGTTTTGTGTGTGTGTAGTGGGTGAACTGTGTGAGGAAGATATTTATACATTTGTTTCACATGAGGTAACCCTATTACAATGTGTCCGTCGCTAATGCTATTATTAAAAAAATTTTTTTAAACATGTAAGTGTTGGTAATTTAAGTAACCAGTAATACAGTCTTGTGAAACAGTGACGATAGTAATGATCCTTTAAAAATAGTTTAGTTTAGTGACCGAAACATAATCGAACGCGTTTGATTTAGCCCTAAAAAATTTCATTTTACCTCTCAGGGGGCAGGTACCCCAAGGTTGGGAATCACTGCTATAATTGATACCACTAGCGTCTTGTATACCATATCCTTTTCATACACACTGCGTTTTCCCAAACCCTTCCAACAAATCCGCTTACTTTCTTTAATACTGATTTAACGTGATGACTCACTCCATATCGCTTCTTAGTATTCACCCCTAAATAGTTAGAGGAAGTGAAGTGTTCATGATGTTCGCCCCCTATCTTGCAATTAGATACTGTCTAGTTCTTTCTCTTTTTTATACGCATTACCTTAGATTTTCTATTCATTACAGCAAGTGGAAGTTTTGTCCGAGTATTTCTGCAGTTCCGTACGATCGTCGAACGACGGCACTTCCTTGTACATGACACCATCGCCAGTGAACACTCTTACGGCTCTGTTGATCTTGTCTGATAAATGAGTTATATTTACTAAAAAAACAAGAGGGCCTTATTACGCCTCTTAACGGCGCCAAAAGTACGCTTCTTTTGTTGAACATTCACCGTCCAGTATAACGTACTGAAGTCTAGCGGTCAAATTTTCCTCGTGCAAGTGACATATTTGCTAAGGTAATCCGTACTCATCGCATCTCGATTAGTAGTGAGTATGTGATACAGTGTCGAACGCCTTTCGCGAACCACAGACACTTCGTGATCAGCAGTAGCTTGGTAGCTGCAGCCATATTCGCAACACATGTGTTCCTATCGATCACCTTGAAAGTAACAACGCGCTGTTACGTTCACCTATACCCAAGACATTCGGAGTAGAGTGCTCATAGCACATCCGTCCGTAACTAAAACTGAAGATAAGCGATTTGCACCCCGAGGAATTATCTTCATGGTATGTATAGTGCCAGAGCGATAATCTTCGTCGCGCTGCTTCTGCCTGTGTGTTAGTAACACGTGTCTTCTCATGGGTCGTTAACTTCGGTTGTGATTCTTCCCCAATTTACTGTAAGAACACACTCTAGGGACTTGACTAGATATCACTATTTCTCTTTCATTTTATGTGATTTCATGTACTTTTTGTTTGGCCTACAGCAAGCGTGCGGATAGCCTGTTTAGTCTAAATTTGTGGAATGGCAAGTTCCCATCTTTCTCTGTGCTGTAATCCGTCTGACTGTTGATGGTCTGTAGCTTCCCCCTGTTCCCTTCATTAATGAAATTTAATCAGCAGTCGAAATCGCTGCTTGACGTAAAGGAGTCCGTCGCCAAGCGGTCTAGAGAGCATAAGACTATAAGGTGAGGTCAATTTAACCTGATGGTATGGAAGATGGTGACAGGCACAACACATCGCTTTCACAGTGTCCTCGAAGCCAACTATTTACACCCTGTCTTGCTTCCTTCTCAACAACTACTTCCCTTAGACGTCCTTCAAATTCTTATAACTGCAGTTTGGTTTCTGTACAAGTTGTAGATAACTTGGTGTATCTGTGTTTCACCCATGCGACCTTCAGAATTTCAAAGAGTGTATTTCAGTCAAAAATAACTAAAGCCTTTTCAAAAGTTACAAATAATATAAATGTTAGTTTTCTTCCTCGGCCTATCTTCTGAGATAAGTCAGAGGATCTGTAATGCCTCGTGTGTCTGCACATCCCACTGGAACTGGAATCTAACGTTGTGTTCAAGTTCGTCTGCATAGACCCCCTCCTACATATTCCTCCACCTTCCAGATTTCCTTTCTCTGCTTGGTTCTGGCTGGCCACTTGCGCACTTGATATTTATTCATTTGCTGCTATTTAGTTAGTTAGTTGCATGTTCCAAAGACAATTTGAACGATTCTATTATCGTAATGAAGTGGAATGAGTCAGTATACAGGATATGTATAAATGATTACAGTTAATGTTAATGAACACATTTTTTTGTAGTTCTACTTGTGCAACTACACTTAAAAACAAGGTTTCTTTTATTTTTTATTTTATTTTTATATTTTTTTCTCCAGTTGTCAACGGAGTTTAATGTACTTTGTGTAATCCAAGGATTTCTGCTGCCACTTTCATCCTCAGTTGCCTTTACTATGTCATCTCTCAAAGCTATGCGTTCGTCTTCTAGTGTATTCATTTCTCCTGTTTCAGTTATTCGTTGACTAATGCACCCTCAGACTCTCGACTAGCTCTGGTTCTTTTAACTTACCCAGGTCCTACCTTCTCAATTTCCTAGCTGTTTGCAATGTTATTAGTTTTAGCCGGCCGGGGTGACAGAGCCGTTCTAGGCGCTACAGTCTGGAACCGCACGACCGCTGCGGTCGCAGGTTCGAATCCTGCCTCGGGCATGGATGTGCGTGCTGTCCTTAGGTTAGTTAGGTTTAAGTAGTTCTAAGTTCTAGGAGACTGATGACCTCAGAAGTTACGTCCCATAGTGCTCAGAGCCATTTGAACAATTTATTAGTTTTAATCTGCAGTTTATAAGCAATAAATTGTGGCCAGAGTCGATATTTGGCACTGGAAATGTTCTGCAGTTTAAAATCTGGTTTCCAACGCTTTGACGTACTATTATATAATGCATCTCAAAATCTTCCTCGTATGCAACCATCTTTCACAATTCTTAAACCAAATATTAGCAATTATTTAATACCACTCGGTGCAAAATTTCGCCACACAGCTTCGCCTTTCACTCCAGTCCCTCAATCCACGTTCACTATGACGTTTCCTTCTCTTCCCTTTTGTACTATAGAATTCTAGTACCCCATAATAATTAAATTTTTGCCTCCCTAAAGAGCTGAAAAAAACTAAACCCCTCCCGAACAGGCCGTGAAGGCCGAACGGTACCGACCGGCGGCCGTGTCATCCTCAGCCCGCAGGCGTCACTGAATGCGGATATGGAGGGGCATGTGGTCAGCACACAGCTTTCCCGGCCGTATGAAAGAGCTGAATAACTGCTTTTCTCTCATCGTGCATTGTTCCAATTTCTTTGTCATCTGTGGTGAAAGTAGGAATACAGACTTACGGTACTGTGATGGTTGTTAGATGTGTGTCTACATTGCTTATGATAATGCCAATGGTAGTGTAAAGATGGAGCTGAGTGTTGCCGTATAACTTAATCGAATGTTTCAATGACTAATGCTTGCAGAATTGTTAATATATGTTACATTCATACAACAAATAATGGGGAGCAAATGTGAGACATTTGCTCGCTTCCCGCGCCCGGGTTCCCGGGTTCGATTCCCGGCGGGGTCAGGGATTTTCTCTGCCTCGTGATGACTGGGTGTTGTGTGATGTCCTTAGGTTAGTTAGGTTTAAATAGTTCCAAGTTCTAGGGGACTGATGACCATAGATGTTAAGTCCCATAGTGCTCAGAGCCATTTTTTGTGAGACATTTGGAATTATAAACAAATATCCATTGCATGAAAAGTAGTGTACTGTCATTGTAGTAAACTGCATTCAGATACAGCAAATTGTAATAAGCTGTTATGAGAGTCAGAGCAGTAATCCATAATCCTTCTGGAGCGATGCGTTTTTTTTTATGCTGAAGACCGCATAATGTGACAGGGAACAATTATGAACGGTAATTCACTGACTCTGGTGACGGTAAAACAAATAAACATGAATAATAAAGTATGTGATAAGGTCGTCCAAGAATGGCGGAAATAAATGAGCAATTTAGGGGTACAAAATGGGCTACTCTGGGCTTGTGCTCCGTCTCTAATGACCTCGTTGTCGACGAGATGTTAAACGTAAATCTTCCTTCCTTCCGCGGCTTCCAATTCTAATACAATGCTCTGAGCCATACTTGTATGTTTACGTCTGTCCGAGATGACAGTTGCTCATCACATTTCATTGGTTCCACACCTTCCACACCCTCAGTTCCGTTCAGTCTATCACTGGTTACCGCTAGAAGTCTCCGCTTCGGTTGGGAACACTAATTCTTCGTCCCGTCTCGCCTTGACGTCACGGAAAACTCTTGAAGCTGCCACAAACAGCTCTGCTACGCTCTTGTGGGAACCGGCCTTCAGAACTATGGGCGCCTCTTAGCTCGTCATTCACACTGGTAACGTTAAACTGAAACGGCAGAGGCCAAAATATTAGTAGAGTCAATGTGATAACACATGGTGTATTCCTTTTTAAATGTCAGAAAAATCTAAGAAAGTAGATGATAATAAACTGACAAAGTTATTAACTAACATGGCGATCTTTGTATACGACATTTGAACCTTATTGCAAGTTATGTCCACCCTGTACCCTAACTACGACGTTCCATTCGCACCTGAAATGCAGTTATTATATAAAAAGTGTCTGTATACTGCGACTGTGAGGAACGAACGACATTGTTGATAAATTTGACATTTAGATACAAACCAAGTGGTGGAGTGTTCCCAGAAACATAGCCAGGCCCAAACCGAGTGGAGGGATTTTTGTGAGAAACAAATCCACATCCCCTTTCGTACTGCGCCTCTATGTATGGGGGGAGGGGGGACGGGGAAGAAAGGGGGGGGGGCAGGCTGCACTCAATAGTGGATCCTCAGAGCCAGAGATCGTTTATATGTCTTCATCCCTAGTCTGTCACATATTGTGATGTTCTTACATTGTGGTAATAAAATTCTCTTGAACTACAAGTTTCTTTTTACAACACTTCACAAATGCCAGTTTATACTCTGGTAATCATAAGCCACACCTCACCTAGACAGACAATTTCTGCTGATGAAATTATTTTTCCTGTTGTGACATTCAAACCTGTTACTCTGGACACGAGCCACACGTCCATGCAGTTTATTGAAGAAAGCCAAGGGGGCAGTACTGGTAGTTGTAGATGCTTGAAATTTAACCAAAGCGCATGTTCTACTTAAACTCATCTCAATATTGATTTTAAAAAATGCTGTGTGGTGGCGGCCAACCTAGAAATAGCCGGTTTAAGTACTGGAATTAGCTTTATTCGCCATTGCAAGATTCAAATGGTTCAAATGGCTCTGAGCACTATGGGACTTAACATCTGAGGTCATCAGTTCCCTCGAACTTGAAACTACTTAAACCTAACTAACCTAAGGACATCACACACATCCATGCCCGAGGCAGGATTCGAACCTGCGATCATAGCGGTCGCGCCGTTCCAGACTGAAGCGCCTAGAACCTCTCGGCCACGCCGGCCGGCCTTCGCCATTGCAAGGCCGGCGTGAATAATAAAGTCGCATACAGTTAATGATCACCAGATTGTGCGTCACTGTGGTGGATTCTGCTTTCTTAGCCAGCCTTACACAAGTTTTGCACTGTACTGCACTGTACAAGTCCTCAGGTGGCCAGGTGATCAGATAGCACAGGTGCATAGTGCTGGTATGAAAGAACACATTTCAGCTAAGAACATAATTATTTCCTAATACAGTGGTCAGATGGAAATCGATCGTAGAAAGTGGTGTTCCGCAACAGTTATACTAGTGTTACATGTGAACCGTACAATGCATGATTTAGAAGTACTTTCAGTTCAATGACTACTCGTCAGAAGCAGTGAACCTGATCTCCGTGGCACCGAAACTGATCATAAATAAGACAAAGCCTTGTGCTGTTCGTCATTACACATAGGCAACGGAATAACATTTGGGTCCACAGTGCAGCACAAAGCGTTGTAGTCAAACGCCGTGAGTTGGACAATGCGTTGCGCAAGCCATTAAGCAACAGAAGGTGTAGTCAAAAATGTCTACACGGCAACATCTTGATCGAATATTACAAAGACATTAGTGCTGCTCACTCGCTGTTTACCATCGAAGATTAAAGGACCGCCCGTGTATGTACCGTGGCAGCCATGTACAGCCCTCTTCAGCGTCCACATTTGAATAGAATGAAATATTTACAGGTGTTTTGGAAGGCTGAGTCTTCGTGAGAACGCACTCCATGTCCACCTTGACTACAGATATCTGTAGAGAACAGGTAAGTGTACCCTGGACACTATTTGGTTTCTTGGCGCAAGTGTGAGGAGATAGTATGAAGGGCATCTGAACCCCATTATGAGACGCCGCTATATACAGGGTGTTTAAAAAATGACCGGTATATTTGAAACGGCAATAAAAACTAAACGAGCAGCGATAGAAATACACCGTTTGTTGCACGGCAATAAAAACTAAACGAACAGCGATAGAAATACACCGTTTGTTGCAATATGCTTGGGACAACAGTACATTTTCAGGCAGACAAACTTTCGAAATTACAGTAGTTACAATTTTCAACAACATATGGCGCTGCGGTCTGGGAAACTCTATGGTACGATATTTTCCACATATCCACCATGCGTAGCAATAATATGGCGTAGTCTCTGAATGAAATTACCCGAAACCTTTGACAACGTGTCTGGCGGAATGGCTTCACATGCAGATGAGATGTACTGCTTCAGCTGTTCAATTGCTTCTGGATTCTGGCGGTACACCTGGTCTTTCAAGTGTCCCCACAGAAAGAAGTCACAGGGGTTCATGTCTGGCGAATAGGGAGGCCAATCCACACCGCCTCCTGAATGTTTCGGATAGCCCAAAGCAATCACACGATCATCGAAGTATTCATTCAGCAAATGTGCGCCAGTTCTGTTTATTGACGAAGCCGTCCAGGTAAAAATAAGCTTCGTCAGTAAACCAAATGCTGCCCACATGCATATCGCCGTCATCAATCCTGTGCACTATATCGTTAGCGAATGTCTCTCGTGCAGCAATGGTAGCGGCGCTGAGGGGTTGCCGCGTTTGAATTTTGTATGGATAGAGGTGTAAACTCTGGCGCATGAGACGATACGTGGACGTTGGCGTCATTTGGACCGCAGCTGCAACACGGCGAACGGAAACCCGAGGCCGCTGTTGGATCACCTGCTGCACTAGCTGCGCGTTGCCCTCTGTGGTTGCCGTACGCGGTCGCCCTACCTTTTCAGCACGTTCATCCGTCACGTTCCCAGTCCGTTGAAATTTTTCAAACAGATCCTTTATTGTATCTCTTTTCGGTCCCTTGGTTACATTAAACCTCCGTTGAAAACTTCGTGCCGGCCGAAGTGGCCGTGCGGTTAAAGGCGCTGCAGTCTGGAACCGCAAGACCGCTACGGTCGCAGGTTGGAATCCTGCCTCGGGCATGGATGTTTGTGATGTCCTTAGGTTAGTTAGGTTTAACTAGTTCTAAGTTCTAGGGGACTAATGACCTCAGCAGTTGAGTCCCATAGTGCTCAGAGCCATTTGAACCATTTTTTTTAAAACTTCGTCTTGTTGCAACAACACTGTGTTCTAGGCGGTGGAATTCCAACACCAGAAAAATCCTCTGTTCTAAGGAATAAACCATGTTGTCTACAGCACACTTGCACGTTGTGAACAGCACACGCTTACAGCAGAAAGACGACGTACAGAATGGCGCACCCACAGACTGCGTTGTCTTCTATATCTTTCACATCACTTGCAGCGCCATCTGTTGTTGAAAATTGTAACTACTGTAATTTCGAAAGTTTGTCCGTCTGAAAATGTACTGTTGTCCCAAGCATATTGCAACAAACGGTGTATTTCTATCGCTGCTCGTTTAGTTTTTATTGCCGTTTCAAATATACAGGTCATTTTTGAACACCCTGTAACTTGTACTCTTGGACGAGCTTCGACTGCAGTTTCAGTCGTGAGTTCAAATGACTTTCACTGCATAGTGCACATGTAGATACCACTGAGAGACTAGAGTTATGCGCAAATAGCTTGCAAATAAGAAAGGATTTATTTTTAAGGCAAAATAGGTATATGGTCCGAAAAGCTAAATAATATACATCTAAGAACAGTTTTCCAGATTTTAATTTTACAGTGCCCAAGCAGTATGCCGTGCTCGCATAGTTTTAACGAGCAGCATGCTATCCTGCGAGGTGAGCCAGACTCACATCCGCTTGACGGCCTAACGACCGTGTGTCTGGTGTACCGGACACCCTGAGTGTAGTTTTCAGACTGCTGCCTGTCCTCGTTTAGGCAAATGACGGGCTGATCCCCAATCTCTGCCTCACGAAATGTGATACACTAACAGTTAAAATACGACAACACAAGAGTAAAGTTACAACATGTACTGTTTGGTGGACAGTTATGTGGCTACCTCTAACGAACTTCTGAAATCAGTTACACTACTGTAAAATTAAATGCAACGGAATCTAAATATGAATGAAAAAAGTATTTGGCCCTGGGCAGTGAAACTGAAATTGACGTGATGTATTATTTTTCAAGATTACTCCTGTTATTCCCCACTGTTGTGTACATAGTTCCGCATAGTCAGCGCGTACACAACTTTCCCACTAGAGCGCGCCCCGCAAAGCACAACAGCGCAGGCGCAGCGCTCGTCCGTCTCCGCACTACGAGATGGCGCTGTCTTAGAGACGGACCAAATTCTGCTTCCGCCGATCCGCGTATTAATATGTAACGCAGCCAATGAGATTGCTGCTAACGCAGAACCTTTTCTCCTCGCGGATCACACTCGCGCAGTGATACCTGAACGCGCGAGGTATTATATCGAGTGTACAGACCTCCGATTAGTCAGTCTGCATTAGTCTGTAGTCAAGTTTCAGTCTGCTCCTAATAAGATTATCATATTCCTGTACATAGCCATGAAGGTAAATGAATAGACACTTTGTCAAGTATCAGAGATATGTGAGAATAAGATTAACGTACCAAGACCAAAGGAACTTCAGATTGTCCATTGTAAACAGCATCCAGAATCAAGTTACGTAATGTCTATCATTTTTATTATTTTAATAAATGTGTGTGAAAATTAATCAAGTTCTGTTTAAAGTTGGTTACCGTCAATCTGCTACTCTAAGCGTGCAAGTGGCATTTCTATCGTCTGACCTAACGGCAGAAGATAAACACGCCACGATAAGACCACAGGACATATTGTTGACACTCGCCTACTTCGTTAGAGCGACAAGTCAAATAATCTGATGGTGTGTGTACCAAAGGTCTTACAGTACGCACACCACACCCACACAGATGAGTGAAATTAACTAAGTGATCGAAGGAATGCTGCTTAGTTAAATAATAGATGACATTGAAGATAACGACATATTTATTTCCAAAAGACATTTCTAACATAGGATATAGATCAACATATACATTGATTACACTCATGTTCCTGTTTAACAAAATGAAGTGTGTACTGATGTACAGTTACCAAATTTGGAAGGAGGTTGGAAAATTGACTCTCTGTCTCTAACAATGGATAACGCGATCTGACTGTAACTAATTTGACAGTGCTTTGAACCATTGATTGGAAAGCTAATACAGTATGTTTAAATCGTACAGGACTGATGCTGTTCTAACAGCACGCTGCAGTGGCTGAAATTCACCTTAGCCATTGCTAATGTTGACGCTGCAAAATGCTCACCGTATGCATCTAGCCATAAGCATGTAGCTGTCTATACGTTGTAACCAGTGCGTCTGTGCATCAGCTCGAATGGTGGATCTCCATCTTCTTCTCTCATCCAAATCTACGTTCGCACACTTGGTCTGGATCGACTTCTCCTCGTTCGTGGCCACTGCTCTCCGGCACTCCTCCTTCCTTCATGGCCACAGCGCCAAAAAGCTAAAAATCTTTCAAAAACGGTCGCGCTCTCATGCGCCAATCGCATATACCTCTGCTTACCTTACAGCCTCCCTCCAGAAGATCGACAAAAACCGTTCCTCCAAACCTAACACATCTCATGGCATCGAACATGTGTCCAACTGTACACTTTTTGACGTCACAGCTGGCATCCCAATGAAAACACTGTTAATTTGTGCACATGGGAAGAAGCTACTTGGTTTCCTACGTGACTCCAAAAAACGCAAAAGTTATCCTGGCGAGATAGTGCCGGGCGTCCTGCAGTGCCAGCCCATTTCGGCCAATGAAGCGAAATGTTTTCACAAGCCTAATAGATACTGATCTCGCAGGAAGGCCCACAGGAAACATCATGAGAACACCTCCAGAACTGGAGTAATGTATTATTCTCAGCTGAGAACAACTACTCGGGCGCTGATCCATCGTGAGTCGACGAAATCAGTCGTAAAAAGTTCTGTCGCCGACCTCTGGGGCAGTTCACTATATCCCACCTTGAGCTCTCCTCTGCCTGTGGCTAGTGGACCCCTTCTGGCTCAAGCCATATCCTCCACATCGCCTTCCGTTATGTGAATGCGCCGTTCCAAGCTTCCCTTATCTTGACCGATATATTCTTACTTGCTCCTGCACCCTTCCTGGATCACCGAACTGGCACAACAGCAGCCGTGACTATCCAACAAAAGCATATGCTCAGTTCCGCCACCTCTATCCATTCATGCAACGAGTTACCATTGAATTCACTGTGACAACCACAGTCAACTCTGTTTAATACGCGTCCTTGACGTAGAGCCTTCCTAACCTAATGAAAATGTCCTAATAATATATGTTCATATCACTAAATAAATAAAAGTGGAAGAAAAGGCGAGTCCAAAGGACTTGTCGCTGACAGATGGGGCACATGACTTCCCACTGTTAGGTTATGTCATGGCTATGGCGATAAAGATGTGTAGTGTATACGTAAATGAACGTTAAAAAATTGTAATAATTACTATTCAATACAGTAACGATGTTACATTATGTTAATGATAAGTTGCTTGCAAATTATTAAAAAGATTTAAATCCCATAGCAAGTACTAACTTCACCGAAGACTAGATACTAGACTTTCTAGAATTATCATAATAAAACTGACACGTTCTGCTACGTGGCTAAGGAAATATGTGCTCTGTACAACTTCGTCGCAACGTCGCGGCACCAATATCCCTATCAAACGTTGAAATGTATTCAGCGTTAGAATTTCTATTTGGCTGTCTATTTTCAATATTTTCTATGTAGAATGTGTATTATACATAGCCGACCTGAGATTCACCAAGCAATATCAAAGTAACTGAGTATGTATAACGAAAATTAAAATCATAGTCCAATATTAGTTGGTTGCTTGATTTGGGGGAGGGAACCACACAACTTTCTTAGTAAATTGTCAGACATGTTATTAATACATGCTGTAACGGGCTGCTTAATTAGATCATTATGTGTACCACCGATAGAAGCCATGCAGTCATGGAACAACGTTTTAATTTTAAATAAGTTTTGGGTATTACATGCTAATATTTTGGATATGGATGACGTCAACATTAACAACTGTCGAATCTGTGTACGCTACATCGGTCAAAATCAAATCCACAGGTCACTCAATTATCGTTAGTGTTTGGAGTGATATGTGTCATTTTCTCCAGCAAAGAAGTAATGTTGTTACTGTAGCTGGTAGACATATCCCTTCCATGATGGAATCTGTTGGGAGTTAATAGTGGTCACTCTGCTTTATCCGACATTTCTTTTCAACGCGACAATGATATACTCTATACGTACTCATATACCAATATTCAATTGGACGTCGTGATTATTCAGAAAAGTGTGGTGATGTACTGTCATGACAACTGCTATGGTTGTTAACTTGATTTATTGGTTCAAATTAATCGTCAGCTTTCGGTTGTCTGCAGCTAATTTTTTTCTGTCCTAAGTATTAGAATGTAGTAGTCCTTGAAATGATTCCGTATTCCTGTTGTAATATAATCGAATTACGCTGTAAACAAAAAATGTTCTCTCATTTTAATTCATTTATAAGAAAATCTTATACAAACCTCACAAGTAATAAGGCTTTCGACCATAATTTTCTATAACTATCTCAAGAGTATAAGTACGTTGAAGTTTCCTTATTACGACAGGAAAGTATAGAGGTAGTGGCGAATAAAACACATGTGAAACCAGAGCCTCCTGCCACATCGGCCCGGTTTCCTTTTATGGCTCACCTACCTTCTTTTGCTCCTGCTGTGGTGAAAACGAGGCTCGAATAAACCAGGTAACAGCTGCTCTAAAGTGGAACAGCCTAGACGAGATAAGATCTGGGACTCTTGTTGATATGCATCCAGGCACACTCTCATAACGGCGATCGACTTTCTCTAGTGAATTCCATCGCTTTTGCTAAGAAGCGACTGGCGCAGTGTGTGTGTGTGTGTGTGTGTGTGTGTGTGTGTGGGGGATGCATTATACTGGTAGATTTTCCTATGGAATGTCATGGAAACGGTCCCAGTTGTGGCGGTCGTTTGCAGAGATTATCGGTGGTGTCGACCCGCGTGCTGCCAGAAGCGGAGAAAATTGGCACTACTGGAAAGACATTCATTTGACTCCAAGCGCTGCCAACGTCAAACTGCCCCTAGATGCATCCACTAGCAAGTAACTTCTGTAAGCACTTGCTGAGATGTTTACATGAGAACAAAAACTCACTTAAGTTTACTTCAAGTCACTGGGGCAAGTTTATTTCAGGAACTCGCCACAAGCAATTGTTACAGAAGTGCAGTTATTCTTAAAAACCGGAGCAGTCGCCACCGTTGTTGCATTCTTATTACTGAATAAAAATGGTCACGAAGCACAAAAAAATAGAAAAAAATATTGATGTTACCAACAAACACTATTCAAGTAACTAATATCAGAGGACTTAACTTAGATTAAAAACTTCGAGGCTGTCGTATACAAATATCGAACATCTCTTGTCTATTGTGTAATCAAGTATCCGACAACAGGAAGCAAAAATGAGGCGTGTGTCTCACCGAGAGACTGCCTCTTAATTATTCTAGGATTTTTGCAAGCAGTATTTACTAATTTTATCACAAATTTAATGCATTTATATTTATGATAACATTAAGAAATCAGTTACAATTTAAAGACGCCATTACCGCCATTTTACTTCTCCTTCTGGTGGAACAAATTGATTGGTAAAGTCGTATCGCAGTTCCTTGACTGATGCTGCCAATTTTGTGTGTTTAAGGGCTCCAACGATACATTTGTTTCGGCCCATCTGTCTTTGTGCCATTCTCCTTTTCGACAAAGATGTTTTCGCACCGCTGCTCGATACACACAATTTTTGTAAGTTTGAGAAGAACTTCCACGAAAGACAAATTCGGCAAGTGCTTGCAGCAAGACGCAAGGAACTAGAACAAATTTCCATCCTGCAGTAGAGCGTGCGCTGATTTCAAACTTCCGACAAATTAAAATCGTGCCACGCCGATACTCGAACTTGGGAACCCGATGTGGCACACAGTTTTAATTTGTTAGGAAGTTTCATGTAAGAAACTATTTCCATTAAGTCGCAAACTTCTTGAATGTAACGAAAGTTTAGGACGTCAGGGGGAGGGGGCAGAGGGCGTTGCAAATATGGTGGTTTGTGATATTCCACCTAGTTCTGCGACTCTATGGACAATACGCCACATCGCAGCAGGAAGTTCGACAGAATGCCTAATAAATATGATGTCAGGATTACGATGCTAGAGTGGCTGCAATACACGCGAATAAACTCTAACGACTCAATGAGGAAGGCTGAACTGTTAACTACAATAAACCAGCCATGAAAGTGTACGTCGTGGATAATCGCTGAGAGTAGAGACCACAAAGTAGTGCGTTTACGGCCTGAAAGTGTGGTCTAAATCCGACAGAACTGGCATAGGTCAAAATAAAACGCAGTTTCATGGAGAACAATATCACTGGCGACATGTCGAAAGAAAGATTGCAGAATCTTGTAAATGCTCCATTCCTTTCAGTTACTGCACAGTGATGGCAAGCTTACAACAGGAATGTGCAATAGCTCGAGCAAGAGAAATGGACGCGAGATGGAATAATGGAAATCGATTAAGTTATCATCGGTACGATGCCTTCAGGCAATGATGATGATAATGATCTTGAATGAAACACAAATTAGAGTGATCTTTAATGAACATCATTTTGACAGTTCTCTCAGGCACAATTGATTACACTTTGTAGACGTTACTGCTGTGCTTTGATTAATAAATGTAATGTGCAATTAGCCGAACGGTCTAGGGCGCTGTAGTCTTGGACTGTGCGGCTGGTCCCGGCGGAGGTTCGAGTCCTCCCTCGGGCATGGGTGTGTGTGTTTGTCCTTAGGATAATTTAGGTTAACTAGTGTGTAAGCTTATGAACTGATGACCTTATCAGTTAAGTCCCATAAGATTTCACACACATTTGAACAATTTTTTTGTAATGTGCAAGCAGATACCAAAAATTCGATTCACAGTGTCGCAAGTTATACGTTCATCTACTTTCATTTTTTATTGTGTTCGATACATAAATAATACGCAAGTTGTAAGTAAAACTCTCGAGCATTCATATTTCAACAAATTAGGTGGTTGCCGATCCGACGGAAGTGTCACAAAAGCGCAAAACGCGGGTAGCGGTGCCAGCACTGAAGCAAGCAGCCGACGCTGCCTCCCCACACCGCTCCTCATCCCTCAGCAAACATGATGGCTGTTCCCGACAGCCACCGCGCAAATCGTCAAACATATCGTGGGCAAACAATATCTTAAACTGAAACGATGTCACAGATCTGCATCATAACTTCAGTAAGGAAAACGCAAAGTGTCGCGCAAGCGTTTTAAGCCATGACGCGAGCAGTTTTGAGTAGACTTGCACATTGTATTTTACGGACTATAAGACGCTAGTCACTATGAGACACACCTTAATTTAAAGCTTTTTTCTTAAGATAACATTTTACCATTTTGATTATTAGATTTCGGAGTCAGACAAAAAATAATTATTGGTTTATAAAACTGAGCTGCCGGCCGAAGTGGCCGTGCGGTTAAAGGCGCTGCAGTCTGGAACCGCAAGACCGCTACGGTCGCAGGTTCGAATCCTGCCTCGGGCATGGATGTGGTGATGTCCTTAGGTTAGTTAGGTTTAACTAATTCTAAGTTCTAGGGGACTAATGACCTCAGCAGTTGAGTCCCATAGTGCTCAGAGCCATTTGAACCATTTTTTAAAACTGAACTGACCTTTAAAATCCCTGAAAATTGTCATTTTCTAGTTCTGGAAATTTTAAATTAAGTACTCTATTTGTACATTTAGTCTTCCTCATTTCATCGCGAATGGTTTTTTCTGTTGGTGGGGGACCGAAATGCCGCTCAGCAGCTCTGTTTCCATGTTCTTCCGCTTACGCTATTACACTACTGGCCATTAAAATTGCTACACCAAGAAGAAATGCAGATGATAAACAGGTATTCATTGGACAAATATATTATACTAGAAGTGACATGTGATTACATTTTCACGCAATTTGTGTGCATAGATCCTGAGAAAACAGTACCCAGAACAACCACCTCTGGCCGTAATAGCGGCCTTGATACGCCTGGGCATTGAGTGAAACAGCTTGGATGGCGAGTACAGCTTCAGCACGATACCACAGCTCATCTAGAGTAGTGACTGGCGTATTGTGACGAGCCAGTTGCTCGGCCACCATTGACCAGACGTTTTCAATTGGTGAGAGATCTGGAGAACGTGCTGGCCAGGGCAACAGTCGAACATTTTCTGTATCCAGAAAAGCCCGTACAGGACCTGCAACATGCGGTCGTGCATTATCCTGCTGAAATGTAGGGTTTCGCAGGGATCGAATGAAGGGTAGGGCCACGGGTCGTAACACATCTGAAATGTAACGTCCACTGTTGAAAGTGCCGTCAATGCGAACAAGAGGTGACCGAGACGTGTAACCAATGGCACCCCATACCATCACGCCGGGTGATACGCCAATATGGCGATAACGAATACACGCTTCCAATGTGCGTTCACTGCGATGTCGCCAAAGGCGGGTACGACCATCATGATGCTGTAAAGAGAACCTGGATTCATCCGAAAAAATGACATTTTGCCATTCGTGCGACCCAGGTTCGTCGTTGAGTATACCGTCGCAGGTGCTCCAGTCTGTGATGCAGCGTCAAGGGTAACCGGAGCCATGGTCTCCGAGGTAATAGTCCATGCTGCTGCAAACGTCGTCGAACTGTTCGTGCAGATGGTTGTTGTCTTGCAAACGTCCCCATCTGTTGACTCAGGGATCGACACGTGGCTGCACGATCCGTTACAGCTATACGGATAAGATGCCTGTCATCTCGACTGCTAGTGATATGAGGCCGTTGGGATCCAGCGTGGCGTTGCGTATTACCCTCCTGAACCCACCGATTCCATATTCTGCTAACAGTCATTGGATCTCGACCAACGCGAACAGTAGTGTCGCGATACGATAAACCGCAATCGCGATAGGCTACAATCCGACCTTTATCAAAGTCGGAAACGTGATGGTACGCATTTCTCCTCCTTACACGAGGCACCACAACAACGTTTCACCATGAAACGCCGGTCAACTGCTGTTTGTGTATGAGAAATCGGTTGGAAACTTTCGTCATGTCAGCACGTTGTAGGTGTCGCCACCGGCGCCAACCTTGTGCGAATGCTCTGAAAAGCTAATCATTTGCATATCACAGCATCTTCTTCCTGTCGATTAAATGTCGCGTTTGTAGCACGTCATCTTCGTGGCGTAGCAATTTTAATGGCCAGTAGTGTACTTTCAATTTATAGCCAGCATCTTACGAAAACCTTTCATTTTCTTGCATTAAACAATTAGCTACTAGCAAAAATATTGTACTGTTACTGATAACGCAAATCACTTTCAGTTCAAGTTCACTGGAACCGTAGACTCCAATGACGCATGATACGCTAGACAGTGTTCTGCGTTTGTGATGGCGGGGTGAGAGGGAGACGGTGTTAGCAAGCTTGTGAATCCCCGCAACTTATACTCGTCCCATTCATGCACTGCTCCTGCCTGTTGAATCCAATGTTGGCAAATTGAGATAGGTTTCCCGTGGCATCGAATATAATCTATGTGATCAAAAGTATCCGGACACCCCCAAAAAGTACGATATTCATATTAGGTGCATCGTGCTACCATCTGCTGCCAGGTACTCAGCGACCTCAGTAGTCATTAGACATCGTGAGAGAGCAGAAAGGGGCGCTCCGCGGAACTCGCGGACTTCCTACGTGGTCAGGTGATTGGGTGTCACTTCTGTCAAACGTCCGTACGCGAGATTTCCACTTTCCTAAACATCCCTATGACCACTGTTTCCGATGTGATAGTGAAATGGAAATGTGAAGGGACACGTACAGCAGAAAGGCTTACAGGCCGACCTCGTCTGTTGACTGATACAGACTGCCGGCAGTTGAAGAGGGTCGTAATGTGTAATAGGCAGACATCCATCCAGACCATCACTGCATAAGGATCCAGTGCAAGTACAATGACAGTTAGGCGGGAGGTGAGAAAACTTCGATTTCGTGGTCGAGCGGCTGCTCATAAGCCACACATCACGCCGGTAAATGCCAAACGACGCCTCGTTGGTGTAAGGAGCCTAAACATTGGATGACTGAACCGTGGAAAATCGCTGTGTGGAGTGACGAATCACGGTACACAATGTGGCGATCCGATGGCAGGGTGTGGGTATGGCGAATGTCCGGTGAACATCATCTGCCAGCGTGTGTAGTGCCAACAGTAAAATTCGGAGGCGATGATTTTATGGTGTGGTCGTGTTTTTCATAAAGGAGGCCTGCACCCTTTGTTGTTTTGCGTGGTACTATCACGGCACAGGCCTACATTGATGTTTTAAGCACTTTCTTGCTTCCCACTGTTGAAGAGCAATTCGGGGATGGCGTTTGCATCTTTCAACACGATCGAGCCCATGTTTATAATGTACGGCATGTGGCAGAGTGGTTACACGACAGTAACATCCCTGTAATGGAATGGCCTGCCCAGAGTCCTGACCTGCATCCCATAGAACACACCTTTGGGATGTTTTGGAACGCCAACTTCGTGCTAGGCGTCACCGACCGACATCGATACCTCTCCTCAGTGCAGCACTCCGTGAAGAATGGTCTGCCATTGCCCAAGAAACCTCCCAGCACCTGATTGAACGTATGCCTAAGAGAGTGGAAGTTGTCATCAAGGCTAGGGGTCGACCAACACCATATTGAATTCTAGCATTACCGATGGAGGGTGCCACGAACTTGTAAGTCATTTTCAGGAAGTTGTCCGGATACTTTTGATCACATAGTGTATGGTCATTCTTAAGGCTGGCGGGAATTTGACATCAAAAACTAGACATTTTTATATTAATTTGAAGTATAAGACGCACCTAAATTTCGGAGGCAATTTTTCGAAGAAAATAGTGCGTCTTATTGACCTTGAAATACAGTAAATCATTTTAGCGTTGGCAGTGAATTATATTACATTATACCATACATTTTTGTGCCACAAATTCAGGATTATTGCCCATACTAAAACAGCCTGGTCAAGAATACTGAGATATTAGTGCTTGTCACACAAGGTTAGGGTATAGTTTTAGTGAAAGGTAAGCTGGAAAGCGGGTGCTGACAGGTGTGAAAATTACCGAGCTATGAGTTTAAGAAGTCATGGTGCAAGCCAACCTCGGGGGAGATCAGTTTGAATTCCGGAGAATTGCAGGAACACGCGAGGCAATACTGATTCTACGACTTATCTTCGAAGATAAGTTAACAAAAGACAAACCTACGTTTATAGCATTTGTAGATTTAGCAAAAGCTTTTGACAATGCTGACTTGAATACTCTCTTTGAAATTCTGAAGATAACAGGGGTAAAATACAGGGAGCGAAAGAAACCAGACGGCAGTTATAAGGGTCGAGGGGTTTGAAAGAGAAGGAATGGTTGGAAAGGGAGTGAGACAGAGTTGTAGCCTGTACCTTATGTTGTTCAATCTGTACATTAACAAGAAATAAAAGAAACCAAAGAAAAATTTGGAGTAGGAATTAAAGTTCAGAGAGAAGAAATAAAAAAATTAAGGTTTGCCGATGACATTGTGCTTTCTTACAGAAACATCAAAGGACTTGGAAGAGCAGTTGAACGGAATGGACAATATCTTGAAAGGAAAAGATAAAATGAACATAAAAAAGCAGATGGAATATAGTCAAATCAAATCAGAGGATACTAGGGTAATTAGATTAGGAGACGACGAGGTTATGGTTGTTTTGGTTGCGTATGAAGTACCACTGGGCCGTGCCCGCTGACTTCAGAATGCGCTAGGGGTTTCTGTGAATTTGAGGGACTGGGGTTTTGCGCCTCATTTCTGTGTGTAGGCATGTGTTCGTTGCTTTTTGTATGTGTTATTGGTCCTTAAATAGGCATGTAAGGGTTAATTTTGGGCGCTTGTGAGAAGCTTCTGGTTGTTCGCTTCCTAAATTTAGAATGAAAAGCTGGGGCGAAGTTTGTGTTGTTCTGTAAAATTTTGTGGATTTGTCTTGAATAAGTGTGTAAATGGTGGGTTGACCTACGAAGTCTATGTGTGGCACCAGACGAGGAGTTTGCACTGAATGGCTATTCGTCGCCTTTCAACAGGGGATATAACCTAGAGATGAGGGCACAGGCTTTGTTTCCTGCGGTGGTGAGGTGCCTGTTCCATATTAGGAATCGATCTATTTCGGGGCCCAGGTAAATAACTGAATTACTGCAGGTTAACTCACTGCCGTCAGAGAGCTTAATTTTAGGAGTGAAATAGATAGCCTGCCACTTGGTAGGATTGATCTTTATTTTCCAGCGGCCGCACCAATGCATTATCTTAAGGAGATGTTACTGGGGATGGCGGTGGATAAGGAGAAGGCTGCGACTGCTTCTGCATATGGCAGTATCATCCGCATAGAGAGCAATCTCCCCACCAATCTGGCTAGGGATGTCATTCGTATAGAGGGTGGTCCATTGATAGTGACCGGGCCAAATATCTCACGAAATAAGCATCAAACGAAAAAATTACAAAGAACGAAACTTGTCTAGCTTGAAGAGGGAAACCAGATAGCGCTATGGTTGGCCCGCTAGATGGCGCTGCCATAGGTCAAACGGATATCAACTGCATTTTTTAAAATAGGAACCCCCATTTTTATAACATATTCGTGTAGTACGTAAAGAACCCGTGTTAAAATGGACCGTTTACCAAATGCGGAAATGGTAGATATCGTGTTGATGTATGGCTATTGTGATCAAAATGCCCAACGGATGTGTGCTATGTATGCTGCTCGGTATCCTGGACGACATCATCCAAGTGTCCGGACCGTTCGCCGGATACTTATGTTATTTAAGGAAACAGGGAGTGTTCAGCCACAGGTGAAACGTCAACCACGACCTGCAACAAATGATGATGCCCAAGTAGGTGTTTTAGCTGCTGTCGCGGCTAATCTGCACATCAGTAGCAGACAAATTGCGCGAGAATCGGGAATCTCAAAAACGTCGGTGTTGAGAATGCTACATCAACATCGATTGCACCAGTACCATATTTCTGTGCACCAGGAATTGCATGGCGACGACTTTGAACGTCGTGTACAGTTCTGCCACTGGGCACAAGAGAAATTAAGGGACTTTGACAGATTTTTTGCCCGCGTTCTATTTAGCGACGAAGCGTCATTCACCAACAGCGGTAACGTAAACCGGCACAATATGCACTATTGGGCAGCGGAAAAGCCACGATGGCTGCGACAAGTGGAACATCAGCGATCTTGGCGGGTTAATGTATGGTGCGGTATTATGGGAGGAAGGATAATTGGCCTCCATTTTATCGATGGCAATCTAAATGGTGCAATGTATGCTGATTGCCTACGTAATGTTCTACCGATGTTACTACAAGATGTTTCACTGCATGATAGAATGGCGATGTACTTCCAACATGATGGATGTCCGGCACATAGTTCGCGTGCGGTTGAAGCGGTATTGAATAGTATATTTCATGACAGGTGGATTGGTCGTCGAAGCACCATACCATGTCCCGCACGTTCACCGGATATGACGTCCCCGGATTTCTTTCTGTGGGGAAAGTTGAAGGATATTTGCTATCGTGATCCACCGACAACGCCTGACAAAATGCATCAGCGCATTGTCAATGCATGTGCGAACATTACTTAAGGCGAACTACACCCTGTTGAGAGGAATGTCGTTACACGTATTTCCAAATGCACTGAGGTTGACGGACATCATTTTGAGCATTTATTGCATTTATGTGGTATCTATAGGTAATCATTCCGTAACAGCATGCGTTCTCAGAAATGATATGTTCACAAAGGTATATGTATCACATTGGAACAATCGAAATAAAATGTTCAAACGTCCCTACGTTCTGTATTTTAATTTAAAAAACTTAGCTGTTACCAACTGTTCGTCTAAAATTGTGAGCCATACGTTTGTGACTATTACAGCGCCATCTATCAAAAAGCGAAAAAAGTGGTCCAACAAAAACATTAATATTTCTTTACGTACTACACGAATATGTAATAAAAATGGGGATTCCTATTTAAAAAACGCAGTTGATATCCGTTTGACCTATGGCAGTGCCATCTAGTGGGCCAACCATAGCGCCATCTGGTTTCCCCCTTCAAGCTAGACAAGTTTCGTTCTTTGTAGTTTTTTCGTTTGACGCTTATTTTGTGAGATATTTGGCCCGGTCACGATCAATGGACCACCATGCATACGGTATAAGGGACAGGACCTAAAACTGAACCTTGTGGGACTTCTGCCGTAATCTGTCGTGTCTGGCTGGTCTTGTCTTAGTTCCTTACAAAGAACTGACGTCCTGTAAGGAATCTGATCTAGAGCTTAGGAAACGAGACACTTAAAGTAGTTCTGCTTCTTGGGAAGCAAAATAACTGAAAGCCGAAGTAGAAAGGATACAAAATATAGACCGGCAATGGCAAGAAAAGGATTTCTGAAGAAAATAAATTTGTTAACATCGAATATACATTTATGGAGTGTTGCTATGTATGGAAGAGAAACATGGACGATACATAGTTTAGACAAAAAGAGAACAGAAGCTTTCGAAATGTGGTGTTACAGAAGAATGTTGAAGATTATATGGGTTGATCACGTAACTAATGATGAGGTGCTGAACATAATTGGGAGACAAGAAATTTGTGGCACAACTTAACCAAAAGAAGGGATCGATTGACAGGACAAATTCCGAGACATGAAGGGATCGCCAGTTTAGTACTGAAGGGAAGTGTTTGGGGTAAACATCATAGAGTAAGACGAAGAGGTGAATACAGTAAGCAGATTCAGAAGGATGTAGGTTGCAATAGTTATTCTAAGATGAAGAGGCTCGCACGGGATAGAGTAGCATGCAGAGGTGCACGAAACCAGTCTTCGGACTGAAGCCAAGATCAACCGGGAAGATGGCGTAAGAGAAAAGCCCTTTCTTAGGACTTGAATGTTAATTGATGTATGAATAGAGGGTAGGACGCAACAGATGACTTCTCCTAGGAAGAAAGTGCTACTCGACTACAGATTGCAAGAAACCTGTAATGAATCTCACCAGGGTAGCTAACCAATATAGTAGAAACTGACACAAACTATAGGTACACCATTAACACCTGTAAGTGAAGCACATGCGATCATTACTCACTTTAACTTGACCTAAATAAACTGAGTTCAAATAAGACACTCAATTCTGATGCTATCAGTCAAAAACCTTATTGTAAGTAACAACGAAGCTACTGCTATACTAACACTTATTCAACAAGCAAACTAATAAAATAGTGTCATCTCAATATATACTTTATACGTGGATTAGTTTCCCCTAAGATGTACTGTATGAAGAAAAACGTTTCGTTCCATGTTGTATTCATCACGGGTCTCCAGCCGGAAAATATCGTCATCAAATTACTACGCAGTAAAAGTTTATGAAGCCACATTTCATCCCGTGGTTTGCACAAGGTACGAGGTACGTGAAAATTCGGTAAAGGTGAAAAAAAATTTCACACATGTTGAACTCACTGTAATATCACAACATGTGAAACTTGAATACACATACCAGAACCGCCGTACTAACTTCATGACACTACACACCTGAAGGACCATAGGCCTTCACACGCATTGCACGTCCAGATTATTATTTGCTCATAAATACTAGAACTAATAAGACGTGCCGGCCGTGGTGGTCGAGCGATTCTAGGCACTTCAGTCTGGAACCGCGCGACCGCTACGGTCGCAGGTTCGAATCCTGCCTCGGGCATGGATGTGTATGATGTCCTTAGGTTGGTTACGTTTAAGTAGTTCTAAGTTCTAGGGGGCTGATGAACTCAGATGTTACGTCCCATAGTGCTCAGAGTCATTTGGACCATTTTTTTAATAAGACGCAATATTTGTACATACACAATGATTTGAAGAAGTTTCAGCGTACACAAAGCCATTAAATAAACTTGATGGCAGATTAAGGTAGCTACGAAAATATTTGTCGTGCTGAGCGCCGAATAAACCGAAAAACATGAAACGTTACTCATCCTGACTTCGTCTTAGAACAAGCATTATATGCAACTGTAATACAAGATCTACATTAGTTTGCGTATATACACACGCATTGATTTAAAGAAGATATGCAGTAGCACCAACTCGCATTTATTTATGATTTTTTATGTTTATTATAATATCAAGTATTTTCACCTGTGTAGGTATAATATTTTTCTCTCTGTGTGCGATGGTGCATCTCAAACTTACAGTTGCTGAATGCTTCGCATGCTTAACGCATTTAAATGCTATGACAGGTACTTCGTGAACGAAGTAGAGTATGATCGTGAACTGATAAAAAAAACTTTGTAAATAGTAAAAACCTGAAGATGACGTCCTGTCAACATATGAAAACATTTATACAGACACACTGCATTGTTTGCCATATATCATCTAAACACAACACAATAATTCACAAGTTCGTAATGTTCTGAACTATACACAAAGCAAACATCAATAGCACACTTGTATGTGTGTGAATTCCTAAGGGACCAAACTGCTGAAGCCATCGGTCGCTAGACTTACACACTACTTAAATTAACTTATCCTAAGAACAATATACACACCCATGCCCGAGGGAGGACTCGAACCTCCGGCGGGAGGGGCCGCGCAGTCCGTGACATGGCGCCTTAAACCACGCGGCTACTCCGTGCAGCAGCACACTTATACAAACACAACTAAGCAACATGAATGGTAGTGTACTGCTGGCGCGAAACTTATAAATAGAGGTTCTTTTCTCTGCTGCTTTTTTGATGAGCATTTGTTTATTTTGCAGTTGAATCATTTTTAACCGTAGGTACTTCGCTAGTTTTCACTCACGTGGTTTAGGTATTGATGTGTTGTAGTGACTTTTCTCTAACCTGACTTTTGTGTGTCTATAATTATCTGAAATACTAATTTCATGATATGTGAATATAGAACAGAGATTTTAAATCGTACTGTAAAAGGCTGAAAATATGTTAGAACTTTATAAAATCACATGGCTGAGTAGTTAAAATAATATTAGCAGATAAAATGACTTGCCTAGAAAAATTGTAAGCATAAATGCCCACAGTAAACAAAAAAAGTATCTAGAGTTTTGTCATAGTGAAAAACAAACTAGTGGTGTACGTGTGACAAACGGCGACCAATTGTGATTTGGACTAGAGAAAGAGTGCATCGTATGTAATCCCAGTCCCTGGTAGGGTGCTAAATGAAATTAGGACAAGTAAACAGTATTCTTGTGACTCTTGAAATTTTCCCGGCGTATCGAATATTCCATAAGATTTCGGGATTACAGCCGGATCTCATCGACTTCTTTCCACGATATTTCGGCTGCCAACCTTACAGCCATCTTCAGGCGAGTGTTTGACACTGGAGATTGCTAGTGCAAGTCGCTCTATTTATACTTAAAAGTGCCGCAGGCGCGCATGCGCAAGTTACCGTAGCATGCGCGCCACCTGTCGATTCCAAGGCCCTCTACAATATTACTGCATCTATGGAGCGCCAACGAATGCATGAAAAAAGTAAAACATGCACACAGATGTGTCCAAAACAATAAAAGGAAAATTTCAATATTAAATTTAAAATTACTTGTCGCTCGACATGTCAGAAGCCATAAAAAGTTTTCTTTTGCTTGAAATTAAAGAAATCAATGGGTCTCAGGCCTTATTCAATAAAAAGCCGCCATCACAATTAATGAGATTTTCCGCTAAACGTATTTCGACGGATTCCTTCACAACTGAATCCCAGAAGGATCTCGATGGGGCCAAGATTTTCGTGGCCGAATAATCCATAGTATGTCCTGTGGATATACAATGTTCGGCTATGGCCGACTTACTGGGCTGTAAAAGGCGAGTGTGGCGCTCATGTTCAACGCAGCGGTCGTGTACTGTGCGTGTGGTTTGACCAATGTAGGCTTTCCCACACTCGCAAGGTATTTTATAATTCCAGCCTTCCGTAACCCCAGATCATCCTTGGCTGAGCCCAGAAGAGTACGAGTCTTTGTAGGTGGCCGGAAGATTGCTTTCACACGATGTTTAAAATTCTGCCTACTTTCGATGAAATGTTCCCGACATATGGGAGAAATGCTCTGGACTTAAACACCTCCTTATCCTCTTGATCTTGTGGGTGGTCACGATTTTTCCTCCTTAAAGCAGTACTGACCTGATGTGCAGAATACCCATTATGTTGAAATACCGATTTCAAGTGCTCTAATTCGTCTGCAAGGCTGTCTTTATCAGACACGTCATGTGCCCTATGCACCAACGTTCGAAGAACACCCATAGTTTGTGACGGGTGATGACAGCTTGACGCCTGTAGGTACAGATCTGTATGCGTGGGTTTTCGATAGACAGAATGCCCCAATGACCCATCCACCCTGCGTTTAACCATGACGTCCAGAAATGGTAGGCAACCATCCTTTTCAACTTCCATCGTAAACTGAATGTTTGTATGGATGGAATTCAGATGTTGTAAAAACCGTGAAAGCTCTTCTTCACCGTGAGGCCACACTACAAAGGTATCGTCCACGTACCACCAGAAGACTGTTGGTTTCAACATCGCCGAATCGAGAGCCCTCTCCTCAAAGTCTTCCATATAAAAGTTGGCTACCAGAGGGGACAGAGGACTGCCCATGCCAACACCGTCAAGTTGCTCAAAATATTCATTATTAAATAGAAAGTAAGTAGAGGACAGGGCATGGTGAAACAGCGCCGTTATATCGGCCGTAAACTTATTGCCGATAAGTGACAATGAATCCAAAAGAGGGACCCTCTTGAAGAGTGAAACGACATCGAAACTTACTAACAAGTCCGAATCCTTCAGCTGTAGTGTTCTCAGTCTATTGATAAAGTCCGCAGAGTTACGAATATGGTGCGTACATTTGCCAACGAAAGGTCTCAGTAGCGATGCCAAATGACTAGATAAATCATATGTTGGAGCACCGATATTGCTCACTATGGGGCGTAAGGACACATTATCCTTATGGATCTTTGGAAGACCATATAACCTAGGTGGAATAGAACTGTGAGGTCTCAATCTTTTCACAACTTCTTGCGGCAGAGAAGAGGAGTTTAGCAACTCTGACGTTTTCCTTTCTACTTTCCGAGTAGGGTCTTTATCAAGCTTCCTGTACGTTGTCTCACTCAGCAAACTACACTCCCGGAAATGGAAAAAAGAACACATTGACACCGGTGTGTCAGACCCACCATACTTGCTCCGGACACTGCGAGAGGGCTGTACAAGCAATGATCACACGCACGGCACAGCGGACACACCAGGAACCGCGGTGTTGGCCGTCGAATGGCGCTAGCTGCGCAGCATTTGTGCACCGCCGCCGTCAGTGTCAGCCAGTTTGCCGTGGCATACCGAGCTCCATCGCAGTCTTTAACACTGGTAGCATGCCGCGACAGCGTGGACGTGAACCGTATGTGCAGTTGACGGACTTTGAGCGAGGGCGTATAGTGGGCATGCGGGAGGCCGGGTGGACGTACCGCCGAATTGCTCAACACGTGGGGCGTGAGGTCTCCACAGTACATCGATGTTGTCGCCAGTGGTCGGCGGAAGGTGCACGTGCCCGTCGACCTGGGACCGGACCGCAGCGACGCACGGATGCACGCCAAGACCGTAGGATCCTACGCAGTGCCGTAGGGGACCGCACCGCCACTTCCCAGCAAATTAGGGACACTGTTGCTCCTGGGGTATCGGCGAGGACCATTCGCAACCGTCTCCATGAAGCTGGGCTACGGTCCCGCACACCGTTAGGCCGTCTTCCGCTCACGCCCCAACATCGTGCAGCCCGCCTCCAGTGTTGTCGCGACAGGCGTGAATGGAGGGACGAATGGAGACGTGTCGTCTTCAGCGATGAGAGTCGCTTCTGCCTTGGTGCCAATGATGGTCGTATGCGTGTTTGGCGCCGTGCAGGTGAGCGCCACAATCAGGACTGCATACGACCGAGGCACACAGGGCCAACACCCGGCATCATGGTGTGGGGAGCGATCTCCTACACTGGCCGTACACCACTGGTGATCGTCGAGGGGACACTGAATAGTGCACGGTACATCCAAACCGTCATCGAACCCATCGTTCTACCATTCCTAGACCGGCAAGGGAACTTGCTGTTCCAACAGGACAATGCACGTCCGCATGTATCCCGTGCCACCCAACGTGCTCTAGAAGGTGTAAGTCAACTACCCTGACCAGCAAGATCTCCGGATCTGTCCCCCATTGAGCATGTTTGGGACTGGATGAAGCGTCGTCTCACGCGGTCTGCACGTCCAGCACGAACGCTGGTCCAACTGAGGCGCCACGTGGAAATGGCATGGCAAGCCGTTCCACAGGACTACATCCAGCATCTCTACGATCGTCTCCATGGGAGAATAGCAGCCTGCATTGCTGTGAAAGATGGATATACACTGTACTATTGCCGACATTGTGCATGCTCTGTTGCCTGTGTCTATGTGCCTGTGGTTCTGTCAGTGTGATCATGTGATGTATCTGACCCCAGGAATGTGTCAATAAAGTTTCCCCTTCCTCGGACAATGAATTCACGGTGTTCTTATTTCAATTTCCAGGAGTGTATATATCTTCTGATCATACATATCACGTGGCAACAGCACAGTAGCATTCCCCTTATCCTCCGGAAGGACCACCGTCTGAGGATCTTCCCGTAACTTGCGCAGCGCAGCCCTTTCCATTGAAGAAATGTTGCTCTTCTGAGGACGAGTTCTCGTAAGGGCGCGACATGTTTCCCGCCTGATTTCTTCTGCTGCTTCACTGGATAGAGGCCTGACAGCTTCTTCAACAGCACTAATATGTATGTATGCGGCACTTTTAAGTATAAATAGAGCGACTTGCACTAGCAATCTCCAGTGTCAAACACTCGCCTGAAGATGGCTGTAAGGTTGGCAGCCGAAATATCGTGGAAAGAAGTCGATGAGATCCGGCTGCAATCCCGAAATCTTATGGAAAACAATATTCTTGCTTGGTATAAGGGGTATACTTACTTCGGAAATGAACTGAAGCCGCTGGTTCCAAGACGGTCTACTGCTGAAAGGGTGTCGGTGGATTCCCATACCCTGGAACTCGAAGCGCATCTCCAACACCAATCCTCAGTGAAACGTTCCACATCGCGCGCCAGCAGCAAAATGTAATTGTCATCGCACTTATGTGCAGTACACATTATTGACCACGTAAAATGTACACGTTAATATGCGTACGAGGAAACAAAACTTATGAGCACGTGATATTCGTGTGAACTCAACAACTTTTAATTCTTGCAGGTAAGTAATTTATTCTCCTAACAAAGAACGAACTATCAGCTTTGTCCGGATTTGTAGGAAGTCAGACAATGGAAAATCCAGGATGGAATGATGAGAATATGAGATTCCGGCCAAAGGTGCTGGAGTTGCCGGCCGTGTGTGCGTGAAGTGTTCTTGCTTTACTGAAGAAGGCTGTGGCCGAAAGGTTTATGTAAGTGTTAATTGTGCCTGTCTGCAACTTGACGTGTCTTCTTTACGGTAAGCAGCAAACTGTCTTTTCATACATTGTTGATTTTCCTATCTGGAGTTACCATTGTTTGATTTAATATTATGAAAACGATAAATTGCTATTCACCATACTGCGGAGAGGTTGAGTCGCAGACAGTCACAACAAAAAAGACTACTTAACACGTAAGCTTTCGGCCCCGGCCCCAATAGCCAGAGACAGTGGTCATGTGTGTGTAAACTGCGTTTGCGTGAATGTGTATCTGAATGTTATCTATTTCGGAGAATGCCTTCTGGTCGAAAGCTTAGGTGTTTAGCAGTCTTTTTGTTGTTCCCACATGTGACTCAGCCTCTCCGCTATATGATTTGTAGAAAGTTATGATATTCCCATGCCATGAAGAAAGTCCAATTCCTTCCCGTTGACAAAATCTGATAAGAAGATAAATAGATGTATATTAAAAGCCTACGGCGCTATCTATTGTAGAGAAATGAATCTGAAATCCAATGTTTCAGGAATTACGGAACCTCGACACTGCTACACGTATGCGAGCGGACACTAGGGTGAGAACCTGGACAACACTGTGTGCGTGCTCTGCGAGCGTTCCAAGGGGGAAACCGTACTAGCCGACCTGGTGCCGCGTGGGGACGTCATAACCAGCATCAGACGTCACCATCTGCGACTGACGTCACTTCTCCGATAGACTTGCAGCCAGCCAACAAGTGTTTCGAATCGACGCTCCCCCTCCCCCCCCCCCTCCCCACCCCAAGATCTTTCTGTCGCTTAAATGTCATGTTGATAAAGGACGATTCCATGCCAAGAGCTACGCAATGATTAAACTGAACATTTAATGAAACTGTTTTCATTGAACAAGAGAAAGGAATATACATATTAACTTTTTTCCGAGGTGTTAAGGTTGAATGACTACTCACAACGAAGTAATGAATTTATCGTAGTCATTTAGAGGGCACTGTAATATCACTTTCCTAAAAAAACTTATGTTTTGCGCAAAACATTTATATAAAGATTACGACGACAAAGTCGATGTGCGTATTTACAGTATCTGTGTAATACTCGTAAAAGAAACAAAAGACTTCAAATGTTTTGAGAGCAGAGACCTGGCTGTTCGAGATTGTCTTTCTGCCTTCCGCTTTCAACATGTAACCATCGTGGGCTGCAGTAACAATAATTTCACAATATGCTAGCTTATCATCAGTTATTTAAGTACTATTTTATTAATTTAATTTAATTTCATTATTCATTGTATCATGAGCTTTAATTTTCAGCATTTCTAACAGGGAAGAAGCAACACACTGATATGGCAGCCATCAGCCATTGGCGTGATTTTATTATTAATTTACAATGTCCATTCCTAACCATTAACGTGCGGAATCTGCGTTCATTCAGAAAAGAAATCTGAGCTTTTTTCTTTTTCAAATCAACCACACAGCATAGAGCGACTACCAAAACGCGATTTCCAAATTACATCTATTAAAATTCAGTCGGCTCCACATCCTCTGTTGCGCCGCTCCCAACACCAGTCTGGGACGACAATCTTCATTTTGGGAATAAAATTCTAAAATGGTTCAGTTAGCGGAGATACAAGCGCCAATTTACAATACGTAATGGATTAGGACGTGGGCAGAAAAGTTCAAACAGGTGAGAAAGGAATACTGTTGATGTTATTAACCGTCACCAAAGTTTGCTCAATACGAGCATTGCAGACGTCGACGAGAAGCTCTACAGCACTAATTCGCACCTGATGGCCAAAATTGGACCTGATGCTTTTTACACCGTAAATTCGTTCCCCTTTAACGCATTAGAATACGCTATGAGATCAAAAGTATCCGCACATCTGGCTGAAAATGACTTACAAGTTCGTGGCGACCACCATTGGTAATGCTGGAATTCAATATGGTGTTGGCCCACCCTTAGCCTTGATGACAGCGTCGACTCTCGCAGGCATACGTTCAATCAGGTGCTGGGAGGTTTATGGGGAATGGCAGCCCATTCTTCACGGAGTGCTGCACCGAGGAGCGGTATCGATGTCGGTCGGTGAGGCCTGGCACGAAGTCGGCGTTCCAAAACATCTCAGATGTGTTCTATAGGATGCATGTCAGGACTGTGTGCAGGCCAATCCATTACAGGGATGTTACTGTCGCGTAACCACTCTGCCACAGGCCGTGTATTATGAACAGGTGCTCGATCGTGTTGAAAGATGCAATCGCCATCCCCGAATTGCTCTTCAATAGTGCGAAGCAAGAAGGTGCTTAAAACATCAATGTAGGCCTGTGCTGTGATAGTACCACGCAAAACAACAAGGGGTGCAAGCCCACTCCATGAAAAACATCACCCCCTCACAATTTTACTGTTGGCACTACACACGCTGGCAGATGACGTTCACCGGAAATTCCCCATATCCACACACTGCCATCGGATCGTCACATTGTGCACCGTGATTCGTTACTCCATACAACGCTTTTCCACTGTTCAAATGGTTCAAATGGCTCTGAGCACTATGGGACTTAACATCTGAGGCGGGATGTGAGAAAACTTGGATTTCATGGTCGAGCGCTCGTAAGCCACACATCACACTGGTAAATGCCAAACAACGACTTGCTTGGTGTAAGGAGTGCAAACATTGGACGATTGAACAGTGGGCTGGCCGGTGTACTAGAACTTAGAACTACTTAAACCTAACTAACCTAAGGACATCACACACATCCATGCCCGAGGTAGGATTCGAACCTGCGACCGTAGAGGTCACGCGGTTCCCAACTGAAGCGCCTAGAACCGCTTGGCCACACTGGCCGGCCCACTGTTCAATCGTCCAATGTTTGCACTCCTTACACCAAGCAAGTCGTTGTTTGGCATTTACCGGCGTGATGTGTGGCTTATGAGCGCTCGACCATGAAATCCAAGTTTTCTCACATCCCGCCTAACTGTCATAGCATTGCAATTAATATGAAAATCGTATGTTTTTAGGGGTGTCCGGATACTTTTGATCACATAGAGTATCTACCAAGTTTTTCTGCCACACGATAACTTTAGCCCAGACTGGACCTCTGTGAGTAGCTGCACTTTAATTATAACCACCTCGTACTTTAGGAGGAGAGAGATGAAATTCTGCCAGTGAATAAACAAATATCGTTCTAATGAAATCAGTAAAGACTGGTGCCGGACGGGGTGGCCGAGAGGTTCTAGGCGCTACAGTCTGGAACCGCGCGACCGCTGCGGTCGCAGGTTCGAATCCTGCCTCGAGCATGGGTGTGTGTGATGTCCTTAGGTTAGTTAGGTTTAAGTAGCTCTAAGTTCTAGGGGACTGATGACTCAGAAGTTAGGTCCCATAGTGCTCAGAGCCATTTGAAATCCTCGGCAGATCTGGTAATAAAAGCCTCCAATCATATCGTTTATAAGCAAGAGTGGTTAGGGTTTAGCGTCCAGTCGACTACATGAGCCTTAGACACGGACCATAAGGTGGGATTGGGAAGTAAATCTACAATGTCCGTTTCGAAGAAACTATACCGGCGTATGCTGCAACTGATTTAGGTAAATCTTGGGAATCCTGTATGACCAGAAGAAGATTAGAACTTGTGTCCTCCCGAATGAGAGTCCAGTGTCTTACTGTTTGTGGGCTTGTGAGACAGTCACTCCATTTAAACGAGGAGAGGAAAGTGTTTCCATCTCTGGCCTGTTTGTGGGGAAATTGTGATTTCCTGTCTCAGTCTCGACCGCATAAGGCAGTCGAATTTCTCCCTACCTGATACCGATTAACTAAAAACGGCGGTTACAATACCCAATGAAAAATGTTATCATTAAACTGATCACTCTAAGAAATAAAAAGGAATTATCCGAACAAGACGGAAATCGGTAGATGTGATGTACATGTACAGACAAACGTATGATTACAGTTTCAGAGAAATTGGATGGTTCAGTTAAGAGAAAGAGCTTCACAAACTGAGCAAGTGAAAAATTCAATGGCCCATCTCTGGACGTTACGCACGCAGTTATTCGGCTTGGCACTGATTAACAGAGTTGTTGGATGTCTCCTAACGGCCATCGTACCAAATTCTGTTCAATTGGCGCGTTAGATCGTCAAAATCCCGAGGTGGCTGGAGGGCCCTGCCCATAATGTTCGAGACGTTTTCAGTTGGGGAGAGGTCCGACGACCTTGTTGGCCAAAGTATGATTTGATAAGCAAGAAGACAAGCAGTAGAAACTCTCGCCATGTGCGGACGGGTACTATCTTGCTGAAATGTAATCCTAAGATGGCTTGCAATGAAGGGCAACAAAACGGGGCGTAGAATATCGTCGACGTCTGCTCTGGTCCAAGGGTGCTGTGGATCACAACCAAAGGGGCCTGCTATCAAATGAAATGCCACCCCAGATTATCACTCCTGGTTGTCGGGACGTATGGGGATGACAGTCAGGTTGGTATCCAACCGCTGTCCGGGGTGTCTCCATATACATCTTCGCTATTTAGCGGAGCTTCAGTCGAAATGGGACACATTCCAGTGAATGAGGTTCCAAGCCGAATGTGTCTGACACCACTGCAGACACGCTTGTTAGCGTGCACAGGTCAATTTCTAATCGGTGCCAGGGGCCCGTTCACGTCGGACCACCCCGCGCACTGTAGGCCACTTTCTTCCTCCTTTCGGTGCCGCGCACTGCACTAACGGCGCACGCTAGGCCGTAGGGCATCCCCCCCCCCACTTCCGTAGGGCCAATTAGTTAGCTCTTTTCTTTTCAGAAAAAGCAAATTGTAGTACCCTTCCACTCCAAATAAAACTCCCCAGAACACCTGCGAGGTGCCGGGGCTAGCAGTGTATTTAACACTAAATTCTAGAATCTACATATGTAAATGATGCTCTAAGCCCCCCCTATTCTAACTCCGACTTTTGCTGTTGCACAAGGATTAAAAAAATATACGCGAACTGACTGTAATCAACCCTGCAAGTGGAGTAGAAAAGAGTTTGGCACCTGCAATAATTTAATTTGATAAATAAGTTAAATAAAGGAAGGTTTCATTAACGTAGTGAGAAATGATGGGTTGCTCTACCGATTAACAGAATGAAAGTTCTGTCCAAAATAACAATATGATTTATTAAGACTAAACACAAAATAATAAACAAAAACACATGAAACATTTATAATACATCAAATTGGCTCAAATTGAATACTCAAACAAACGCTGTGAAGGTGAAGTTGTCCCTAAACTAGATTGTGAGGTTTATGACGAAGTGGTATGTGGAGCCAATTCCTTGCCATTCAAATCTTAAGAGAGACACACAGCTAACCCAACATTAATTGCTGCTACTCAAGACAGAACAAAGTTAGAAAAAGACAAACAGGCGCACTCTGCTGAGCTCTGATTATCACCTAGGAAAATCCATATCTGCCGGTGCTGCGGACATACATTACCAAACTGTCTTCTTAACTGCCAGAACACGATCTGGCGTACCGGAGGCGATGGCTGGTTGCTTTGACGTCCTCGACCGAAAGGCGAGAACCGACTACCTTAGAGCACCCGTACATGCCGAACACCGAACATTCCCGCCCCCACGACAGTGGCCGTGGTTAAACGTTCCAATCAGCAACTCGAAAACCGGCGGAAAATTCCATTCCATTGCCAGAGCACTACCATTCCACCAATGGAGATTCTTGGCGCCAATTTCTGCGCTGATTTTGCTACGTCACGGAACTATGCCCTGAGCAAGCCAATCACAGTTACTATTTTGCAGAAAGCGCGGGAATTTTCCCGCCACAACTGCCTGGGTACACAAGTCATTCCCACGCCTCGCTGGTAGCCCGCCAGAAAGTGTTTTCGCTAAGATTCTGCGAAGTAACGGAACCTCTAGCCCAGCCGCTACTTCCGACCCCTCCGGGTGTGTCGTTTGACAATGTCGGCGTCTGCAAAGCTTTCACTCGACTTCCTCACACCCGTCGGCTTAACCCTTTCCAGATCAGCGGAGCCCGCCTGTCACCGGACCACCCGGGTGACGAGAGATGCTGCGTGAGAAGTCCGCGTGTGAAGGAATAGCGACTTTTCACTGCATGCAATTAGAGAGGAAAATCGTAAGATAGAAACATGAGAGGGGGCTCATGCCACCTCTCATAGCCCCTACGTCATTTTAGATTGTAATTGGTGAGCGGTTGGCTCACTTAGGAGCAAGGTAGTGAGTCAATCGCCCAAGAACAATCTCGCAAATTGGCTGCACATGCTGCACTCTATAAAGAAAATCACTGCAACTGAAAAATGCAGCTCATAGAGGGAGGATTATTTATGATGTAGCCAACTTCACCTTCTTAATATGGAACACTAACACTCACATCACACATCCATACCCAGGGAGCCCCTTCCAAACACCGATTCACACAGATATTCACTCTCTAAATATGGCCCGGGCATGTGAGCCAAATATGGAGCAATTTATTCTTTACAATCAGAGTTGGAGTGCTGCGCAATTAAATGCCCAAGATGTTACAACAATTTTAATCATTAAACTAACCTGAACTCACTCACACATGATACAATTTAAGTTAACAATCTCTTTGTGAGCTTTCAGAATCTATTTAGAACCTCCGATTCATTCTGTCTCCCTGCAGCAAGAATAACCTTTACAAAATGTTCCCTGAACTGATGGTCCATTCACAATGACAGTGGTGGTATCTGCTTCAGTTTATGTGGACTTCAGGCACACTGTTTGCATACACACAACAATAAATACAAAATACAAAAAAAACATGGTGTGGAGAACAATACAGTAATTTGTAATAAGAATTGCAGTGTAAAACACAAACACATACAAGGTATAACATACATTACAAAAACAACATAAGAGAAAGAAATTTAAGAAAAAAAAACAAGGTTCATGGGGCATGAAGTTGTGCGTGCACATTGCACAAAGTTCACGACTGTGCTGAGAATGAGGCACTAAATCACATTGTTAGAAATATTCGAAGCACTTCACAAATTCCACAGTACTGACATCACATAGGGCTAAACGTCAGGTGTTGTTGCTACGTTGTTGCAACGGCAATAGGGTGTGCTGGAGCATCTGCAGTACTCTGTTGAGATTGCACCAAGACCCACGCATATGATCACGGCAGTACGGTAGGAAGACACAGTGATAGGCTCTCCTCACGTCGATTAATTTTCTCTGAGGTCTACTTGTTGGGATACATCACTAGTCTAGGTCTCTTCTCTCGCTGGACAGTACTTTACGTTTCCCAATATTGCAGTTCGAAGAGGGATGATGGCACGTGGAGCGACTCCACAAGTGTGTGAGGTCATCCATACAGGATCGAACTAGGAGCGACGATTGCTAAAACTGCTCTCTAATAGAGAGGAGAAGTTAGAAATGAGACCATTCATTTGTTAGTGTGGCACGATACTGCTTTGTGTATGCAGATTGGCCAATGCTAGTGAGTTGTAAAAACCCAAACAGGTGAGTATATAGCGTCCCTTTCTGTCCTGAGGCATATGAGGCGCAGGTTCTGACACGATATGTGATCTTCTTCGTGTACTCACGACAACGTGGTCTGCCGCAGGGAATCCCTCCAAATGGCTGCCGCGTCTGGAGAGCTATCAGGCTGTTGCGTGTGGGTCGCTTGTCAGTGTCAACGGCCAGCCTCACTTTCGCTTGTGGCCCGGCGAGGATCCCGCCTAATCCCTCAGGTATACGGCCCGGTGACTGTCAGCTTGCAGGACCGGACGCTCGCCTTCTTGCAGGTAGCCGAAGACCTCTTGTTTTTGCGCTGGCTGGCCTCTGCATTGCCACGACACCCGTCATCTGCACAGTTCTGACAAAAATCTTATGCCTAACTTTTTCCCATGACCTTCTATGTTATAATAAATTTACATAATGACACATTGATGGTCTGTCATTTCAGACACTCTTATTTTACTTTTATAGTTATTAATCTATGGCTATCATTATGATGATGATGATGATGATGATATCATTATAACAAAATCTTGGTGTATCAAATTTAGACATGGAAATAATTTATCTTGATATTTGTGTAGAGACCGGTCTCACTACTGTACATGGTGTGTGACGCTACACTGGATGAACAGCTAAATGTGCGGGCCCGCACTAATATTACTATTAATTATATAGATCGACAGTACACATGCTCAAGAATTAACTACCATTTGCCAACGATCTACATTCTATGTCTTTTGAATAAATTATGTTATTATGCAGGTCGAAGTTTTACTGAGCTTATAAAGAACAAGCAACTATTCTACGTTCGCTCGCCGGTCGTCCCTCCATCTTGGGTCTGTGATTTGATGACCTGAAAAATAACATCCCAAGAGGCGCGCGCCAAACACTTGTGGTAGAAAACCCCCACAATATTAATCTAGTTGTTGTTAAATCCTACAGTTTAACTTATGCTAGTACATCGTACCTTTTTTTTTTTTTTTTTTTTTTTTACCTTACAATACTCTTACATAATTCCTGTTACGTTGAGATGTCTCGCTGCTCGCCGCTATTGACGACAGTGATGTGCGCGCCGTACGACATGACCTACGAGTTTTCATTACGCCTCACTGAAACTCCAGAGACTGGGTTAGCCATGGCTATACACGACAATAAATTTATAGTTGCAACTTCCTTCTCTATGTGATGCGGTTTTCGCGATCAAAGCACACCTTTCCAGAGGCAATGTAATATGACCAAGCCAGGACTGGTTCCTGTTGAAGATTCAGTCGCCCAACACACGCCAGCTACACAGTATGTCACGAATATCCAAGTATAAGTCCCTGGTTATTCATCTGTGACAGTCACGAGCAGCACGCTAAATCCCCAACCAGCACATTGGCATGGTAGGCTTTATGCCCGCATTTCTCTCGTCTAGGGCACCATTGGAGTCAAACGCTCACAGGTTCACCCCGACTTGCAAGACAACGATGCTAGCGCAGCTCTGCAAAACACTATACTGCCCATATTCATCCTCGAAATCACGCAATATACCACAATCTTGCAGTGCACTGACGCGTGCCTGCAAGCATTGGTATGAACGTCTCACGAACTGGTTGTGGCCGCTATGGAGCGTATCACGACTTCTCAGAACGCTTCTAAGAGCACGTTCTTGTATGCGCCCGTTTGTGCGACATCTCGTCACTCATCTTTATCCCTTAACATGGACACCAGATAGGAAAGGACAAAAACATTGCTCATGGAAAGGTAGTGCCTCTTATCGCAACGACAGAGGAGATCCCGAACATAGACAAAAAAAGTTAACAGCAGTAAATTCTTATGCGAGAAAACGCAGCGTGTTAATACTTTAACAATCTTAATCTATTAATGCAACGATTATTGTTCCCCGAAGAAAGGTTCATATATTTGCCTATTCTACTATGTACACCACTTACACTACTACTATAGCAGGGTTCATGTATTTGCCCATTCTACTATGTACACCACTTACACTACTACTATTCCACGAACTCCTTTATGTGAGAGATGTGGTGGAGTCCTATGGACTTCTTTCCTTTTAGCGTCTCCAATTCATAATCATTGTGGTGAGCTGCTCTCCTTATACGGTACGGGCCGTTGTAAACAGAATAGAATTTTTGGCATTTCATTTTTTGTTTGTTCGAAAGTCGGAAAGACTTCACGAGCATCTTTTGTCCAATTTGGAAGTGTCGTAGACGAGCTCCCGTGTCGGCACGTCTCTTCCTGACCTCTGCTGCAGCCCATATCCTCTTGAGAGCCAAATCCACTATGGCTTGGTGCTGCGTTCGCGCCCTTGGTGGGAAGTTTACGACCTCGGTTATCAAGTCCTTAGGAATCCGGTTTTTCAGTACTGTAATGGGTGCCAATTTTGTTATCCCATGGGGTGCCTCATTGATCACCTCCTGGAAGTCTTTAAGGAAAACGTCCCATGTCGTGTGCTGTTTATTACAGTACAACCGGCACAAGTTTCCGAGTTCCTTAACAACCCGTTCTGCAGCATTCGAGCTCGGATGGTGTGAAGATATAAAAATGGGATCAATTTTACATCCACGCAACGTCTCCTTCCATGTTTTTGACTTAAACTGTGGCCCGTTATCAGAAATAATTTTACTCACATGACCAACCTGTGGTAGGAAATCCCAGATTAGGGCTCGTGATACAGTTCGTCCTGTCGCCCTCTTCAGTGGCGTAAAGGTAACGTATTTGGACGTTAGTTCAACAAACACTAATACGTAAGTATATCCTCTTCTTGTTCTTGGCAAAGGTCCCATCAAATCTGTTGCTGCTAATTGTCTTAATTTGGTCGGTACGATTGGGTATAATGGTGCCTGCATGCTCACAGTGGTGTGCTTAGCCTTTTGGCGGTCTTTACACACCGACAGTACCCTCCGTATTCGACGCTCCATGTTTCGAAAGTAACACATGGTCCTTAGCTTGAGATTTCACTTGCGTGGTCCGAAGTGTCCATAGCTGAGGTGAGTATGCCATATAACCTTGTTTATTAGGTGTTCAGGGATGCATACCCCCCATTCAGTGTCATTGGCATAATTTCGGTGGAAAATTATGCCTTTCCGCAAGAGGTAGAACTGCCTGATGGTGGCGTGTCTTCTGTCTATCCATTTCTGTTTCAATAACACTAGGGCAGGGTCGTTGTCTTGCTCCTTCCTGATGTCCTGCATACTACAGGTAATAAAATTTTCAAAGGCTACTTTCTGCATATAGAAAAGGCAGTAGTGATTTTCCTCCAGATCTTCTTCCATGTTGTGCTCAAAACCGATCGGTGACCGTGATAAGGCGTCTGCAATAATGTTCTGACTGCCGGGGATATATTCTATCGAAAAGTTGTACTGCTGCAGATATGATGCCCACCTAATGAGCCGCCTGTGATTAAGCTTTGCAGTCATCAAGAACTCGAGTGCCTTGTGGTCTGTGTAGACCCTCGTCTTGCGACCAAACAGAAGGTATCTGAATTTTTCAAACGCCCATACAATAGCCAGCGCCTCTAACTCGGTTACTGAGTAATTCCTCTCACTCTTGGCTAGTACTCTGCAACCAAACGCAATTGTCTTCCACACCCTGTTTCCTTCATGTACATAGTCTTGGAACACCATGACACCCAGACCTGAGTATGAACTGTCCGTTACTATGCAAAGCTCTTCTGCTAAATTAGGGTGTGATAGGATGGGTGCTTGTAATAATGCGAATTTTAATGCTTTCCATTCGGATTCGGCCGTCTCATCCCATTCCCAAGGAATCTTCTTTCCTGCAAGTTGATGCAACCTAGGACTGCTCTGAGTTTTGACATGTATAAAGCGGTTGTAAAAATTTATGATCCCCCAGAACCCCCTTAACTGCTTCTTTGTCGTAGGAATGGGAAACTTTTCAACTGCTTCGATCTTTTCGGGATTTGGCGCAATGCCCTCACCCGTGATGATATGTCCTAGAAATTTGACAGAGGACGTCCCAAAATTCGATTTTTCGATATTGATAGTCACTCCGTATTCCTTGAATGTCGCAAGGAGTTCACCGAGGACCGCATTGTGCTCTCCCCAAGATTTCTCTGCGATCAGCAAATCGTCCACATAGCTGGTGACATGACGTTTCAAATTATTGCTTAGTATGCCGTCCAGCCCCCGAATGAATGCGGCAGATGAAACGTTCAAACCAAATTGTAGACGACGAAACCGGTAACATCTTCCAAATGCTAAAAAGGCTGTGTACTGTCTGCAATTTGGATGGAGCTCGATCTGCCAGAAACTCGATTTTAGATCAACTGATGAGAAGATTGATATTCCATGGAAGTTTTGTAAGAGTTCCTCTAATCGTTCCGGTCTGTCTGTTTCGGATTCTATTATGGTATTAATTTGTCGCGAGTGCAAGACTAAACGAATACTACCATCTGCCTTCTCGACTACTCTTAACGGGTTATTATAGGCTGAAGCCGTAGGTTCTATTATTCCTTCACTCAGCATTCGCGTAATTTCAGCTGCTACTTTCTGTCGATATGCCAAGGGGATTGGATAGGGTGGCACACGAAACTGGTTGTGCGGACGTACACGAAATTCATATTGGAAGTTCTTTATTGATCCTGTCTTGGGAAGGAAGACCTCCGCATGTTCTACTAGTAATTTATGAAGTTCTTTGCGGTGGTCGCACCTTATATTCTTTATTGCTTCCACTTTTTCTCCTATTTTCTCCTTTATTTCTCCCATTATTCCGACTTCATTCTCATCCGTGTCCTCTCCCCTACCCGCAACGTCGACCTGTTCTTCCTTTCTGTCTTTCAGACACGCATAGTTTATCCGTACACAGTTAGACGGTAGTTGAGCTGGGATCAGCTGGTCGTCGAACTTAATGTGGACGGGATTCCCTTTCCTCAAAACCACTTCACCTCGTCCTAGATCAACTATCGCTTCATGTTCATTTAGGAAGTCCGTTCCTATTATCATGTCGATCACCAGATTTGACACGATCCAGAAGTTAGACTCTATTTTGTGTTCTTGGCAGGAGAATTCCAGTCTTGTTTGTTGGGTGACCTCCGTACATTTACCCGCTAATGCCCCTTTTATTTTGGTTTTCTTAACCGATAGAACAGGCCAGTCCATCTCCTGAGAGCACCTCTTGTATGCTGCCTCAGATATTGCTGTTATGTAGCTTCCACTATCTATTATCGCATTCATACTCTTTTCAGCTATTGCTACTGTGATAAGAGGCTGCCGATCTTGTTGAGGAGTTGCTTTATGTTCCTCGAGCAGGATTTCTGATAAATCTTCGTAATGTATCATCCGTAGTTGGCCAGGTCCGAGATTACGTACGAAATTCCGGCGGCCTGTGTTCGCACTAGTCTGGCGTCAATCCCTTGTTAAGCTCCCCCTCCTCTGACGTGCATTAGGATTTGCGGGTCTAGTTTCAATCTCCTGGTTCCACTGTTGTCCTTGGTTTCGCTCTCTCCAATTACGGTCGCTTTGCCGTTCGTTATTCCTCCTATCCCAGATTCCTTGTCTAGATTGACCCTGCTCCCTGACGTTCTGGTTTCCGTGTCTTTGGTTTCCATAACCTTGAATAGCGTAACCTTGACTTCCGTAACCCTGGTTTCCTAACTGACCAGTGCGATTATGCGATCTGTTGTCGTCTTCCCTTCCTGGCCCGTGGTATTTGTTACTTTGCCCCTTCTTCCTGTCCTTTGCGTCTTGTTTATCAAAGACTACTTCGAGTTCGCGCAATAGACTCTTGAATGCTTCTATGTCAGATCCACACTTGCCGACAAGTGTCTGTTGGTACCTAACTGGCAATTTGGAAAAGCAAAATTTAATGATTTCTCCGTTGCTATGTGGACTATCTAAAAATTGATTCTTCTTGAGTAAATCATCAAGAAATTTGGTTGCGCTCCTATGCCCGGACACTTCCAGTTCAGGACAAAATATTATTTCCTCTTTAATCCTGTCTTGCGTTTCCTTTGACCAGTAGGTCCGCAGGAATGCACCAACAAATTCCTGATAAGTCCGACACGTCACTGCCACACCCCGCATCTTTTCCGCGGCTTGGCCTTCGATGTGTCCACACATGAATTCTAATTTTGCCAGGGTTGGCCATGATGCCGGTAATGAATTTGTAAACTGCATCACCCAGCTCTTCGGATGCATCGACCCTCCATTTTCTTTGAACTTCTGGAATTTTAGTATCGACAGGAAGTGATTGTGATCAAAATCCTGTCTGATCCTCGCACTGGTGTTGTCACTCGTTTCTGATACTTGCACTTCTGCTGAGTGTCCTGTTCTATCTTGCTGATAACTGTGATGTGCTACCTCTGTATCACAGTGGAAGTGGCACTCAGAATTCACTCTTCTAAGTGGGCTATAATTATTGGAGCTATTACTCGCTGTTTCTGTGTGTGCATTGTTAGTTCCGCACTCGGTCATTGGGCTAGAGCACGGCGGGCTTTTCCTCGGAGACACAATTCTGTGTACTCCATCATTGGTATCCGAACGCGCAGTGCTAGTGTGCCCGTTTTGCTCTAGGTTTGCTATCCGACTCTCTACTTCTTCCATTCGTTTCGTGGTGTTCGCAACCGCGATATTACCTTGAGTTTTTAAGAATACTAGGGATTTTGAGTGGGATTGTGTTGTACGTCGCAAGCGCCCTGCGAGTTTAGAAGTTGCTTCCGCGACTTTCATTGCCCCTATTGCTGCAGTTTTGGCCAGGCCTGCTACTTTTTGTGCCGCCATTGACATTTGTTTTACTTCTCCACATTCTTTCTGTATTGTTAGTAATTCCCCACGAATTTCCCCTATATGCGAAATTATTGCCTCAGTGTCCTTCTTACGCTGTTCGTCAGCTTCTTCCTTCTCCTTCTTACGTTGTTTCTCCTCTTCTTCCTTCTCCCTCTTACGCTGTTCGTCAGCTTCTTCTTTCATTGATCGTAGGAAGCTCAGTATTGGGTTTACGTCATCTTTTTGATCCTCTTCAAACGTGGGAGATGTAACTATGGACACCTGGGCGCTAGAGCTCTGACGTGGCCGAGCTAGCCCCTGGCTGCTCTCGTTCGTTTGATTATAAACTTCTGCTACCGTCTCGACCTGTGTGCCTGTCTCTGTTTCATCCTCTACTTCACTATCATAATCACGGCCGCAACGCTGCTCTGAGATCGCGTCCAAATCACCTTCCTCATCAATGACCCTGGCGTCCTGTCCTGCTAAAAATGTGCCCATCTCATCTCTGAACCTATTCCCGTCAGTAAACTGCCCCTTATCCATTATGCTATCCTCTTTTGTTTTAGCTTCGCTCGATAATAGTCGTGCCTTTCTTCTCGTTATCATTCATGAAAAACAAATTTATCTAAAATGCACAATAAAATTAACCTACTCCATATATTTTTTACACATAGACATAAAATTTCAACAACGCCTCTCCAACGCTGTAATTATACGCACGATTTGTTGTGGTACAGAAACCGCACACAAACCCGACAAAGTGTGATGTGATACGGACACACCATCAAAGGAACACAAAAACAATGAACAAAAGAATATATACACTGAAAACAAAAACTGTAATCATGCGCCGCTTCTTAAAACTAAACGCGGAACTACCAGAAAAAACTTGGGTATTAATCAATAAAAAAAATGAAGCAAAAAAAAAATTCTGAATGTCCCTACTACTAATAATAGTTGCTTATCAGCGATTCACAGGAAAGATCCGAGGCTAAGGGTCGCCATTTTATGCGAGGTGCCGGGGCTAGCAGTGTATTTAACACTAAATTCTAGAATCTACATATGTAAATGATGCTCTAAGCCCCCCCTATTCTAACTCCGACTTTTGCTGTTGCACAAGGATTAAAAATATATACGCGAACTGACTGTAATCAACCCTGCAAGTGGAGTAGAAAAGGGTTTGGCACCTGCAATAATTTAATTTGATAAATAAGTTAAATAAAGGAAGGTTTCATTAACATAGTGAGAAATGATGGGTTGTTCTACCGATTAACAGAATGAAAGTTCTGTCCAAAATAACAATATGATTTATTAAGACTAAACACAAAATAATAAACAAAGACACTTGAAACATTTATAATACATCAAATTGGCTCAAATTGGATACTCAAACAAACGCTGTGAAGGTGAAGTTGTCCCTAAACTAGATTGTGAGGTTTATGACGAAGTGGTATGTGGAGCCAATTCCTTGCCACTCAAATCTTAAGAGAGACACACAGCTAACCCAACATTAATTGCTGCTACTCAAGACAGAACAAAGTTAGAAAAATACGAACAGGCGCGCTCTGCTGAGCTCTGATTATCACCTAGGAAAATCCCTATCTGCCGGTGCTGCGGACATACATTACCAAACTGTCTTCTTAACTGCCAGAACACGATCTGGCGTACCGGAGGCGATGGCTGGTTGCTTCGACGTCCTCGACCGAAAGGCGAGAGCCGACTACCTTAGAGCACCCGTACATGCCGAACACCGAACATTCCCGCCCCCACGACAGTGGCCGTGGTTAAACGTTCCAATCAGCAACTCGAAAACCGGCGGAAAATTCTATTCCATTGCCGGAGCACTACCCTTCCACCAATGGAGATTCTTGGCGCCAATTTCTGCGCTGATTTTGCTACGTCACGGAGCTATGCCCTGAGCAAGCCAATCACAGTTACTATTTTGCAGAAAGCGCGGGAATTTTCCCGCCACAACTGCTTGGGTACACAAGTCATTCCCACGCCTCGCTGGAAGCCCGCCAGAAAGTGTTTTCGCTAAGATTCTGCGAAGTAACGGAACCCCTAGCCCAGCCGCTACTTCAGACCCCTCCGGGCGTGTCTTTTGACAATGTCGGTGTCTGGAAAGCGTTCACTCGACTTCCTCACACCCATCAGCTTAACCCTTTCCAGATCAGCGGAGCCCGCCTGTCACTGGACCACCCGGGCGACGAGAGACGCTGCGTGAGAAGTCCGCGTGTGAAGGAATAGCGACTTTTCACTGCATGCAATTAGAGAGGAAAATCGTAAGATAGAAATATGAGAGGGGGCTCATGCCACCTCTCACACCAAGATGGCAGATTCCGCCGGTGTTTCGCCCGCCCTAACCCGCAGCAAGGCTGCACCGAAAGAGGCGCGTGAGTCGGCTGCTTCCGTCGACGTCAGCGTCCCGCTTGCTGCCGTAGAGGAGGTACTGGCCGACAAGGATCGGCAGATCGCTGCGCAAGCGCAGGAACTCCTCGACCAGCGTCGGATAATCACCGACCTCTGTGGCTCAAGGAATGGCCCACACGAACAAGCACACTTCATAGCACACTACACTCGCCTGCAACTGGTGATTCCTGCACAACCGTCCCGCTGCGGCAGATGACTCCAGCGGCGGCAGATGCGGACCCAGAACACCACTATTCTGGGCCCTGGCAGGTGGAGGGCCCACGACGCAAACACAAGAACGCAACGCAAACAAGCGAGCAACCACACTCGCTAGGCAGCCGAAAGGCGCTGCTGCATACACCAAAACCCACACATCTGGCTAGGAACACAGGCACCCCAACCAACGTTAACCGACCTGCGGTCAGCAACAACACAGAAACACCAACCGCAGCTACGCCCGCACAACAAAAGACTGGTTTTCCCCCAGTCGTAATACAGAACTATGGGGACCTTAGTGTCCTCAACACAACATTCACGGAAAGGCACACACCTTGTAGGCCTACGCTTCACACCAAGTACTCTGGGGATAGGGCCTCATTGTACGTATCTACAAACACTGAATACAAAGATCTCCTTAACTTCCTCAAAGAAAAGGGGATCGAGCACTATACGTACAGGACAGCAGAAGAACGAACACAGCAGTACGTGGTCAAGGGAATGGTCCCCAGTACCCCAAACACAACAGTACAAGCGGCGGTCACCTTCCTGGGTTTCGACTGCAAAAGTGCTTCCCGGATGACGGGCTTACGCTCACACACCGTCTGCCACACTACCTGGTCGAGACGGCCGACACGGCCACCTCCCGCTGTCTTCTGTAGATAAAGTGCCTTCTGCGGATGGACGTAAGGGTAGAAATATACGAACCACCACTCGTCCCCCAACAATGCAACAACTACCAGCGATTCGGTCATTCGGCCCTTCGCTGTGGCCTGGCACCCCACCGCTGCGGATGCGCTGGCAAGCACGCATCCAACGCCTGCACACTCATACAGCAAAACGTACGCTGTTGCGCCAACTATGGTGAAGGCCACTTGGCCAACTACAGGGGCTGCGACGTATACAAAGAGCACGAAAGCACGAAACACAAAAACTGAGGGCACCCAACGCCATACCACGACCAAGGCCCGCACCAAACCCTGTCATGAACGGAGTATCGTTCGCCATAGCTATGCGCCCTGGAGGAGCGGGGCGGGCCGCGGAACCTACGCGCCCATCACACGCACTTGACACAACCGCTGCGACAACAACACAACCGTCTGAGCCAACACAAAACACCACAACCACACCGGTACCAACACCAGCTCCCCAAAACAACACGACCCCAGTCCCTGAGGCCGTGGCCTGCGAAACCACGCATACCACACAGGAAGACGCACCCACACAAGGAGCCCCAGAACCCAATTCCCAGAGAAAGCGTAGGCGACCACGAGGGAACAGGAACGGGAACACACGCACACCACAACAAGCCACTCAGCAGCAACAGAACACCGAAACGCAGGCACACAGTCAGCAAGCCAGTGATACCAGCACACACATTACTCCACCCCTCACCACAATTGTAACATAGGCACCACAGACTGCACCACACAGTAACAACAAAAGTGACAGCCCACACATAACGCCAACACCCCCACCAGCGGCCGCTAACACTACAATCGAGCCACAGGCCAACACGCACAACACCAACAAAACACTAGGGGGAATATTGGCAACACTATTCCCCCAGTATACGACTGCTTAGATCTTTAGCAAGATCAAGGTGGTCGTCACCACACTTTTCACACAGCTCATGACTGCTCAACCCGGGCAGTACTTGGTTGCCATACAAACACCACTCACCACACTATTCAAACACGTCACACCTGGCCCCCATCGCAAACAACCAGACACTATCACAGATCCTGTTCTGGAACGCAGACGGGATCAACAACAAAAGGGCGGAACTTGCCGCACTCATGGAGCGTAAGGTTATCCTTATTGCACTACTGAGCGAAACTAGGCTCAAACCAAGCAACCACCAAACTTTACCGGCTACTGCGTCTATCGTACCGACCGACCGGACGGCTCCGGTCACGGTGGAACTGCCATCATCATACACAAAGAAATAGAACACACAAACATAGTGCTCCCTGAACTTGAAAAATTAGAGGCAACCGCCGTCAGGGTCAAGTTCAACGCAGCCTACACTACACTGGTGTCAGTATACAACAGCCTTAAGAACATCAAGACACGTGACATCAGCACTGTACTCAACATATCACCGCGCATAATCGCCGCTGGAGATCTTGACGCAAAACACCCTGACTGGAACTCACGTATACGAAACTCCAACGGCAAGAAACTGTACGAACACGCACTAGGACGAAACTACATTATACTAGCGCCGACCGAACTGACGCACATTCCCTACCGGAGGGGTCACAGGCCAGACGTGTTAGACATGGCCGTCATCAAGGGCATAACAAGGGCAATCAACGTTGCTGTTGAAAACGATCTGCCCTCAAATCACCAACCCGTTATACTGTACATTGAAGAAACACTGCAGCACATGGACCAGCGCAGGATGTTAGACAACAGGCGTGCGAATTGGACTTGTTCAAGGAAACGCTTGACAGTCGCATCCCACACACCCACGCGCTTAACGTGACAGCTCAAATTGATGAGGCCGTTGAAACCCTCACTAGCGCCGTCCAAGACGCAATAGCCGACACTATACCAATCCGCACACCACAACGACTCAGTGCTCCCCTGCCCCGGGAGATCCTGGGCCTTATCTCAATGGGGAACCGCCTCAGTAGACATTGGCAGCGTACCAGGCGCCAGCACTTCAAACAGCACATGAATAGGTTCCAGGGAATAATCCGAGACAAAATACAACAGTGGAACCAGAAACTCGAAGGGCTGGACACCACGCGACTTGGCGTGTGGCAGACGGCCCGACACTTCACCAGGGAGAAACTGTACACACCCACGCTACAAGGGCCCGACGGACCGGAATATTCTGCGGAGGAAAAAGCGGAACTGATGGTCCTCACACTCGCAGCGTCATTCACACCGAACCTGGATCCCTCAGACCCAGCGTTCACACTTGCGACCGACCAGGAGGTTACACGTATCTTGGCCCAGCCATCGCGCAACGACATCCGACAGGCTAGCATAGCTGAAGTCAAATGGGCCATCATGCATACCACAGCCTCTGATCACGATGAAATTCAAAATCGTGTCCTCCAGGAGTTTACGGATATAGCAGCAGAATACCTCACACACATCACGAATGCCGTACTTAAGTACCAACACTTCCCCGCCTTTTGGAAGACGGCCAATGTCTTGATGTTCAGGAAGCCGGGAAAAGACCACTCCCTCCCACAAAATTACCGACCCATCAGTCTGCTGAGCGCGCTCAGCAAGACCGTTGAGAAGGTAATACTAAAATCACTCACTAGGCACTGCATCACAAACGACACCCTGAGGCCGGAGCAATTCGGCTTCAGGAATCACCACTCGACAACACAACAACTCCTCCGCGTCGTTGAATACATAACACACGGATACAACACAAACAAAGCAACTGGAGCGGTGTTACTGGACATCGAAAAGGCCTTCGATCGTCTGTGGCACAACGGCCTCATACGCAAACTCAGCGAAGCAGGGTTCCCCGAAGGGATCGTACGTCTCATACACTAATATCTCACCGACAGGAGCTTCAACACCGACGTGCAGGGCAAACAATCAATACGACATGGGATCCAGGCTGTAGTACCCCAAGGAAGCATCCTACGGCCCTTACTGTTTAACCTCTACATTAATGACTTCCCAGCTACATGCAACACGACGGTGGCAATCTACGCGGATGACACTGCCATCCTCGCGCAAGATTGGAAGCCATCTAACATTAATTCACGACTACAGACTGCTCTCAGAGCGGCAGAGCCTTGGCTGGTGAAATGGCGTGTTAGAGTAAACGTCGACAAGTGCGAAGCCGTTCTGTTCACTAGAAGACCGAAACTACTGCGCAAACATCAACACTACAACTCAATAAAACTACATGCACGCCCAATACGTTTCCGTGAGAAGGTCAAATACCTCGGTGTCTGACTGAACCGGAAACTATTCTGGGGGGACCACACTCAACACGTGACCAACAAAGCAAACGCGAGGCTCAAACAACTATGCTTAGCAGGCGTAGCACACTGAATAGCAAGGTGTCCAGGTCAATGTACACCACACTTATCAGACCTCTGGTGACGTATGCTGCACTCGTCTGGGGATACGCTGCGCCCACACGCCTGCGCCGTCTGCAGGTCATACAGAACAAAGTACTCAGAATCATAAGCAACGCTCCGCGCTACACACCCGCCGCGGATCTTCACCGGGAACATCGGCTAGATACCATCTTGCAGGTATTCCAAAAACTCTCCACATGACTGTACAGAAACACGAGACACTAGCGTTACCTGTTTATCATTTCTCTGGGTAACTACGACCACAACCATGGATGGAAACGTAATAGACCAAAGACACTATTAGCAAGAAACTAAACATCTATGGTCCATAGCACGCTAACACGACAGTACTGGCGAGCCCCTGCAACAGAGCTACTACTGGCAACCCCAAATGCTCGAACCGCCGAAAAACAGGCAATCGTAGGGAAACCGTACGGTACACAGCACGCGAACCAGCCTCACACACCCCCTACATTGTGAGCTGATCTATGACCGATCGCCCACTAATGGATGACGACCTTGAACTGTTACAGGGACGCAGCAGCTGCAGCAGGCCCTACAACGAGCACCCGCAACGACAGAGCTAACGATGCACGATACCTCGCACTAACATAACCACACCTTGCATGCACTGTCGCAGCTAGCAAGCCGCTATTGCCCTTGCTACCCGTCCTACTGTCGCAGAGGTTTTTTCCCCTTGGCTCCTGCCTCGGCACTTTTTTCCCTCTGCCCTTACAAACCGCTACCCTTCGATCGCTTTCGTCCACGTTCTGTCTCCTGATGGACCACGTCAATGAGTAATCCTACCCAGACGCATGGATAACATCACAGCCCGTATCCTGTGACTCACGATTTGAAAACTAACATGTTATACGGAGGTGACAGTAGAACTTTTGGTTTGGTCACCACGTTGGTGTGGGCGTGGAGGGGCCCCAACCTTGCAGGAGCAAGGAGTGCAGCTCAGTCTCTTTTCTGTGAGTCGTCTGTTAACGATCCTTGTGGTCACTGAGGCACCATCTGCACGTCGGATCGATGACAATGATGAATCTGGGACTCTGAGTGCATCTCTGACGGTTGCTCATTTCGCGTCTCTGTCCAAAGTAATGAACAGCAGAACTGTAACGAGACCCTAGGTGGCAAGTTGTAGGACGTCGGTACCGTTATCGGCTGCTAATGCGATGATAATTTCAATCCAGGCTCAGTCAGCCAGACCTCACTACATACAATTCGAAATTTCCCGAGTGACCGAATATTATACGCAACTGAGTAGTCATTAGGGGCACCACAGAAAAATAATAAGCAACAAAAAGCATGCACAGTCATAAGGTAGAATTACATTCCAAAGTATATACTTTGGACATATATATATATATGACTGCTCGACTGCTTTGATAGCTCGTTGCTGATCTTAGCCAATTCGCTCAAGAATACACAAATACCTGATCAAGGTTAGAATATTGCTTTTATGCAGAAGCACTTATTACTTCTTATTCCAGCTAGCAGTAAGGAGGAACAATGGGGCCATAAATAAAGGAATTAAAATGCAATCTGTTTATTGGACTTAAGAAAGTATTGTGAAGTACCCCACATGATTTAAATCAAACTTGAATTATATTTGAACCAAGCATTGCAATCAATTCCCCGTACAACGGCCATAGAAGAAAGATTTATGATCATCGACAATTCCCTTAAAATAAAATGAAAACCTTCTAACGAAGTTAATAAAAGTCACATTTGGTTTATATATTAAAACTAGCCATCCTGACAATGTTTTGCAATTGGTAAATATGTATGGGAATTGTATTTACGTCCTAATCTCCCTCTCCTTTTCTCTTCTCATTGTCCATCTCCTCCTCGCCCTCTCGTTGCCCATCCTCCTCTTCCCCTCTCTCTTTACCATCTCCTGTTCCTTTCCCCTCTCACTGTCCATCTCCTCCCCCAATCTCCCCTTTCCCACAATCTCCTCCTCACCCATCTCTCTGTCCATCTCCTCTTCGCCTATCTTTCTGTCCATCTCCTCCTTCCCTCTATTTATCTCCTCCTCCTCTCCCCCCTCTCTCTTTGACCTTGAGCCTTGTGTGTTGTTATTGTAAACGAAACCTCGAATGGAAAATAAGTCACTTAAAATGAATGAGTAAATAAGTCGGGATTATTAATGTAAGTGGTACAGGAGACACCTCCATAGCTACTGGATCTGTGTGGATAGTAGCTCCAACGTCAATATTTCTCTGTGAATGTTTAGGACTACAAAGTTTCAGGTTCTATAGAAGTATTCTAATCATAAGCCAAGTCATAAAGAAAACATTCCTCTTTCCTCTTCATACCGACTGCAACGAAGAAAACAAAACAGGACATCTGTGACACAAATATTTGTTTAAAATTATATACAAGGAGAAAAAATATATGTGGAAGGAACAGTTTCTCTAATGTAGCTGACTGCGAGAAAGAAAACGAAACAGCATTTTTTCACAACACAGCATTTTCTTTCTCGTAGTACCTTTTAACAGAAAATCTGTACATTTTTGTTTAAAAAAATATATAGCTTATGTCCATCAAAGTGTCAGTAGAGTATCTTGGAAAAATTTGAACTAAAACGCTCAACAACTTTCCGATCTTTTTGCTAACAACGTTTCCCCTTTACATATTAAAGCATACGCTGACAGAAAAAATGGCAACCCAAAAAAACAATTAATGTAGAGCGACCAAATTTAGGGAATACAGATGTCTAGGTAACATATTCAAGTGATTAACATTGCAAGATGACAAGCTAATATAAGTGCGAGGTAAGCCGTTGCAAATGTGAAATAGTGGTACATTAAGTACCTCTGTAACAGCCTGAATATTGAATGCAAGCGTTCAAACGCGCATGTTGAATGTCAGTTTGTGCGATGGAGTTCCATACCTGCTGGACTTGTTCAGTCAATACGGGGATCGTTAATGCTGTTTGTGGATGACGCTGGATTTGTCTTACATGTGCCCGACTGGGGACAGGTCTGGTGATCGAGCAGGCCAAGGCAACTAGTCGACACCGGAAAGAGCATGATGGGTTCCAAAAGCAGTATGTGGGCGGGCGTTATCCTGTTGAAAACACCCCCTGGGGTGCTGTTCATGAACGGCAGCATAACTGGTCGAATCACTCGATTGACGTACAAATTTGCAATCAGGGTCGTGGCATAACTACGAGAGTGCTCCTGCTATCGTACGAAATCGAACCGCAGACCATAACTCCAGGTGTAGGTCCAGTGTGTTTAGCACGTAGATATGTTAGTTGCAGGCTCTAACCAACACACGGCCGCCACTGGAAAACACAACAGACTTCCAGCCTGCCTTCCAATGAGCTCTCGCCTGACACCACTGAAGTCGCAAATGGCGGTGTTTTGGAATCACTGGAATGCACGCTACAGAGCGTCTGGCTCGCAGCTGTCCTTAAGTACTCAATTTGTAACAGTTAGTTGTGTCACTGTGGTGCCAGCTGCTGCTCACATTGCTACTGCAGATGAGTACGATGTGCCAGAGCCAAACGGCAAACACAATAGTCTTCTCTCTTGTTGTTGCCACGTGGCCGTCTTGTGGCCGTACATTCCCGTAAGTACTGCTGCCAGCAGTCGTGTATAGCGGCTACAGTCCTGCCAAGTTTTTATGCAGTACTGCAGAAGGAACATCCTGCTTCTCGTAGCCCTATTACTCGATCTCATTCAAACTCAGTGTGGTGTTGACAATGGCGTCTTTGTCGCCTTAAAGGCTACTAGCGGGTGGTGGTGGTGGTTAGTGTTCAACGTCCCGTCGACAACGAGGTCATTAGAGACGGAGCGCAAGCTCGAGTTAGGGAAGGATTGGGAAGGAAATCGGCCGTGCCCTTTCAAAGGAACCATCGCGGCATTTGCCTGAAACGATTTAGGGAAATCACGGAAAACCTAAATCAGGATGGCTGGAGAAAGGCTACTAGCGGCACTCTTAAGCAACTAGCGCGAAATTTTAATAGACATATTCTTTCAGATGTAGAAATACAAGTACCAACTTTCGTTTATGTCGCACAGCTCCTGTTTGGTGTTGCGATTTTTTCCGTCAGTGTATATATGCATTACATATATTTAAAAAATATAAAGCCAATGTTTGTCCGAATATTTATTAGAGTATTGCGTTAAAATTTGGAACAAATCGGTCAAGAACTTCCCCTCCCGCCTTCCACCCAAAAAAAGATCTCATTACGAGACTAAGTTTTCCTGCGAAAGCACAAGGTATCAGTTCGTTTACTCTGTAGTCTTGATATAACAAATAATACCAATTGAACATAAAGCTGTGGGGAAGTCGTTCTCACTGGAACTGTATCAGACAGTGGGCTTACCTCACACCAGCGTGCTGTGCCGAGAGCAAAGAAGTCGCCTGAATAAATATCCCGTAAATCAGAAATGCTTCCGAGAATGCGTAAATGGATACTCATAACACCTGCTCCTAAACCAACAGTTGCTCCTTATTTTATTTAATGGCAGCAGCGTTACCACAACATTAAGTACCTCGTACCGAAAAGCCTTATTGCTGATTCTTCCAGGTCGAAACGTCCGGCACCCAACAACTGACACCAGTACACACCTGATATACCACAAGGCATACGTAGTTCTGGCCACTCCGTCGTGTTTACCACTACGGCCTCGCTCACATAACTGCACCTGCCAAATAACTTGTTATCTTTGCGTAGGGACGAAGCCTGTACTGCTCACCACTCACATACCAACTACCCCACGCTACAGAACACACTTCCCCCATGTGGGCGTACCATATCGTTTAATGAGAAAGCTAACAAACGAGAATATATCGACTTTGATCATTATGGAGAAAGGATTACTGACACACGCCAAAAATGAGACATCTTCCTACTACAGGAAGGAGGCTGAAACAGAAAGCATGTTTGACATTGTCTGGAGTAGAATGCAGTAACTGCTGACATCTTCCAAAACTGAGACTGCTGATGCCTGAACAACAAGGATGGGTTGAGACAGCAGCTTCCCCAAACTCAGTATGAGCAGTAATCAGTAAGCTTCCACTCTCAAAAAATAGCTCTCCTGCCAACTACTGAGAAAGGCAGCGGCCAAGTTCTACCTGCCATCACACAGAAAACAGATAATTGTTGCGCCCTAGAATAATATTCCCGGCGGATATTAAAAATTTGTCAGAGTTCTACCAAGGCAAAGTCAGAGGCAGAACAGGATGGGTCAACAGCGAGGTATTCTGATAACACTGTCACATTAGCACCTTCGGGCATTTAAAAAATCCTCACCACCACATTCTGAATGACGTTGTCCTGACGACTTTGGAAGCGTCGGTCCAGGCATGCAATACAACGCTTTTGTTTCTCAGACATTTCCCATCCTGCTTGGGCGCCAGCTGACGTGGAGGAGAACGTTTGCTGAACCAAGGCTCCTCTTTTAGGAAGAAGTAGCAATTCTGACATTCAGCAGATTGTAATGGTTCACGTTCCAGACAGTAGTGGAACAACAAGGAGGCCACCCCAGATGTATTGTTGCCAAATTTATTCAAGATGGCGGTGAGAGACGTGGCAATGTCGCAATGATGTCATAGCAGGAAGTTCAAATTTTGTCTGGAAAATAGGTCAATTGGACGACCTCCCCTCCCCTCCCCCAGAAAATGGCGGGAAGTTCAAATTTTGGTGGAAGAAAGGTCACTTGGACTACTTCCACTCTTCTTCTTCTTTTCCTTCATCATTTGTCCCACGTGCCTGCGGGGTTGCACTACATGGGTCTATTGTCTCCATTTCGCTCTATCACAAGCTGCATCTGGGTGGATGTTCATGCATTTAATATCTTTATGTATCGTATCAGCCCAACGTTGCTTAGGTCGTCCTTTGGGTCTACTGCTGGCGACTTCAAGTGCGTAACCCACCTTGGTAATAGACTCATCACTGGCCCATAAAACATGCCCAAACCATTGAGGACGACTCTCACGCATTTTATCTGGTATCAGTGCAACACCAAACTGTTTCCTAATCCTGTCATTAGAAACGTGATCTAACTTAGGTAGGCCCACTGTCCACCTTAGGATTTTCATTTCCATTACACTTAGGTGGCATTCTCAACTGGAGTCGGCCAGCACTCACAACCATAAAAGGCCACTGGTCGGATGACAGTGCGATAGACTTTTGATTGTAAATTATTGATTTTAAATTATCTTACATCCTGCAGTCACAAGTGACTCCGGTTGTTGTTCGCCACTGCATCCAGGCTGCCTGAGTTCTGGTGCTGACCCCTTCGGTGAGTCGGCTGTCAGCTTGGGCTACTTCCACTGACCTACGAAAATGGTGGGAAAATTTTGGTGGGAAAATACACTCCTGGAAATGGAAAAAAGAACACATTGACACCGGTGTGTCAGACCCACCATACTTGCTCCGGACACTGCGAGAGGGCTGTACAAGCAATGATCACACGCACGGCACAGCGGACACACCAGGAACCGCGGTGTTGGCCGTCGAATGGCGCTAGCTGCGCAGCATTTGTGCACCGCCGCCATCAGTGTCAGCCAGTTTGCCGTGGCATACGGAGCTCCATCGCAGTCCTTAACACTGGTAGCATGCCGCGACAGCGTGGACGTGAACCGTATGTGCAGTTGACGGACTTTGAGCGAGGGCGTATAGTGGGCATGCGGGAGGCCGGGTGGACGTACCGCCGAATTGCTCAACACGTGGGGCGTGAGGTCTCCACAGTACATCGATGTTGTCGCCAGTGGTCGGCGGAAGGTGCACGTGCCCGTCGACCTGGGACCGGACCGCAGCGACGCACGGATGCACGCCAAGACCGTAGGATCCTACGCAGTGCCGTAGGGGACCGCACCGCCACTTCCCAGCAAATTAGGGACACTGTTGCTCCTGGGGTATCGGCGAGGACCATTCGCAACCGTCTCCATGAAGCTGGGCTACGGTCCCGCACACCGTTAGGCCGTCTTCCGCTCACGCCCCAACAACGTGCAGCCCGCCTCTAGTGGTGTCGCCACAGGCGTGAATGGAGGGACGAATGGAGACGTGTCGTCTTCAGCGATGAGAGTCGCTTCTGCCTTGGCGCCAATGATGGTCGTATGCGTGTTTGGCGCCGTGCAGGTGAGCGCCACAATCAGGACTGCATACGACCGAGGCACACAGGGCCAACACCCGGCATCATGGTGTGGGGAGCGATCTCCTACACTGGCCGTACACCACTGGTGATCGTCGAGGGGACACTGAATAGTGCACGGTACATCCAAACCGTCATCGAACCCATCGTTCTACCATTCCTAGACTTGCTGTTCCAACAGGACAATGCACGTCCGCATGTATCCCGTGCCACCCAACGTGCTCTAGAAGGTGTAAGTCAACTACCCTGGCCAGCAAGATCTCCGGATCTGTCCCCCATTGAGCATGTTTGGGACTGGATGAAGCGTCGTCTCACACGGTCTGCACGTCCAGCACGAACGCTGGCCCAACTGAGGCGCCAGGTGGAAATGGCATGGCAAGCCGTTCCACAGGACTACATCCAGCACCTCTACGATCGTCTCCATGGGAGAATAGCAGCCTACATTGCTGCGAAAGGTGGATATACACTGTACTAGTGCCGACATTGTGCATGCTCTGTTGCCTGTGTCTATGGGCCTGTGGTTCTGTCAGTGTGATCATGTGATGTATCTGACCCCAGGAATGTGTCAATAAAGTTTCCCCTTCCTGGGACAATGAATTCACGGTGTTCTTATTTCAATTTCCAGGAGTGTAGGTCACTAGTTTTGGTTACCTCCACTAACCTGTCACCTGACCGCCACCTCTCCCTTGGAATTGGAGGGTAAAGGACTCAACCTGTGCTGGATAGGATGGATGTAAGTATTTATTTTGCATGCAGTGTTTATCTACACAATTTGAGGCATAGCTCCACCCAGTGTGTTCACCATGAGGTCCGGAGTCCAACTGACCTAGTAGACAGTACTGCTTCGAATGATGGTCTGGGGGGAAAAACGGCGGGGAAAGGACTCAACCTCTGCTGGGCTGCTGGAGAGATGAGGGAGTGTACTTTATTTATTTTGGAACAATTTATTAAGGGATGGTTTTCACATGGTTCATTTATTACACTGATACAAAACAAGTCACCCTGACTTGCTGGGGGTCACACTACATAGCATACAGACCTGCAGACTACTCGTAAATCACTGAAATAATGCTGTACACTGGTGTAGAGATACGAAAAAAACTCGTAAATTGTCAAAATAATGCAGATAAAACGCTCTGCAAACACGCTCACTAATTATAAACTGTCGAAATAATGCAGTATACACAGCATAAATACCTGCAAACTACTCGCAAATTACCGAAATAATACAGTACACTGATGTACAGACACACGAACAATTTGTAAATTGTAAGAATAATGCATGTAAAAGGCTCTGCAAACACGCTCACAGCGCTTAACCAGCCGAAAATAATGCAGTGCACAAGCACTCAGTGCACATAAAAAACGTTTTTGAACTATCGTCAACCACGACATTTCAGCGAACTGTTCCGATGCACATACATGCCAATGCCGCTGACACCGCACAGGCACTTCGCAGGGCCAGGCGGACGCAAGCCAGCAGAGAGACGAAAGCCGGGGCGCGAGCCATCACTGTCATGCTGCTGCTGCCCACAGCCAGAAGGTGAAAGTCACGTCTATTTCTGGGCATACAGTTAGAGTTCTTTGAGTGTTATACTGTCATCACATGTCTATGTAAGAAAGAGCTACGTCACCCTCTGGACACGCACGTTTTCACCTAACCACCATGGCTGAGGCGTACCTGCCAGTCCGGCACCAAGATAAATTTTTGCATAGGGGCTCACTGTCGCAGATGTGGCTAAAAGGTTCTCAATGAGAACCTGAACCTGTGAATGAGCTACATAAATCTGTTGCAATGCTTCCCAAAATAGCACGGGGTGCATTGATCCTAGCAATCCTAATGGGACATTCGAGACGCGTCGGCCTCGCGCACGTGTTTACCTGCCCAGTGAGGCTGATGCATCGCCATGAGAGGTAAGCATAGCATGGCTGGAATTTGCGGTGTCCTACAGCTACTGGTCTGGTGATGCGCTAATACCACAATGTCGGATGAGGGACAGTATCACACCGTAGATGGATGGTCTGCTTGTACTTATCTTTGAACACGTGAACAAAGAATACAACTCCTTACACTCAGAACGTTACGTAGATAACTTGCCCCCACCTTGTTCAAACCAGTCTGTAGAGGCTCCTGTGCCCCTGCACAAAGAATGTCTTGTGAATGAATGGAGCATTCTGCTTGACCCTTACTGAATTTACCTGCCAAATTACTGATCCTGCCGGTGTGGAAGTCTGTCGGCCCTTTTTTCTGAAGACAAGGATCTCCATATTGCACTGACAGCTAAACCCTGAAAAAGTGGTCTACAGATCATCAAATACATCCCCCGTACATACCGTGCTGCTGTGCAGCGGCAGCAGAAGAAACTGCCACCATAAATGTGGGCCATGACCACAGCCAAGGAACAATGTGTCAGCCAGGGAGAGGCCAGCTGCCAGTGGATGGAGAAACTGAGTGGTAGGAGTTCATATGCTAACAATAGTCCCATTGCAAACGCTCGTCATACTGAATCTTCTCACATTTCCACAGAGTATACAAGTGACACACGCGGTCCAGAAGGCGACTCACTGCAAACTGGGTATTAGTTCACTATTCACCTGTCCAGGGCAGCCACGAGCCAAATCATCATAAGCCAGAGGCTTTCTTGGACTCTCTGAATTAGTGTACAAACGATGGGCAAGCCTCAGCTTGGAACAAAGGCGTCCCCAGAGATGCTGCTTCCAGCCCTAACCTGCTTGCTTGCCGCTCTGCTTTCTACAGCCATCTCCAGACTCACAAGAATATGGGAACCAGACACATATTTATCAGTGTAACTACAATTAAATATTAGGATTGCTGCCACAGTCTGACACTGAGCAATGTACTGGACATGTCTCCTCTTTACGTCTGTGGTTCTGGAATAAATCTCAGTATCTGTAGCACACATCATTTTCTACATAAAAAAAATCTTTCATTCCCCTTACGGCTATCAATGTGCTGAATCTATGCTTCCCTCACGATAGGACATGCAGTAGCGACCACTAGACACTCATACAAATACTGTGAAGACTGTTGTACAAAGTTGGGCTTGTTTCCCCTCGGCACAAAGGCGTTATTGTTTCTGGCCCCGACCTGCTTGCTTGCTTGCTTTCTACACCCACCTCCAGACTCTGGAACTACAAGAACACTATTTTCACATGGTTTGCCAGAATATTATACCATTTCTGTGATACTCTTCGATATAAAGCACACAGCAATATTGCTTGCATAGCAATATCGCTTGCACAGTATAATTCCAAAGATTTAGACTCGAAACTATTTCTCTAGAAACTCGAAATTTTAGTGAGATGGAGCATGCTGTAAACCACTGAGCAATTAGAAACTCATCCCTTATTTCCATAGACCTGCGATGTCAGTATAACATTGAGAACCCACTGCACATCAGTGTGCTGCATTATTTCGACAGTTTATAATTAGTGAGCGTGTCTGTAGATCGTTTTACATGCACTTTTCTGACAATTTACGAGTTGTTTGCGTATCTGTAGGCTGTGCAATGCATCATTTCGACAGTTTACAATTAGTAACCATGTTTGCAGAGCATTATACATGCATTATTTTGACAATTTACGAGTTGTTTTCGTGTCTGTGCATCAGTGCACTGCATTATTTTGGTGACTTTCGAGTAGTTTGTAGGTCTGTAGCCTGTGTAGTGTGACCCTCAGCATGTCAGGGCGAGTGTTTTGTATGAGTGTAATAAATAAACTATGTGAAATTCGTCCCTAAATAAATTGTTCCAAAATGAGTAAAACACACTCCTTCCTCTCTCCAGAAGCACAGCACAGGCTGAGTCCTTTTCCCACCATCCACCCCTGGTGGCAGTACTGTGAGTACTGTGTACCAGGTCAGTTGTACTCCAGACCCATGGTGAACACACTGGATTGAGTTACTGCCCCAAATTGTTTAAATAAACACTGCACACAAAATAAAGACTTACATTCATCCTATCCAGCACCGGCTGAGTCCTTTTCCCATCAGTTCCAAGGAAGAGGTGGCGGTCGGATGACTTAGGTTAGTGGAGGTAGCCAAAATTACCTGTTTTCCCACTAAAATTTTCGTGCCGTTTTCTTAGGTTAGTGGAGGAAGCCCAAGTGAACTTTTTTCCACCAAAATTTGTGACCTATTTTCCCAACAAAATTTTCCCACCATTTTCTCAGGTCAGTGGAGCTAGCCCAAGTGATCTTTTTCCACCAAAATTTGAACTTCCTGGCTTTTTCCTGTGGGAGGGGAGGGGAGGGGAGAGTTTAGATTAGTGGAGGTAGCCCAGTTGACCTATTTTCCCGCCAAAATTTGAACTTCCCGCCATGACATTGCCACATCTCTCGCCGCCATATTGGATCCGCCATCTGGCAACAATGCAGCCTGGGGTGGTGTCCTTGTTGTTCCACTACTACAGGATATCTCTCTGCAGTACACAGGGAATCTGCCTAAGGTAGCCTCTTTAGTCTATGATTTTTCTTTGAGGGCTAATCTGATATAAAGTTATATACACATCGAAATAAAATTAATATTAAAAATGAAATGTACTAGATTGTTAATTGTAATGAGAGGAACAATATCCCATAAGAATATAAAATTAAATTTAATCAGTTTATGGTTCTTTTTGTGTTATTTGACATCGTGCAAACGCTCATGTGCGCGTTCGGGGAAATGGCGAGACTGGCTTGAGTCGGAGTGTTACCATACCACATTGCCACAGTGCTCAGTATCGTTTAAAAGCAATGCAGCATCCATTTCTTACTATTATCTTAACTTATTGTATGACCAGGAAAGAAATTACGAAATGAGTTCTAGTAACATGACAACTTTTCCAGAGTACTGCACCTGTGTGGCTGTCAAAATACAATTCCTGACAAGAATGTGAAGCACCGGAAGACAAGATCGTATTTCAGTGTAACTGTGTACACGTAGGCTCTACATACCAGCATGGTCAGATGTCAATGTAATTTCATACACGTAGGCTCTACACACCACCAGCAGGTATGTAAATGACTAATCTTGCAATTTTGTGTGACAAGTAGGATGGCAACAACAGTTCAGTACTGTTGCTAGTGTTTAGTGTTGTTTCCAGGCCTGATAGGGTATATAAGGGACGTCAACAGCGTCGTATGTTGTGTAATAACTGAAGGACAAGGAGATGCTGAGTATTTGTGTGAGACAGAGTTATCAGAATTTGACAGAGTATGAAAGGGGCCTCATTGTGGTTCTCCATTTGGTCAGCTGGTCAATTCATGCAATTTCCAGATTAGTAGGGCATTCATATGTGACAGTGACCCGACGGTGGACTGCATGGACACGTGTGGACAGACATACTTGTATAGATTCCAGTTGACCACATCTGACCACCATAAGGGAGGGATGCCACATTGTGCACCAAATGCATCCTAACATCTTCACATCTAGATGTGGTGTCCGACAACAAGTAATGGACTCCCTGTAACATTCTGTGTCATCCTGCACCACTGGTCAGAGACTAGCAGCTGTTGTTGTTGTTGTGGTCTTCAGTCCTGAGACTGGTTTGATGCACCTCTCCATGCTACTCTATCCTGTGCAAGCTTCTTCATCTCCCAGTACCTACTGCAACCTACATCCTTCTGAATCTGCGTGGTGTATTCATCTCTTGGTCTCCCTCTACGATTTTTACCCTCCACGCTGCCCTCCAATACTAAATTGGTGATCCCTTGATGCCTCAGAACATGTCCTACCAACCGATTCCTTCTTCTAGTCAAGTTGTGCCACAAACTTCTCTTCTCCCCAGTCCTATTCAATACCTCCTCATTAGTTATGTGATCTACCCATCTAATCTTCAGGATTCTTGTGTAGCACCACATTTCGAAAGCTTCTATTCTCTTCTTGTCTAAACTATTTATCGTCCATGTTTCACTTCCATACATGGCTACACTCCATACAAATACGACAAGAAAATTATTGTCCCATGTATAGGCTGTCATTAACACCACAACGCATACGGCTGCAATATGGTGTGATGCTGCGACCGGGAAACAAGAACTGCTGATGAATGGCGTCGCATTGTGTTCAGTAATACTACCCCACATGATCATCATCGGTGAGTACAAAGGCGACATGGGGAGAGCTCTCGTTGATCCAGTGTTTTGGAGAGGCTCTGGCTCTGAGCACTATGGGATTCAACATCTATGGTCATCAGTCCCCTAGAACTTAGAACTACTTAAACCTAACTAACCTAAGGACAGCACACAACACCCAGTCATCACGAGGCAGAGAAAATCCCTGACTCCGCCGGGAATCGAACACGGGAACCCGGGCGCGGGAAGCGAGAACGCTTCCGCACGACCACGACCTGCGGACTTTTGGAGAGGCACAACGGTTTTACACCTGGCGTCATGGCGTGGAGTGCTATCGAGTATGACTTCAGATTACAGATGGTACTGACTGAGACCACACTGACTGCACAGTGATCCGTCACTGGCATCTTGCATCCTCATGTGCCACCTCTCATGCGACAGTATCGTGATGCCATTTTTCAACAGAACAATGCTCGTCTACAAATGCCATGCGTTTCTTTGAACTGGGTACTCTTGTGGCCAGCGAGGTCTCCAGATCTATCCCTGATAGAACATGTTCCAGGGCCAATATCGAGGATATCAAGGACCATGTATAGTAATTGTGGGCAAGCTTGTGTTTGGAGACCATATAATGGCTTAATGGCACCTTTTCAAACGAATCGATGTATGTACTCAGGCCAGAGTGGATCTAACATCATACTGAAAAGAGGGCTCATACTGCCAAGTTCTTTGTAAATATAACCCGACTTCGTAATCAGAGAAATAACCTCACAAGCCATCTCAAACGGTGAAGTTTAATTTCGTTTTCTCCTCTCCTTCTGGGTGCTTCAATTCTTTTTTCAGTAAGTCTACTTCACTGGCTAGTCTCACACAGAGAAACCATCAGTACTTCTTACTCTCACATTGTAGGAATACACAGTGACGTGATTTCTACGATCTGGTTCAAATGGCTCTGAGCACTAAGGGACTTAACATCTGAGGTCATCAGTCCCCTAGAACTTAAAACTAGTGAAACCTAACTAACCTAAGGGCATCACACACATCCATGCCCGAGGCAGGATTCGAACCTGCGACCGTAGCATTCGCGCGGTTCCTGACTGAATCGCCTAGAACCGCTCGGCCACCGCGGCCGGCTATGAACAACAAATGACGCCTCAAAAAATAGAACATAACGGTACATGTACTGAAAATATTTGTTTTCTAAATTACAAAATTACAAAATTACAAAACTTTCGAAACTTAAAGTAAAGAACTTTTCAGGTAGGCTTAGGATCAGTTACATCACTGTTGGTTACTATTGTTTTCCAGAGCAGCAACACAGCACATTCAGCGATGAATGGTGGCGTCTTATGAGCTCAAAGTCACTTAAACGCACACTGAAATTGTCAGGAGAGATGCGGTCACTAACACTCCTTTCAAATAAACCCTGATTCGTCACAAATATTTCATAAATTATTTTTCGTTCTTCCGTTTTCGGCTGGTTCGTTTGACTTGGTAGATAGAAGACTTTTTCAGTAAAATATTTCGTATCATTTCATCAAAACCACTGATTTACGTTACTATAGTAAAAGAGTTGTGACATACTCCATGTGATACGTTCCTATCAATATATTTCGGGTAAACCAGCGGCGGTGCTTTGAGATTAAGTTCTTTTACACGCCGCGAGAGCACACTATTTCTGGATGTGCGGTCTGGAGACCCCGCGCAAGCGCAAAAGTGGAATGTGGGGCTTGGCCGGACAGTGATGGTCAGTTCGCTAGCGGTCGGAACACGCGAACGTTGTCCTGGGCAGTGGAAATTGTTGATATAGAAGGGCAGCAGGTTTCCCTCTTTAGAGAGGGCTGTGTGAAGGGGAACTAAAAACGAAGTTGTCTTTCACTTCTCGGTACGTCCATTGCTGGTGTGGAATATTCAGTACAGGGAATCAAGGTGAAGATGCTCTTGGGAGACCATTTGGCCGCTTTTACCATCGCACAATGAGTATGGTGAGGTTGGTTGGTTGGGTTAAAGATTAAAGGGACCAAACTACAATGGCCATCGGTCCCTTGTTTCATAAAAACACAGAGCACAGTGAAACTATCCACCAGTCAGGCGAAGCACTAAAAGAAAAATTCCGGGGGAAGAAAAGCCCCATGGTCCATTGTAAGACAACACGGAAACAGAGAACAGCAACAAAAACAACATAGAGAACAAAGGCAGAAGGAATTAAAACTGCACAGCAGAGGACCGTGGCTGGCTGATCACGACAATAATAGGATGAGCCAGCCACTCTGCAACACGTTAAAACCTCCAGCCTAAAAGTTTAGGGTGGAGTCGAATTACAACAAAAAACTAATTAAAAGATACAGCTCAAAAGAGGGTGATGTTAAAAAAATTTAAATGGACCTATAAAAGCCGCTTGCGCGAATACAACTTAAAACCCGATCTGCCATAGAGACATTGTCACCTAAAAGAGAGGATAAATCACCCAGGAGATTAAAATCACGCCTGAGAGCGGTTAAAAGAGGACATTCCAACAATATATGGGCCACCGTCAAGTTCACACCACAGCGACAATGAGGGGGGTCCTCTCGACGCAGCAGATGACCGTGCGTCAGCCAAGAGTGACCAATGCGGAGCCTACACAGAACAACAGAATCCCTGCGAGAGGCCCGCATGGAGGAACCCCACACAGTCGTGGTCGCCTTTACCTGCCGCAGCTTGTTCGGTGCAGAAAGAGTGCGCCATTCGTCTCCCCACATCCCAAAGACCCGACAGTGCAAAACCGTTCTGAGATCAGTTGCCGGGAGGCCGATCTCCAACGGCAGTTTGCGGGTAGCTTCTTTGGCTAACTTGTCGGCGAGTTCGTTTCCCGCTATCCCAACGTGTCCCGTGGTCAATATGAACACCACCGAACGACCACGCTGTTCAAGAGCGTGAATGGACCCCTGGATGGCACCAACAATGGGATGGCGTGGGTAGCACTGGTCAAGAGCCTGCAGACTACTGAGCGAGTCACTGCAAATGATGGACTCTCCAGTGCTGGTACGAATATGCTCAAGGGCACGAAAAATGGCTGTCAGTTCTGCGGTGTAAACACTGCAGCCTTCCGGCACGGAGCGCTGGTCGACATAGTCCGCATGAGCATAAGCGTACCCCACACGGCCATCAACCATCGAGCCATCGGTATAGATAACCTCCGAGGCATGGTATGCGCTTAGGAGAGCAAGGAATTGGCGGCGCAAGACTGCAGGAGGAACTGAATCTTTTGGCCATCGGGAAAGTTCCAGCCGAAGCTGCGGCCGACGAATACACCAAGGTGGTGTATGTGGGCGGACCTGGAAAGCAGATGGAAGAGGCAAACACTCGAGTTCATTAAGGAGCGACCAAACACGGATCCCAATTGTATGGCCTGATCGCGGCCGCCGGTGTGGGATATGGACTGCCGCATTTTCGAAAAGGAGATGATAGTTAGGGTGACGGGGCGAACAACGGACGTGGGCAGCATAGTTGGCTAACAGTTGTTGACGCCGGATACGAAGTGGAGGAACCCCAGCCTCAGCAAGGAGGCTATGGACTGGTGCGGAATGCTCCTGTCGCCTGTCGAACCCCACAGTGGTGAATGGGGTCCAGCAGTTGCAACGCTGAGGGCGACGCTGAGCCATACGCCACACTCCCATAATCCAGTCGGGACAGCACAAGGGCTTTGTAGAGCTGCAGCAGCGTGTTACGATCTGCACCCCAAGTTGTGTTGCTGAGGCAGCGGAGGGCATTCAGCATTCAGATGCTGCCAGCACTGACGCTTGAGCTGACGAATATGTGGAAGCCAAGTAAGCCGGGCATCGAACAGCAATCCCAGAAAACGATAAGTGTCAACAACCCTGAGCATAGCATCCTGAAGATAGAGCTCAGGGTGGGGATGGACAGTTCGACGCCGACAAAAGTGCATAACACAAGTCTTCGCAGGAGAAAACTGAAACCCATGGGCTAGGGCCCACGCCTGCGCCTTGCGTATGGCTCCCTGCAACCGACGTTCTGCAACACCAATGGTGGAGGAGCTGAAAAAGATGCAGAAATCGTCAGCATATAACGTGGGTGAGACAGACGACCCTACTGCTGCTGCAAGGCCATTAATGGCCACAAGGAAAAGGGGCACGCTCAATACAGAGCCCTGTGGAACGCCGTTCTCCTGGATATGAAGTGAACTATGGGATGTGCCAATAAAAACGCGGAATGTCCGAACAGATAAAAAATTCTGAATAAAAATGGGGAGAGAGCCCCGGAGACCCCACCCATGCAACGTGGCGAGAATATGGTGCCGCCACGTCGTGTCATATGCTCTGGAGAGGTCGAAAAAGACGGAGAGTATGGTGAGGTCCTGTCTGCTTCATTGCGTAATAACGGTTTTCCCAAAGGTGACTGAATGTAGCAGTCCTCTTGGGTGTTCCAGTCTACCATCGTTATCGTGTAATTCTATTCAAAATTCTAAGAGAGTGTCAACGATAAAAACCTTATACAATCAGTGCCAGAACGAGCAAAAAAACCTATGCACAATATTCCTAGTATGCCGGCCGAAGTGGCCGTGCGGTTAAAGGCGCTGCAGTCTGGAACCGCAAGACCGCTACGGTCGCAGGTTCGAATCCTGCCTCGGGCATGGATGTTTGTGATGTCCTTAGGTTAGTTAGGTTTAACTAGTTCTAAGTTCTAGGGGACTAATGACCACAGCAGTTGAGTCCCATAGTGCTCGGAGCCATTTGAATATTCCTAGTATCGCCCCAGTTCGGTATAGAATACCACCCGACATAGTGAAATAGTATTACGAGGATATCCTGACGGCTGTAGTTTCATCTGGAGTCAGTATCTGGACGCACAAAATGATACAGGTAGAACAAGCAGTTCACAATCATGAGGAGAAAGCGGGGTACCTTTACGACTCACTGGTGCATACAAGACTATGCCAGGAGAATCCCAATAAGTAATCCTGGGAACATACCACAAAAATCTACAGATTGGAAGGAGAGGAGCTGCTTAGGCCTACTGGATACGAAAAAGAATCAGAGAGAAAGTGCAGGCAATAGCTGGAGAGGTACTGAATATTAGAGATGCAGTATGGAAGTGGCTAGACAAACATATTTAGACAAATGCATTTACTGGCAACGAAGTGTGTTCACTTCTGTCAAAGTAAAAGGGCAGAGATGAATGAAACATTTGGCTCCCACAAGAGGTCTTGTTCACATTATCTCTGAGCATGAATCCTACCCCTTGTATTTTTAATAGGTTTGGGAAGTGAAACAGGCTTGTTGCCTATCGCCTTTCTTATTCTATATGTAGGCTGAGTAAGCAGTAAAGAAACTAAGGAGAAATTTTAAAAGGGGATTATAGTTCATTGAGAAGATGTAAAAACTTTAAGGTTTCTCGGTGACATTGTACTCCTGTTAGGGACGACCAAGGATCTGGATGTACAGCTGAACGGCATTTATAGTGTCTTGAAAAGAGATTATAAGATTAACATCAACAAAAGTAAAACAAAGGTAATGTACTGTAATCGAATTAAATCAGATATTAAGGGATTTAGATTATGAAATGAGAAACTAAAATTAGTAGATGAGTTTTGCTATTTGAGCAATAAGATAACGTGCTGGCCCATGTAAAGAGGATAGAAAACGGAGCGTGACAATTGCAAGAAAAGAGTTTCTGAAAAAAGAGTAATTTCTTAACATCTAACACCAATTTCAATTACAAGAAATCTTTTCTGAAGATATTTGCCTGCACTGAGTGTAGCCTTGTATGGAAGTGAAAAGTGAACGATAAGCAGTTGAGACAAGAAGAGAATAGATGCTTCCGAAGTGTGCTGCTATAGAAGAATGTACATTAGATAGATATAACAAAAGAGGGGCTGCCGATCCGAACTGGAGAAAAAAGACCATTAAGGCACATCTTGGCTAAAAGAAGGGGTCGGTTGAGAGGTCGCACTCTAAGCCTTCAAGCAATTGTTTATGAGTTAATGGAAGTACGTGGGGTGGAGGGGATAGATTAGCATGAAGAGCTGCCGGCCCCTGTGGCAGAGCGTTCTAGGCGCTTCAGTCAGGAACCGCGCTGCTGATACGGTCGCAGGTTCGAATCCTGCCTCGGGCATGGATGTGTGTGATGTCCTTAGGTTAGTTAGTTTTAAGCAGTTCTAAGTCTAGGGGACTGATGGCCTCAGATGTTAAGTCCCATAGAGCTTAGAGCCATTTGAACCATGAAGAGCTGCATCAAACCAGTAAAGGACTGAGGAGCACAACAGCAACTGTACAGATCAATGTAGACTTACAAAATACTGTGACCCAGAGAGGTGTGTAAAACTTTGTGGCATCTTGGAGATATTCACTCACTAAAGGACATGTACCCATTTATCAGTGAAGGGCCTGTAACGAGATTGTCCGAGGACAACGATGTGCGATGGAGGCGGGAAATTCTAATGCTTACCACTGCATGAATGCAACACAACCAGCCCAGACAGTGACTATGCAAATCTCATCGAAGTAGAACCATACGAACTAAAGCGAAACGTGCCCCCACTGAGTCGTCTCTGGTGCTGACCCATGATAGTTGTGGAGATCTGCTGAAGGTTAATGCCAGAGATTTCCGGCTCTGCGCCAGAAGTACATATTCTCACCTTATAGCCTCACACTTCAATGTAACGAGACATCATGCACTGTCTCCAGTGATTAAAGACTACGACCATGTCAGCCGACTAAGGGGCTGAAACTGATTGGGGATGTAGGAACACCTCCATTCCTTTTTTGCGCCCATCTTTTAAGGGTGCTTGGTCGTATAATCATAGAAATGGGGTATAACAATACTGGAAATTAAACAGTAAATAATTTTTCTATTCTCTTACACATACACAGGATGTCTCAGAAATGCTGCGATAACTTGGGGGGGGGGGGGGGGGGGGGGGAAGAGGCTGGTATTGTAGGATGTGTCTTGAGGAACAAAGCGAGAACAGGAACCCGTATCCGTAAACGTCATCCAACAACGCTACATAACATCGAAGCTATAGGCGCCACTAGGCCACTTCTTTGGCAGCAAACGTGACTTTGTGCACCGACAGAAGCTAAATGGAACGTCCGCACTGTTGTTTATTATTTAGTGTCACAATCGCCAATGGAAAAGATGGAGCCCGTTGCTGTGTAGAAGAGTCTTGTCTTCTATGAATGCTATATGTCGCCTTTGGTGGACGACGGTTTTAGACTCGGTTTTCCATCTGCTGTTTATTTTTCTACTGGAAAGCTCTAAAATCTCCAATATTTTTCGGTATAAGGGAGAAATAAAAACTGCAGATGGAAACCTGTGCCCGAATCCGTCATTGCCGGCCGGTGTCGCCGAGCGGTTTTAGGCGCTTCAGTCTGGCGCTACCGCTACGGTTGCAGGTTCGAATCATGTATTAGGGAATATTTCCGGCCATCCTAATTTAGGTTTTCCGTGATTTCCCTAAATCGCTCTAGGCAAATGCCGGGATGGTTCCTTTCAATGGGCACGGCCGACTTCCTTCCCCATCCTTCCCTAATCCTATGAGACCGATGACCTCGCTGTCTGGTCTCCTTCCCCACAACAATCAATCGAATCCTGCTTCGTGCATGGGTGTGTGTGATGTCCTTAGATTAGTTAGGTTTAAGTAGTTCTAAGTTCTAGGGGACTGATGACCTCAGATGTTAAGTCCCATAGTGGTTAGAGCCATTTGAACCATTTTGAAACCGTCATTCACCAACGCAAGCGAGCATCTCATTAATAAGAGACAACTCCCTTCTACGCAGCACCTAGCTCTTTCTTCTCCACTGGCGATCATGGCAGTCAGTCGCGATCACTGAATAACAAGCAACATTGCGGAACGTTCTGCCTAAGGTCCGTCAGTGTACAAAGTAACGTTTGCTGCCGAAGGGATCTACTGCCAGCCGCCATAGCCAATAACTTTGACGCTCTGTAATGTCCTTGAATGACGTTTCTGAAAACGGGTCCCTATCCTCGATCTGTTCATCAAGACACCCTCTACAACATCTCGAAGTTTGTCGCAACATTTTTGGGACACCCTGTATAAGTGATCATAAACAATTTACTTACACTAAAGTCTGAGTTCATCGCAACAAAAACTAACACACAAAGCTTGACTACAAATTACGGTCGTATCAATAGACTCCCATATTTTAAATACTTAGGCGAAGTCCTTGAACCTACGGGGCGAGATAAAATAGCACAAAATATTCACCTCCAAAAACTAAAGACAACCTATGGAAGAACCTACAAGGTGTACAATAAAAAATGCTTGTCCAAAAACAATAAAATTAAACACTGTAATACAGTTTTAAAACCTGAAGTCCTGCATGCCAGTGAAACTTTCACAGTCCACATAAAAAGTGACCTAGAAAAATTATTAAAGGAAGAATGTAAAATCATCAGAAAGATACTAGGGCCCAAGAAAACAGAAGAGGGCTATAGACAACAATCTCGTCAAACAACTGAGAAATTGTCCAACCTTGCAGCAGACATTAGAAAAAGGCGATTAAAATTTTCTGGAGTGATTTAAAATGGAATGATCATATGAAGTTGTTTGTCGGTAAATCAGATGCCAGACTGAGATTCATTGGAAGACTCCTAAGGAAATGCAATCCGAAAACAAAAGAAGTAGGTTACAGTACGCTTGTTTGCCCACTGCTTGTATACTGCTAAGTAGTGTGGGATCCGTACCAGATAGGGTTGATAGAAGAGAAAGAGAAGATCCAACGGAGAGCAGCGCGCTTCGTTACAGGATCATTTAGTAATCGCGAAAGCGTTATGGAGATGATAGATAAACTCCAGTGGAAGACTCTGCAGGAGAGACGCTCAGTAGCTCGGTACGGGCTTTTGTTAAAGTTTCGAGAACATACCTTCACCGAAGAGTCAAGCAGTATATTGCTCTCTCCTACGTATATCTCGCGAAGAGACCATGAGGATAAAATCAGAGAGATTAGAGCCCACACAGAAGCATAACGACAATCCTTCTTTCCACGAACAATACGAGACTGGAATAGAAAGGAGAACCGCTACAGGTACTCAGGGTACCCTCCGCCACACACCGTCAGGTGGCTTGCGGAGTATGGATGGAGATGTAGAAAAGTGATATTTTCAATTCAGATTTGAATAATTTTGGAAACATAGAGAAAGTGCCATTAGGCTTATCATTCTGTTTGCAATCTTCTACGTTGTCTCTGCGGATACTCCCAATAGTTCTTCCTCCTTCTCTAAACCCGCGGGACGTCTGCGGTCGTAGATAATGACTCTCAGTACGAGGGACTGATTTAATACAGTGGTCGGTAAACGGCATTCGAATTAGTTGGTTCAAATGGCTGAGCACTATGGGACTTAACATCTGAGGTCATCAGTCCCCTAGAACTTAGAACTACTTAAACCTAACTAACCTAAGGACATCACACACATCCACGCCCGAGGCAGGATTCGAACTTGCGACCGTAACGGTCGCGCGTTTCCAGACTGTAGCGCCTAGAACCGCTCGGCCACTCCGGCCGGCACTCGAATTAGTCTCCAACCGTGGGAAACGACAGTTTTAAGGATATCGAGATATGTTTTCCTGTAATAATGTTCGTGGCAAAGAAAAATGGACCATATACCTTTTCCTGTGAAACTGCACAAAACACACATTCTGGAGAGTTCCTCTAATGTACAACTTCATGTGGTCGCTCCGTAGCCCACATTCTCACATTATGACGGTTCATCTTTTCATTTTTGCCGAATGCTACACGAGTCTAGTATTCGTGCGACCCGCGGATCTCAGCCGTATTTTATAGTAATATGCATTTGGCAACTAACAGTCGCGCCTAAAACCTTCAACTAAGAGCTTTTCAAACAGTGTCATTTTGTCACTTAGCAACAAACAAAAATACTTACTGGGACGGTTATATTTTATGATGTGCTTAATTTTAATTGCCGTTGATGAATTCGGCCATGAGCTAAGTAAAGGTGTTCACCGCCCCCGGGAGTAGGGGGGTAAGTGGCACGGCCATTGTAGGAGTACTTGTTAGTGGCAAGCAACAACATTAAATTAATTAAGGCTGTTGTAATACAGGGAGCACCAAAAAGAATCACCCGATTTTTAAAAAAATTGTAACTATTATGTGATCTGAGATACGTGCGTGAACAACGTACTCTTGAAAAGAGCGAACTCTCGAGTTTTACATGCTTGTCGCTAGGTAGCAGCAATGTGCGCCCACTTCGGTTCTAGTAAAAATGGTATCGGGACAACAGAAAGCGTTTTGTGTTGTACGTTTTGCGCAGTGAGGGTCAGTAATAGATGTTTAGCGTGACTTTCGAACTAGGTATGGTGTGGATTCTCCTACAGCTCAGAGCATCAGACGATGGCATGAACAATTCTGAGAAACAGGTTGTTAGTGTAAAGGCAAATCGCCGAGCGATCCCCGAGTGTCTGACACAGACGTGGAACGCATCAGCCATAGTTGCACGAGTTCGCCGTGCAGTTCGACAGCTCAACATGACCCCGATGTCCACCTGGCGTGTGCTGCGTCGACGTTTACACTTGAAACCATACACAAGCTCTTCGAGAAGGTGACAAACAACAATGCGTGGAGTTCTGTAATTTCGTTCTTGGCAAGATGGAGGATGGCAGTTCTCTTCCGCGCATAGTGTTCAGTGAAGAGGCAACATTCCATGTAAATGGAAAGGTGACTCGTGGTAATGTGAGAATGTTGGGTACGGAACAAGCACGTGAAGTTGTACAACATGAGAGGGACTCCCCAACATTTAATGTGTTTTCTGCAATTTCACAGGAAAAAGTGTATGATCCATTTTTCTTTGCCACGAACATTGTTACAGGAAACACATATCTCGATCTCAGATTACCTTCCATTCATAAGGCTGTTACACGCAGCGACATAATAGATTTCAGCTATCAGTCGTCCTTTTTAAATTTTACTGGCAGATCTAGATTTCAGCTAGAAACAAGCCATTCTCAATGCACTATCATTTTTGATCAATGCATGTAAGCCGGCCGAAGTGGCCGTGCGGTTAAAGGCGCTGCAGTCTGGAACCGCAAGACCGCTACGGTCGCAGGTTCGAATCCTGCCTCGGGCATGGGTGTTTGTGATGTCCTTAGGTTAGTTAGGTTTAACTAGTTCTAAGTTCTAGGGGACTAATGACCTCAGCAGTTGAGTCCCATAGTGCTCAGAGCCATTTTTGATCAATGCATGTAATGCCAGTTCATTGAATCAATCAGAGCTGTTCCCGCACTAATTTCCTATGATAACTCAAAATTCGTGTTTTTATTTTGAGATGTCACACTGCTAGTGTCGGTATGCGATATACTATTGATATATGCTTACTGTTTAGGTCCCATAGTAATATACCTTAAAAATACGAAGTAGATAACTATCAGTGTCTTGAGATACAAGTTTTGAGTACTCCTCGTCAAATGTAGTCCTTGGGACACGATACGTTTCAGACTGTCCAAACCAGTTACACCAAAACTAGCAAATTTTGAATCTTGAGCCGTCTTGAGCAAAATTTTTGCAGACGCCCATACTAATACCCAAGGACATTCCTATAAGAAACGTAGGCGTTGTTTACTAGTAGATTAACGGGTAATTTCCAAGAATGATTGCCTGTCGAAGTCGCGGGGTCCAAACGACACATATCGAACATGCGATTGTAAATCGATCAAGCGACTTTCGTCGCGGGCGTTATGATCAATTATTTGTCATCTTCATTTTTATCTGTTTTCTTTCGTTCCTTTAGTTGCTCCAAATTACATTCCTCCGCGAATTATTTGTGAGTTGCTTGGGAAACCCACACGATTTCTCTCGATAGTGAGTCTGATGTCTGGTGTTCCTGACGTTTCTTCGGCCGATTCTCTCACATGGAAGCCATATAGAAAATTGTTTGACTTTTTGTCGCAAGTATGGAGTACTACTGGACGACAAAAGGAGGGACTGCATGGACTGTGGTGGTGCGAAGTGTGTAAAACTTCGTAAGAGGAGTTTCGATGCTGAAATACCGTTCCAATTTCATTGAGGAGAGTGCGGAAAACGATCGAGTTTCAGGAAGAATACGTGGTTCGACTCTTCCAAATCATCCATCCAGACCAGCGCAATTCTTCTGTCTTGCTGGATTCGAGACTACACGTTGCAAGCAACAGCATTGGAAACTGAGTTGTCTGCTAATACCGTGTGTGACTATTTCGGGTTTTGCAGAAAAGTCTGTTACGTGGTAGTGACAAACGACAGTGTACCAATTGGTGGACGAGTCAAGTTGTGGAAGTGGGCGAATCTCATATAGCTAGAAGGAAGAACCAGAGAGGACAACCTTCAAAGAGTGAAATCGAACATATTTGGGTATTCGGTGGAATAGAAAGAGAGTCCCGGAAGTGTTTCGTTGTGAGAGTATTGTCCCGAGACAAGGTCACATTTGTGGGTCTGATAAAGCACTTCACGTTGCCTGGTACTAAAGTCATTAAAGACGGGTTTCAGTCCTACAAGACTGAGAAAGCTGAAGGATTCGACCACGAATTCGTCAACCACTCTGTAGAGTTCGTGTCTTTGGATGATGCTAGTGTGCACACGCAGAATATCGTATCTCTATTTCCACAACTTGCGTTTGCAGGGAAAAGTTAACATGTGTATTCTTGCGTGATATTGGCAGAGTTTACCCAGGCTATGGCAAAAAGGGAATAGTCCCTGTAGCGTACACAGCACATGAACTTTCACATGACGAGAACACCGACGACGAGTAAGGTAAGTCATCTAATTTGTAATTACAAGTATTTTTTTTAACACTCTTCTTTTGTCGTTGCTGTAGTGACCATCGTAAACATACTCATAACGCCCGCGACGAGAGTCGCACGATCGATTTAGAAGCGCATGTTCGATATGTGTCGTTTGGACCCCGCGACTTCGACAGGCAATCATTCTTGGAAATTACCGATTAACATAACATAGATGGACAGTATCCAAATTTCGTTGAGCAGAACACATATGCAGTCAATTAAACATTTTCAGTAGTGGATGTAAGGTGACCTGCTATAGTAAATATGCTGGAAGTCAATATTCAGAATCAGCCAATAAATAAATGAAATAAATACTCCGAGGCTGCGAGAGAAAGTAACGTCAGCAGCTGTCGGCGCGGCACGTGTGTCACAACGAACAGCGCCATCCTGTTGTAAGCAGGACGCGCACGCCGCAGTTTCCTTCAGTCTATGGACGCTCCTTCCGGTATGGATTCAGCTTCACGTGAGTACAGTTTGGGAAAAGAAATAGTTATTTTTACAAATATCCCTGCTTAAGATGCTGACTAAAATCATTGTCGTCAGAACTGTACTGTTTTGTTTGAGTATTGCATTGTTTCATTATTGTGAAGCCGTGGCTGGTGTGACTGGACACAGTTTCACTGTTGAGGCTGTTGAGGAATGGTTTGTGGCGTGAGAGTGCACGGACGTCCAAACACAGGGTAAACAATGACAGAGGTAACGAGTGCGTTTAGAGGTTACTTTCGCAGGGTCCACCTCGTAATGCAACCCTGCTTGATTGAATTACAGATTGGTGGTGTCTGTTCTGTCGGAGATGCCTGATGCTACAGTGTACAGCGCCACCCTTTACATACCACTAACTCGTAGGAGATATACTGAATGAACAGGTTCTAACAGCACTGCAATGTAGCTAGCTCTCGTAATACTGTAACAAGTTGTCCTGACAAGACCTTGCCTACATTCAACGACCTGTGTGACTTGAAACAATTGTCGGCACTAACACGACGTCACGTTTGACATTCAGCTTCTTACGCTATAAATCACACTATAACTCGCTACGCATCACTCTGTACGAAAGGATGGACACAATAACACTTTTCGTGATATAATGGAGTCAGTGATAGCTATCTGGATATTAATTCCAACAACGCATCTGACTATCAAAGCTCAGTAGGGTCGAAAGATAAATTGCCACCAAATCTAGAATCAGTCACCATAAAAATACTAAATGGGGGAGTCTACGGGAGAGTAAAAATGATATATTTACTTCACCAGTAACAGCAACCTGCAATGAAGCTTAATCTTTGTGCTCTGACATCACAACTAAATACTTTCTCAATAACGTAGGTACCAGTAACGATAGTTTTCGTACATAACTGATGACTACGTCATATAAGTCCGTTGCCTCGTGTAGTGCTCCTATTTTAATAATCGTATATACACTCAATCAGTGTGAACGTTATAAATTTTACGTAAATTGGAGAATACGTTCACAAGGCAAAGATATAATTTTATATTGTTTATCTCTCGTTGTCAATCAACGATAACCTCTACAAGTAGCGCCTTGCTACAACAATATCCTTGACTCTATTGAAATTTTATCATAATAAACTCTTTCGTTAATCCCAACCATTCAGAGGCGGCCGGAGTGGCCGAGCGGTTCTAGGCGCTACAGTTTGGAACAGCGCGACCGCTACGGTCGCAGGTTCGAATCCTGCCTCGGGCATGGATGTGTGTGATGTCCTTAGGTTAGTTAAGTTTAAGTAGTTCTAAGTTCTAGGGGACTGAAGACAACCGCAGTTAAGACCCATAGTGCTCAGAGCCATTTGAACCATTTGAACCAATCCTGTCGCGGGTAACGTGGACGAAATTTCTGTGTGTGACGTTTCGCTCGGTACTGAAGATGATGAACTCACTAAACGCTGCCCATCGATGATAGGGAAGCGAAGGATAATGCGCTAAATTTCGTAATGGTGGATAAAGGCCTACTGGCTTGACCACAAAAAAAGACGCCCCTCGCCCTACCTCAGTGGTGGTATGGAAATGAATTTTTTTGGCCAAAACACGTCTTGGAGTAGACTCTGCGGTGCTCGTTCGCTAAAACTATTAATTTTACAAAACAAATGGTTCAAATGGCTCTGAGCACTATGGGACTTAACATCTATGGTCATCAGTCCCCTAGAACTTAGAACTACTTAAACCTAACTAACCTAAGGACATCACACACATCCATGCCCGAGGCAGGATTCGAACCTGCGACCGTAGCGGTCGCGTGGTTCCAGACTGTAGCGCCGCTCGGTTACAAAACGTTGTTACCACATAAATTATAGGAAATTTTCTGTAGTTTAATTTATTGCGTCAAATAGTAATTATCTATTTTCACCTTAAAACGAGTCGGAAAGAAGATATTGTCAAAAAAGTGTTTTGGAGCACCATTTTCCAATACGGCGGCGCTAACAGTAAAGATACGAAATGGCAAAGTAAGAGCTCCAGAAAAGCACGTCGAAATCTACAAAAATACGTATTTTCAGAACTCCCGGGAAACGTTCCAGGTAGAAATACCATGAGTGGACTATTATCGCTGACCGAAGCTACTGCGGATGTCGGCAGACAGCCCACCGTCGGGCCTGACTCGGCGGCACGCCCGCTGCCGTGTCTGTGACGCAAGCTGCAAGTCTCGTAACGCCCGCTGTTGTGCAACCGCATCACTCTAGCCGGGGCGTGTGTCAGCGCCCACCGGGCTGCCCGTACAACCGTTGCGCAGCTCCCCCCACCCCCTCCACCATCACCCCAACCTCGCTCGAGGCGCACACCTCTTTCCACGGATTCCTCGTAACACTGAGCTGTCGGCAAGAGCCACTAGCGCTGACGCTGCTTCGCAAGAAGGCAACGAGCGTGGCCAACGAACCCTGACCACTGTCGTAACATCCGAAATCTGCTGCGAAGTCGAAGAAGAGTTGTTACAGGGAGAGATAAGATTCCCCTACAGACTAATGCTAGCTATGATGAAACGCTGCGTGTACATCAGTCGACAGTCTATGGGCGCTGAAATGTGTATGGCAAACTGACTACCCAACTTCAGGAACATTGTGAAGCAGCGCTTATGTAACGTTCTTGTTCAGTTCCGATATATTACATTACAGCTCATTAATGTAAAAAAAGTACAATTGGACCATTACATCTCTGTTGCCTAAAGAAAACAAACTTGACACTTGCTTTCAGGCCTAAGTGGCAAACATGTCTAAAATTCTGTGGTGTCACCGCCAGACACCACACTTGCTAGGTGGTAGCTTAAATCGGCCGCGGTCCATTAGTACATGTCGGACCCGCGTGTCGCACTGTGTGATCGTAGACCTAGCGCCACCACACGGCAGGTCTCGAGAGACGTACGAGAACTCGCCCCAGTTGTACGACGACGTTGCTAGCGCCTATACGGACGAAGCCTTTGCTCTCATTTGCCGAGAGACAGAATAGCCTTCAGCTAAGTTAATGGCTACGACTTAGCAAGGCGCCATTAGCCTTACATAGTTTGATAGTTATCGTATGAAATGTCTCATCAAGAATGCTGTATTCACAACAAGGATAAATAAAAGTTAAGTATTAGAGGAGCTGCATACTTTTCTTATTAGAATTCACTACTTATCCTGTTCCAGAATTCACGCCCGTCTGCGTTAGATAGCGTGCATTTCGGCCTCCTCTATCTACAAGGTGTTGGCACATTCACCAACACATCAAATTCCTAAAACAAATTACAGGCACACGCCTTGCTTGTAACAGAGCTCATCACCAACCGCCATTAGAAACAGTACCACGTCGTCCTTTATGGGTCAAAAAGTATTTTGACCAACATTATCATTGACAGAAAACGCGATCATAACACATATTAATAGATTAAAATTTTAAACGGTGTTTTTATACTAAGGAATCATTTCACTGACCTGAGTACGCAATAAGAAGGCAATACGGTTGGCATTTTATAAATGAAAATAATAACTTAACGCGTAAAACATTAATTGCTGAAAATAATTTGGTTTTTTTTGTGGAAATGTAGTTCATGGCATAAACAATATTCGATGATAAAAGTTTATCAGGTGATTAACGTTTCAGTAGGACTATATTATTACATTATTAACTAAAATACGTCGTTACACTTGCAGTCAGTTGCCTGCGCCGAGGTAATATGACAAGCTGCATCATCTGTAATCAACACTTACTACCACACACACACACACACACACACTTAACATACTACACAGGTACATTCAAGATTTTAATTATTTTTTGGACAATGGACAATATTGTTCCAAAAATAAAATAAAATAGTTCGAATCCCCTTGTTCGACCAAGGTTTCCTTTGATCATCACGCGAATGCAGGATCTGGAAACCTCGTGCTAAAGATTCCCAATCGGCATTTCCCCTGCGCCATTCCCAACTTGCTGATATATTTGGCGAAAAGGACGAGCCTCCAACAACCCCCTTGCTCACAAGAGGTGGGGATGAAGATGTTGAAAAGAAATCACTGCAATGTGTACTGCATTTCAAATTCAGAAGAGCACTGTACACCTGAAATAACCGCTTGTGTTGCAGGTCACGTGTGAAATGAACATTTTTTTTTCCATATTTGACTACATTCCTATACCCTGCCACGAAAGTTCAGTCTCAGAAATTAATTACATGGAATGAGGATCAGATATGGAGACTTAAAATGTAAAAATACTAGTAATAAACTCGTTAAGTACACGCATAACTTATCCTCCTTTCTCATCCACCCACTCCTCCAAAAAAGAAACAATAAATAAATAAACAAAAATGTGCACAAAAGAGTGAAACATCCCCATAGAAAAATTTGTGAATTACTGTGCTGGTAAACCTCTTACCTTATTTGATTTTCAAACAGCTGAGCAAAATTGAACGTACTCAGACATTTCTCTCTTTACTTATTCTGATCATCACTAAACTGACACACTATATTTTTAGCGCAACGCAATCTGACTTTCAATAATCCCTACAAAAGAATGGCCCTGACTAACAATAACCTATCCCTTTCATAAATCACTTACCTAACAAAAATCTTCGTTACTCGAACTACTGCAATACAGCGAGTGCCAATACTGCCAGCTAAATAAAGGATTCTAACTACTGAAGTCACTAACTACTGATAGACACAGTTATCAAATGAGAGATTTTTATAGAGAACAAACAATGTATTTACCTTAATAGTGTTCAAAAGTCATACTATAGATATCAGTTCATGACATCTAGTCTTACAAGTTTACTCTCTCTGATGGACACACGTCCAGATCATCCGCTCTCAAAACTCCGCCATCTCTCTCCCCACATCCACCACTGCTGGCGGCTCACCTCCAACTGCGCAACGCTATGCGCTGTTAACAGCCAACTGCCCAACACTACAATAGCAAATTCCAACAATGCAAACCAGCCACAGACTGCACTGACTGCACACAGCTCCCCACAAAAAAATTTTACAAATTGTTTTGGGCAGTGGCCAATACAGATTTGAAGAAATTTTTCATAATTACAATAACAAAGAAATCAATTGCACACACTTATTCATACAATGTTGGTCAAAAGCTAAAATTTTCTCACAGTTTATAAAGACAGTCCTGATCATTCACCACAGTAAAATTGCAGTGTTTTTTTTTTCTCAAAGTCTGAGCAGTAAAAGAAAATGCACAGGGAAGTAGTGGATTTCCATGCAGTCTTGAAGAAGTAGTGTTGTCCTTCCAACGGAAAGAAAATGCTGACTCTTGACATGCAGACAGGTAATGGGTCACAATAGAGCAAATCCACAGCAGAGTCAGTCGAAGTTTTGAAGAATATTGGTAGGCAGGTCATCACAGAGCAGACCCACTGTAGTCCTGGTAGAGATTATGGTATTGGTGGGTCATCAAAGGTGCAGGCCCACAGTAGTCCTTGTAGAGATGGCCAGCAGCCATCTGTTGCGACTCTGCAGGTGCACAATCACCATCGAAGAGTCTTGGGGACAGTATAGCAAGTCCATAAACCACCACTTGTGCACTCACAAAGTTTTTGGAATTGTCCTTAGAACCAGCCATGCTGTTCACCAGTCCCTTGCTGGATTATTAACACACGTGCAAACACTAACAGTCCCAACTTCTCACATATTGTGCATATACTATGACCAACAGAAACGTGTGCAGTGAAATGTAACTTAATTTGAAGAACTGGTGTCTATACAATTATAAATTTGCGACATGAGAATACAATTACAAAGGTACAAAATACATCATTAAAGAAGATAACAATACAAATAACATTTGTAGTAATACAGGCTTTAGAAAACAATCAAAATAACATATACATCAGTGTTACAGGAATTATGACATAAATAAATACATAAAACAATGAGAATAGTTTTCGAAACATTAATTTCACACATGAGCATTGAAATAGAACAGAATTAATCATGTCTAAACATCTTTACAAAGTAAATAACTTAGTATTAGAAAAATTCTACAACATAAATCCTATTAGCTAAACACATAAAGACAGAAAAAACACAAATACACAAGGGTACACAAACACAGCGGAATAACACAAAAGGAAAGGACAGGGTTCGTTTTCAGTGTAACATTTGGTACTGCAGTCCAACCCAAAACTTCATTCCATAGATCTTCCCTGAAAAAAAAAAATCCTATCTAACCCTGTTGTCCCTAAACCCTACTATTTTGCTCGTATCCTCTTTCAAAATAAACATTTCTCATTGTACAATACTCATTTTTGCCCAAATCTTTTTCACACAACTTCTCAATGCATTCTTTCCCTATGCTTCATAGTTAGTTTCTTATATAGTCTACCCCCTCTTAAGCTGACTTAAATCTACTGAGCTCACATACATAAACTAAGGGACGAGGCAATGCAGCCGTACAAAACAATTAACACAAACAGCAATGACAAATAAATGCAAATTGGCAAAGCAAGCAGCAGTATATCTAAATTAGCAGAGCAAATGCAACATTACAACTAATAGGAGCCAATGTGCAGCAACAAGAAAAATAAATCAGTAGTAAAACTGGCTTAACAGAGTAATAACCTATATCTAAACATGGCAAACCCACAAGCAGAAAAAATAGTACACTAAAGACAACAATGCAGATAAGGGAAATGTCTATTCACATCTTAATGTCTATGTCATTAAAGTGGTGCACCACAACAACTTATTCTACCATAAAAATTACCCAGCACTTGAAAAGAAAATTATGTATGCAGTTACTGTTACTAGTCCCTTCTTATTGTTCTTTCCTTTCCAAGTGCTTCTTTTTTGAAGAATGTGGATCATAAAATTATTATTTAACAGATCTGTTGACAGAAAATGTTCACATTAGCAAATGCATTTAATTTTATTTTATAAAACCAATGTTGCAACACAGCTGGAAACCAGACATCAAATGAAATAAGCAACTATGTACAAAGCAAAACATAGAAACACCATTCAGTAGCCATGTGGCATTTCATAATTCAGTAGAAGTTCTCTCAACTCTCGTAGAAAGACACTTGTCATAATCAGGTGCGCAGATGTAAGAATATTTCCCATCAATTCATAAGCATTTCAGTAAGTAGCACAAAGAACGAGCTTCACAGTATAATCATATGTTTCCAAGTAATGAGCGTGTCGTATTTGCGATGCTTTCTACAAAGGAATGTCAATAAGAGGTTAATGGTCTCTTTTTTTTCTCCACCTAATGGCTTTTTCTCCAGGCGACTGGCACAGCTGGGTACCCACAACACATTACGTAAAGGTCACTTAGCTTTCTTACCGAAATATTTACGACAGCAGTTTTGCACTACAGTGACAGTCTGACATAAAAAATTTCACAGGTCGAGAATTTGCGTTACAAATGTGTAGAAACAAATTCCTATAAATATAACAGTGTCCAAAAAATTTTCAGTAGCATTGTGATACGTTCACACATGTATATACATTTCATAACTCTTAAAGTACGATTCTTGGTTTCCAACATCCTTTTTCACATATCAGAGACCCAACCACTATTCATTACTCCTTACCTTATTAGACATATACATAGTCGTCGACACTTCTTCAATATTTCATCATAATAAATACGTAGCATAATCAAATTCCTCATATACGGTAGCATCATCTTATTGATCACAAACATACCTCAACAGCATAATACAAATCGTCGTCGTAATAATAACATCACAAAATCTCAGCCAAATCCCAAAAACATCGTAGCTTTCTGCAATAATTTCAAAACCTTCAATAAAATAATTTACCTCAAACGTACTTCAAAAATCATGATCCCTTACCAAATACGTCATTCAAAGCTCTCATAGTGTCACAATGGTTCCAAAAAAATATGAACAGTTCACAAAGTACAGACAAAATACAATTACATAAGTATGAAGTTATCCAACTGTGTAATTGCGTAAACATGTGTCCGTAGTAAAAAAATGTTTGTTTCAGATAGCTGTGTAATTCTGTGTTAGAGAAATATGGTACCGATGTGTAAAGTTGTATAAGCAAATACCATATTAGCTAGGGCTCCTAGCGCTCGCTACACACTTAGTACACAAAGTACGCGTGTATCCCCTGAGGATTAATGTAATTATACCCTCAGGTGTTACAGATTACAGCAATGGAATGAAATGTATCACGGAAAACCTTTGTATCTTTGTAATTCAAAAATCTTTAAAAATAAATGTTTTAATTACAAAATTAATCACTCAAATACGTGTACTGTAGCGCTAAATTGTGCGTCTTGTTGTAATATAATCTCTGTTATAACTTATGGGTAAAAAATATGTGCCAAGTGTCGTAATTATCGTCGTCCGTAAGCAAAGTTCTGTAGAAGTCAATGTACTTACCTCGTAATAAACAAAAGTGAAATGCTATGCATGTAGATTACGTACCTTACCGTGATCAAGAAAGTACTATAATGTTACGTATTGTTGTGCTACAGAAAAGGCTGTCTCATTGTAGCTACACCACAAAAGTTACTACTAAAACATGTTTTACTTTCCAGAATAATTCAGAAAAACTGTGCAGATATAAAACAGATACACCGCAAAAGCAACAATGTAAATAGTGTCACACATTAGTAGCGTCGTGATATAATCGTGTAGCTGTCAAAGAAACCAAATGCTAAGTCATCTTTAATTTCACAGAATGGACTTCAAATAAAGAATGTCTTTTCAAGTAAACCAAAATGTTGCATTAAAATCTCATTAGCAGTATATGTTCTAAGTATGTAAGCCGTATGTTCGTTAGGCAAACGTGCAACTAACAAGCAAGAATGTACAAATAACAACACTGTGCCGTCTGTTCACTATAACAATGCATTCGAAATTTCTGTTTAAATAAGTTCTCTTGCTTCTTGACTGGATATTTAACTTCAAACATTGTTGCATGTTAACAGTTTCTAAATCTGACAAAGCATACTAATAACGTGAAGTGAAAAGTTTTATGTCAAAGACTAAGTTAAAAAGCAGATTATCTTTCAATAAATGGTTTTACATGTGAAATGTGGTGTAAACCTTTACTCTTTCTAGTACGCAGAGTTTCAACTTCAACGCAATTATCATGTTGTATACGTCGGATTCTGTAAGGTCCATCGTAAATCTTAAAAAATTTGTGACTCAAGTGTTTCTTCTTATGTGACAATGAATGAGCTTTAATGAGAACTTTCTGACCAATATATAATTTCTTTGCATTTGCTTTACGGTGTAGTTTTCTCCTTTTGTCTGCTGCAGAATATATATATTTTTAATAGCCAAATCAATTATGTCTTTGTGTCGATGTTTACGTGTATTCGGAAAAGGTACAAGCTCTCTGATTCTGTTCGGTGGTTCTTCATTCTTCAGTGCAAGAACAGGTGATAAAGCAGTGTAGTCATGAGGCATTTCATTCAGCACGTTTTGAAATAAATGTAAATATCTGTCCCAATACTGATGCTTTCTGTGACAGTACAGTCTGCATAGCTTATTGATTCCTTTCATAATCCGTTCAGACAGGTTGCAATGTGGTGAGTACAATGAAATAAAAACAGGTTTGATTTTATGATTCCGAAGCATGCGTGACCAAACAGCAGATCTGAATTGCGGTCCGTTATCTGAAATGACTTTAGCAACGTGGCCTACTTCACGTAAGAAATTTTTAACAAAGGCGTTGGATGCAGACCGTCCAGTGGCTTTACGTAACGGTGTGAAAGAAACAAATTTTGAAGTAAGTTCAACAGCTACTAGAACGTACAGAATCCATTCGATGTTCTGACAAGGGGTCCCAAGAGATCAACAGCAGCAAATTATTTTAATTTAGAAGGAATGATAGGAAACGACGGAGTACGATGTGAGATGGTAGATGGTTTAGCTTTTTGACAAAGGTTACAAATAGACAAGACTCTTCGAATTCTCTTTTCCATATTGTTAAAATAACAAGTCGTCCGAAGAATATGATAACATTTTCTTGGACCAAAATGTGCGTAGCTGAAATGAATGTACCAAATGAGCTTATTAACAAAATCGTCAGGAATGCAAAGTACCCATAGCTTGTCATCAACAGTGCAGCGTTTGAAGAGTATATTGCTTCTAACCAGATAATAAAGCCGAATCTGTGTATGTGTCTTTTCATGCCATTTACTTTTGATGTCTTTCCAAATCGGATCTTTATCTTGTTCATGAGCAATGTCCTTTAAAGATGTGGTGATGAACTTTTCAAAGGCGACTTTCTGAATGTAAAGAACACAAATTTTTCTCGAGGTTGCCTTCTGTGTTACTTTTCTCAAGCCCAGCCGCTGCGCGTGACAGTGCGTCCGCAACAATGTTCTCCTTGCCGGGAATGTAGACTATTGTGAAGTGGAATTCTTGCAGAAACGATGCCCAACGTTTTCACCTGTCATGATTTAATTTTGAGGTCATAAGAAACTGTATTGCACGATGATCACTGTATACTTTTACGTGCTTACCAGAAAGAAAGAAACGGGATTTGTTAAATGCCCAAACGATAGCTAAAGCTTCTAATTAAGTAACGGAATAATTTTTTTCAGAGTTTGTTAGCACTCGGCTAGCAAAAGCAATGGCTTTCTGAACAGTAGTGTCATTTTCTATGGCTTCTTGAAATAAATGGGCACCAAGACCAACTTTAGAAGAATCCGTGCTAAGACAGAAATCTTGTGACAGATCTGAATGAGCTAGTATTGGCGCATTAAGTAGCGCTTCTTTCAAAGAATTGAATTCCAATTGTGCCTGTTCGTCCCAGTTCCAAATAGTATTTTTTCCAGTGAGAGAACAAAGTTTCGGTGTAACTAGAACTTGCATATTCAGAAAACGACGGTAAAAATTTTCGAGACTTAGAAAACTGCGGACTTGTTTATTTGTGGATGGAACTGGAATGGCTCTGATTGCTTCTAACTTTTCAGGATCCGGCTGAATGCCTTCAGAAGAAATAATATGTCCCAAAAACTTCACTTTTGTCCTACCGAATTCAGACTTTTCCAAGTGAACTGTAATTCCAGATTCTGCAAAAATATGTAAGACACTGTGATGGATGCGATTATGTTGTTCCCATGCGGCCTCGGCTATTAGAATATCGTCCACATATAAGGTGATGTGACGTTTTTAAGAACTCAGGTAATATGGAATTTAGCCCGCGAATGAATGCTGCCGAAGAAATGTTCAAACCAAAAGGAAGTTTCCGAAACTGATAACAAACGCCGAAACAAAGGAAAGCTGTGTATTTTCTACATTAAGGGAATCCCTCCAGTTCTGATGAGATTCAGGTCTGTCGTTATGTCGGTAGTTTCCATAGTTTCTTGTTTGTCGGTCATGTGGTGGAGAATTTCTCCCGGAATAGTAACTGCGTTGAGTCTGAAGTTATTCTGTCTCCCTTGATAATAATTATTTTGGTTCCCATATTGTCTGTTTCTCTGATTGTCTCTGTCATAATCATTACGGCGGAGAGGTGATCTTTCCCTGTAATTATTACTACTCTGCCAACGGTTGTCATACGGGTGGTGTCTGTTTTGTTCACGATTTGCGTTGTAAGAATAGCCTTGTCGTGTCCAGTTATTATTTTTTTCATCGCGGAATTGTGACCTGTAATTGCTGTGTTCCTGTTTTCACGTCCCGCGATTGTCAGTGTCAATTTCCAATTCTTGTAACAGTCCCTAAAAAGCTTCAATGTCGTCTTTGTAACGTCCTGCCAAAATAATATGTCGTAAATGTTCAGGCAATTTGATTAAGCAAATGCGGATGAGGTCTGAGGGGCTGTATGGGTTTGACAGGTACTGATTCTTGTGCAACATGTCTTCAAAATATTTCACAAGACTGGAAATTCAGATTGATGGAAATGTTTCATCATTATGATGCTATGTTTTACTCGGTCTTGTGTAGCTTGAGGCCAATATGCTGAGAGGAAGGCAGGGTAAAATTCTCCTTCACTGTGACAATCATGAATGACCGATCGCATTCTTGCAGCTGGTTCATTCTCTAAGTAGCCACACATAAATCCTCACCTGTGTTCCAATGACCAGCTGTGAGGAAAACAATGAGAGAATTGATGAAGCCATGCTTGTGGATGAATGTCGTTGCCAGAATTCTTATCGGCGGTTCCATCTCAAAATTCGTTGCACCTTGCCAATTTCTTTCATAATTTCCGAAATGCCCTGATTTTGTGGCTTTTCCGTATTTCTAAGTCCCTCTTCCCAAATTGGAGCGCGAGTCTCCTCTGAAATATGTAATTCTTGTATTACTTGTGCCAACTGATCTTGTACTTCCAGGACTTCTCTTTTGTACTGTGTATTGATTTGATTTTGATTTTTTTTCAATTTTCTAATTTGTTCATACTCTTCTGTGTCAGTGAAGGCTACGGGTCTTGTGTCATTCAGATCATCATATACCTTTGTAGATAAGTTAGTGAACTGATCTGAAAGTTCGGCTACTTTCTCCGATAGTGAACTTATTTCCTCAGTGTGTTTTTCTGAATCAAGTTTCAGTGTGTCCATTTGTGTTGAAATCGCATCTACTGTGTCCTTTAAGTTTTCCTGAGTTTTTGCAAGTTGCGTAACCGAATTGCTAGATGCGACTGAGTCAATTTTAGCTTGCAAGGTGTCCTGATTTTCATGAACAATAGTTTGCAGTTCTTTTATGGCTGCTTCGTGATTCTGTAATGCATTTCATGACGCGAAAAAATAGGTTGAAAATGCTCACAAATTTGTGTTTTTACGTCATTACAGACTTTTTGACATTTCGATTCGATTTTAAGTAACTCAGCAGTTAGACCTCCACGTGTTTGTTCAAGCATTTGTTCCATTGAGTCTAACTTTTGAAGCTGTTGCTGTGTTTGTCTCTGATTTTGTTCCATTGTTGTGTCTAACTTTTGAAGATTTTGTTCCATTGAGTCTAACATTTGAAGATTTTGTTCCATTGTGTCTAACTTTTGAAGCTTTTGTCCCCTTTGTTGCGTTAATTGTAATAACAATGCACTGGTATCTGAAACATGTTCCGCAGTGCTATTCGGCAGTGCATTTGAACCGGCAATATTTGCATTTCAAAAAGCAGAAAATGTGTCCTGACTTATTTGAGAAAACGGTGAGGACGCAAAACCTGAATCTACAGTATTTGCAAGATTGTGTCCTGTCATTTCGGAATCCTGAGGCGAGCTGTTGCCGACCGATCGATCGACAATGCTTCCATGTTCACTAATTGTTTCACTGTCTACACCATTATTTGCCGCCCGCTCCATTTCCCTATGCACAATTACCAAATTACAATGTTGAACACTAGTTAATTCATTACACGGTGGCGCTAACACACTACCCTCGTCTTCACTGTCATTTCTCAGTTTACTTTGGAGCCTAGTATTATGTTTTTCACACTCCATTATTGTCACAATATTTCACACGATAACACAGAAAAGCGCAATTTGAAGAGCAAAATAAGAAAACACATTAACATACCACTGAAAATAATATCTAATTAATTGCAAGCACAGCTGCGAAATACTTGGTGCAAATCTACGTGCATGCCAAACCTGTTTTACTGTACAACAATGAAAAACTACAACTACAAAGAAGATTCTCTCTATAATTACGCGCTAGCAATAAACAATGTTGTTTGTTGTTCTGCTCTACAGTCCTGAGACTGGTTTGATGCACCTCTCCATGCTACTCTATCCTGTGCAAGCTTCTTCATCTCCCAGTACTTACTGCAACCTACATCCTTCTAAATCTGCTTAGTGTATTCATCTCTTGGTCTCCCTCTACGATTTTTACCCTCCACGCTGCCCTCCTGTACTAAATTTGTGATCCTTTGATGCCTCAGAACATGTCCTACCAACCGATCCCTTCTTCTAGTCAAGTTGTGCCACAAACTCCTCTTCTCCCCAATTCTGTTCAATACCTCCTCATTAGTTATGTGACGTACCCATCTAATCTTCAGGATTCTTCTGTAGCACCACATTTCGAAAGCTTCTATTCTCTTCTTGTCTAAACTATTTATCGTCCATGTTTCACTTCCATACATGCCTACACTCCATACAAATACTTTCAGAAACGACTTCCTGACACTTAAATCGATACTCTATGTCAACAAATTTCTCTTTTTCAGAAATGCTTTCCTTGCCATTGCCAGTCTACATTTTATAACCTCTCTACTTCGTCCATCATCAGTTATTTTGCTCCCCAAATAGCAAAATTCCTTTACTACTTTAAGTGTCTCATTTCCTAATCTAATTCCCTCAGCATCAACCGACTTAATTCGACTACATTCCATTATCCTCGTTTTGCTTTTGTTGATGTTCATCTTATACCGTCCTGTCAAGACACTCTCCATTCCGTTCAACTGGTCTTCCAAGTCCTTTGCTGTCTCTGACAGAATTACAATGTCATCGGCGAACCTCAAAGTTTTTATTTCTTCTCCATGGATTTTAATACCTACTCCGATCTTTTCTTTTGTTTCCTTTACTGATTGCTCAATATACCGATTGAATAGCATCGGGGAGAGGCTACAACCCTGTCTCACTCCCTTCCCAACCACTGCTTCCCTTTCATGTTCCTCGACTCGAATAACTGCCATCTGCTTGTAAGAGGTCCGAGCAGATGTAATTTCGATGTATTGCTCACGCGCTGCCTGCGATATGCAAGGTATAAGAGAATCTCAGACCAGAGAGCAGTGTTGACTGCAGTAGGAACTGTGTAGCTGTAGCAGTAAGTTGTTGCTACCGAGCAGTCTGGTCTGGTGTATCGTGTTGGCTGGGCCGGTCGTGGTGCAGCGATGCCGGAGCCTGAGCATTATTGTATAAGGTAAAAAGCAGCCTCGCGCATATGTAGTATTGTTATCTCAAGTCCCATGTAAATGTTTTAAAAATGTCCTATTAATAGTCTTTCTCATAAAAAATAACTTTTAACAACCATTCATTTCAATTTAAAGAATTTACTAATTTCTCCAATCCATGATCATCCCGATTATTGCAAAAGAAAAATCAGTTGTATCCTTTCATAAAATGACAAATGTATCGGCCAGCATTGTACAGGGCTGTGCCAGAAAAATTTATTGTAAGAGCAGATATATATGCGTTATCCGGCGACTTCATTGAGGTAAGAATTTTTCTCTTTTATATTCAGAATGACCTTTCAGGGCCATGACGCAGCACTGCTGACGTCCAAAATTTACCAGGTTAAATTCACAGTCAATTATTGAAAAGTTATAAGTGAGCGACAATTTAATTGAGAGGTTAGTTACATTGTATTATTACCAGGTTACGGAAATTATTTTGTTGGGACGTTACACTGAATGTGAACGACATAATTATATTTTTTTATTGTTGAGAGGTTTAGGAATTTTTCTGTTTTGAGGTTACACTAAATTAGAATATTATTTATATTTTTTATTTTATTTTGTGGGGAGGTTACACTTGGCGACAACCGGCCAGGATCGTATTTTCTTTGTGAATTTCTGAGAAGTAGTTAGTTATATATCTGCTCTTATTTTCTTAAATGTAGTTTGCATCCGGCGCAACGCATTTAATAATTTGTCACTCTTTCTTTCACAGATCATCGGCAATTTATTGCTCTTTGTTGTAATTGTGTTTGTTCCATTTTTGCTTCGTCTTTGTTTCATTTTGTACTTAATTTTGATTTGTGAAAAATGCCGCGAAAAACTGAACAGTACTTCGCGATGTGCAATGAGTGAGATAGCCGACTCGTATAATTTGACCGATAATACTTGTGACACTCAGTCTAATTACAGATAATCAGTGCCTGCCGATCACTAGTATTGAGTTAAATCCTAATGATGGGCAAACAAATTCAATTATGTCCACAGTAAATGTAACAATTGATGACGCGGCATGTTCCGTTACAATGAACGCTTTCCAGTTAGACACGCATGATTTGCAAAATATACGTAGCGAACAGATAATTGTTTCTAACGAAGGTGAACAATATTCACAAAATACGTCATATTTATTTATTTCCGATGTAATGACCAACAGTGCACATCCGATTGGCAAACCTTTTTGTGAATCAAACAATGACCAAATGGTTACACAAAACGCGACAAATGGAGATACATCATCACACAGCACAGAGAATACGGCAGCTAATTTTGGCATGGATCAAGTTATGGCAGTATTGCTACAACTTAATGAAAATCTGAAACGGTGGAAGAAAGAACAAAACAACCATTTCAAACAACTTAATGAAAAATACGACAACCATTTCAAACAACTTGCTGAATCGTGCAAACTACTTAACCAAAGTTTCAAACAGTCGAATGAAAAACACGACAACTTTAATGAACAGAACAAACAACTTAGTGAACAGACTACAGCCGTTGCCGTGCAACGTCATGATACTAAAGAACAATTACGTGAGGAAAGTAAGGCTTGTGCTAGGAACAGTAGTGAAAAATTAAGTAATACACATGTAGCCACAACGAAATTACTTAGAGATGAAATTAGTGCAGTCGCTAAACAATGTCCTGAAAAGGCAACACAGTTACGCGACGAGTTTAAATTAATGTCAGCAGAAGTTTCATGCACTCTGGATGCGGAAGTCGATAAGAAATTTGAACAACAGAACAGCCAAATTGACGAACTTTTTAAAATGACAGAAATGAAAAATGTTTCAGTCACTAACACGTCACAGCATACGCCACTCTCCGAACATTTCTCACACTCACACAGCCCATATAATTTAGGTAATTTACAGAGAGTACGTGACTTAGATTCCGAACACTCACAGAATAGCATACAATCCTGAACCAGTTGAGACATTCAGAGACGATAATTGTGATTTAAGCACCTTCTATCAGTAAGAAAATTAAAGTTATTTAATAATGACAGAACACAGATTCACCCTTTGGACTGGATACAACAATTTTCTTTCGAATTTTCACCGGCATTGCCTGTAACACAGAAACCAAAATTTATTTGCAGTGCGTAAATGACCTCAGGGGATTCATTACACTTCGATGAATATGTTCCGTAGCGTGCGAAGGGTCCCGAGCCGTAGTAGTGCTATTTCATCTTTAGTTTTCTGCACTGCTGCCTTCTCTTTTACTATCCTTTATATTTATATAAACAGCTCTTCAACTATCGATCCATCTAGAATTAAGAATGAGTAAAGAAAACCTGATATGACAAGTTTTACCGAAAGTGACAGTTTCATTAGACACTCCCGAAACGACAAGAACTATCAGCGTAATTTTAATATCAGACAAAATTTTAATCATCAGTATCGTCAAAATTATCAGCAATAGGAACCACATTTTGGTAACGATAGAGGTTTATCCCACAACAACAACAAAACCAGCCGGTTAGCATACCTAACCAACAATGTAGTCTGCAAGGTCTACCAAGATTTAATGTTTCGCCGCCTACACGTATAGCGTCGGCCACACCAAAAAGTAATGCACAGCAACAAGGAAATCACTACGTACAGAAGACATATCATTTCAATTCCTCTCGCAACGAGCCGTATAGCAATGATTATCATGACAGACGTAAAAGTAATGAGCACAGTTTTCAGCGTAACAGTCGGTCTTACCAACAGCAGAATCATCCGCAACAACAGATTATCATGAATGAACCAGACAGTAGGTATCATCCCGAACCTAATACGTCAGGAAGAAATAACAGAACAGTACAAATAGTCGAAATGCCACAGCATCCTCCCGCAAATAACAGCACGTCAGAAATAATTTGACTAGATACAGTACAGGTTGCATCTTCCAACAACGTAAGCACTACTTTTGACACAGAGAATTTTGTTCACGAAAATGTTATTAGTTTTGACGACATCCGATACACACTTTTGCATGAAAGACAGAATCACAACGTATGTAGACGACATCCTTATTGCAGAAGCTAACTGGTCTGAACATAATCTGTTTCTTGAACAACTGTTGCAAACTTTTCGTGCACAAGGATTCACAGTTAATCTTAGCAAATCACACTTTGGCAAAACTCCTATAAAATTTCTTGGACATGTAATTTCAGCAGAAGGCATTGCGCCTGACCCGGAAAAACTTCAAGCTTTACGTGACATTACTCTACCTACGACGAATAAACAACTACGCAGCTTTTTGGGTTTAATTAACTTTTTTCGTAAATTTATTCATTACTCTGCTTTAGACACCCCTAGATTATGCCAATTGACGGGTAAAAACGGTATTTGGTCCTGGGATAGCAAAGCACAGTCTGAATTTGCTAATCTGAAACATGCTTTGTTGAATGCACCACTTTTATCACACCCAGATCTTACTAGAAATTTTTCCATTGCCACCGACAGTTCTAACACCGCTTTAGGCGTACATATTGTTCAGGAAATTGAAGAAAACGGTACTACAGTAATTAAAAACATCGCCTTTGCGAGTCGCATTCTGTCACCTGCTGAACGCAATTATTCTGTTACAGAACTTGAAACATTATGTGTTGTATGGGCATTTACGAGATTTAGGCATTTTCTTTATGGAAGACATACTACCGTTTACACAGACCATAGAGCTATTCAGTTTTTACTTTCAGCAAAATTTACACATGACAGATTAAGCAGATGGAAACTTTATTTACAGGAATTTAATTTTACAATTGTTCATATTCCCGGTACGGAAAATATTATAGCAGACGCACTATCCCGTTCTCTCAGCAACAATCAGCAAGACATCGCAGCCAACTTCTGCCAAGCAAGTTCTAGCGTCGTGTATATTCAACAAGTTGCATTCGAAAATTTTATTTCGGCATCATTACGAGACATAGCACAAGACCAGAGCAAAGACAACGTATGGAAAGAAATTAAACGCCTTTGGCAAGATAGGAATAATGTTACCATCAGAAACCATTACACTGTACGCAATAATATTCTGTTTCGCCGCTCTCACCCTAACAGCAACAATTGGTTATTATGTATTCCTGACGAGCTTGTTAACAAATTAATTTGGTATACTCATTTAAGTTACGCACCTTACGGAACCAGAAAATGTTTTCTTATACTGAGACAGAACTGTTATTTTGCCAACATGGAGAAAGGTATACGAGTTTTAGCGTCATGTAAAATCTGCCAGAAAGCTAAGTCAGACACGACTTCACATATTCCTCCGTTACATCATCCCATTGTACCCGTTAAATTGAGACACATGGCCGCTGTAGACATTTTTGGTCCGATTCCCAGAACTATTAGAGGTTCTTTGCTACATCTTTTGTCGCTGTTGAACTCACTTCGAAATTTGTTACCTTCACTCCGTTACGCAAAGCTACTGCTAAATCGATTTCGAATGCATTTGTAAAACATTTTTTATTTCATGTATGGCATGTATTGAAAGTAATTTCCGACAATGGACCACAGTTTGGATCTGCTATATGGACACGTATGTTACGAACAAGAAACATTTCTCCGATCTATATATCCAAGTATCACGCTTCTTCGAACCCTTGTGAACGTCTAATGAAAGAAATTGGTAAACTATGTAGAATATACTGCCATAAAAAAACATATTGATTGGGACACACTCATACTCTCATTCCAGGATGTAATTAACTCCATACCAATGTTGAACCACCTAACAAAATTAAAGAATTAGTATCCTTTCCTACATCTCGTCGACTACGTCACCATGAAATAATTGACATTGCGCTCAACAACGTCAAACGTGCCGCAGAGCGCCGGAAAAGACAGCAAAAACAGGTTTGTACACGCCGTGACTTTCACATTGGACAGAAGATATTAATACGCACGAATTATTTATTCAACAGAGGAAAGAGTAGATGCAGTAAATTTGAGCTTCTATACGCAGGTCCATATCGAAGTCGCAGCATTCCTCACCCCAGTGTAGTACACGTCGAAACTTTGAGAACCAGAAAAAGCAAGGGCAATCACCATATTTCCAATATTAAACCCTTTATTGAATGAACACGCTTCATGATTTATCACACTGTAATGCCATTTCCTGATATATATATGACCACTTATGCAATTATATTTATGTGACTACTTACTGATGATGATTATATTTTTTCCTGGCAAGTGCCCGGCAAGGTAAGGTTAGCAGGTCGCTTTTCTTGTCGTTATATATCAGACCGTGCACATTTTCCATTTTTCGTGTATGTATGATTGTTTTCCTGTTTTGTTTGTATGCACTACGAAATCTTTATGATATAACAAACACCAGTTGACTTTGACATTTTTCCTTATGATATCTCAATATCTTGACTATTTTACATTTTTTTGCTACTACATTATGATACTCTGTGTACATTCTTTTTTTTTTTTTTTTTTTGCACTTGAAAACTGTCTATGTTTTTGACATAATACGTTATCTGTCATGCTATGCTGTATGCTTAATTATATCACTAGAAACAAGTTTTTATTTAATGAGTATATGATTTAAATGCAAGATATTAATCCTTATTCATCATTTTCAGAAAGCAATAACGTGTACAAGAAATAAATTAAACAAACCACAGTGGATTACTCTGAAATGGAAATTTTACCATCGGAATGAACGAAAGAAAATGCAATATCTTGTCATGAAGAGTAAATGGATCAGAATTAACAAGCATTAACCAGAATATACTATACACATCGTATGATAGCAGTCTTGACTAATTATTTTTCTTTCAGAATACGAGGTGATTGAGCAAGCTGTCAGAGAGAACTACACATGTTGATTTTAGTGATTAAATATGCTAGAAATAAGAATATAGTATGAATAGTTGTATGAAGTAAATGTTAATATGAATAATGAATAATGAAGTGTCCTTTTTTGCAGATGATAATAAATGATGATGAATAGTTATATGAAGAATATGCCAATATGAATAATGAAGTTTTTCTTTGTTGGTGATGATAGTGATGAAGTTATGGTAATATGAATAATGAAGTTTTTCTTTGCAGATGATGATAATGATGACGTTTATATATTTACTGTTAGTTAAAAAATGCTATGTAGTTATTTATGTATTTGTTGCAGTTCCTTTTGACAGTATGTCTTATGTCGCATGGTATAATGACTGAATGTTTTGGAAAAGACAGCTAGAGTACATACAAATTGAGTACACGTTTCATTACCTGTTAATTCGAAGTTCACTACTTTTCAGCATAATATGCGTTTCTTCTTTCAGCTCAATAATCCATTTTGTATTTTTTCCAGGAGAAGCTTTTCATGATATTAATATGCTATAAACACTTAGTTATGAAACCTGTTCTAATACTTGCATTTTTTTACCCATTTGTGTGTATCATTCATGAATGTGATCACATATACTCTACTTGTTTCATAACCTTGCTACAGCTGACTCATGACGAATGACGTTATTAATCCGTATTTCCAGCAATAAGTCAAAAGCAAATATTTTCATGCTCCAGCAATTAATTATTGATCACAACGCAATGCATTGCTAGCAAACAAAACTAAATAATGCTACCAGTTTAAGATATATTTCTAGTCCTAAAAGTAACGCAAACTTCTCTGATGTATTGATTCCATTATGTCTATGTATTATTGTAATACAGACTTTGAATAATAGTTCCAATGTCTTATATTTTAAATTTGTCTTATGTCGCTTACATGAATACCAGTAGCTTGAAGCTACACTCAATAACTCCTGTTTTGAATGATGACTTCTGAATAATACTGAATAATGTTTTGTAAAACTATATGAATACTTTGTAACTGGCCAATGAGTGCCAATAATTACCGCAATCAGATGAGTTATGAAAAGTGTTTTGTAATATTCAATACTTGCTACATGTTTAGTAACTGGCCAATGAATGCCACTGTTTACTGTAATATGATGACTTATGTATAAATGCTATGCCATTAATTAACTCTTGCTTTGAATGATGACTTCTGAATAATGCATAAAAATGGTTTGTAACTGGCCAATGAGTGCCAATATTTACTGTAATCAGATGACTTATGAATAATGTTCTGTAATACTTCATACATAGTACAGAAATGTTTAATAACTAGGCAATGAGTGCTAACAATTACTCAAATCGGTTGATAGACTAGTGTAATTCTCAATGATGACTAGCATAAGACTTAATGTCCTTCACCTTCTGACCTAATTACCAGAAATTACTGCAATATCCGTTTGTCCTGCCCATCCTCATGATCATGGAGCACTATATTTGGTTTTTGCACTAATTCTACGTTGGTGAAAGAGTATGGATTCTACAAGAATGTGGTGTTGACACATCATGCTGTCCACCACCTTGAACGATGGAGATGTTATTATGGTCCTACTGTTTGGTGTACCTAATGTACTACCAAAATGATAACATTGAATATTAATAAAACATTTCAGTATCTTGGCTACACTGATAAATACTTCAGGGAAGAGAACTTCAGATTGTCTCACTTGGTGTTGTGCTTCTGTAGAAAGATATGGACTTTCGGTGCAATTACATTCAACCTACTGTGCTACAATCATGATGCAATCCCTCCCATTCCTTTCCTAGTTCTTGTAAAATGCTAAAGATTTTTACAGTGCGTGTGCACTTTATTTCACTCCATGATATGTTGTAAATATGCTAAAGACTTCTACAGTGCGTGTGCACTTTATTTCACTCCATGATATGTTGTAAATATGCTAAAGACTTCTACAGTGCGTGTGCACTTTATTTCACTCCATGATATGTTGTAAATATGCTAAAGACTTCTACAGTGCATGTGCACTTTATTTCATTTTTAGGGTAATCAGTTCTTGTTATATGCTAAAGACTTTTACAGTACGTGTGCACTTCATTTCATTTGTTAATATGATCAGTCGTCCTAAATATGCTAAAGACTTCTACAGTGCGCGTGCACATTATTTCATTTTTAGGGTAATCAGTTCTTGTAAAATGCTAAAGATTTTTACAGTGCGTGTGCACTTTATGTCATTTGTTAATAGATTTTGTATTCAGTGCGTGTGCACTTTATTTCACTTCATGATATGTTATGTAAAAATGCTAAAGACTTCTACAGTGCGTGTGCACTTTGTCATTTGTTAATATGTTTTGTACTCATTGCGTACACTTTTTGTCATTTCTTGATATATTCTGTGCGTGTGCACTCTATTTCATCAATAATGTATATACTCTGTGACTGTAGACTTAGTAACTAAATAGATTTAAGAAAAATTTGTGGCTCATGGCAGTCCAATTGACTCACCATCGCTGCCAAATTTTTGCCCACCCAGTGGAGGGTTATGTAAGAGGTCCGAGCAGATGTAATTTCGATGTATTGCTCACGCGCTGCCTATGATATGCAAGGTATAAGAGAATCTCAGACCAGAGAGCAGTGTTGACTGCAGTAGGAACTGTGTAGCTGTAGCAGTAAGTTGTTGCTAGCGAGCAGTCTGGTCTGGTGTATCGTGTGGCTGGGCCGGTCATGGTGCAGCAATGCCGGAGCCTGAGCATTATTGTATAAGGTAAAAAGCAGCCTCGCGCATATGTAGTATTGTTATCTCAAGTCCCATGTAAATGTTTTAAAAATGTCCTAATAATAGTCTTTCTCATAAAAAATAACTTTTAACAACCATTCATTTCAATTTAAAGAATTTACTAATTTCTCCAATCCATGATCATCCCGATTATTGCAAAAGAAAAATCAGTTGTTTCCTTTAATAAAATGACAAATCTATTGGCCAGCATTGCACAGGGCTGTGCCAGAAAAATTTATTGTAAGAGCAGATATATATGCGTTATCCGGCGACTTCATTGAGGTAAGAATTTTTCTCTTTTTTATTCAGAATGATCTTTCAGGGCCATGACGCAGCACTGCTGACGTCCAAAATTTACCAAGTTAAATTCACAGTCAATTATTGAAAAGTTTTAAGTGAGCGACAATTTAATTGAGAGTTTAGTTACAATGTATTATTACCAGGTTACGGAAATTATTTTGTTGGGACGTTACACTGAATGTGAATGACATAATTATATTTTTTTTACTGTTGAGAGGTTTAGGAATTTTTCTGTTTTGAGGTTACACTAAATTAGAATATTATTCATATTATTTATTTTTATTTTGTGGGGAGGTTACATGATTTCTGTACAAACCGTAAGTAGCCTTTCGCTCCCTGTATTTTACCCCTGCCACCTTCAGAATTTGAAAGAGAGTATTCCAGTCAACATTGTCAAAAGGTTTCTCTAAGTCTACAAATGCTAGAAACGTAGGTTTGCCTTTCCTTAATCTTTCTTCTAAGATAAGTCGTAGGGTCAGTATTGCCTTACGTGTTCCAATATTTCTACGGAATCCAAACTGATCTTCCCCAAGGTTGGCTTCTACTAGTTTTTCCATTCGTCTGTAAAGAATTAGCGTCAGTGTTTTCACGCTGTGGCTTATTAAACTGATAGTTCGGTAATTTTCACATCTGTCAACACCTGCTTTCTTTGGGATTGGAATTATTATATTCTTCTTTAAGTCTGAGGGAATTTCGCCTTTCTCATACATCTTGCTCACTAGATGGTAGAGTTTTGTCAGGAGTGGCTCTCTCAAGGCTGTCAGCAGTTCTAATGGAATTTTGTCTACTCCTGGGGCCTTGTTTCGACTTAGGTCCTTCAGTGCTCTGTCAAACTCTTCACGCAGTATAATATCTCCCATTTCATCTTCATCTACCTCCCATTTCCATAATATTGTCCTCAAGAACATCGCCCCTGTATAGACCCTGTATATACTCCTTCCACCTTTCTGCTTTCCCTTCTTTGCTTAGAACTGGGTTTCCATCTGAGCTCTTGATATTCATGCAAGTGGTTCTCTTTTCTCCAAAGGTCTCTTTAATTTTCCTGTAGTCAGTATCTATCTTACCCCTCGTGAGATAAGGCTCTACATTCTTACATTTGACCTCTAGCCATCCCTGCTTGCCCATTTTGCACTTCCAATAAGCTACACTAATTACGCAAACTACATGAAAAAATCAAAAGATTCCAGTGAGGTATCCTCGGCTAAGGGTCGACATATGAAACATCCCCTTAGGAAAATTAGTGACTTACTGTGCTGGTAAACCCCTTACGTTATTTGATTTTCAAACAACTGAGCAAAACTGAACGTACTCAGACATTTCTCTCTTTACTTATTCTGATCATCACTAAACTGACACACTATATTTTTAGCGCAACGCAATCTGACTTTCAATAATCCCTACAAAAGAATGGCCCTGACTAACAATAACCTATACCTTTCATGAATCACTTACCTCAGAAAAATCTTCGTTACTCGAACTACTGCAATACAGCGAGTGCCAGCTAAATAAAGGATTCTAACTACTGAAGGCACTAACTAATGATAGGCATAGTTAGCAAATGAAAGGTTTTGATAGAGAACAAACAATGTATTTACCTTAATAGTGTTCAAATGTCATAATACATATATCAGTTCATGACATCCAGTCTCATAAATTTACTCTCTCTGATGGACACATGTCCAGATCATCCGCTCTCAAAACTCCGCCATCTCTCTCCCCACATCCACCACTGCTGGCGGCTCACCTCCAACTGCGCAACGCTACGCGCTGTTAACAGCCAACACGCGCTGTTGACAGCCAACTGCCCAACACTGCAATAGCAAGTTCCAACAATGCAAACCAGCCACAGACTGCACGCAGCATAGTCAGTGATTTTCATACAGAGCGCTACGTGACGTTACCAACATAAAAACCTAAACAGCCTACTTACGAGAGGTTCCCTCTCACATAACACTAGGAACCAAGAACTAGTTGAAACACGAGATTTCCACAGCATATGTAACGGGCTTTGGAAAGATACTCCTCACAAAACGACTTACAATGGTCAAGAGTAAGTAGACATATATTTATGTCACCAGATACGGCGTGCGCCCCCGGTAGCTGAGTGGTCACAGCGGCAGAATGTCAATCCTAAGGTCACGGGCTCGATTCCCGTCTGGGTTGGAGATTTTCCCCACTCAGGGACTGAGTGTTGTGTTGTCCTAATCATCCTCATTTCATCCCCCTTGACGCGCAACTCGCCGAAGTGGCGTTAAATTGCAAGACTTGCACCCGGCGAATGGTCTACCCGGCGGGAGGCCCTATCACACGACCAGATACGGCAAATATCTCAGTCGCAGTATGCAGAGGCATTATTCATAATATCATTCAACGCATTCTAAATGTATGCTTTGATTTTTTTTTTGGGGGGGGGGGGGGGGCAGTGTTTGAATTTAATTTGCCAGCTATGGAAACAGTATCGATAACAAATGGTATTGCGAAATAATACTGCATGCCTTAGCGGACGATTGTCCTATTAGCGAAGCCATATCTGAGGTAAATATTTTAGGCCTCTTAGCTAATCCACAGCGCTATTAAAGAAATACGGATTATATGGTTCTGCAGTGACGATGATAACCGAAAGCAAAAATTTTGCCAAGGATGTGAGTATACGCATTTGGTACAGCACATACATATTAACAGTCTACCTAAAAGATTAATTGGAAGTTCAGACGTGTTGGACTTAGAAGAGTGTACGTAAAAGCTCAAATACATTATTCCTGGATAAATATGTTGAACGTAAGGCAACAAAGTACAAATCAAAAGTACTTCTAGCTCGTGAATCTGTAAGATGGGTTGCGCGAGGAGCCCACAGTCAAATGTAGCGCGAAATACGAGGGTTGGAACTTAAATAATGGCAACTATTTACTCAAAACTGATACAAAAGAGTTACATGTTTGCACCTTACTGTCCTTGAAAGTAGTGTAGAACCTGTTGCCAACGATGTGTAAGGGGTAGTATACCGTTAGCAGAGCCTGTTCTGTTGATGGTGCGAATGGAGCGGTCTAAAGTTATGGTGATTCTCGTGTACGACTGTGATGGTGTTATCCTAACGCTTTACGTTTCTCCACGGCTGACCATCAATGCACAGTATTACTGTTCGTTTTTGGAGCATCACCTGCGACCAGCTTTGCGAAAGAAGCGGCGACACTTTCTGTGCAACCCACCCATCATTTTGCACGACAATGCGCGGGCGCATACAGCACAAGCTGTGGCTGCTCTGTTAGGTCGATGGGACTATGAAGTACTGTACCATCCACCATACTCCTTGTGACTTTGGTTTGATTCCGAAAATGAAGGAACCACTTCGTGGCATTCACTTCAGAACTGTTTCAGAGATTCGACAGGCAGTAGTCCGCGCCATACGCACCATCTACAGAACAGGCTCTGCTAACGGTGTACTACGCGTTCCACATCGTTGGAAACGGGTTGTATTGATTGTGAATAAAGTTCCAACCCTTGTATCTTTCAGTATATCTTGGAAAACTGCGCTCCTGGAAAGTCGAAGAGCGGGTAGAGAGACCTTCCTTCCAGTCTGTAGTCAGTGAATTTGGCCTGAAAACAAAAGACAATAACTAGCGAACCAATAAACTATGAATTTAAAAGTCCCTCCGTCCATATCGTATCCCTGTGAATAAGTGAGTAAGTGATAATGAGAGAAGTGTTACGGGTATTGAAAAATACTGGAATGTAGTTGCAGCGAAAAGACGAGACCTTTACGGAATTACTGTTCAAGTTTACGCTGAATCCATTGCGGAATTAGCGCTTTTCCTACCTCACATTTACCTACTTCACATTTTGTTACCACACATTTACCTCGCGTAGTGAACAGTGTCTAGTGACTGCTGAAGAGCGGAGGTTAATACCATTGCTAAGAACAGTTATAAAACAGATGAACAAATATCCCAACGTCTGCCTATTTTACTTATAGAATTCTGGAGCCCATTCTAAGCTGGAATGTAGCATTAATCCTCGAAAAAAAGAAGTTTCAAAGAATATATGTGAATTCAGGAAGCACTACTTGTGTGAAACACATCTCACTCCTTCCACATACGATCTCACACACAAGACACGGCACACAAACGGATTCCTTCTTCCTGTATTTCCTAAGTGGCTGCAACACTGAGCCGCAGTATATATTTATAAGAAAGACTACCTTCCTAGGTATGTGAGTGGTCTGAAGAAATTTTTATTGATAGAACCCTATATATTATAATTTATGGTGAACGCACCACAGAAAAAATACTAACAACCGGTGGAGCGTAATAGGAACGCTAATTTCGTAGGTAGATGTGAACGTTTTATCAAATAGTTGCGTAGTGGAAAGTAACATTTCTGAATTATTTCGAGGAAACGCAGGACGATTTGATCGGTAATTCCACGTGAAGTACGGGATTTCAGATTTCTCATAAAGAGAATAAACGGAAGACAACGGATATAAACAAGGAAAAGAACAAAATTCAGATTACGGCATTAGTGAGCCTGCAATAAGTTAGGAACAACATACGTCTCAGTCAGCTACGAGTGATTGACAATATCCAGTATTTCCCTTTAAAATGTCGGGAACATGTTCTGGGAGCTAGGAGTGTTTATAGGCATTCAGAAGCCCGCAGCTTACGCACGAGCATCGCGGCTACCGCTTCTGGATTTTGCATTGCGGACTGTCGCTCACGCGGAGCGGATCCCAAGTGCTCACCGAGTATGTTTAATTCAGTGATATTTATATACAGTGTTGTGTCATATTCCGACATCTAGCTGACCTTTTCTATATGACTGGTAAATATTTATGTTGACCACAATGCTAATTGCGTTACATGCGAATGTCGAATCTACCACTCATGCGGCATTTCGAGAGGCACCGTGTCAAACACAATGTAGGCCATCAAAATTGTAACACCATCAAAAAACTGACAAGAAATATACAGGGTGAGCACAAAGTCTTACTCTGATTATAAAAATTTATAAGAGAATAACCGTTTGACATAATGAGTTACATTTGATGCCATTACGTAGGTTACTGTTACTAGTTTTTTCTTAAGACCACTTATGTTAGTGAACCTCAAAGTGTGCTCTCTTGGTAGCTCGGAGAATGTCGAGGCGGTATTCCAGTTCCCGCCAGGTGTTTCGTAACATGTGTTCTGTCACAGTACCTACAGCAGCTTGTATCCTAGCCTTCAGTGCGTCGACGTCGGCAACTGGTGTGACGAAGACTCTATCCTCGATATAGCCACAGAAAAAAAGTCTGGAGAGCGAGGTGGCCAGGGTGTTGGACCGTTCCTTCCAATCCACCGATCCGGACATTACTCCCCTCTCCAGACGTTACGTCCCTTGACTTTTTTTTTCTGGGACTATATCAAGTACAGACTCTTCGTCACACCAGTTGCTGATGTCGACGAACTGAAGGCTAGGATACAAGCTGCTGTGGATACTGTGACAGAACACATGTTACGAAACACCTTGCGGGAACTGAAATACCGCCTCGACATCCTCCGAGCTACCAAGGGAGCACACGTTGAGGTTTACTAGCGTAAGTGTTTTTAAAAAACACTAGTAACACTAACATATATAACGACATCAAATGTAAATTATTATGTCAAACGGTTATTCGGAAATAAATTGTTATAATCAGGCCACGACTTCGTGTTCATCCTGTACTACATAATGAAATATTCATTTTATAGCGGAGTGTGCGCTGGTATGAAACTTCCTGACAGATTAAAACTGTGTGCCGGACCGAGACTCGAACTCGGGCAGGTGCTGTACCGACTTTTTCCCCTTAGACCATTCAAACTTCAACCGTTGGCCACTAACACCCATACTGCCTCCAAAACTTATCTAATCTACAAACAGAAACAATATCTAATGCCATGCCAAATTCACTCTAAAAGCGAACTGGAACTGATTGCTGCCACCACTTAAGGCTCCGCCCGCGAAGGAAAACGAAACCTGTCTGCGATCGTTCTGTAAATAAAACGAGGGTGGAAGGAAAAGTTACAATCCTTTTTTCCATTTTTATTTATTTTTTACAACCGTTTTCATGAGGGTGCCCGCAACAGCCTAACAGTGGATGTCCAGGTGGTCTTCTCGCTCATCGAGGGTTAATTTTGTTGTAGGGGCTTCAGGGCGTGGTATAACTCAAAGGCACATTTCTGTACCTAAAATTTCGTCCCAACAGACATCAGCAGCGGCTATAAACACTCAGATAGCAGTATGAAACTTAAACAATCTCAGCAAGCCTAGCTGTTTATGTGTGTCCACGCAAGGTCAGATCGTGACGACACAGCGGCCGGATCACGTCGCGTGTGATGGACGCTTTAGGAAACGAAACTTTACGCCTTGAGCCATGGTTTAATGTTCATAAAATAAAATTCACCAATTTAAATCTGTGTGCGATCCGGGACACGAATAGCTTCAATCTAACAGGAAGTTTCAAATCAGCGCATACTCCGCTGCAGAGTGAATTCATTATGGAAAATTCGCTAAGAACGTTAAGTAGCGGCCCTGAAAGCTTACATTATACAAAATAATGAAACACTTTTATGGGGAGGACTTCTCGAGAAAAGCTTTTGAAAGGCACACAGAAGAAGAGATTTCGTTCTTCATTCCTTTTTGCTACGATACAGAAACATCTCTAAGACAATGATCTTTCTGCGGGAGAAGAGAAACTTTAATTCGGCAGCTGTGCATCGGATCTACGACCGACAGAGTCCCCGCTCCTCTGAGAGCGCATCTATCACACGCGGCGTGAACTCTCTGCTGTGACTTCGCGACCGACCGTTGCTTGGATACATATAAACGATTCGACTTGCTGTCTGAGTTTTTATAACCTCTGATGAAGTCTCCAGATTAGGAGTCGAAACTCTATACACAGAAATATGCCTTGAACCACGGCTTAATGCCTGTAAAACAAAATTTACCAAAGACAGGTATCCACAAAGTTTCGCGTATATCGGACTGGTGCTTCATGGTGTAACACTTCCCATTTTCGTCAGTGTATACCGGGTGAATCACCTAAAACTTACACCGCAAATATTGCGGATATGGAAAGTGCTATTGATGTGTGGTTTTCACAGAATGGATTGATAGTCAGCGGCTCATACTGTTAGCAAAATAGTTCAAATGGCTCTGAGCACTATAGGACCTAACATCTGAGGTCATCAGTCCCCTAGAACTTAGAACTACTTAAACCTAACTAACCTACGGACATCACACACATCCATGCCCGAGGCAGGATTCGAACCTGCGACCGTAGCAGTCACGCGGTTCCAGACTGAAGTGCCTAGAACCGCTCGGCCACCGCGGCCGGCACTGGTGGTTTGTCAATCCCCGTTGTCTTTGTCGGGTGGAATGTCAGCGTTCATGGAGTCTAAAGATATGATCTGGTATAGTGAACCATCAGCTAATAAGACCACGTTTTATAGACGGAACAATGAATGTGCACAAGTACCGCAGCCTCAAAATAGACCATCTTCCACAGATGCTAGAAGATGTTTCTCTACAGTTACAAGGAACCTGTGGTACCTACATGATGGCTGTCCAGTCCATGAAGTATTACAGCAATACTTCATGACTTCTTTCCAAATCGTTGGATATGGCCTGTACCTTGGCTGGCCCATTCCCCAGATTTGACGCCTGTAGACTTTTATTCTGTGGGGAAAGCTGAAAGACGCTGCCTGCATGGACATACTAACTACATCCGATGATATGCAATGATGTATTAAAGCGGCCTGCTATGACATCTCCACTGAAATGCTAACACATACACAGCAGTTGTTCCATCACAGACTGGAAGCATGTATTGCCACTAGCAGTGGTCATTTTGAACAAAACCTGTGATAGTCAGTTGTCTCGTTGCTGGTTACAATCCATATAACTAGTGTACGCACTTCTGTTCTTTCGTGTGTGCTACCATAGGTACTGTACAGTACAACTGTCGGTGTGAGAACTTTTCAAAATACGATACCTCATAAGTCACTTGCACTAGACTACTGCGGCAGACACCACTGACATGCAAATTTACCATACTTCTACATTCATGCTCATAAATTAAGGATAATTGCACAATGTGGTGCCACACAACGTGGCCCTACACAAAACGGGCGCTAATAGCATAGGCACATAGGGAACACACACGACACAGTTATGTAAGTCCACGGTATTGGTGATAAGTTAAGAAAACTGTCCCAAACACATGTGCTATAAAACGCCACTGTTTCCTGGGCATGTACCCCGACATCAGTATGGGATATGACCACCATGCACACGTGCACAGGCCGCACAACGGGTTGGCATACTCTGCATCAGGTGGTCGAGCAGCTGCTGGGGTATAACCTCCCATTCTTGAACCAGTGCCTGTCGGAGCTCCTGAAGTGTCGTAGGGGTTTGAAGTCGTGCAGCACTACGTCGACCGAGAGCATCCCAGACATGCCCGATGAGGTTTAGGTCTGAAGAATAGGTAGGCCACTCCATTCGCGTGATATCTCCTGTTTCAAGATACTCCTCCACGAAGACGGTGGGGCCGTGCGTTATCATCCATCAGGAGGAAGGTGGGACACACTGCACTCCTGAAAAGGCGGACATACTGGTGCAAAATGACGTCCCGATACACCTGACCTGTTATAGTTCCTCTGTCAAAGACATGCAGGGGTGTACGTGCACCAATCTTAATTCCACCCCACACCATCAAACCACGACCTCCATACAGGTCCCTTTCAAGGACATTAAGGGGTTGGTATCTGGTTCCTGGTTCACGTCATATGAAAACCCGGCGAGACTCATCCGTGAACATAACCTGGGACCACCGCTCCAATGACCATGTACTGTGTTCTTGACACCAGGCTTTACGGACTCTCCTGTGACCAGGGGTCAGTGAAATGCACCTTGCAGGTCTCCGGGCGAATAAATCATGTCTGTTCAGTCGTCTGTAGACTGTGTGTCTGGAGACAACTGTTCCAGTACCTGTGGTAAGGTCCCGAGCAAGGCTACCTGCAGTTCTCCGTGGCCGTCTGCTGGCACTGATGGTGATATATCGGTCTTGTTGTGGTGTTGTACACTGTGGACGTCCTGTACTGTAGCGCCTGGACACGTTTCCTGTCTACTGGAATCATTGCCATTATCTTGAGATCACACTTTGTGGCACACGGAGGTCCCGTGCTACGACCTGCTGTGTTTGACCAGCCTCCAGTCGCCCTAGTGTTCTACCCCTCACAACGTCATCAATATGTGTTCTTTGAGCCATTTTCAAGAAACAGTCACCATTAGCAAGTCTGAAAACGCCTGCTCACATACTTGCTGCACTGTACTCTGACATGCACCAGCACACCTCTGCGTATGTGGACTGCCGCCAACGCCACCTAGCGACGACCGCGGGTCAAACGCACCGCATGGTCAAACCCCGAGGTGATTTAAACCTGCAAACCGCCCACCAGAGCGTTGTTTCACCATGTATCAGCATTATCCTTAATTTATGAGCACGAGTGTAGTTTGTTAGTGTCAATAGACATTGTTCCATTTAAAAATTGTATGTTTGTACAACATATTCGTTTTCTAAGCATTATTAAAATCTGTTGATTGGGTAACAGTACGGACCTTCACTACCAATCTATCCTGTCAAGACTGCACAACAGTAGCACTTTCCGTTTCCGTAATATTTGTAGTGCAAGTATCAGGTAATTCACTCGGTATAGTCCACAGGGAGCTGCACACTGCATAATGGAAAAATAACCGATAGTCATTTTGAAACACTCAGCGCAATGACAACAGGATCTCTGGCGTCTGGCTGGTTTAACAAGTGTTCTCGTTTCTCGTTCTCTGCAAGGTGGGGCTGAAGGAGAGGTGTGGGACGACTCCAGCGGCACGTGCCGAAACAGGCATACCTTGTGTGGACACGGCTGGCTGTCTGCCGCGCATGCTGATGGCCAGAGTCTCTCCTAATGAGGCGCAGCCGGCTCGCGACCGATCGCCCGAAAAATGAGGCTCGGCCGCAGCGGCGTGCGCCGTGCACTGGCCGACGACCCACTTGGTCAGCTGCGCGCTCCTTTCCCTTTGTCTGAGGTGGCCGCGGGCTCCAGCTCACCTCCCGTCTCGCTTTACAGCGCCCTAACGGCCCAGCCGTTACGGTCACCCATTTAATTTGCGGTCGCTGCGACCGCCCTCGTCGGGGGCGCGCGATCGAGAGCTGGCAAATTCCGCCCGGTAGCGGCAATCGTGCCGTTGCCGATGAAGTAGGTAACATCCATGGTGTGATGCGACTGCGAGACGGATTTAAACATTCCGGCAGTGGAACTCTTCCTTGTTGTTGTTGTTGTTGTTGTGGTCTTCAGTCCTGAGACTGGTTTGATGCACCTCTCCACGCTACTCTATCCTGTGCAAGCTTCTGCATCTCCCAGTACTTACTGCAACCTACATCCTTCTGAATCTGCTTACTGTATTCATCTCTTGGTCTCCCTCTACGATTTTTACCCTCCACGCTGCCCTCCAATGCTAACTTTGTGATCCCTTGATGCCTCAGAACATGTCCTACCAACCGATCCCTTCTTCTAGTCAAGTTGTGCCACAAACTCCTCTTCTCACCAATTCTATTCAATACCTCCTCATTAGTTATGTGAGCTACCCATCTAATCTTCAGCATTCTTCTGTAGCACCACATTTCGAAAGCTTCTATTCTCTTCTTGTCCAAACTATTTATCGTCCATGTTTCACTTCCATACATGGCTACACTCCATACAAATACTTTTAGAAACGACTTCCTGAAACTTAAATCTATACACGATGTTAACAAATTTCTCTTCTTCAGAAACGCTTTCCTTGCCATTGCCAGTCTACATTTTATAACCTCTCTACTTCGACCATCATCAGTTACTTTGCTCCCCAAATAGCAAAACTCCTTTACTACGTTAAGCGTCATTTCCTAATCTAATTCCCTCACCGTCACCCGACTTAATTCAACTACATTCCATTATCCTCGTTTTGCTTTTGTTGATGTTCATCTTATATCCTCCTTTCAAGACACTGTCCATTCCGTTCAACTGCTCTTCCAAGACGTTTGCTGTCTCTGACAGAATTACAATGTCATCGGCGAACCTCAAAGTTTTTATTTCTTCTCCATGGATTTTAATACCTACTCCGGACTTTTCTTTTGTTTCCTTTACTGCTTGCTCAGTTGAATAACATCGGGGAGAGGCTACAACCCTGTCTCACTCCCTTCCCAACCGCTGCTTCCCTTTCAGGTCCCTCGACTCTTATAACTGTCATCTGGTTTCTGTACAAATTGTAAATAGCCTTTCGCTCCCTGCATTTTACCACTGCCACCTTTAGAATTTGAAAGAGTGTTCCAGTCAACATTGTCAAAAGCTTTCTCTAAGTCTACAAATGCTAGAAACGTAGGTTTGCCTTTCTTTAATCTTTCTTCTAAGATAAGTCGTAAGGTCAGTATTGCCTCACGTGTTCCAACATTTCTACAGAATCCAAACTGATCTTCCCCAAGGTCGGCTTCTATCAGTTTTTCCATTCGTCTGTAAAGAATTCGCGTTAGTATTTAGCAGCTGTGACTTATTAAACTGATAGTTCGGTAATTTTCACATCTGTCAACACCTGCTTTCTTTGGAATTGGAATTATTATATTCTTCTTGAAGTCTGAGGGTATTTAGCCTGTCTCACACAGCTTGCTCACCAGATGGTAGAGTTTTGTCAGGACTGGCTCTCCCAAGGCCGTCAGTAGTTTCAATGGAATGTCGTCTACTCCCGGGGCCTTGTTTCGACTCAGGTTCTTCAGTGCTCTGTCAAACTCTTCACGCAGTATCATATCTCCCACACTTCCTTACAGCTGGATTTGTACGTGTGGACTCCAGAAAGTAAGTTAAAATGCCCGAATGTGTGCTTTCGCGGCGAAATCCGTCAGTAAAACATTCTCGGGTTTCAAGCCGCGTCAACTGCCCCCGAGCTTTCGGCAGAGATCTCATCTGCTATTGTCAAGTGGATGACTGTCGTGTGGTTGTCATTGCCGTGCTTATATAGCCGCGCCTGGAGCACCTCAACAGCATCCACGACCACATCAACTTCACAATGGAAGTAGAGAAGGAGGGTTCCCTGCCGTTCTTGGACGTGCTTGTCCGCCGTAAACCCAATGGGTGCCTAGGTCATAGCGTTTACCGCAAGCCCACCCACACGGCTCGTACGCCACCAGCACAGAAACAGTCAGTTCTGAGGACCTTAGTGCATCGAGCTGAAACCGTCTCAGACGCTGAAAACTTGCCGAAAGAATTGAGCCACTTACGCATTTTCAGGAAAACGGTTACAACAACAAACAGATCACACAAGCAGTGTCATCCAAGCTTCATTGGAGAAGACCTCTGAAGAAGACACTAAGCCCTGCATTCTTACCGTTTTGTGGTTCAGCAACAGGGAATATTAGTCGGCTCCTGAAGAGGCATAAAATAGACACTATCATCAGGCCTCCGGCAAAGATCCGGCAACTAATGAAATCTGTGAAAGACGATGTAGGCCTCAGAACGCCACGAATTTACAAGATACCGTGCGGATGTGGGCAGTTCTATGTCGGCCAGATTGTTTGCACTATTGGACAGCGCCGCCTAGAACATGAAAGCGTTACCGTCTGCGCTATCCCGAAAAGTCAGCTGTAGCAGAACATGCTCTGGAAAACGGACACCGAATTGCATTCGATTAGACGTCCATAATTAAATGGACTAATAGCTTCTGGGATAGCGTGATAAACGAGGCCATAGAGATTAGAATTTCTGGCACCACCTTCAGTAGAGACGGTGGATTGCAGCTGAGTACAGCGTGGGATCCGGTGTTGAGGGAGTTGAAGCGGGCCCGGCTGTCGCGCGGCCAAAACATTACCATATATGGTGCGGGACCGAGCACCAGTGACGTCACGAGCGACGGCGCGGCCATATAAGCATTGTGATGACAACCACACGACAGTAATCCACTTGACAATGGCAGAGGAGGTCTCTGCCGAAAGCTCGTGGGCAGTAAACCACTTGACGCGGCTTGAAACCCGAGAATGTTTTATTAACTTAAAATGTCGTCCCACTCTGAAACCACTGCGCAACAGGAGCGGCGCATCGTGACAAGAGAGTACATGTTCCAGGTTTCCTGGAGAGACAGTGCTGCGGCGGTATGGATGAAGGTCAATTCACACTGGCCGTCACAGCACCATCACGTGAAGGTGTATTCACATTGTTGGCACGTCAAGTCAGTTCATGTCACGTGATCTCAACTCTCATGGCTGTCCTCGGTTGTTTTTTTTTTTTTTTTTGTGCGAATTGAGCTCTATGCAAGATGATTTGCAACTGTTTTCACGATACAATTGTACACTGAGATGACAGAGGTCATGGGATACCGCCTAATATCGTGTCAGACATCCTTTGTCTGGCGTAGTGCAGTAACTCGATGTGACATGGATCCAAAAAGTCTCTGGAAGTCCAGTACAGCCATGCTGTCTCTATAGCTGTTCACAATTGCAGAAGTGCTGCCGGTGCAGGTTCTTGTGCACGAACTGACATGTTGATTATGTCCCATGAATGTTCGATGGGATTCATTTTTGGCGATCTGGGTGGCCAGATCATTCACTCGAACTGTCCAGAATGTTCTACAAACAAATCGTGAACAATTGTGGCCTGGTAACATGACATCGTTGTTTGGGAACATGAAGTCCATGAAGGCTACAAATGGTCTCCAAGTAACTGAACATAACCATTTCCAATAATGATTGGTTCAGATGGACCAGAGGACCCAGTCTACTCCATGTAATGTCAGCCCACACCATTATGGAGCCTCCACCAGCTTGCACAGTGCCTTATTGACAAATTTGACAAATTGAGCCCATGGTACACTCTAACTCTGCCATCAGCTCTAACCGGCTCAGATCAGGACTCATCTGACTAGGCCAGTCATCTACGGTCCGACAGACACGGTCACGAGCCCAGGAAAGGCGCTACAGGCGATGTCGTGCAACAGCAAAAGCACCCGCGTCGGCCGTCTGCTTCCATAGTTCATTAACGTGAAGTTTCGCCGCACTGTCCCAACTGATACGTTCGTCGCACGTCCCACATTGATTTCTGCGGTTATTTCACACAGTGTTGCTTGTCTGTTAGCACTGACCACTCTAGGCAAACGCCACCGCTCTTGGTCGTTACTCACAGGCGAGCATTGTCCATCCACACCACGTAATTACAAAAGGCAATCAATGTTCAGATGAAAGGGCTTTCAGGTTAAGATTTGGAGTAAATTTAATACTACTTGCATCCTTTGATGTAACTATTGTGTCTGCTCTGACATTTAGTGTTTATAAACTCTTTACCCTTCACAAGAATCACAAACGAACATTTGGAAAATCAAAGAGCGTGTTCAATCCCCGGATCATGCGTTACTTCTCAACCTCCGAAGCCTCAACCACAACAGAAATACGTGTGTTGATCTCATGTACCAGTATAAAAGAACCCAGTACCAGTGAGTTTGTCTGATTTCTGATTGCTGCTTAATAACTAACTTCCAGTCATCGAAGAATTCTACCCTCGCCTCATATCTATCATATTTAAGCTGAGCTAACCCAATGTGGGTGATGATGTCCTTCACATCATACACTGAACTGCACAATGGTACTGGTTTGGGAGATGTTTGTGGTATTTCCATTCTGTACAGGCTTCTAGAATTGTAGGAAAACAGCTGTAGGCGTAACATTTGGCTCTTCACAGACTCTCAGTAGTCTTCCACATCCACCACCCCCTAGCTCCTTATTATAGAGGCGCTTGTCTAGTGGTACTGTATTTAATCTAGAGAGCATGTTTCTGAGTGTTCTCGAGACTGTGGGAGTATACTCCCGTTCAAGTTAATGGATCCGTTGTAATGTCTCCATGTATGATGACAGACCTTGGATAACCACGTTTAATGTCTTCCATTCCCAGCCGCTGCCAGTCGATCAGCAATGGCGCTATCAAGAGCTCCGAGGCGTGCTGAACAGAGCAACGGTTTCGGCTGATCGCCATCTGGCAAGCCTGCTCAGTCGATAGCCCCATTTGCCTTCTCAACAACGGCAAACGCAGCGATGTCACAGGCTGCCGAGCTAGAAGAAATGGGCGTGTGTGTGGCGCTGCGCTCACACGCCAAGCCCAAGACAACTCCACCAAGTCTGATGGCGCTACGAACCTGCGCCTAACAACTGCGTCTACCGCCATTATCGTAGCGTAGTTTGACGACGCTCGACGATGGAAGGAGCTGTCAGAATTTAGAGAACGGCAGACTGAGAAGTTGTTTCCCGCCAAGAACCATGAGGAAGAGCGCCACATACGCTAGGAACATATAGAGCCGCCAGGAAGTGTAACTGTGAAAGATCGCGGTGAAAGCCAGACCAAATAGCCTCGCCTTGACAAGGAGCATCAAGAATGCACAAACAGCAAAGGAATACGTCACCAGAGGACAGTGACTGGAAAAAGAAACTTGCTGCCAGCATTCCGCACAAGGCGAAAGTTGTGGCTGACAAGCGACCCTGGTCTACACTCATTGCCAACCAAGCAAGTCGAGTACACCTACCAGACAAAGAGAGCCGCGTCGAGTCGCAGCGCAGAGGGTCTGGCGGCGCCTTTCCAGTCCTCTACAAAGAACAAGATGAACACGATCACACCAGCTGCTTCTGTGGATGACAATTTTAGTTCCAACTCTCCCGACCGACGACGTGCTGGGTTGAAGTAGAACAGAAAATAGCCAGTCATCATTCAAGCACTTGACGACTACCAAAAATTTTTGCAGATAGTCTCACAGTGGGTCACCAAAGATAGCACCGTAAAACCGACCGAAAAATATGGGTATGGGTAAACTTCTGCAATTGCGACGACTAAAGGAAGGTAATGAGTGAAGCAGCTGCTAGCCAGTGGTCGGTTTACAGTTGCTAGGTGCTGTTCGTAAGTTGTCAATTTAATACACGATGTCGACTGCACTTTCCGACAGAGTACTCCCCACTTCCGCAGAGATGTAATTTAAATATCGCACAACGGATTAAAAGAAAAGGCGCATTCGTAAATGAATAATAGATGGTAGTCTTACAAAATTATTAAATCGTACGGACAGGGATCGACTCATTATAGAATCAACAGGAAAAGTCCATTAACACAGGAAAAATCCATTAATACATACGAGAAAGTATTAAATTACACTGATTGTGCTTTAGATACTTGTGAGAGGGCCGCAAGGACTGGGGAAACGAAACAGAATATGTCGCCATGGATCATGTTCCATTTTACATTCACAAGTGCTGCAAAAGTAATTCAATTGCCCATGCTGTGAGACGGGGTGTTAATCAGGCATGCAAAGGAATTACCAATTTGCACTTGACAATGTAATGAGCATTGGGACCATGTACACACGGATTCATTCAGACAAGCTCCACTTGCGAATCAACAAAAGAAAGAAAAGAATTAATGCGATACGAAACAAACCAAAAGTCACTGTGACGATTCCAAAAGTAAACGATGTGCGATCGGAACTCTCCATTTTAGGTTCAACTCAGCGACGCAAATGGAGCAGCGCTTACCAAAAGCAACCTCCAGGGCCGGAGTCTCGTGTCAGAGTGCCCAGAAACTTTGCTCAAGTCTCCTCTTGGGGTCACCATGAAAAAAGATATGTCTAGACTGACATCAGCCGATCGAAACCAAGTGACATGAAAGGAGACCATCATAATAACCCCTCCAAAGAGAAAATTCGAAATAACGACCAAGCTTCTCAACAAATAAAAAGATGGGCTTACTGGTAACTGACAGACAAGTCACCACATTGTCGCAACATCGGTTTGCTCAGAAAATTTAAAATGTTACCAATATGTCGCCCTCGCTAACAAGAGGAGTCTGTTTTAAGGTGGCAACTGCCAACCATGGCGCCCAAGTTCCTAACCCCAGAAAATTCGAAATAAACGGTCCAGTCACAATAACGTGACCACCGCCCATGGTTGACGCCAACATGCAACAACCACTCACAGGCGGCAGGTTGCAGCACCAGCTTGTCGTGGGGACGCAGGAAACAGAGCTGTCGTTATCGTAACACGGAAACGGAGCGATTCATCTGACGTCCAAACGGGCATGATCATTGACTTTCAGGCCAAGGGTGGAAGCATTTCCGCTATGACTAAGTTTGTAAGCTGTTCGCGTGCCGCCGTGGTTAAAGTATGCCATGCATGGCAAAATGGCGCTATCCAAAGCCGGCACCGAGGCAACTGTCGTGCATCATAAGCCATATATGACATGCGTGAACGACGCCTGCGGTGATGTACACGGGCAAACAGACATGCAGCTGCTGAAGAACTGACCACTCAGTTGAATCAAAGAACTACCAACAGTGTCTCCTCAACGACTGTTCAGCAAACGTTGTTACTTATGAACCTACGCAACAGGCGCGTCATTCATGAAATCATGCTGCCTGCTATTTATCGACAACAAAAACTGGAATTTGCGCACTGATACCTCAACTGCATGTCCACTGACTAGCGATAGATGGCCTTTTCAGATTAATCACGTTTCATACTCCATCAGACAGATGGCCGTTCGCGTGTATTGCTTTAAATGTCCGAAAGCAGACACCCTGCCACAATCGTCGAAGGATTCAGGCCAGAGGAGGGAGTATTATGGTCTGGGGAATATTTCGTGTTATTCCCTGGGTGAACTCGTCCTTCTGAGAAGCACAGTGGATCAACACAAATGTGCATCTATTCTTGGGGACTATGTCCACCCCTACCTGCAGATTGTTTTTCCTCGGCATGGTGGCATCTACCACCAGGATAATGCAACGTGTCCATAGGTTCCTGTAAGTGCATGGTACGAAGAGCACCAGGATTTGTTTACTGTACTCCCCTGGCCACTAGATTCCCTGAATTTAAACCCAATAAAGAGTCATAATAAAATGAAATACCTGAAGCTGTTTTGATGTTACTTTACTATCCTGCAACCAGTTCCAGTGGTTCAATACACCATCTTCAGACTTTAACTAACGCTAAGGGATGGAACTACAGTTGTATACAAGGTCGCATTAGTGGCCAACATCTATGAACTAGTTTGTGTAGAATACTATAAAAGCGATGTTGTGTCTGTAATCATCAACTATCAACTCATGTTGCTGACAATGAACGCTGCGTCATCCCCTTCTCTTTTCTGATCATAAAATGATTTTATAGCACCTGATGATGCAGCTAAAATGCTATGAAACCTGTCGTGCTTGTAAATAAAGTACTTACAGCTGGGCCGCGCGGGAATAGCCGAGCGGTCTCAGGCGCTGCATTCACGGACTGTGCGGCTGGTCCCAGCGGAGGTTCGAGTCCTCCTTCGGGCATGTGTGTGTGTGTTTGTCCTTAGGATAATTTAGGTTAAGTAGTGTGTAAGCTTATGGACTGATGACCTTAGCAGTTAAGTCCCATAAGGTTTCACACACATTTGAACTTTTGAACTTGCAGCTGAAGCGGTTTTATCTTCAAAATGATATATCCAGGCTGTGGCTGCCCTGAATACAAGTCTTAACTGCATATATGATAAGTATTATGTACACCAATCCCCCTTCTCCCTGATATTTCTGTGCTCCGACCACAAATAATAAAAAAACACTGAGGTAGCCAACTTGGATTGGATAGAGAGAATGGTACAGATGAGAAGGGGATAGGGAATGGAGAAGGGTAGTTATGGAAGAGGGGATGGCCTGGATCTCTAGGTTACAAATTAAATCCACATGAGTGGATTACATGGATGATCCAGAACTATCTAAACCCATTAGCAAAGTCGGCCATATGTTATAGCGACCACATGCTATGGTAAAAAAAATGTTTTTCCAAGCAATTTAATTGTTGTCTTCTGCTGATACTGCTATTGCACAGTCGAGACTATATGGTACTTTTTCATTTTAGAGCAAAATTGTAACAAGTTGCCCTATAGACTGTCAGATACTTAATCGAATATAGTAATCTCAGGTACAGATAAGCTCCAGACTCCATACATCACCATATTACAGCAAAATTGTAACAAATTGACCAATACAGTATCAGACAGTCGATTAAAAATAATAAACTCGGCTACAAATAAGCATCAGACGCCATACATCATCATCTTACAGAAAAATTATGAAAAATTGCCCCACGTTGTAGCAAAATGGTAACGCAACTACTCTGCTACCCACATCCAAGTGCTTTGTGTAAGGATTCACAGACTACTTCTCGACCATTCCACTCTCGAATAGCTTATAGGAAAGATGAAAACCTAAATCTTTCTGTGTTAGTTTTGATTTCTCGTACTCCAGAAAATATTTCTGTATAGAAATTTAAGTCTGCTGGGAAGTTGTAATGACGTACACGTGATGCAAACAAAGAGCACATAGCACATGATAACTGTTTTTGATCGTGTTCCCTGTCCCCCCACCCCCACCCCCAACCCACACACCAGATCCTGATGTAAGCTATGCAAGCCACTGCTGCTAACCATGTAGTTGTGATGAGGTATTTCATGGTTGGTACTATTTCCGTTGCACAGTAGATCACTGTACCAATCACTGATTCTCTGCAGGTCTTCCTGTATTTCGACGCAGTCTTCATACAGATGATAAAATTAGTTGGGGAAGTTTTATGCAGTGATCTATTGTGATCTATTGTAAACAGTAACAATCCTATAACAATCTTCTGACCTTAAATTATGGTTACATCAGATTAGTTGTGTGGTGTGGTAACATATAACCACGTGTGGGAACTGCTATAGATCATTCTGCTGCTCAAATCATTATAGGTACTGAAAACTGCTAAAGCCGGAGATAAGCTCAGCCGAAATTTTTACGAAGAACCTAACGGTGTTCCTAAGGGATTGGCTACACGCGGTTGGCGGTGGCGTATTTGTTGCTGCTAGAAGTAGTTTATCATGTGGCGAAATTGAAGTAGATAGTTCCTGTTGAGTTAGTATGGGCAGAGGTCATTGTTGCTAACCGGAATAAAATAATAATTGGATCCTTTTACCGACCTCCCAATTCAGATGATACAGTTGTTTAAAGGTTCAAAGAAAACGAGTTTGATTTCAAGCCCGTACCCGACTCATACGATTATAGTTGGTGGTTACGTTAATTTAGCTCGAAATGTTGGCGAAAACACATGTTTAATTCCGGAGGTATGCATAAAACATCATCCGAAATTGTGCTAAACGCATCCTCTGAAAATTATTTTAGCAGTTAGTTCATGAGCCCACGCGAATAGCAAACGGTCGTGAAAACACACTTGACCGCTTAGCAACAAATAATCCTGAGTTAATAAAGAGCATCAAAACCGATTCAGGGATTAGTGAACACAGAGTTTTCGTAGCGAGATTGAATATTGTAATCCCCAAATCCTCGAAAAATAAGCCAAAAATATACCTATTCAAAAAAGCAGATAAAAATTCACTTGTCAACTTCCTGAGAGACAATCTCCACTCATTCCAAACTAATAATATGGGTGTCAACCAGATGTGGCTTAAATTCAAAGAAATAGTATCGGCAGCAATTGAGACATTTATACCAAATAAATTAACAAACGACGGAGCTGATCCTGCTTGGTACACAAAACGGGTTAGAACACTATTGCAAAAACAACGAAACAAATATGCCAAATTTAAACAGACGCAAAATCCGCAAGATTGGGTTTTTACAGAAGTTAGAAATTTAGCGCGGATTTCAATGGGAAATGCTTATAATAGTTTCCGCAACGAAACTTCGTCTCGAAACCTGGCAGAAAATCCAAAGAGATTCTGGGTGTATATAAAGTATGCTAGCGGCAAGACAATCAATGCCTTCTCTGCGCAATAACAATGGAGATACTATCGAAGACAGTCTGCCAAAGCAGAGTTCCTAAAGACAATCTTCCGAAATGCCTTCACAAAAGAAGACGAAATAAATATTCCTGAATTCGAATCAAGAAAAGCTGCCAACATGAGTAACGTAGAAGTAAATATCCTCGGAATCGTGAAGCAACTTAAATCACTTAATAAAAGCAAGTCTTCTGGTCCCGACTGTATACCAGTTAGGTTCCTTTCAGAGTATGCTTATACATTAGCTCCATACTTAACAATCATATACAACCGTTCGCTCGACGACAGATCCGTACCCAAGGACTGGAAAGTTGCACAGGTCACGCCAATATCCTCCTGAGACCTGATGTCCATTATAATGGACATCGAGTTTCCTGTCCTGCTGTCAAAGATTCTGCATTTTCCGTTGTAATACCCGTGGCACATTTGAATGGACTGTATGCTGCAGCCATCTGGCGGGAGAAACAGTCACTACGATCACTTGGCGCCAAGTAACAGCTTTGTTTACGACGTGTTACGATGGCAGGTGAGTTCCCCGTCATTATTGTGTATTTTTCGAAACTTATTTGATGAAAAAAAGGACCTATTGTAGACAGTATCTATAAGTGGTGCTTATACGACTTTTCTGTGCAATAAGGTTTGGTAGTACTGTGTATTTCCATAAGTTATTGTTGCAAAACAGTAATGTCCACTATAGTGGACGCTGGGACTTGCGGCCACATTTTTGAGCACTATTTCGTAGGAATTAGTGGTGATTACCTTCGCTAATTTCCAATACATTTCGTGTTGTGACTGTTGCTCAATGACATTATGTGATGCACTACTATCATTATTTTCTGTAAGGAAAGTAGGCACTATGTTAAAACAATCATTTTCTTAAAGGATACACATCAAAGCTTAGTTCAAAAGAAATTTTAGAACTTCGTTTGAATGGAGACGTGTCAGATCTTGAGATTAGTGAGGAGGAGGATGGTGATTTTGATCTGGCAGATGATGCTGTGCAACAATCGAATGTTCCTTCCCCAAGTGAACAGAGTAGCAGCTGCACTGATAATTCTGATGATGACGAGAGTTCTTCGTAAAATCGCAGGATGTTTTGGGACAAATGCGAAAGGTAAGTGAGATACCTTCTTGTAAACAATTTTCTATTATTCCTGATATTTTCGATCTTTCCTTGATGCTTTGTTTCCAAATTTCAGGTTTGAGGGACTCCAGGCTACCTTCTCGCCCACGGAAGTTGCAGAACATAATGAGAAGCAGATCATGGACTACTTTCAGCAATACTTTGACTTGGCCTTTTTTAAGGATACTTCTGAACTTACCAATATGAGATATTTACAGCAGACTGGAAGGTCTTTAAAGCTGTCTGCCACGGAATTGCGGGTATTTATTGGAGCAACAATACTAATGTCTTGTTTGAGATACCCTAGAGTTAGGATGTACTGGGGCAAAACAACAAGAGTTATTAGCATTACTGAAATTATGACTCTAGACCGATACTTCACCATTAGAAGTAATTTGAAGGTGACAGACGATAATGCTGTAACAGAGGAAACTAGAAGGAAAGATGTGGAAAATAAGGCCACTTTTAGAACGTGTAAAGAGAGCATGCCTCAGTTTACCTCGATCTCCTGAAGTGGCAGTGGATGAACAAATGATCCTGTTTACTGGAGCATGTGCAATAAAACAATTTGTCAGGGGAAAGCCAAATCCTGAAGGGCTTAAAAATTTTGTGTTGGCTGCTCCTTCAGGACTAGTCCTTGACTTTGAGATTTATCAGGGTAAAGGAACATTCCCAGAAGCTATTGGTCAACAATTAAAACAAGGAATAGGGGCCTCAGCAGTCCTCAGGCTTTGCCAGAGCCTTCCAGAGGGAACACATGTGTTCTTTGATAGGTATTTTACCTCTGTTCCATTACTGGAATCATTGGCTGAAAAAAACTTGCCTGCCACTGGAACAATCATGAAGTCAAGAATACCCAGAGCAGTCCATCTGACAGCAGACAAGATTCTTGCAAAGCAAGGACGTGGGTCTGTTGACCAGACAGTGAGAAAAGACAAACTCATTTCTATTGTAAAATGGTATGACCAAAAGCCAGTCATAACTGCATCGACGAAGGTTGGGAAGAACCCTATGGATCAATGTAAAAGGTGGTCGAAAAAAGATCGGAGATACATTCAGGTTCCCCGTCCAGCAGTAATCAGCTGCTACAATAAAAATATGGGTGGCATAGACCTGATTGACAGAATGATGAGTTTTTACAGGATCTGCACCAGAACCAAAAAGTGGACCGTAAAAACTATTTTTCACTTCATAGATCTGGGAATTGCAAATAGCTGGATTCAGTACAGAAGTGACAGAATAAAGAACGATGAGCCAAAGAAGAATATCCTGCAGTACCTTGATTTCAAAATTAGAATTGCTGAGCATTTGTTAAGGGGCCAAGAGGAACAACATTCTGATGAAGATGATGAAGAGTCAACTCCTAAAAGGCGAAGATTACTGCCGCCACAATCACCTTCACCTTCTGTAACCCATTTACCAGAAATGACAGGGTTGAAAAATAGCATGAGGTGTAAGAACAGTGGCTGCACAAAGAAAACCAAAATAAGGTGCAAAGGTTGTTCAGTTTTCCTCTGTCTGACATCACAGAAAAACTGTTTCTCTGAGTATCATCAGAAATAAAACTGTCAAAATTCGTCATTTATTTTACTTTTTAAATTTATATTATTTTAAATTAATAATCAGTGTATGATTCAAGTAATATCTGCATAATAAGACTGTATTTTGTTCAATAAACTAAAAATAAAGTACTTTTTTTACATTTTCAACTTTCTTTCTAATGTTTACTTATACGTCTCCAAGACCCAGTGTCCATTGTAATGGACACTTTACTTCTTTTCTAATGTTTACTTACATGTCTCCAAGACCCAGTGTCCATTGTAATGGACACTTCAGAAAACCATGAATTTAAAAGAAAAAAAGAAAAACTTTTGTGAATCTTATTTCACTACCTTCTGTTTAACAGGTACAGAATATCTGTTTCCAAAAAAATCATGACAATTGTCGCCAGGTCTCAGGAGGATATTCAAGAAAGGTAGTACGAGTAATCCTCTAAATTACAGGCCCATGTCACTAACTAGCTCTTTATTCTCATGAAGTGTTGAGTGCTATTCACAAGGGATTTCAGATTGATTTCGTATTTCTGGATTTACGGAAGGCTTTTGACACTGTATCAAATAAACGGCTTGTACTGAAATTGTGTGCTAACGGAATATCGTCTCAGTTATGTGACTGGATTCGTGATTTCCTGTCAGAGAGGTCACAGTTCGTAGTAATTGACGGGAAGTCATCGAGTAAAACAGAAGTGATTTCTGGCGATCCCAAGGTAGTATTATAGGCCCTTTGCTGTTCCTTATCCATACAAACGATTTGGGAGACAATCTGAGCAGTCGTCTTAGGTTGTTTACAGATGACGCTGTCGTTTATTGGCTAATAAAGTCATCAGAAGATCAAAATAAATTACAAAACGATTTAGAAAAGATATCTGTATGGTGCGAAAATTGGCAATTGACCCTAAATAGGCTGGCCGTTGTGGCCGAGCGGTTCTAGGCGCTTCAGTCCGGAACCGCGCTGCAGCTACGGTCACGGGTTCGAATCCTGCCTCGGGCATAGATGTGTGTGACGTCCTTAGGTTAGTTAGGTTTAAGTAGTGATAATAGAAAACGTGCTGCCCTTCTTTGAACTTTTTCGGTGTACTCCGTACATCCTATCTGGTAAGGATCCCACACTGCGCAGCAGTATTCTAAAAGAGGACGGACAAGCGTGGTGTAGGCAGTCTACTTAGTAGATCTGTTACATTTTCTAAGAGTCCTACCAGTCTAGGGGACTGATGACCTCATATGTTAAGTCCCATAGTGGTCAGAGCCATTTGAACCATTTTTGACCCCAAATAACGAAACGTGTCAGGTCATCCACATCAATGCTAAAAGGAATTCGTTAAACTTCAGTTACACGATAAATCAGTCAAATCAAAAGGCCGTAAATTCACCTAAATACCTAGGAATTACAATTACGAACACCTTAAATTGGAAAGAACACGTAGAAAATGTAGTGGGGGAAGGCTAACCAAAGACTGTGTTTTACTGGTAGGACTCTTAGAAAATGTAACAGATCTACTAAGTAGACTGCCTACACCACGCTTGTCCGTCCTCTTTTAGAATACTGCTGCGCGGTGTGGGATCCTTACCAGATAGGATGTACGGAGTACACCGAAAAAGTTCAAAGAAGGGCAGCACGTTTTCTATTATCACGAAATAGGTGAGAGAATGTCACTGAAATCAGACAGGATTTGAGGTGGACATCATTAAAGTAAATGCGTTTTTCGTTGCGGCGGAATTTTCTCACGAAATTCCAATCAACAACTTTATCCTCCGAATGTGAAAATATTTTGTTGACACCAACCTACATAGGGAGAAACGATCACCATGATAAAATAAGGGAAATCAGACGTCGGACGGAAAGATACAGGTGTTCGTTCTTTCCGCTCGCTATACGAGATTGGATTAATAGAGAGTTCTGAAGATGGTTCGATGAACCATCTGTCAGGCACTTAAATGTGATTTGCAGAGTATCCATGTAGACGTATATGTAGACGTAGAGGTACGCAGTTAGAGAGAGTGTAAATGATGAGTCATAATATATATTTAGCTTACGCTATCGAGTGTTCTGCAATAAAGCAGTGGAATTGTTTTAGGTGACTACTCTACAGCTCAAAATTGTTTATTGACATGGTGCTCCTTGTGATATTACTGTTAAACACTTCCCGCGCATTAAGTATTTTGAAATTAGTGATGAAAACTAAATATGATCGTGCCATTGCACTATTAAACATAATGTCAGTAATGCTGTCAACTTCCCTGAGCAGGGTAACGTCACGACGAAGCTTTAGGTTTCACTGAGAGGCCATTATATTTTACGACAGGAGACGATTGTAATGCTAATCTACTGGCTTCGATGGAGCACAGAGCCACGCTACTCTTATGCTGCAAAAAAGTAACCTCCGCCTCCAGTTAACCTTGTCAGTCACCATGGAGATAACCTAGCTGCCGTCATGGATTTAAAGATCCTATATTTAAGCAACTGGTCAGCGTGCTTTTCTTTTCACTTACTAACACTCTACATTCCTATTGTCAGCTGTCCTTTTCCTGTTATTTAGAAGTAAATAGTTTGGTGGGATGTCAATGTATATCCCTCATGTTACTGAGCAACATTGTTACTCTGATAAGCACAGCCTAAAAATGTAATTGGAATTACAAGGACAACAGAAAACGCTATGATAAAGTGAAAAAAAATGTGGAAGCCACTGGAGAGTACATCAATAATGTAGATTGTCTCTTACATGGTCAGACAATCTAAATTCAGACTAATTGAATGAAATAAATGGCAAGGCAAATAAAAATGGTTTCTGCAACAGCAATCGTCACTTACGATGATAGATACAAATGCTTCAGAAAATAATTGGATGGGCATCAGCGAAACGCCCGTGTACAAAACAACATATACCACATATATAGAATGAGATTTTCACTCTGCAGCGGAGTGTGCGCTGATATGAAACTTCCTGGCAGATTAAAACTGTGTGCCCGACCGAGACTCGAACTCGGGACCTTTGCCTTTCGCGGGCAAGTGCTCTACCAACTGATCTACCGAAGCACGACTCACGCCCGCTACTCACAGCTTTACTTCTGCCAGTCCCTCGTCTCCTACCTTCCAAACTTTACAGAAGCTCTCGCGAGAGTCTCGGTCGGGCACACAGTTTTAATCTGCCAGGAAGTTTCACCATATATATAATTTAAGCCGAATGTTTCTCGGAAGATGGATCTTGTACGTCAGTTTCCCAGGACCTTACTCATTTAGAGTTTTGCTAGCGAGGACTGTTGAAGGGTGAAGTCTGCAAAGAAAAAAATAGCACAATTTACGAATTGCTCGTTCAGACCACGAATAGTGCTGTCTTCATACAAATACGCCAAGACGATCTCAGAAGAGCTGCACGTGGTCTTGTCAAGAGAAATCGAAAATGCATTCAAGTCGGAGGTGGAGTTATGAAAATCAACTTGAGTCGTAAACCTTTCCTTAACACCTATGTCGGTATTTGTTTGGGTTACATTCTAACAGCTGTATATCTGTAAGCAATAAAAGCTTATACGATTTAGCCAACCTCCTAAATATGTGTGTGTGTGTGTGTGTGTGTGTGTGTGTGTGTGTGTGTGTGTGTGTGTGCCACAACTTTATAGTACGATATTCTGTATCTATAATTTTATCTCATTTCGATATCAATCGACATTACATAAACAGAAAGAAAATTGACAGAAATATGATCTGAATCGACACTTTGGGTGGCTGGAATAGGTTTGCAGTTGTACATTTGTAGTATTGAACAGCTCAGAATTTTTGTTTGGTCTCGTAGTTAGGGCACGGGTCTCGGCGTCGAAGAGTTAATTACCGCGCATCAAATCTCAGAAGATAATTCCGAAGGCAGCAGTAGTCGAATATACCATACGTAAATGAAGTTTATGAGAGGAGTAAAACGTGTGATAAAGTTTTATCACACACACAAATAAGGGAACAACTACACATTCTCCCAGCGATAGGAGAAAGGAAGGAAGATCGCGCATGAAAATGGCACCTCAAATGATTATAAAGCGACCATTCAGTTAAGTGCGTTTGGGAACGCCGAGGATGATGCAGTGTGTTAGAATGTAATGTGCTTTCCGCGCCTAGCCTGTAAAGTAGCTGTTAATCATAGTGATTAAAGCGATACATAGATATAATTGATCCTACTTGCTTTATGTTACAGACTGCCAACCCCGCGTGGTCTTAGGCGCCTAGCCAGGGTTCGCGCAGATGCCCCCGTCGGTGGTTTGAGTCCTCCCTCGGGCATGGGTGTGTGTTACCTTAAGTTAGATTAACTAGTGTGTAAGCCTAGGAACCGATGACCTCAGCAGTTTGGTCCCATAGGAACTTACCACAAATATCCAAATTTCCAGACTGGACATGTTTCTGTTACTGCAACATACGATGACGAAAACGAGAATATACAGTACACAGTTGCAATGAAACTGCTAAAGGGAAAGAAGGAAACAGATATTATTAAGCATGGAGACTAAAACGCATATTGGTGGTGTAAAGCGCCGGCCGGTGTGGCCGAGCGGTTCTAGGCGCTTCAGTCTGGAACCGCGCGACCGCTACGGTCGCAGGTTCGAATCCTGCCTCGGACATGGATGTGTGTGATGTCCTTAGGTAAGTTAGCTTTAAGTAGTGCTAAGTTCTAGGGGACTGATGACCTCAGATGTTAAGTCCCATAGTGCTCAGAGCTATCTGATTTGGTAGTGTAAACACATCTAGCACGGTGGTTAGCGTCGCTAATGTGCACTACCACACAAGAAAAGTGAAGCACTCGGAAGACATGGTTGGTTGTCTATGTAACTTTGGACACGTACATGTTGTCGGCAGGGATGCGAGTGATCAGAAAAAAAAAATGTGTTTGAAATCTTATGGGACTTAACTGCTAAGGTCATCAGTCCCTAAGCTTACACACTACTTAACCTAAATTATCCTAAGGACAAACACACACACCCATGCCCGAGGGAGGACTCGAACCTCCGCCGGGACCAGCCGCACAGTCCGAATGATTAGAGTTACTACTCTCTGACAGGTAGAACATCGAGCGAGGTGACGCAGTACTTAGCACACTGGACTCGTATTCGGGAGGACGACGGTTTAAACTCGCGTCTGGCCCTCCTAATTTAGGTATTCTGTGATTTCCCTAAATCGCTTCAGACAAATGCCGCGATGATTCCTCTGAAAGAGAACAGCGGACTTCTTTTCCCATCCTTCCCTAATCCCATGGGACCAATGACCTCGCTGCTATGTCTCCTCCGTCGAATCAACCAACCAACCAACAGGTAGGACAGCCACCTTGGAGCATTACTGCTGTTCATGTTTAGTGTTGTTAGTAGGCGACGTGAACAGCGTCAGATGTTGAATGATCACTGTGAAGGACATAGAGATACCATTCACTCGTGTGGGACACAATTACGATGGTTGACTGAAAAGTAATCTCTCCACCTTCGAAAATCTTCAACAGTTGGTATCATTGGTATGTGAAAAGTACTGGCTTGTTCCGCCGCCTCTTCTCTACAGCTCCAGTTGGCGGAAAGCCTTAGCATTGAGCGGTTGTGTTGTTACAGTGTAACGTATGGAATCCTGCGCAGACGGTCGGTCTACGCGATTTAAGCAACGTGCAGTCTTGAATTCTTGACAGCAGAAGGTGTCACCCCAAAGGAGATTCATCAGAGAATGAAAGAAGTTTATGGTGATTGTGTTGATGTGAGTACTGTGCGTCGTTGAGAGAGTAAGTTTAAATGTTGAGGCAGGAACATCTGACCTGCGTGACAAACAAAGTGTTGGACATCCTGTGACGGCAACCACCAAGTTTCACAAACAAAATGTTGTCAGATTGATTCGGGACGATCGTCGTATCACTCAGAGAGAAACTGCAAGCACCACCGGCATTTTACAAGAACTTGTCGGTCACATTATTGCTTTGCTTGGCTATCGGAAGATCTGTGCACGATGGGTGCGCCGGATGCTGACTCCTGAAATGAAAGCGCACAGACTTGAAATTTGCCAGGAGCTCCTCTCGCGTTACGAGAATGAAGGTGACGCCTTTCTCCATTCAGTTGTGACAGGAGACGAAACGTGGCTACACCATTACGACCCGGAGACAAAACGTCACTGTATGGTATATCGACACAAAGACTCGCCCGAGAAAAAGAAATTGAAGACGCAGCCTTCAGCTGGAAAAATCATGGCCACAGTCTTCTGGGACGCAAATGGTATTATTCGTGTTGATTTCCTTGATAGTGGAACAAGAAATTCAGAGCGTTAGATCACAACGTTGCGAACTCTGAAACGACAGCTAACAAGGGTCCGGAAGGAAAAGGGAAATGTTTTCCTGCAGCATGACAATATCAAACCACTTACTTCACGTGCCACCACAGCTGAACTTCAGAGACTGAATCTCACCACCGTACAGAATCCTCCATACAGTCCAGATTTAGCACCGTCTGACTTCCATCTGTGCCCGATAGTGAAAGACGATCTGCGGGGACATCATTATGATTCTGATGAAGGCGTTGAGAGAACTGTGAGACTGTGGTTGCGGAAACAGAGGTCGACTTCTTCCGTCACGGCTTCAGAAAATTTGTTCATCGTTGGCAGAAATGTATCCAATTGGCTGGTGATTATGTGGAAAAGTGAATATTGGTAATTAAAGATCACATTCTAAGGATTATTTCTGCGTTTTTTATTTAAATATTCCCATCCAAACCCAATTAACGAAGGTGGAGGCATTACTTTTCATTCAACCCTCGTATCAGTACCTGACAGAGTTAGGAAGAGGGCTCATTGTGTGTCTCCATTTGGTCAGCTGGTGGAATCGAGCCATATGCAGATTTGTAGAGCATTAGAACGTGAGAGTAGCCAAATGTTGCACCGCATGGGAATGACAGCAGGCATACTCGTCAAGTTCTGCTCGAACATGTCTCATCACCACAAGGGAGGATTGTCGTATTGTGCACCAACCACTTCGTAACCCCTTCACCTCTGCAGCTGCCATCAGAGAACAAGTAATAGACTCTCTGCAACACTCTGGCATCCCGCACCATTGGTCAGAGGTTAGCAGCAGTCGGACTAGGGATTACCGCCCCATGCGTATCCTGCCGTTAACACCACAACACAAACGGCTGCATTTGGAGCGGTGTCGTGACCGGGAAACATGAACTGCTGATGAATGGCATGGTTTTGTTCAGCGATGAATCGCGGTCCTGCACTACTGTTTAACACTACCTCTAACCTTGATACAGCTGTTGTTGGAAGATGGCAGTATCCAAAGCCTACTCACCGCGGACAAGTAGAAAAATGTGCAACAGCTGGTCATCAAAAACGTTGAAATAAACATCGTGGTTCATGTTCAAATAACTTACGGAATGCAGCCAGATAACGTCATCGACTACAGCCGATGTTTCGACAAGAGCACACCTTGCCGTTTTCAAGCGATAACTGCAGGAAGTAAGCGCTGTGCAAGAGAATTTAAAAGCTTGGCTGGCAGAGAAACTCCGGAAAGATAGCACACACATATAATACACACTAGTGTCATCACAAACCAAAGATAACCGACCTCGTAAGTTACCAGAAGTGAAATTAATAATCAACGAGTGAGGTAGCATTAACTCTGTCCCTCTGGTTTTTTACAAAGGTGAGAGCTGGTTTCCGTGCAGAAATTAAGCAAAAATCAGATCTCTATTTATAAGATTGCTTGATTATATAATTTCAACTGCTTCCTTAATAACACTATCCCAATAGCCGGAAGTGTGTCCCAGAATCTCCGTGTTATATTCTACAGTATGACCGGAGCCAAGACTGTGTTCTGCAATGGCGGATTTGCTTGGCTGTCGTAAGTATGTGTAACGCTTACGCTCAGTACATAGGTCCTCCACAGTCCTGATAGTCTGATTAATATATGACATACCACAGCTGCAAGGAATAGCGTATACACATGCCTTACGTAAACCAACACCATTCTTTACGGAACCTAAAACGACCCTGATCTTGGATGGTGGCCGAGAAACACATTTCACTACATATTTCCGGTAAATACGGCCAGTCCTGCTCAAAGCGCTCCCTGCGTAAGGGAAAAGGCCGTAGATTTTGGTGCCATCTCGGTATTGCCATCACTCACACGGTGCACTGTTGATCGATAGCGCAATGCATTTCTGATCTGCATTTCACTATAACCATTCTGTAGAATGGTGACCTCTCGATAGGATGACTCACCTGACAAACTCTCGGGGTCTAAGATGACATGTGCCCTGTGCACCAAGGTACGAATTGCACCCGTAGAAATATCGGCGGTTGTCGACTGCATTCCCGTAAGTTATTTGAACATAGTATACGCCAGGAGAAACTCACGTCTCACATCGTGGTACATATCTGCAATATCTGAATGAGTGCGACGAAGTCAAATCGTATGGAAAACACCACCAGAGCATCAGACACTGACCTCTAGCCAGTGCACCAGACGCTTCGCATCGTCTGAAATGGGCCAAAACCGCGAATTGTCGGAGCACGTTACACACAGTCAGCTACTGTCCAGTTTCTTTGTTGTTTGACCCATTGTAGATGTTTGTTTAGCTTTGTGTGCCGCTGTGAACGAAGGCCGATTGTAGTCGGATACTACAAATGTCTGATGCAAGTTAATTCCTTCGCAGTTTTCGCTCGGAAACTGGCTGAGATAGACCTTCGTTCACTGACAGCAGCAATTCCTGGGAGGTTTCAAACCGATTGTCATTGACAAAGCGTGGCGCTCGTCTCCAGTGCCTGTCGGTTTGGATCTTTTGACGACCACTGTTGCTACGTAGTGTTAAAACACCGCTGAGAGCCGTACACCACTCCTTATAGTCAAGTTGGTGAGTCCGCGTCGATACACCAACAAATGGGGCAGCTTCATTCACAGTCCGGTCACTGCCACGTCCATACGCGGTAGCTCCTGTTGCCATTTTGTCACGTCTCCACGTCCACCAGCGTTACTGCCCTGATGTCCTACAACCGACTGCCACATGCACATCAGTTCAATGTCATGACTTCGTCACGACGGTCACATGACCACCTGTTACCAGTTCTACTCTCTCTCCAACGCTCCAAACCAATCAGTGAGCCCTTTTGACTTTGTTCGGGAAAAAGTGACGTATAGTCTTAGAGAATAAATCAACGACTGATTATCTTCTTTTATTATATAGTTTTCACGTCACACTCAAATGACCATTCATTACATGCCAGTAATTGGTCTGACCAGCTATTGTTAATCTTCTGATTGTCAATAGATAAGAAGAACTGATCATGTTAGCCACTAAAACAATAACAACCAGAAACATGGAACATAACCAGAGTAAATAATTAATGAATCTACCTCTCCCCACTTCTCTCTCTGTCACACACGCGCATATACAAACATCTATTTAAAAAAAAACGCCTCTCTCACAAGGAACGTCACATGTACACATAACCAAATACACGCGCACGCACACACAAAAGACAAATGAAGAATATCAAACTACACGCAACACAAACAAAAGCCAAAAGATAAACACACAGTGACAGTTGGCAACACTACACACTGTAAACACACACATGTTGATCACGAAATGAAAAGTGCCAGTGATGTCCGTAATGTGTTGTAATAAATGTGGGTAAAAAAAACAGAAATCGGCCAGCTGGAGCATGAGGACTAATGAACACATCTCCAGCACCACACATACGGGCGGACAACATTGGAAATCGTAAGTAACATCAAACGATAATTTCACCTCACGAAATTTATGCTACAAAAGTTGATTCTAATCTGAAAAACAAGAGGGAAACATGACAAAATGTAACATAGTAACACATTGTAGCTAATACATAATACAATAATTATATGTATAAAAAGAAAGACGTATTACAGGCCACCGAAGATGCTTCACAAATAAACGAAGGAAACGCGTATGGCAAAAAACAAATTGCCTTTCATTTAGTTTCATAGACGGAACGTATCTCCATAAAAAAAAGAATAAGTTCCTTTGTTTCTTCATTTTATTAACTGACAGTCCGAAAATTAACAACGCAGGTCGAAAATAGTTTACGGCATTGTGAAGTGCTCACGTTAGCTTATTTGTTGCGGCATGTTAATTCGTGTCTATTTTTAGATCATGAACTGTTTCCCAATCTGTGTTCGTAGGTGGAAATATGTGTGACAATGACAGTTTGAACATAAAGGTGTGCTCCCCTAGTTTAACTGTTTAGTGGTTAAAATTAATTTTGCGTATATTTGAAAAATAAAAGGTCCGAAATTGTCATCCTTTATGGTAACTAATACACTTTCACTACCAAAAAAGTTTTAAGCTCACCAATTTGAAAATCAAGCAAGTGGGACAGGCGTGTCCCACGAACCTAACTAGATCTGTGTTTCCCGGTCAACATAAGATTTTCAGAGCGAAATTTATAATTTTAAAATGGTTTTATGAGGATGGCAATTATGTGAAAAATATAATAAGTCAGTAACAAACCATAATTATTCTCCTGACAATGAAAAACATGAAATATTGCACACAATTTTACAACATAATATTTGAAGATGGCTTTAACATACCTGAAACCAATTTTTTCTACATTCTACGAAGTTTTCTCGGGTATATACGTCCCGCTACATACAAATTATCTACAAAATAGCTGAATTATTGAGATTTCTAATAATGTTTCAAAAACGATGCCTGTAATGTATAAGAGAACACAGTAAGTTGCTTCAGATATTCTTGGAATGTCGAAGAAGCTGATTTGATACGATTTTCGTGAAACATGCGCACTATGCAATTTATAAACACACGCCGCCCCATGTGATCGCACACAGCCTTCTGTATATCCATCCTGCGGTCCACAGTATTTTTCTCCAAGTTCTGACAGCATCTGGCTACATCGTAACACGAGACAGATAAGAGATATAGACGCCCCAACGCTCAAAACTGCGTATTACTTTAATGGACCGTATTTGTCCCATCAACCACAAAAGGGGTAACGGTTAAGGCAACTGCTCGTTATGAGCAACCAGATTCGAGACACAGCCCGGAACAGATTTTCAGTTGTCACTACATGTTTATTACACGACAGGTTCAGCATATCTGAAATGCTTTGCACTGAATCACTTCGTAACGCAAAAATTTATCCACCAACCGGATAAATAAAAGTACATGAGAAGTTTCTTCGATTAGAAAATCATTCATCAGATCACTGCTGAGGATAATCCACTTTTTATATAATTGTAACACCAACACTTTTTGCCATTAATGTAACTATTGCTGTATTAGTACAGTCTGCTGATAAATGTATATATTTTTTCAGTGTCTGTAGAAATGGGGAATTTTTTTATGTGATTTATGTATGAAAAAATGTTGGTCGGTGCGTAGGGATCGACAGGTAGTAATGTATTGTTAGGGAAGGAGACGCTGGAGGGAAGTAACTCTATGTACAGGATCTGGTTAGCCCGAAAGCAAAAGGTGTAAGAGTTCGCAGTAAGCGCGTCAGGAGGGGAACAGTAATCAGTCAGTCGCTAGTTGTTAAGAGTGTCAGCGTCTCGGAGTGGAAGCGAGGCTAAATTATCTGCAGTTTTAGTGGAAATAGCACTCAGATGGACGCATAAGCAGCTTACTACAGCGGGGAATGTTTGGATGTTAAAAAAGGAGTTATATTACAGCAATCTGTGTGCAGAACCACGCTTGCGCGATATTAGTTAACATAACCACCACCGCCATCACAGCTCAATGCATCGTCGCTTCCAACCATTGTATTGTTTCATCAGATAGTTAAAAATGCATGGATTTTGTGGGATTTGATCTTCGTGTGTTTCAAGATAGTTATTGATTTGGTTTTGTTAATAAAAAACGCTAAAAAAATACGAGTAAAATCACTAGTAAAGTTAAAGAAGGATGCACTGTTTTGATTGCTTAATCCGAACCGAAAACTCAGTTTCGAAGAATATAAATAGTATCCTGTTCCACTTAGTTTTGAAGCCATCTTATAAAAATAATTGATATAAAGGTTGAATATATTCACCTGCATAAAATGATGTTGTGCTTCGGTGACGAAACAAATAGGCCAATTGCTTAAAATCCATTAGTGGTACGATCACGGGTATAAATCCTGAAAAAGGTTAACACTAACCTCCTACTATAGTAATACAGTAAAGGGAAGTTACACAATGAAAAGCTTTTTGAACAAATCTATAGAGTAACTGTGGAGAGTCAATTAACATACTTACTTGCTAACGTATTTATGGTAGATTTTGAGGATGTCAGTTTTGGAATCAACCTCACCTCTTTTTGCAGATGTGTTGATGACAAGTTCATGATCTGGCCAAATGGATGAGATGAAATCAACTGTTTCTTGGAGCATTTTAATTATTTTTGTCCCAGCAACATGTTGGAGAATGTGTAAGACCTTTAATATAGGGCAGGGTAGGGAGAGAAACGTTAGTCGGTAGGATCAACGAATATCGCAGTGAAATAAATTGTCTGGGAGAGATAGTCCGTTGAAGTTCATTGAGAGAGGTCGTGTAGTACACATAAGTGTTGCTTGTGGAAGGTTTCGGTATGAGCGTGGCAGAGTAGCTGGGATTATAAACTAGAAGGGAAACGACTGATTTGTTGAACCGAGTTTGTGGCTAGTGTAGAACGTACGGAGCTGTTAACCTCCTCAGATCCTCTACCCTCTAAATTTAATTTTGCTAAAAAAAATTGCGTTTTATTTGATGTTATGGTTGATATTAGCAAGGAAACGTTGTTCTTTAAAAAATTTTTTGATTGGTTTTTTTGAGAATCTGATGTGTCCTATCCGACACACGTGTACAAAGCCTTTTGTAGAACAGTGAAAAATATTATTTCGTGGTTTTAAAATGCTCACATACCGAGCATTAGTATTTGCGTCAAACATTATGCGCGTTAAGGTAACACAAAATGTAAATAACTTTACATAGATGGGTACTTACAATATCTCGACATCATTTTGTCCGCCTTTTCACGCATGCACTCAGGAAACAAAGCTCACACTCGTCACTTTACGCGCCAGACCGCTAAAACTCACAGGAATCCATGCTGACATCTCGCAGACGTCTGGGAAACAACTTAGACATGTGTCTCTGGCGTTACATCGGAGCTGTGGCTAAACAAAGTTCACCAATTTGGTGTGTCGTATACGACACGCGGGATCTGAGGAGGTTAAAAATAGGTGAAGACGTGCAGAAACTTAATGAGGTGCTAAACGATATACAGCTGCAGAATGTAAGACGGAGTGCGTGGCGTCCAAGAGTCTACAGATAATGATAGATCTTTGGTGCAGCACATACCCAGGCTACATTGGTGCAGATTTTGTAAATGTCGATGATAGTGTAGATTTGGAATCGTCATGTTGGCCACTTAGTAGTTTTAGTCTACTGTGGACTTTCCGTTGGATGATTAGTAGGTAAGGTTTCCATATTAGATCATATTCCAGTGTTAGTCTGAGATATCTCACTGTATTAGTTAATAGCACAGAACAGTGGTAAACAGTTAGGTAACATTTATGAGGACGCAAGATTAGTGCGCCAACGGCCTTGCCGCAGTGGTAACACCGGTTCCCGTCAGACCACCGAAGTTAAGCGCTATCGGGCTGGGCTAGCACTTAGATGGGTGACCATCCGGTCTGCCGAGCGCTGTTGGCAAGGGGGGTGCACTCAGCCCTTGTGAGGCAAACAGAGGAGCTACTTGACCGAGAAATAGCGGCTCCGGTCTCGTCAACTGACGTACAGCCAGGAGTGCGGTGTGCTGACTATGTGCCCCTCCATATCCGCATCAAGTGACGCCTGTGGGCTGAGGATGACACGTCGGCCCGTCGGTACCGTTGGGCCTTCCAAGGCCTGTTCGGACAGAGTTAAGATTAGTGCTGTAATTATTGCCTGGGTTTTGATTGGGTTTATCTTAAGAAGCCATTATTGACACCAAAAGGTAAGGCTGGACGTATTGATGGGACTTCCGGAGTGTAGGATAGAAGGTGTCATCAGTGAAGGAGGTGAACAGTAGAGTATGGTTTGAGCATATTTGGCGCTGTAGAGGATGTAAAGAGACGAGAGAGGGCAGCATTGAAGCACACCTGTAACAGGGTGAAATACGAGGTGTGGCTAGAAAAAAACCGGAGTAGTACTGGTGAAACAATAAAACGAATGCAATAAGGCTGAAAGTCGCGTGGCCTGTCACGTGACTCTCGCTCCGCCTACTGCTCGAGTTTCATCTGCCTCCTGCACTCAGTCTGCACGTGGCGTCTGTTTTAAGTAGTTGACGTTTTGTCTGTGCGTCGGAAAATGTTGAGTGTACATCCTGGAAAACATTGAAAGTGATCCCACCTTCTTACAAAATGTTATTACTTGCGATGAATCGTGGTTTTTTACTTACGATCCCGAAACTAAACGCCAATCGATGCTTTGGAAAACTCCTGGTTCTCCACGACAAAAAAAGGCACGAATGTCAAAATCGAAATTCAAGGCAATGATGATTGTTTTTTTTTTTTTGACATCAAAGGGATTGTGCACATTGATTGGGTACCAGAGGGACAAACAGTGAATCAGCATTACTACATTAGCGTCCTGGCTACCCTACGTGAGCGAGTACGGAGAAAACGGAACGATTTGTGGAGGAAAAAGTCATGGATCCTTCACCAAGACAATGCCCCAGCTCACAGTGCGTTGTCAGTGAAGACGTTTTTGGCAAAACACAACATTCCCATCTTAGATCATCCACCCTACTCACCTGATTTGGCCCCCTGTGACTTTTTTCTTTTCCCTAAAGTCAAGTCAGCTTTGAAAGGAACTAGATTTGAGACTGTTGAAGCAGTAAAAGAAAAAGCGACGGAAGTAATGTATGGACTTACCGAAAATGATCTGCAGAATTGCTATGAACAGTGGAAAATTCGTATGGAGCGGTGTAGAGACGGAGGAGGAGAGTACATTGAAGGAGATAACATGAAGTTGTAAATAATTGTAAATAAATGTTTTTTCCAGCATCAGTCCGGTTTTTTTCTAGCCGCACCTCATATAAGGGGATACGTGTTGTTAACAGTAACAAAGGATGGGCAATTACACAGGAAGGATGCAATGAGGCGGACTTAGTTGATTTGAAGTGCATATGTTTGGAGATTGAAGACGAGACTAGACTGCGAGACTCGCTCACAGACTTTCTCGAGATCAAGGAACACAAAACTTGGGGAATTTGGTTGCTAATTGAGTAGGAGATGGTTAGGTACAGGAATTGGTCACCAGAGAAACAACTGGTAGGAGGCACTCGTCTAAATCCATATTCCCTAAGGCATCTGGTGTGTGGCAGAGTGTACTTTGTGTATCACTATCACTCCCCCGCCCCCCATTTTCTGTTTCAGTTGCGACTGGTGTGGAGGAAGAAGGAATATTGGAAAGCCTATGTGTGAGCTCGAATCTAGTTTTAGCTTCATGATCTTTTCGCGAGATATACGTAGTAAGAATCAGTATATTGACTGACGATTCTAGGAGCGTTCGCTCTCGGAATTCTACAGTATATCTCACACCGATGCGCGGCGCCTCTCTTGGAGTGTCTATCACTGGAGATGGATAGGTGCCTCCCCGATTCTTTGGCGCTTATTGAACGATCATGTGACGAAACGCACTGCTCTTCTTTGCATTTTCTTTACTTCATTAATCCTATATGTTTGACCAAGGGGGACAGTTTGAATTGTTGGAAGACGCAGCCAAAAGACGAAGTGTGTTCTTAAACAAATAACTGGCTTCAAGTTAGCAGATAGTCGTTATCAAATAGAGACAAGGGGATAGTCGTTATCAAATAGAGACAAGGGGTTTGGTTTAAGTATAACACAGTACTATGCATAAATTTGCGTCAAAAGATACCTGCGCTTTGGCTTGGCTGCCACACGATTTTGACGCCAATTTCCGATAAAAGTAAGCCCTTCTTGCTAGCAGTTGCTACGCTGTAAATATACTCGTATATTATAATGAGGGCAGCATTGGCAACTCTACATTTTTTGTAGTATCTCTCTCTGATATTCGTATGAATTCGGCGAAATTATAAAACAGCGTCTCATCTGAAGATGACAGGCAGTCAGACAGCACTCGTCGAGGGGCGGGAGGAATCTGTAAGTAATTTATAATGTAAGGATCGAGTTCAACCCCTTCGCGTTGCGATGTAGTAATGCCACATTCGTGTACAGATGTTTGGGGCTGTGATTTATCACAAGAAGGAAAATTAGGGTTTAACGTACCATCGATGACGAGGTTATTAGAAACGGAACACGAACTCAGATTAGGGAACGATAGGGAATGGGATCGGCCATGCCCTTTCAAAAGAACCACTTGCCTTAAGCGACTTAGGAAAATCACGAAATACCTAAATCTCGATGGCGAGGCGGGAGTTTGAATCCCACCTTCCCCAATACGATTCACCGCTGCGCCACCTCGCTATAATGCTGAGAAGATGACAGAGGACACTTTTTTTTTCTTCTGATTGTTTTGATGCGGCCCGCCACGAATTCCTTTCCTGTGCCAACCTCTTCATCTCACAGTAGCACATGAAAACTATGTTCTGAATTATTTGCTGGATGTATTCCAATCTCTGCTTTCCCATACAGTTTTTGCCGTCTACGGCTCCCTATGATAGCAAGGAGATCAGTGCCTTATGTCTTAACACATGTTTTGTCACCCTGTCCCTTCTTCCTGTTAATATTGTCCACGTATTCCTTTCTTCGCCGTTTTTATGGAGAACATCGTCATCTCTTATATATCACTCCACGTAATTTTCAGTATCCTGAGATAGCATCACTTCCCAAACGCCTCGATTCTCTTCTTTCCCAGTTTCCCCACATTCCGCGATTCACTACCATACAATACAGAGCTCCAAACATGCATTTTTAGGAACATCACCATCACATTAAATGTGTTAGTAATTAGATTTCTCTTGCCAGCACTTGATTAAGAAATTCTTCCACATTTGAGGCAAGTGACCATTCAGACTTGGCACAAGATACAATTTTGGATATATCTTGGTCGCAAATTGATTTATTCAGCATCACGCGTTTCGATGCATCATCATCAAAACATAAAATAAAATACGAAACAAAGCTCACGAAAGTGAGCACGCAAGACACTAAAATAAGAATTTCATGCCTATGGAGTCAAATGCCAAACCTGTTTTGGCCAGGAAAGTCCCCTTTGACTGTGGTTGTCTACTTTTTATGTCCTTCCTGCATCTCAAACTTTCGCCCAGGAATGTCCTCTTTGATTGTGGTTGTTTACTTTTTATGTCCTCCTTCCTTCGTCTGTCATATGTTATTTTGCTTCCAAGGTATCAGAACTCCTTAGCTTCATCTACCTCGCGGTCATCAACTTTAATGTTAGATTTATGGCTAACCTTATTTTCGCTACGCCTCTTTATTTTGGTTCTCCTTCGATTTAGTCTAACTTCTTTTTCTGTACTCATTGGGTTGTTAATTCCATTCAACAGGTTCTGTAATTCTTCTTCACATTGTAAACCTGAACTGTAGGAAAAGGAAAGGATGGGTGGGAAATCGTGGTGGCTAGCCGCACACGAAATTGTGATAATGCAATGGCGAAAGTTCAAAATTAGTGCCGGACCGACACTCGAACCCGGATTTATCGCTTCTCGTGAGCGGTTGCCTTAACCGCTTCGGCCATCCGGACACGGTCTTGCAACACAAATTTCCAACTTACCGCACAGTGCAGCGTACATCGTCCATTAAACTCTCTACTCGTAAATCCTCATTCCGTAGGAGTTCGGATAATATTTGTGCTTCCGCACAAACGTCGAGAAGCCGTCCCCTCCTTTTCCGAACTATCTATATCTGTGTAGTGTCTGTTCTCTCGGAGATGTTCTTCACTTTGACCGTGGACAGAAATGCCAACAGCGAATCTTATCATTGATATACTTTCGCCCTGAATTTTAATTCCACTCCTGAAACATGCCCTTATTTCCGTCATGGATTCTTGGGTTTATAGATTTAACAGTACGGGTGAAAGAGCATTTCCCTGTCTAACATACTTTTTAATCAGAAAATTTCGTTCTCAGTCTTCCACTGTTATTGTTCCTTATGAGTCTTGTACGTATAGTATGTTATCCGTCTTTCTCTATAGTTTACTACTATTTTTCATAATTTCGAGTATCTTGCATCATTTTACATTGTCGAATTTTCTTCCAGGTCGACAAAATCCTATGAACCTTTCTTGATATTTCTTCACCCTATCTTCCATTATCAAGTCCAATGTCAGGACTGCCTCTCTGGTACCTTCACCTTTCCGAAGCCAAATTGAGCGTCATCTAACAGACCCCCAATTTTCTTTTCCATTTTTCGTGTATTGTTTTTGTTATCAACTTGGATGCATGAGCTGTTAAGCTGATAGATAATTCTCGCAATTATCTCCCTTTCTGTCCTCAGGATTGTGTGGACGATATCGTTCCGAAAGTCTGAAGGTACGACTCCGGTGTCATAAATTCTAGACACCAACATCATTAGTAGGTGGGTTGCCATTTTCCCCAATGATTTTAGGAATTCCGAAGGGGTGTTATTTATCTCTTCTACCTTCTTTGAGTGCAAGTTTCCAAAGCTGTGTTAGACTGTAATAACGGCTCCCATATGCCTTCCTGTTGTCTCTCATTTCTTCTTCTGTCACATCATCAGACAGTTCCTGAGCTTCGTAGAGACCTTCACTGTACTCCTTCCGCCTATCTGCTCTCTCTCCTCTGTTTTTAACAATAGAATTCCCGTTACACTTAAACGTTGACGCCTTGTTTTTAATTTTGTCGAAGGGAATTTTGACCTCTCTATACGCTGAGTCAGTCCTCTCGATTACCATTTCTGATTCGATATCTTCACATTTTCCCTGCAGCAATTCCGCCTTGGGTTCCCTGCACTTCATGTCGTTTCTTGGTGACTTGTACTTCTTTATTCCTGGATTTCCGTTAATCAGCTGAAGTATTTCTTGTTACCCAAGGTTCGTTTGTTGTTACCTATCTTGTATCAACGTTTTCCTGTTCCACTCGTGTGACTGCTCTTCTTACAGATGTCCACTACCCTTCAGCTAAACTGCCTATTGTGGTATTCATTGTCGCAGTATATGCATCGTTAGATAACTTCAACGCGTGTCATCATTCCTCTGTGCTTCTGTATCCCACACGTAGACAGTGATAATTCAGCGTTATAGGAACGTATAATGGAAATGGGTAATCCATACAGCTGGTTGCGGAGCCTATATGTAGGAGCAGAATGTAGCCACACACTGACGTGAAGGGTATGTTCCTCACGTAGCAAAGTAGGGTGTGTTGGAGGAACGAGATTTGCAGTAGTTTGGACCACCTTGTGGGACGTGACGGTAGTCTGTGCTATTGCAAAGTCTCCATTGTTTTAACCACTGTTCCTTGTGTCTACTGTTTCATTATTCAGAGTTTATCCATGCTTGCGAAAAGCAGAGGTGACTGCTTCGATCTGAAAACACGAAAAGGTGGGAGGAAACGATAGCTAAAGTTTTCTTATGATTATTTTTATTTTCGGTGACGTTTGCAACTCATTTACTGTCGTGTAGCTTTAACGGCGCTATCTCTCGGTTGAAGCCACGAGTCCTCGTTTCACGGCGTTTAGTATTCACTCTACGGCCCATTTCCTGCAGGCTTGACACGCGTTCGCTTTTACAACGCAGCCACTTGAAAGCTACGATGTTGGTAAGAAACGAGTCGTCCCACCTCTGCGACATCCGCATCTCTTAAGAGTTGAACCTGTTCTCAACCTCTTCATTACCAGCCTGCTAATTCCTTTCGGTGGCATATCTTGGCACTCCACATTAAATACAACCGTGCCCCTTATACTTGCTTACAAAACAGATGTCATGTATATACTACGTATACTTTAGATTCAGAACGGCATTATGAATAGAGCCAAGAATGTCTGTCCCTGTCTTGCCCATTATCCCGGCTCCGTTGTCTGTATTATGGCTACATTCCACCAGCGAGTCCGTTCTGTTACTTTCCGCATCCACACCTACAACAACGCGTCTGGCCGTACTGTCTGTTTCTATTTCACTTTAGAATGTAAAGATGGAGAAATGTCTCTCCACGTGCCGATAAATCTCTATTCAGCGCTTAAACGAAAGCTGTGATGTCTGCTTTGAAATCATCTTGTCTGCTTTGAAATCATCTTGAACAGTGGGTCTGGGCGTTCCATCAGCTGGTTCCGTGAGATAAATCCTCTTCTCCAGCATTAGCTGGTTGAGGTCTCCCTGTGGCCTCAGATGTTAAGCCCATAGTGCTTAGAGCCATTTGAAGGTCTCCCCATGGGTCTGCGACGCTCTCGTCTACATTAAGACTTGGAGTTAAGTCTGACGACATCTCCAGTTCGAACTAAAGCAGTTAAGACTAGAGTTCAAGAACACAACTACAGCAAGAAAGATGATGTGGACCCTTTCAGGAGCAATAGGCTTCGTAATCAGCGCAAGATGCCAAACCAGCAGGATTTCTTCCATATTACGACGCAACAACTAGCAACATAAGCAACATAAGACGCTTCGTCTAGAGATAGTAATTAAGATCAGTGTTCAAGGGAATCCCAACAGTTTCAGTATGTAATGACCCATTACAGAAAATTAGGTTTTAGATCGCAGCTTCTTTTCTCTACTTTTACGTACATTACGTTACATTTTCATTAATTAAACGAATTTGGCACCTGCAGCTCGGTGGTTAATAAGTTGGCGAAAATGCGTTGGTCTTTATTTCACGACCCGTTTGTGACTGTTCATCAAAGTGAAAATGGATTATCAATATTTTTAGCGTTTTAGAAAGTACCTAGAGTGAAAGAAGTCCGCCGGCCGAATTGGCCGAGCGGTTCTAGGCGCTACAGTCTGGAACCGCGCGACCGCTACGGTCGCAGGTTCGAATCCTGCCTCGGGCGTGGATGTGTGTGATGTCCTTAGGTTAGTTAGGTTTAAGTAGTTCTGAGTTCTAGGGGACTGATGACCTCAGCACTTAAGTCCCATAGTGCTCCGAGCCATTTGAACCACGTTTTTGAAAGAAGTGCTTGGCCCTATACATCTACAGGGGGTAAATAAAAATATGAAAACACCAAAAACACAACATATTGTCTTGTTAATACGATGTTGGAAACCCGTTGGCATTCGAAACACCTTCCGTCGTCCCAGAATGGATAAATACAGGTCCTGTATGGTGTCAAGGGATCGTATACCATCCTTCCAGCTAACTAGTAGCAAGTTCAGGTAACGATGAAAGAGGTGGATAGGAATCACTCGCCGTTCTCTCCAAAGCAGACACCAAAGGCTCAACATTACTGACATCTGGGAACTATGATGGCCAGGAGAGACATTTCATCCTCTCGCTAACAAAACTAGTCCTAGGCGATGCGAGCTGTGTGATCAGGAGCCGTGTCGTCTTGGAACACAGCATGACCACCGGGCAATAAATATTGCTCCATGGGATGGATCTCATCAGCGAAAATGGTCACATAACCTTTGCCAGTAATGCGACCTAGCAGAGTTCAATGGGGGCCATGGAATACCATGATATGGCAGCCCGAATCGTCACCGAACCCTGCCATGTTTCACCCTTAGGACATAAATTCTGCCAGAAATTGGAAACAGTGTGAAACAAGACTCATCCGACCAGACTTTATGACTTCGTTATCAAGTTTTCCTGTTACGGGCATTTGTACCACCGATGACAGCTCGTTCTGTAAATCCCTGCTTGTGGATCTCCTTTGACGCTGCTTTGTTGCTCACAGGGTTCGCGAGTGCGACATTCAGTTTTGCGTTTACAGCTGTCATCGAGTTATTTTTTTCATAACCCTCTTCGGTGACCGTCTGTTACGATCACTCAACGCACACGTTCGTCCGAGTTGTGACTTAGCAGCTGAAGTTTTTCCGCTTGCCCTGCATGTGGTATCAATCTTCGGTACCGTGCCTCTTGGAATACCAAACACTTCGACTATCTTGGTTACAGAAGCACCCACCATAGGAGCACCAACCATCGCCGGAATTCTCTCGGCTCTGACTTAATGCACTCAGAACTCCGCAGACCACAGTTGTGACCACGGCTGACACTTGCAACGTATTGAGGACATTGCACCGGTGCCATTCGTGGTCGAATACAAAAGCGCAACCTGCATGCTTGGCTTGTACGTGCATTTACATTCAAGCATCCATTTCTCGCGGTTTCTCCATATTTTTGTACAGCCCCTCTGCACCTATAGCTATATCTATCTTCCACAAGTTGCCTTACGGTGTTTGGCGGAGCGTATTTCATGTATCACTGTCACTTCCGCCTTTTCTTGTTCCAGTCGGTAATGGTCTGCTGGAAGAATGTTGTCGGTAAGTCTCCGTGTGAGCTCAAATCTTTACACGAAATATACAGGGTGACAATTATTGAACTGTATGAAATAAAATCGTCATGACTTCTGAACGGTTTGCGTTAGGACTTTCAAACTGCATTGTTGGTCACGGGACATGACGGGAATTAATATGCGCATGCATGGTTCGGTGTAGCGGTGAAGCCCACTTTCATTTGGATGGGTTCGTCAATAAGCGAAACTGGCACATTTTGGGAGACTGAGAATCCGCATTTCGCAATCGAGAAGTCTCTTCACCCTCAACAGATCACTGTGTGGTGTGCAATGTCCAGTCACAGAGTAATCGGTTACTACCGACCGGTACGTGATGGTTTTGGAAGATGATTTAATATCCATTATCCAAAGTGACCTTGGTGTCGACGATATGTGGTTCATGCAAGACGGAGATCGACCCTATCGAAGCAGGAGAGTGTTTGATGTCCTGGAGGAACACACTGGGGACCGCCTTCTGACTCTGGGGTACCCAGAGGCCACTGGCATGGGCCCCGATTCGACGCCATATTATCCGGATCTGTACACATGCGACTCCTTTTTGTGGGGCTATATTAAAGACAAGGTGTACAACAATAACTCCAAAACCATTGCAGAGCTTAAAACAGCCATTCAGTAGGTCATCGACAGCATCGATGTTCGACACTTCAGGGAGTCATGAAGAATTTCGCTATTCGTCTGAGCCACGTCATCGCCAGGCATATCGAACATGTTGTGAGGGGTCCACTTGTACGTGGAGCCCGATTTTGTAATATAATTCATGAAAAATGACCTGAAACGATTGTCATATATACGAGAGATTGTATTTTTGGCACCACTGAACCAAAGATGTTGTCTGAGTGGCAGAACCGATTGCAAGTAGGAGCGCAGTAGCAGTTGCCGTTGTACTCTGTTATAGGCAGGATGTAAGACTTAAAGGTAGTGGCTAACTGGGAGAATTTAGTTGTTGGTCTATGCACGAATGATATTGTTTATACTTACAAAGAACCAGTAAATGTTAGGTCGTAGTTATTTCAATAAAAGTGTAAAGTGTGTAATTAATTTGTGAGGCTATAAGGTTATCAAGAATTGAATTGATACTGATAGTTAATAATAATGACCATTGTCCATGGCAATTAGAGAAGAGTAATGAATTGATACTGTAACTCAAAGGTAAAGCAACTGGAACAAATTTGTAAGGCAATGAAATTTTGTATATGTAGTTTTAAGTATGCAGCTCCGCAATGTGGCTTTTGCTAGTTTTTACAGTGCTGACCCTTGAATGTAGGAACCAATTATTTTCCATCAGATTCAATGTATAGGTTGATAAGGTATACCCGATTTTTAATATTTTGTGTGTTTTGTAATCCTGATACAGAGAAATTAAATTCTGGAATCCATTTCGTCAAAAGATGTCAGACTTCTTGTCACGTAACAGTCCAAGTGTTTTTTAATTACGACAGTAATTGAGCATTGTAGAACAGTTGAGAACTTCACTGATTCTGAAGTTAGTGTAAAATATTTCATATCAGATTTTGTGAAGGAGAAACTTTATTTTCAATACAATTTTCAAACTGAAGCATTTGGTCTTAGGATATCCGCTTATCAGTGTCTCATCCTGTTCCATGTATAATAAAAAGCTATTATTTGAACCCAGTGAATATTGTTTTAAAGAAATCATTTTTCAATCACAGTCAGAAAAATATGAATGTCCTAGAATCAGAAAAGTATTAATGTTTGTAACAGGTTCAACGCGGGCAGCATTGCACAGCGGTGAGCCAATATCCAATATTTTCACTGAATATTTGTAAGGTTATTTATTTATAAACTAATCTACTAATATTATTTGTATAAAGCTATTTTACGGCCGGCATTGCACTTCGCTACGCCAAGAATGGTTCAAATGGCTCGAAACACTATGGGAGTTAATATCTGAGGTTATCAGTCCCCTAGAACTTAGAACTAGTTAAACCTAACTAATCTAAGGATATCACACACATCCATGCCCGAGGCAGGATTCGAACCTGCGACCGTAGCAGCAGCGCGGTTCCGGACTGAAGCGCCTAGAATCGCTCGAGCTACGCCAAGACTGAATATTTTCTATGCCTACTGTGGGGAGAACAGAATACCAAGATCACATCCGTTGCGACTCTAGAGCTAAGGAAAATTTATTTCATTGTTAATTTGCATAGGGAATTTTATCAATTTATTGCACAGGGCCATAAAACTCGGTACTCACGAGACTGGGTAAATTTCAGAGGGATTGCTTTCAATATGAAAATTCGGTATTGGTTTTACAGATTAAGTCATTCGCTCAACAACACATCACACAGTAAATTTGCATGGCACAAACATACGCACTGCATATTCATTGACAAGCAAAAACACAAACTTTTTATAAAGAACATTACAATGTCATAACCTAAATCCAAATGTCTTTAGTGACGTTTACATTTTGAATTAAGTGTGTGCACGCCATAGTTTCTAACTAATTTACGTTTTTTTTCATATAGTTCAATAATTGTCACCCTGTACATAGGATGAAATAATATATTGGTCGACTCTTCTAGAAATACATGCTCTCCCGGCTTCAACCCTATGTTTGCGTAGGATGACGGTACCCCTGAACGGCTTTGAGGCTTAATCTGAGAACGTCTGGCGCTGCAGGTACTGGGATGGTACCGGTTGGTGAGGCCTGAACCACTGAGACGTGACTTGGGCTCTGGGACACCCGGTTAGTCCAGGACGCGCCTTGTCACAGTTGTCTGCGCTTCTCACTATCACACACTCATCTCTTAGCACGGGTTACAGTTTTCTTAGGAAGGCTCATACGACCCAACACTGACACTATTCGGGACTAAGAAAGCATCATTTACGCTCTTATTCATAAATCCATAGCAAATCATAAAAACAGCAGTAACTCGGTACCACGTAAGCAGTTAGACTATTTTGTTATCACCATAATGTTACGAGAAAGCATCACATGCTAACCATCATGACTGAAATCCTCTTACGTCTCTTGTACGTATCACACAACTACATGTTCGTGAGTATGATGTCAGTGGTGATATGGGAGTGAAAGAAGACAACTGGAATGGCCGGCTAGGTCGAATGGTTTGAGTCATTCCGTCCTGCAATGGGTGCCAAATAATCTGACCGGACAGAACGTTAGTCACCCCATTGAAAGAGCACTCTCGTCGCTCTGGAGTGCTGTTCACGGTGTACAACTGGTCACGTCATCCTTGTGACTTTCACTCAGCGTTCTCGTCTGGATATAGTGTGTGCCCTCGATTGACATGAGATATGCAGAGCGAATTACCGATGATGCAAGATGGCTGTGTGCCTGCATGAATACTAATAAAGTTCGTGCATAGCTTTTGCAGCGTCGTCTTGTTTTGAGCTACGTCGTGTTTTCCAGTTTCGTTGATTCTGCGAAAATATCCTTGAGGAAACTGTCTCTGTTGTTGCTCAGTAAACTAAAACCGCTTTTGTACTAGTAAACATTTGGTTTTATTAGCTGCTAGCTCAGGAACATTCATTTAACAAATGATTCTCGCTTCATAAATCCTTCGGGTCTTTGGAAAAAGTTCGAAATTAACTGGTTGTTTATAAGTTTTGGATACAAATGTTAAGAAGGGTTTACATTAGGCGCGAAATTTAGTATATATATTTATGTCTTTTTTACCTAAATCGGATGCTATAGTGAGAGGTGGCATCCCTTTACAATGCACACAGTGACTTGCCACTTCTCATATTTATATCTTACTCTGAGTAATTCGATCTGGGGAAGTATAGCCCAGTATAGTCATTACAAGAGAAGTTAGAAGATACGAATATTTTCCTCTCCAATTGCATGCGGTGAAAATTTGCTATTCCCCCACATGCGGACTTCCCACGCAGCGTCTCTCGTCACCCAGGTGGTCCGGTGACAGGCGGCTACTGCTGATCTTGAAAGGGTTAAGCCGACAGGTGTGAGGGAGTCGAGTGGATGCTGTCCAGACGCCGACATTGTCATAAGAGCAGGGGCGACACACCTACAGGGGCCTGAAGGAGCGGCTGGGGCTAGAGATTCCGTTACTTCGCAGAAACTTAGTGAAAACACTTTCTGACGGGCTACCAGCGAGACGTGGGAATGACTTGTGTTCCCAGGCAGTCTTGGCGGGAAAATTCCCGCGTTTTCTGCAAAATCATAACTGTGATTGGCTTGCCCAGGGGATAGCTCCGTGACGTAGCAAAATCGGCGCAGAAATTGGCGCCAAGTGTCTCCATTGGTGGAATAGTAGTGCTTCGGCAATAGAGTGAAATTTTCCACCGGTTTTCGAGTTGCTTATTGGCACGTTTAACCACGGCCACTGTGGTGGGGGCGGTAATGTGTTCGGCTTGTACGGATGCTCTTGGTAGAGTGGCTCTCGCCTTTCGATCGGAGTAGGTTACAAGACTGAGCTCTCGCTGCTCTGGACAGCCTACCTTCCGTTGGCTGTCTGATATACTTGCATTTAATTGTAACTGTTTGACGAAGTTCCTGAAGTTTCGACTTCAACCTAACTTACCGAGTACAGTTGGCAATTGAGCGTTCTGCGTACAAGCGGCCTATGTTGTCCGTCTTGAGCAGTTTTGGCTAAAGTTGACTGTATCGGAGTTACTGTGTGACTTCGCTAGTTAAAATCAATCACTGTACCGTCAGTGATTGAGTGGCGAGCCTTTTTCGTCTCCCTCAGAGGCGCCTTTGTATTGCTAGGAAGTCTTTAGTCTGGAAGAATCAGACCAGGATAATTTGTTTCGGGGGTATACTCACGACATCATCATCACCACGACGAGATGTCGAAGCAACCTGCCATCGCCTCAGGTACGCCAGATCGTGTCCTTGCGGTTCAGAAGACAGCTTGGTAATGTAAGTCCGCAGCACCAGCAGAATAGGGAATTTTGCTATGTGATAATCAGAGCTCAGCAGAGCGCTCCAGTTCGTCTTTTATAACGTGGTTCTGTCTTGGGTGTTCATTGTCTGAGCTCTCACTACTGTAGCAGCAATTATGTTGGGTTGGCTGGGTGTTTCTTTTAAGATTTGAGTTGCAAGGAATTGGCTCCACATACCACTTGGTCATAAATGTCACAAGCTAGTTTATGAACAATTTCACCTACACAGCATTTATTTGAGTATCTAATTTGATGTATTGTAAATGTTTCATGTGTTTTGTTTATTATATTGAGTTTAGTCATAACAAATCAAATTTTTATTTTGGACAGAACTTTCATTCTGTAGATCGGTAGAGCAACCCTTTCATTTCTCACTACGTTAATGAAACTTTCCTTTATCAAATTAATTTCTATCAAATTAAATTATTGCAAATGCCAAACTCTTTTCTACTCCACTTGCAGGGTTGATTACAGTCAGTTCGCGATTCTTCTTAATCCATGTGCAACAGCAAAAGTTGGAGTTAGAAAAGGGAGGGGCTTAGAGCATCATTTCCATATGAAGATTCTAGAAGAATTTAGTGTTAAATACACTGCTAGCCCCGCCACCTCGCAATAGTATTGATCCTTAAATATGCAGATATGGTTTCACAATCTCTTTTGTAATTAGTAGATGTAATTCGACTAGCATATTGTAGTTTGTGGGATCTTGTCAATCCTGATATTTTGTTATATGTTTCTCAAGCGTGTGGTGTTTTTCGTGTTGTCTAATTAATTTGGCATTATAAATATATAGTGCAGTTTTGAATATGACAAAGGTGTGAATCAGTTACGTTTTTTAATAAGTTATTTACTACATAATATAATTCTTGCTTATGTTGAGTAATCATCAAGCTATTAAGTTCGAAGGAAAGTGCGAGTTTTGCAGTATTCTCCATCGCCTGAGCTTAATAATGGGATATAAACTTCAGCAAAGGTAGTTTTTCATTTATGATTTTTCGTAAATTCTGTGTCATTCGAAATTAAATGTTGCTTCCACGTTTTGGTGGCTTTAAAGGTTGTTCACAGGTCGTGGCATATCAGCGACTAGAGTGAGTATCATAACATTTTGCTATCAGCTGGTATTGTTTTATTACATAGCTTCAATCACGGTAGCGATTTTGATTTATAATTAAGACTTTGGAAACAGGTTGGAGACTTTGTGTCAAGCTGCTGGAAAACCATTCTGGAGTGTAATTAGCAGTCTTCTAAAGGGAGGTAAGAAGGAAATGACAAGTATTTTTGACAGGTCAGGAAAACTGCTGGTGAATCCTGTGGATTCCTTGGGCAGATGGAGGGAATATTTTGAAGAGTTGCTCAATGTAGGTGAAAATACGATCAGTAATGTTTCAGATTTCGATTTACAATGGGATAGGAAAGATGATGGAAACAGGATCACATTTGAGGAAGTGGAGAAAATGGTCAATAGATTGCAGTGCAATAAAGCAGCTGGGGTGGATGAAATTAAGTCAGGACTCATCAAATACAGTGGAATGTCAGGTCTTAAATGGCTACACAGGATAATTGAAATGGCCTGGGAGTCGGGACAGGTTCCATCAGACTGGACAAAAGCAGTAATCACACCAATCTTTCAACATAGAAAAGATTGTAACAACTACAGATGTATCTCTTTAATCAGCGTTGTGGGTAAAATCTTCTCAGGTATTGTTGAAAGGAAAGTGCGAGTATTAGTTGAGGACCAATTGGATGAAAATCACTGTGGGTTTAGGCCTCTTAGAGGTTGTCAGGACCAGATCTTTAGCTTACGGCAAATAATGGAGAAGTGTTACGAGTGGAACAGGAAATTGTATCTATGCTTTATAGATCTAAAAAAGGCATATGACCGGGTTCCTAGGAGGAAGTTATTGTCTGTTCTACGAGATTGTGGAATAGGAGGCAAACTTTTGCAAGCAATTAAAGGTCTTTACATGAATAGTCAGGCAGCAATTAGAGTTGACGGTAAATTGAGTTCATGGTTCAGAGTAGTTTCAGGGGTAAGACAAGGCTGCAACCTGTCTCCACTGTTGTTCATATTATTTATGGATCATATGTTGAAAACAATAGACTGGCTTGGTGGGATTATGATAGGTGAACACAAAATAAGCAGTCTTGCATATGCGGATGACTTAGTTGTGATGGCAGATTCGATTGAAAGTTTGCAAAGTAATATTTCAGAGCTAGATCAGAAATGTAAGGACTATGGTATGAAGATTAGCATCTCCAAAAAAGAAGGTAATATCAGTGGGAAAGAGATATAAACGGATTGAGTGCCAAATAGGAGGAACAAAGTTAGAACAGGTGGACGGTTTCAAGTACTTAGGATGCATATTCTCACAGGATGGCAACATAGTGAAAGAACTGGAAGCGAGGTGTAGCAAAGCTAATGCAGTGAGTGCTCAGCTACGATCTACTCTCTTCTGCAAGAAGGAAGTCAGTACCAAGACTAAGTTATCTGTGCACCGTTCAATCTTTCGACCAACTTTGTTGTATGGGAGCGAAAGCTGGGTGGATTCAGGTTACCTTATCAATAAGGTTGAGGTTACGGATATGAAAGTAGCTAGGATGATTGCAGGTACTAGTAGATGGGAACAATGGCAGGAGGGTGTCCACAATGACGAAATCAAAGAAAAACTGGGAATGAACTCTATAGGTGTAGCAGGCAGGGCGAACAGTCTTAGATGGTGGGGTCATGTTACACGCATGGGAGAAACAAGGTTACCCAAGAGACTCATGGGTTCAGCAGTAGAGGGTAGGAGGAGTCGGGGCAGACCAAGGAGAAGGTACCTGGATTCGGTTAAGAATGATTTTGAAGTAATAGGCTTAGCATCAGAAGAGGCACCAATGTTAGCACTGAATAGGGGATCATGGAGGAACTTTATAAGGGGGACTATGCTCCAGACTGAACGCTGAAAGGCATAATCAGTCTTAAATGATGATGATGATGATGATGAATTAAAGGTCGTTATACAAAAAAGATGACCTCGTCTTTTACGTCAGTAAGCACATATCATCATGTTAGATAATATTTATAACGTTATTATCCAAGTTATGAAAGTTAATCTATACTTAATAGTGAAAAAAAAATCAAGCGAATTTACTTGTACTACTTCTGACGAGTTTACTTGTTTGGTTACCGGGTTGAGTATAAAGAGCACGGATCGATAACATAGAAAAAGCGTTGCACTCTCCACCGTTGATGTAAGTCATGGCAGTGAAGTGGTGAACATATGCCAGTCAGTTGCATGGTATCAGCGCGGTAAGGTGGCTCACCATGGAGACGTGACAGAATGGCAGAAAGGAGCTACCACGTTTGAATGTACCCATGACAACATCGTCAATGAAGTTGCCAGATTTATTGAAGTTTCAACATGAAGTGTCCAACGAATGGTGTACCACTCACTGCGTAAGAACATTGGTCATATAAAGATCCTAACCGACAGGGATTGTACACGAATATTATGCCTTGCCAGTGACATTCGGTTTCAGAACCGACCTCTGCTTTTATGTCATTATTCACACTGGCACATAAAGCTGCACGCCTCCAGTGGCAAAAATAACAGATATACTGGACAGTAGCTGATTCGACGAGTGTAATGTAGTCTGACGAGCTGCGATTTTGCCGCTTTTCAAATGATCAAAGTGGCGAGCATAAAACGGCCCAATGAGATGTTTAACCCACTGTGTGTGGAAGGTATAGATCAGGCCAGAAATGGTTCTGTGCAGTTTTTTGGGTGTTTGGGGTGACTTGGACTTCTTCATTAAGGTTCCTTTGAACTTAACCGCTATGTTCATTTGAGCATTCTCGACGATCAAGTGCTGACCTTTCGTTTCAGTCTTCACGATGAGTAATCTAGAGACATTCCCGTCATCCAAGATGACAACAGCCGTGTTCACAGGACTGCACGCATACATTCTTGCTTTGAGGAGCATTCGGGTTCCCTATTGTACCTCGAATGGCCCTCTAAATCATCCGATCTTATCCCAAAGAAAATGCTTGCGGCTATATGAGACAGCGAATGAAACATAGCACTCAACAACTCTCCCTAATTCCCCCCCCCCCCCCTCTCGCCCCCAATTCCTTAGCCCTACGGAATTTAAGGAAGGAAGGAAAATTAATATTTAATGCACGGTCGACAAGAGGTCATTAGAGACGCAGCATAAGCTCGCATTGTTTCAAGGATGGGGAAGGAAATCGGCCGTGCTCTTGCAAAGGTACCATCTTGACATTTTCCTGGAGCGATTTTGGAAAATCATGGAAAACTTGAGTCAGGATGCTCGGACGCGTATATCAGTCATTGTCCTCCCGAACCTAAGTTCAGTGAGCTAACCACTGCATCCCCCCCCCCCCCTCTGTCTCTACTGGATGCAGTCATCAACGAGTGGCTTTAGCTAGATGTGACATACCTGAAAGAAACTTGCGAACTCTCTTCCTCGCCGTATTTAGGTTATTATCCAGGTTAGAGGCGGTGTTGTGTCTCCTAGGCGTACTTAGATTCGAGGCAAGTCATACTTACACCTTGTTTATTCCTGCCCTTATGTTATTCATTTGGCTGGGGCAACAAACTGCAGCCACTTGATCGACGTTTAGCGGGTTCAGCTGAGGATAATAAATAACTACGTCGCGCTTTTATGCACTCTAATGAGTACAATGGGGCACAATCCAACTAAGGAGTGCATATTTGAACCATCGGTAATCATCATCTATTCTGTATGAAGACTGCAAGAAAGGAGCGATTCAGATAGTCTGCCAGGAAGCACTGCAACCAGTTTTGTGCAGGCAACCCCGTGGGCCTTCGCAAGCACGAAGGGCCAGTCCAATGAGCGACTGGGTGTGTGTTTACGTGTGTGTTTGGGGGAGGGGAAGGTTCGGGAGGGTTGGTGGGTGATGGATGGGTGGGAGGGTGGATGTTTGGGTTGAGGTAATCAGAATATATGTAGCTGGACATACAAAGCTCTATGCCTGCAAGTACCGACGCGACCATTCAGGTCTAAAGAAATTACAGTCTTGATGTTTATAGATGTCCTTAAGCGGGTGTGATATGTGATTATTTCAAACTATAAGATAAAACGCTCCGTCCTACATGGCTTGACACGAGGACGATTACGTCGAGTAGTAAACAGTTCAACCAGATGCATCTCCTAATCAGTACGCTAAAGCGCATCTTTAGGATGTTCACGGGAATCGTGTTGCTGTTCGCAGCACTCTTTCCAGATCCATGTACGTCGTAGATTCGCACGTAAATTCTTTGCTCGGAACTGTGTCCTGTTTCTACAGGTTTGTTTCCATCAGGAATAGCCTGCTCCACGACCGTATTAATGAGATCCAAGATTGGAGGAAGGGCAGCATCGGCCGTATATTTTTAATGTTCCCTGCAGATGGGTTTCAGCAATTGTGTAGCTATCTTCAGTGCAGTTGACTTGGATATAATAGCACCGAAGATAGCTACATAGTAGTTGAAATCCATCTGCAGTAAACAGATGAAAAATTTTCGATCTATACTGCTCTTCCTCCTATCTAATGTCTTAATTTCTGGACTTCGGCGTCGCCTCGGCGTATAACATTTTGAATTACTCACTTTGTCTTTAAATCTCACGTTTTGTCAGTGTTTGCTTTAAATGTACATGATGTAAAAAAACTGCGTATACAAAATTTTAAAGAGTTTAGGGGCGACAAACTGAACCACTTTCTTTCCGTGACAAAAATGTCACAGAATCGCCGTTTCCCCGCTAGTAGGCTGTGAAGGCTTTACCGCTGGTGATTTTCAGCGACGGTGTTCAAAATGTCGCATGAAGAGTATTGATTTAGAGATGTTCCTCACTTCTAAGGACTTCCATTTGTGGACGGTAGATTAAGCGTTTGGCGTATGAGAAAGTGATATGCACTGTAGAAGAACTGGTTGCCAGCTTGGCCGACGTTGCAGACATTATTTATGAAACATCTGGTTTTGAGGGTGTCCGACAATCATTGGCACGCAGGTACCAGTTGTGCATTAATACAAATGGACATTATTTTCAGTAATATCTCTAAAGCAATATTCATCACATTTATTACATGGCAGTTTGAACACGATCTCTGAATCTCACTAGCGTCAAAACCTTCATGGAACACTAGCGGGGAAACCGTGTACCAGCGCCATTTTTATCATGTATAAAAACTATGGTTCCGTTTTTCTCCTCTAAACAGCCTAAAATTGTGTATACAGGGTTTCTTTTCATACTGTGTAATTAGGGAAATAGTGTTCTACCTTGAGCAAACTCAAATCCTTCTTCAACACTCATACATGTTTAGGTGAAGTTTCACCATCGCCAGCGGGTTCATTTTATTTCCTGACAAATAACAGATAAAAATTTTGAATGATAATACATATAGTTTGTGACTATAGTATTTATATTCATAACTTACTAACAAAATGTATGCCAGAAATCATCAACATCATCAAACAATACTTAAAAAATACCGAAACAACATTTAGAAGAGATATAAAGTATTGTAAAATATTCAGAGGGCAAAATTACTTCTTGTATGACAACCGATACTACTCACTACAAAGTGGGCTGCCCACAGAGTCATCAATCAGTGGACTCATAGACAGCTACTTCTTAAACCACGTTGAGAAATATTTGAAACCACAGTGAAAAAGGAACAATGCAGAATAATATATTGGCTTCATTATGTAAATGACACCATTCGTCTTGTACCTGTAACACTCAGTTGCATACAAAATTCCACACAGGCTATTCAAAGATAAAATTCACTATAGAAACAGAAAATGACAGTTATATTTCTTAATCATCACAATACACAAACACGACATCCAACATCAGTAATTCATTTACAGGAAACCCGCCTCCACCAACACAGCCATTCACAAAACATAAACCACCCTGTAAGTCAGTATCTGATAAATGCCACACAGGCTGATAAAAACTCCAGTACGCTGCAGTCATGGACTGTGCGGCTGGTCCCGGCGGAGGTTCGAGTCCTCCCTTGGGCATGGGTGTGTGTGTTTGTCCTTAGGATAATTTAGGTTAAGTAGTGTGTAACTTAGGGACTGATGACCTTAGCAGTTAAGTCCCAAAAGATTTCACAAAATAAAATAAAAACAAATAAATAAATAAATAAACCTCCAGTAAATGAGGATAGTTTCAAAAATGAGCCACAAACAATCAAATAGCTGTTGCAAATAGATATGAAACAGACATGATAGACGAACAGAGCCACAAAATTAAAATAAAGATGAAAGAGACACTCAAAACACAACAAACAACAGATTAACATCAAAATATGAACACAAGAAACAAACACACATAAATTACGTGAAAAAGGAACAACCAGAAAAAGAAACAAAGGGCACACCCTCACCTCCAACCACAAAGCAGCTCACATATTTAGCAACACAGCAAAAACCAAGGGCTGAAAATAGTCTACAGAACAACTAACTCTGTACAAAAGAAACTGAGGATAACCAAAATTGACACAGACAAACACAGTACATTTGTAACATATCAACTTCCGTGTCAGACTGCAACTGAACTGATGTTGGATAGACGGACAGAAATTTCAACATTAGATACACGAGCACAGAGGGGCACATATGAGTAACAGCAGTTATTCTACAGTATATTTGCAGAGAACCTTAGGAATATGAATTACAGCCCAATAAGAATAAACATAGACTCAAAAATTCCTGAATGCGGCAACAGCGCTCCACAGAAATTATTAACAGTAGAAAATTGACATAAATGATGTGGTAAAATATTATGACCACAATTCACCGCGAGACTGAATGCCACCTGATAGCGCCGTGGGCATTTGACGAAGTATGTAAGCTGAGCAGAAACGAACGGGGAATCATTCTGATGACGACACGGGACGAAAATGAGGAAATCCATTGACGTACGCGGCTTTGGAAAGGACAGGTATTTATGGTGCTCCGCCCAGCAATCAGAATCTCGGAAACGGTGCAGCTGGTCAGCTGTTTGCGTGCTACTGTCTTGAGCCTCTACTTGAAAAGTGGTTGAAGGATGATGAAACACGAAAATGCGAGAAGGTGCAGATCCGAGGCTTACCCTCTCGGTGCAGCAGGTTAGACGGTGAACTGTGGAAGATATGACGACAAAGGACAGTGTTGGTGCATGCACAAGTGTTACGGAACACACTGTTCAGTGCGCAGTGCTGAACATGGGAGTCCGCAGCAGACAACGCCAACGAATTCCCCTACTGACCCAACGATATCGTCAGCCACAAGTACAGTGGCCACGGGCTCATCGAAACTAGGCCTTGGATCAATGGAAACGTGTTACCTGGTCGGATGATTCACATTTCTTGTTACACCAGGTCGATGTTAAACGTGCTGCACGGTACGGACGCAGGGACCTGTGGTACGCATAATAATCGAAGGCGCCATGGCGACGTGAACTACGCACCGTTATTGCTGACAACGTCCATCCCCTCATGCTCGATGTGTTCCTCGAGGGCTATAGTGTCTTCCAGGAGGATAAGTGTCCGTGTCCACGATCGGAATTGTGCTACAGTGGTTTCAGTACCATGATAGTAAACTCATGTCGAAGACTTAGCCACTAAACTCGCCTGAAGCGATTCCGATGGAACACATCTGGGGCGCTGTAGGTTGTCAGTCACGAGTCCGCAGACCACCGGCCCGCAGTTTACTGGAACTGCGTGATCGTTGAGAGCCCTAGTGCTAGATACCTCTGGAAGTATATCAAGGACCTGTCGAATCCATGCCTCACAGAACTGCTGCTGTAGTGTTTCCCAAATGTGAACCAACGCACTGTAAGCAGGCGGTCGTAATGTGTTGGCTCATCAGTGTATACGACTTCAAGAAAATTGGATGTCCATCAAGGTACATGCAGCCGATCCAGGAGTGTATCATGCGATAACATTTACATACAACTTCACAAAATACCCGCTGATAACTTGGTTGTTCAGCGCCGCTAACTCACAGAGCCGGCCGGTGTGGCCGAGCGGTTCTAGGCGCTTCAGTCTGGAACCGCGCAACCGCTACGGTCGCAGGTTTGAATCCTGCCTCGGGCATGGATGTGTGTGATGTCCTTAGGTTAGTTAGGTTTAAGTAGTTCTAAGTTCTAGGGGACTGATGACCTCAGATGTTACGTCCCATAGTGCTCAGAGCCATCTGAACCATTTAACCCACACAGACAAAAAATATCAATAACAAAATTTGTATGTTCAAAAATGGCTCTGAGCACTATGGGACTTAACTTCTAAGGTCATCAGTCCCCTAGAACTTAGAACTACTTAAACCTAACTAACCTAAGGACATCACACACATCCATGCCCGAGGCAGGATTCGAACCTGCGACCGTAGCGGTCCTGCGGTTCCAGACTGTAGCGCCTAGAATCGCACGGCCACCCCGGCCGGCTCAAAATTTGTATGTATCTGTCTGCTAGACCCAGAAGTGCAAGTCTGAAATCTGAGCTGTTGGTCATTTACCATATACATCTACGTGTACACGTACATGACTAATCTGTAATTCATACTTAAGTGTCACACAGGAGGTTCATCGAGCCACTTTCACGATATTTCTCTACCATTCCACACTCGAACAGCACTCGGAAAAAAACGTGCCCTTAAATCTTGCTGTGGGACCTCTGATTTTTCTTATTTTATTACAATGATCATTTCGCTCTACGTAGGAAGGCGCCAACAGCATATTTTCGCATTCATCACAAGTTGGTGCTCGAAATTCCATGAAAAGATCTCCCCGCCACGAAAAACGCCTTTGTTTTAGTGCTTGCCACCCGAGTTCGCGAATAATAGCCGTGACACTCTCTCACCTATTCCGTGGTAGAACAAAACAAGCTGACATTCTTTGAACTTTTTCGATATCCTCCGTAAATCCTATGTGGTAAGGACCCTTTACCACACAGCAAAAATCTAATAGAGCATGGACAAGTGTACATAGAGGCAGTCTTTGTACTGGATTTGTTGCGTCTTCTAAGTGTTCTGTCAATAAAACTCACTCTTTGGTTCGCCGTACGCACAACATTATCTATGTGATCGTTCCAGTCTAAGTCGTTCGCAACTGTAATCCATAGAGACATAGTTGAACTGACAGCCTGTAGAATTGTGTAATAGGTCGTGTAACCGAAATTTAACGATTTCATTTAGTACTCACGAGGCTGACCTGACACTTTTTATTACTTAGGGGCAACTGGCACTTTTCGCGCCATACAGGTACCTTGTCTATACATTTTGCAATTGGTTTTGATATTCTGGTGACTTTATTAGACGATGAATGACAGCATCACGTGCAATCTAAGATCGCTGCTCCGATTGTCTCCTAAATCGGTTATGTAGATTAATAACAGCGGAAGCCCTATATCAGTTTCATGGGGAACGCTAGATGTCACTTCTGTTTTATTGAATGACCTTCCGCCAATTATTACGAAATGTGCTATTTTTGACAGGAAATCACAAATCCAGTCGCCCAGCGGAGGTGGTATTCCACAGGCAAGCAGTTTTCTTTGAATCCGCTTGTGAGGAACGATATGAAATGCCTTCTGGAAATGTGCAACTATGGAACCAATTTCAGATTCCCACTCATTATTTCATGAGAAGTGTTGCAAACGAGCGATATTTTCTTAAGCCGTGCTATCTGTAAATAGATCGTATTCTTTAGGGTAATTCATAATGTTGGAACACAGTATATGTTCCAAAACGCTACTGCAGATCGAATTCAGTGATTTGGGATTTTAATTCAGCGGACTACTCCTATTTTCTTTGTAGTTACTGGTGTGACAAGTGCAACTTTCCAGTTTTTAGAAACGGATCTTTTGTCGAGCAAATGGGTGGAAAATTTTGGAAATTTGTGATAAGGTCTTATGGGACCAAACTGCTGAGGTCATCGGTCGCTAAGCTTACGACTACTTAATCTAACTAAAACTAACTTACGCTAAAGAACACACACACCCATGCCCGAGGGAGGACTAGAACATCCGACAGGCGGACCCGCGCGGACCGTGACAAGACGCCTCAGACCGCGCTAAGTGTGAAGCTGTTATATCAGCACGCCCTGAAAGGAATCTAATTGGTATACAATGTGGACCATAAGATTGCCTTTATTAAGTGATCTACTTCAAAATTACTCATGTCGGCAGCTGTTCTTGATTCGAATCCTGGAATTTACTTAGTCTTCTTTGATGATGGAATTTCGGAAAACGAGATTTAGTGACTCTGCTTTAGTCAGACTGTCATCGGTAACGCTGTCGTGCAGTGAAGGTGTTGATTGTGTCTGGCCGCTAGTGGGCTTTACATACGACCAGAACCTTTCTGAATTGTCTGACATATTTCGAGTCATACTTTACTTGTAGATACTTTTAAAAGTATCTCGCGTAAACATCCGCGCTAGATTTCGAGCTTCCGTAAAACTTTGCCAATCTTGGGGGTTTTGTATTCTTTTAAATGTGGCATGCCTTTTTGTTGCTTCTGCAACAGTGTCAAGACCTATTTTGTATACCATGGGGCATCAGTACCATCTCTTATTAATCTACTTGGCGAAAATCTGTCAATCGCTGTCGATAGTAGAAGGGCTGGAAAAAATATGGAAACGCCGCTAGAAATTCGTGTTTGAATATAATTGCAGACGCTAGCCAAGCCTGCAGGTTGCGCTGTTGTATTTGACCACGAACGGCACCTGTGCAAAGTCTTCAATACGTTTCTAAGGTCAGTCGTGATCAGAGCACTGTTCATTGTGGTTGTGAATGCATTATTTCGGAGTTAAGTGAATTCGAATGTTGACAAACTATTGGTACTCGTATGGTGGGTGCTTCAATAAGTGCTTGGTGCTTCAAAAGGCACAGTATCGAAGATTTATACCCCATACAGGGAAAACGGAGAAACGTCATCAGCTATGTTACAACACAGACGAAGGTGTCCGTTGAGAGATCGCGACAGATGGCCTTTGAAGAAGATTTTAACGAAAAAAAGTAGATGAAAGCTGCAAAAGTCACTGCAGAATTGAATACTGTACTCGCGAACCCTGTCAGCACCGTAACAACACGAAGGGAGCTCCATAAACAGGGAATTGCAGCGCGAACTGGAATTCGCTAACTATTCATCAGTGATGCAAATACCCATAACAAGAAACCGCAGTATCGAAGCCATAAAACGTGGACTGCAGAGGAATGGAAGAAAGTCATTGGGCCGGGTGAGTCTTCTTTCATATTGCTTCCAACTTCTGGCCGAGTTTACGTCCCAACAGTGAAACATTGTGGAGGTTCGATGATTTGGGAAGCCACATTTTGGTATTTCTGTGCACCCCAAGGTCACTTCTCAAGGTCGCATTACTGCCAAGGACTATGTGACCAATTTGGCTGACCAACCCATCCCATGGTACAATGTTTGTTCCCCAGCGGTGATTCTGCGTTCCAAGATGACAGATCCCCTGTCCACACAGCTCGAATCGTCCAAGACTGGTTTTCTGAACACGAGGATGAATTGTGGCTTCTCCCATGGCTACGCAGTAACCAGATCCCAATATTATTGAGCCTTTGTGGTCTACTTTGGACAGACGGTTGCGTGATAGCCTACCATCTCGATCATCGTTACTTGAACTTCCAACCATTTTGTAGGAATAATAGTACAATCCGACCAGGTAACATGTTTTCCTTGAAAACCATACAAGAGCTGGAGGCTATTTTGAATGTCAACGGTTTCGTACACCGTGTTAGACACGGTAACGTGTTGTGTTTCCGGTAATTGCATATATGTTTATATAGTATGGTACAGCATCAATTTTGATTAATCCGTGAGTTTATAAACTCTTAAACATTGAAAAAGTGAACAGAACGTCCGACAAGGTAGGTGTCAAATTGTGTAAGCATATTAATTTATGAATGTATTTGGATGAATTGGTTCCATGTTACATAATGTCAACTGAACTTATTTCCCATTTTATTTAGTTATTTATTTTTGAGTCATCAGTCTTCTGACTGGTGATTGGTTTGATGCGGCCTGCCACGAATTATTCTCCTGTGCTAGCCTTTCCGTCTCAGAGTATCACTTGCAACCAACGTCCTAAATTATTTGCTGGATGTATTCCAATATCTGTTTTCCCCTACAGTTTTTAACCTCTACAGTTCCCTATAGTACCACGGGAGTTATTCCCTGATGTCATAACAGATGTCTATCACTCTGTCCCATCCTTGTTGTCAGTGTTCCCCATACATTCCTTTCCTTTCCGAGGAGATTCTGAGAAGAATCTTCTTCTTTCTTACCTTACCAGTCCACCTAATTTTTTAACATTCGTTCGTAGCACCACATCTCAAATGCTTATATTTTCTTCTGTTCCAGTTTTCCCACAGTCCGTGTTTCATTACCGTAGAACACTATGCTCCAAAGTACAATCTCAGAAACTTCCTCCTCAAATCATGGCTTATGTATGATACTAGTAAACTTCTCTTGACCAGGAGGGCCCTTTTTGACAGTGCTAGTCATCTTTTTAGGTCCTTTTTGCTCCATGACGGGTTATTTTGCTACCTAGGTAGGAGAATTCCTTAAATTCGTCTATTTCGTGATTTCCAATTCCGATGTTAAGTTTCTCGCTCTTCTCATTTCTGCTACTTCTCATTACTTTCAGCTTTCTTCGATTTACTGTCAGTCCACATTCTGTGCTCATCAGACTGTTGATTCCGTTCAGCAGATCCTCTAGTTCTTCTTCACTTTCACTGATGATGGCAATGTCATCAGCGAATGGTTCAAATGATTCAAATGGCTCTGAGCACTATGGGACTCAACTGCCGTGGTTATCAGTCCCCTAGAACTTAGAACTACTTAAACCTAACTAACCTAAGGACATCACACACATCCATGCCCGAGGCAGGATTCGAACCTGCGACCGTAGCAGTCGCACGGTTCCGGACTGCGCGCCTAGAACCGCGAGACCACCGCGGCCGGCATCAGCGAATCTTGCCATTGAAAGATACAACAGAAAAGCAAATTCGTGCCACTTTCTTCCGACGTGTCTACATTTGAATATCGGCAAACTGACTTTACTGTCCGAATAAGGCTCGTAGTGACCTTTGCATTAAGAAACCTCCGTGATAGTGGTCAGATCTACATCTGCATACCGTATACACTTCGCAAGGTACTGTAGAGTGGATGCCAGTATTATAGATTTTTTGTTCTATCCCGTTCGCCTTTTGAGTGAGGGAATAATGCCTGTCTACATGCTTCTTGTACACTTCCTAACCTCTCTGATCTTGATCACATAGTCCCTGCGAGAGATACACACTAAAGGGCCAAAGAAACTGGTATACCTGCCTAATATCGTGTAGGGCCCCGCGAGAACGCAGAAGTGCCGCAACACGACCTGGCATGGTCTCGACTAATGTCTGAAGTAGTGCTGATGGGAATCGACACCATGAATCCTGCGGGGTTGTCCATAAATCTGTAAGAGGGGGTGGAAGACACTTCTGAACAGCATGGCCAGCGGAAGTGTTTAAACTCAGAAGAGTGTTCCTGGAGCCACTCTGTAGCAATTCTGGACGTGTGGAGTGTCACGTTGTCCTGATGGAATTGCCAAGTCCGTCTGAATGCACAATGGACATGAGTGGATGCATGTGATCAGACAGGATGCTTACGTACGCGTCACCTGTCAGAGTCGTATCTAGACGTACCAGGGGTTCCATATCACTCCAACTGAAGACTCTCCACGCCATTACAAAGCCTGCAAGAGCTTGAACAGTCATCTGCTGACATGCGGGGTCCATGGATTCATGAGGTTTTCTCCATACCCGTACACGTCCATTCGCTCAATACAATTTGAAACGAGACTCATCCGACCAGGCAACATGTTTCCAGTCATCGACAGCCCAATGCCGGTGGTGACGGGCCCAGGCGAGGGTTACAAAGCTTTGTGTCGTGCAATCATCAAGGGTACAATACTACGATGCGGTCGGCAACGCCTATGTCAGACAAAAAGTGTCTGGCGCAGCCCATATCGATTGTGTTTCGTTGAATGGTTCTCACGCGGACACCTGATAATGGACTAGCATTGAAACCTGAAACAATTTGCGGAAGGGTTCCACTTCAGTCACGTTGAACGATTCTCTTCATTCGTCGTTGGTCCCGTTTTTGCAGGATCTTTTTCCGCCCGCAGCGATGTCGGAGATTTGATGTTTTACCGTATTCCTGACGCTCACTGTCCACTCGTGAAATGGTCGAACGGGAAATTCCCCACTTTGTCGCTACCTCGGAGATGCTGTGTCCCATCGTTCATGCGCCGACGATAACACCACGTTCAAACTCACTTAAATCTTGATAACGTGCCATTGTAGCAGCAGTAACCGATCTAACAACTGCGCCAGACACTTATTGTCTGACATAGGCGTTGCCGACCGCATCGCAGTATTCTGCCTGTTTATGTATCTCTGTATTTGAATCGGTTGGTAGGACATGTTCTGAGACATCGATGGATTACCAATTTAGTATTGGAGGGCAGCGTGGAGGGTAAAATTCGTAGAGGGAGACCAAGAGATGAATACACTAAGCAGATTCAGAAGGATGTAGGTTGTCGTAGGTATTGGGAGATGAAGAAGCTTGCACAGGATAGAGTAGCATGGAGAGCTGCATCAAGCCAGTCTCAGGAGTGAAGACCACATCAACAACAACATTTGATTAGGCATGCCCGTACGAGTTTCCTTCGTGCTTCAGTGTAGAGCAGTGGCAGCGTAATGGTAGCCAAGAGCCTGGTAATTCAGAAGTAAGTCGCCAGCGAGTCTCACCCGGGCGGTGGCGGTGGCGGTGTCGCCTGAGGTGGGTGAGCGGCAGCGCGCTCGGCTGGTGCTGGCGGTGTCCCGGTGACCCGCATCCGGGACGGCAGCAGCAGCGGCGAGCCGGCCGGCCCCGGTCCCCTCGCGCGCAGCCACAGCCAGAGTGGCGGCCGTTGCGCAACAGCCGTGCTCCACTGCCAGCCGCAGCTGACCCCTGAGCCGTGGCTCGCGCGAGGCGCGTCTGCCGACGCTCACACTTTTCCTGCACAACGGAAATGCCCTAAATTTGCGGGCTACGTGCTTGTAACGGCCTATAGAATCCAAAGTCTATATTACTAAACCAGTTCACGTGGATGTTCCCAGCTGCTGGTTGCCTATCTTAACTTGGCTTGAGATCTAACTAAAATGAACAGATCTGAATTTGAATATTTCATACAACCATTGTCTGAATTTAAAAATTTAAAATTCTCTCATAATCTAAGATGTACAATCTTACATTAAACGTTTAACATAGCACGAAAAGCATTACAGTTAGAAACTGAACATTCTCATTTTGAGAAGACATAACGAGCGATCTGTTTTACTTGCTAAAAACATTCAAAAGCGACGACTGCATAAATACTGATTTATTTAAAACAACCGGTTTCGACGGACTTTGCTGTCATCTTCAGGTCTTAAATAATCTTTTTGTTATGAAACGTGTTCATTTTTAGTTGGACCTCACGCCAAGTTGTCAAAAAATGGTTCAAATGGCTCTGAGCACTGTGCGACTTAACATTTGAAGTCATTAGTCCCCTAGAACTTAGAACTACTTAAACCTAACTAACCTAAGGGCATCACACACATCCATGCCCGAGGCAGGATTCGAACCTGCGACCGTAGCAGTCGCGCGGTTCCGGACTGAGGCGCCTAGAACCGCTTGGCCACCGCTGCCGGCGCCAAGTTGTCATGTGGACAAAAAAGTGCACATTATGTCATTATGACAGACTCTTTATAATGTGCAGTTTTTTATCCACATGACAACTTCGCGTGAGGTCCAACAACAAATGAACTCGTTCCACAACAAAAATATTTTTTTAAGACCTGAAGATGACAGCAAAGTCTGTCGAAACCGGTTGTTTTAAATATAGAAACATTTATGCGATATTGGCTTTCGAATGTTTTTAGCATCTACTGAGTACAGTTGTGAAACCACCCTATAGAATCATAAGTAATCGTAGACTATGGTAGTTTTCCTAGCAGCTTTGATCAGTTACGATCATACCTACGTAAACTATGTGTTAAGTGTGTTTCATACCTATCGGGCGTTACCTCATTGCTCTCTTTGCGTTCGCTATCACTGTCTTACTAGTTCCCCTAGAAACGGAAAGCGTTGAACATTCTGGAAACCGGGTGAGGGTGTAGTTATCCCCCTGTCTGTTACATTTCGATCGAAAATTGGTGATTTGTAACGTGAAACAAAGGGATGTTGTAGTAAAAACAAAGAAAAGAATACAGATTTATCCTCAAAACTACGTAAACAAACGCAAAACAAAAAGTATCAAACATCGTTTCAGCACTTCGTCGAACTTACACAAAACCTTTTCCTGTTATTCATTCGGGAGGACGACAGTTCGAACCCGCGTCCGGCCATCCTGATTTAAGTTTTCCGTGATTTCCCTAAATCGCTTCAGGAAAATGCTGGGATGGTTCCTTTAAAAGGGCACGGCCGACTTCCTTCCCCGTCCCTCCCTAATCCGATGCGACCGATGAGCTCGCTGTTTGGTCCCCTCCCCCCGAGACAACCAGGCAACCTTCCCTGCACTTCCTATCTATTTCTAGTGAGTACAAAATAGCAACAACAATTATTATATATATTCTTTACGTTTGTGACTGTGAACCGTACTTGCATCAATACTAATTGCTTTTGTTATATAAAAGAACAGAAGTTACGCTATCAACCAACTTTTATTACTTAAAAAATGCAATTTGTACTCTGTAAGGATATAAAATACACAACGGACTATCACCGAATGGTGTGCGATTCTAATTATGTGGAAAACAAACAACCAAACAAACAAAAAATCAAAGAGAATTCGTCGGCTCCCTATTCCTCTCTTTCCCACGAACGCTGCTATTTATACGTCATTTAGGTACTCTACCAAAACTAGCGAACCGTAGTTTTGATACATTGCAAATCTCGCGCTGAGGCAGCATAACTCATTTTGCGCCAACATGTTTATCAAGTATTTGAGATTGATAACACTTAGCGACTTCTAGCAACTCTACGCATATTTTCAAACCTTTATGGAACTTTTTCCGCGAACATCACTCCGCCCCTTCAAAATATGATGGAGTGCAACTTGTGGCTGTCTTCAAAAACTTAGTTTTAATAGTCGCTCCCCCTGCAGGCAATGCCTGCTTTTGCTAGGTTAAAATTTAATCGTTTACTATATTTTCGGTGTCCATGCAGTAAAACTGCAGTGTCAGGTATTACGTTTTAATTATTACTTCTTTAGTACTAACTCTATTCACAACACATTTTGCGAAAAGTATCAACATATATCACTGAATGTACCTGCCAAATTATATTACTATATTACACGTACTTCAGGAGATGTGACATCATAAACACTGAGATGGGTGAAAAGCTAGTTTTTGCCTAGGTGGAGAAGGTGCCTTCTATCTCCGCCACGTTAAATTGACCGTCTTCGATGCAGCTCTTGCCAGGAAGTATTAACAGCAGGACACTGAATTTTTTTCATATACATTCACACTATTTTCTAATAAGCTGACATCTTTTGAAGAATCGTATATTAAAATCGTAATTTTGAGAAATATTTTCATAATGACCCTTTTTTGGACAATTTTTTAAAACATATCATAGGTTCTTTATAACATAAATAGCTAAAAAAAACCTTCAGGAGCATGTAGTAAGGGAACTGATTGTTAGATTTTCATTGCTCTGGGATAAATGATTTCAGAGAAAATGTACATCAGGCTAGAAAAAAAAGTTGTGAGGAATTGACTTTAAACTTTCATTGCACCTACAGTATAGTAATACATTCCTGCTGTTTTTGCATTTTTAAAATGAACTCTTATCATGTGTAACCATATTAATATCAAGTATAACATTTCTGATATTAGTTCAGTGTGTTATGCATCATCACTATAGGTAGAAGGCTGTAAAAAGTTTCCTTCTAAAAGAGCAAGTAATAGAGGCGTTTGCTATTGATTCAGTACTCACAGAAGGAGTAATGTCACCAAACCTCAAATTTAGACTACTATTACTACACAAATGATTATCAACTTCCCACGTATTTATAATGTTTCGATTCACTATTTTCTTTCTTCCAGGCCCCAAGCCTTTCCCTGTCCCTGAAAACTTTGGAGATCAATCTCGGCATATCTTTGCTCAGAAACAAACAATACACGTATTACATTATTACCATAGGAAACAACTGAATTCAGGACAACGTACGGTGTAGTCAACAGCTGAAAGCTCAAAGTAATAGACAAAAATCTCCCTAGCCTTATGCATTCAAAGATTATAGCAAGAGACCGAAAAGATGGCTTGCCTCACAGCCCGAGATGCCCTGTTGACTGACATTTACGACCTTTAAATAAGGATTTGGTCTATTCCCACAAAACGTACGTCAAACCATCATAATGACCAATAAAAATAATTTCATATTATAATCATTTTCAAGGCACACGGTTAAGTCCAGTATTTAACACACTAACTTATTTGTAATAAGACATTGAAACTGTTTGATAAATGGGAGTTCGATTCTTTAAACAATCGGGAAGGGGGGGGGGGGAGGGTTATTGATAACGAAGATACAGACATGCAGTCCACATGCATGTCTCTTAGCAACTTCTTGGCATCTCAGCTTCGACATTTCGGGTGTGACGGTGCCGGTTTGGTGTCAAGAACAATCCATCCCATGAGGTCTTGAAGATCATATGAGTTCTGAGTCTTGAACGCAATCACCGATGTAGCCGTTGTGCCGTGAATTTGTAATTCGCAGCACGTCTTGTATTTTCACATTAGTCTTCTATGAAGATTTGAGAGGAGCGAAGATTACAATGAACTTTCTAGTTTACTTATCTTTTCAGATAGAGTTGGTTCCCGTTCTTGTCTAGGGGTCCGGTTCTTGAAGCCGAAATTCTCACATTTTAGGTCCTCATGGTTGAATTGATCTAAATAAATTTGAAGATCGTTGTTACAGAATTTTTGTCGTTACGTTAATACATTTTGTCACATTTTTAGTATATTATACAGTCTATTGATTTTTCACATTAACAAAGCCGAAACTACATTGTTCGCACAAAATACAAAAATACGTCCATTCACATCAGAGGCGTGCTTACTAGTGTCTCACTCAGCGGAAATAACAATATTCCAAAATGGTTTACAAGTTTTCTTGACAAATGAATTTCTATTAGTTTCGATTATTATTTCATAAATGAATCCAGAAATAAACATAATAAACAGTATTATATTGCATAATTAATAATAGACATTTTAAGTGTGCCAAATAATTCGTAATTTCCAATTTTCTAAAAAAAATGATTTTAACTGTACGATGTGATTCTTGAGTTTCTCCCGGCGTATTTGATAATCAAAATATCCACGGGTGTACTGCCGGTCTACAGTGTCCAACGGGCACAATATTTCTCATGGGTACTCAGAGTGGCAGATTCAACGTGCTCTCCGCCCACCCACTACAGCACAACCTGTGGAGATGGATGAAATCACGAGGGAGGAGGTAGGCACTGCGTTTATCCCATATACAGGCGCACTCTCGGGGAAAATCGCCCTCATTTTGAAGAAACACCGGGTCGGAACTGTATTTTGTCCTCCGAATAAAACTCGTTCACTGGTGGGGAGCGCCAAAAATGACCTCGGTTTGAGGAAGGCCGGCGTGTACCAGATTCCGTGTCAATGTGGCAAGTCGTATATTGGTCAGACGATGCGTAACGTCGAGGATCGATGCCGTGAACACCAGAGGCACACTCGACTGATGTATCCGAGCAAGTCGGCGGTCGCTGAACATTGTTTGTCGGAAAATCACGCTATGGAGTATGAACGCACGAGGATTCTGGTACAGACGTCGAGATACTGGGACAGCGTTGTTAGAGAGGCCATCGAAATTCGCACCAATGACGACCTCATAAACCGTGACTGTGGCTATAATCTTAGCAAGGCTTGGGAACCAGCGATTGGGTTAATCAAGAGTAAATCGAGCAAATGTATAGTTGTGACGACCACGGCGGACAGAGCCATCACACCGACGTCATCTCAGACGCCGTCGCAATCTGTTCCACCGCGCGACCGTGGCGCGGGCGCGGACGGCGGAGTGAACGCGCCGCCGGCGCAGGGTATTTAAATCGGCCGCCGCCGCGACCGAACCCAGTTCCCTCTGAGCAGCCATAGTGTACGGATCTCTGTGCCGGCACGTTCACAGGAGCTCAGTCCGTCAGTTCACCTGATGATGGCGACATGCATGATCGCCGAAATATTGTGCCCGTTGGACACTGTAGACCGGCAGTACACCCGTGGATATTTTGATTATTTTAACTGTACATTCAGAACTAGTACTTATCGATCATAACATTCAAAATAAAGTAATTCCTTTTCATAAATTTTAGCTTGAATATAACGTACTGTGTATAAAATTTTCAGAAAAGCAGCTGAGATAATACTGACCTGTCCAAAATTCGAAAAATAATGCTGGTATCGACAACTACTGTTGAGGAAAAGTAATGCGAGAGGACCTGTAGGTCTGATGACGGCATACACCAGTAGAACGAAGTAGTTTAACTCAGCGGCTGCCTGGAGGCCTCAGTGGTCCTGGGGCTATTGCAGTTACGATTGGCCATCGTAATTTAAGATGGTCAAGTTGCCCCTACTAGCGGGCATCAAGAGCACGGTCTGATTCTGCGAATGACCAGTAGCATCGCATCGACTTCCTGGTGCCTGTACCAGTAACTATCTCCAGGTGGCACCTAAACGGTTCAGACTAAGTGTACGAGTCACGGGAACACATCGACACTCCAGAAGAACTCGGGTCCGCGTCGAGCAGGGCCCCTGCTGAGGGTGTTTTTTTTTAACATCGCGGGCTTCGGAGGAAACGCTCGACTGCACGAAGGTTCTACTTTCTTAGCCAACCTAACAAACAGAGCTCAGTGCCAGTTTGGGAAAAGGTACAAAGTTAACTTTGGCTGGCTAGCTTCTAACGGTTAGGCTCGCCTCTATGACGCCTTTGGTGTATCCACGAGCGAATGAACCATTCAAACTAGGCACAAAGCAGTCCCTTGCAAAGAAAAGCGCCATCTTGGTGAAATTTATCAACTCCTCAATGAAGCCCCCAGCACTGCTGTTCGAGTTTACGGGGAATGCCAAGTGGGCTGAGGCGTGAATAGGAATTCGGACTGAGGAGGGAGGTGTGCTAGGGTAGCCATGAAGTTTGCAAAGCCACTGTGCCAGGGTGGCGTAGGTGTTAGCGCATCTGCCTAGTTGTAAGGCGGTCATGTCATTTTGGTTTTTTATGCCATCGATGTGCACATATATGATATAGATGCAACATATATGTAACCTCTCCACTTTGTTTCTGTTTAAAATTTCACCCAACTTTACCTCTCACTCTATAAAAGTCTACGTACTGCTAGAACTATGTACTCACAAACTGTTATCCAACTTACACTCGTATTCTAACCTTTGAGTAAACAGAAACTAATTTGGACTGAACTCTCACTTATTTGAATGCAGCTTGTCTTTGTTTTAAATGCGCGACTAAAAACATTATCTGGCCCTAATCAAAGTTCTCACTTACCTCGCGTCTCGACAACATCGTTGCAGATTTCTACAAACCACAACGGCAAACAGCAAGCAGGCAGCGGCTAAGATAATTTCTGTTTCTAAATATATATCCAAACTGTTGCATGTGGTAATGCGTAATGATAAACAGTGAGTTGGGAGAGTAACTATTCCTACGAAATGATATCCCAAGACAAAGATTTTAGAATGAAGTATGTATTCAAAAAGATAGAGTAAAACTTCACGTGATCTTCGCACATAACATGGGTCTGAACAAAAATGTGCATAACAAAGTGAACAATGATTTAAAGAGGGTACAATGATAATTGAGAATTTCTATAAAAATCAAACAGCTTAATCAGTTAATATGTTAATGCTTGACTCAGGGAAGTGGTGTAGTCTTTCTCTCAGCTCTGAGTAAGTTAACTAGCTAGCAATAATCACTCCTAGCTGCGCAATGCAGCAGTCTTACCTCAATCTTCTTCTCTTCAAAAATAATAACATTATTCCAAAATGGTTCAAATGGCTCTGAGCACTATGGGACTTAACATCTATGGTCATCAGTTCCCTAGAACTTAGAACTACGTAAACCTAACTAACCTAAGGACATCACACAACACCCAGTCATCACGAGGCAGAGAAAATCCCTGACGCCGCCGGGAATCGAACCCGGGCGCGGGAAGCGAGAACGCTACCGCACGACCACGAGCTGCGGACTCAACATTATTCCAAATATATATTCCTTTCACCTTTCAATGTACACATCATGCTCATCCTTACTGTCCTTTACCACATTCTTTATCTAACAATCACAAATCAAGACAGCACTACTGAATACGTCCATCACCTACCACACTTCAGCTAAGAATGTATCAGACTACGTAGAGGCAAAGACTGTGTCACGACAAGGCCAAAGATTTTTTAACAGTAACATAACTTGCTCTCTCTCTCTCTCTCTCTCTCATGTGCACATCGATGACATACAAAAACCAAAATGACGTGACCACCTTACGTATCTTCCACCTTCCCCAGTAGAAATTTGTAGATGGTTGCCCGTGGAGCGATTGGAGAGGGACAGTTTGTGGACAAACAGGAACGGGAAGTCTTCTCCAAGCTGGTACGCCAAGGAGCTGTCTATGGGACCTCACTAACGGTCATGGCGGGGTATGTCAGCTGAATGTACACAAGCAAGCCAGTGGGGCTGTAGGTGTCTTTTCCCGTGCGACAAGTCGGCGATTCCGGTGCAAACGCAAACTTGGGCTGGCAGATAACAACTGAATGCTTTGATGACCGACAGCACTGTTTTGGTTGGTCAAGTGCAGCAATATCTACATCTACATCTACATCTACATGGGTACCCTGCAAATCAGATTTAAGTGCCTGGCAGAGGGTTCATCGAACCACCTTCACAATTCTCTATTATTCCAATCTCGTATAACGCGCGGAAATAATGAACACCTATATCTTTCCGTACGAGCTCTGATTTCCCTTATTTTATCGTGGTGATCGTTCCGCCCTATGTAGGTCGGTGTCAACAAAATATTTTCGCATTCGGAGGAGAAGGTTAGTGACTGTAATTTCGTGAGAAGATTCCATCGCAACGAAAAACGCCTTCCTTTTAATGATTTCCAGTCCAAATCCTGTACCATTCTGTGACACTCTCTCCCATATTTCACGATAATACAAAACGTGCTGCCTTTCTTTGAACTTTTTCGATGTATTCCGTCAGTCCTATCTGGTAAGGATCCCACACCGCGCAGCAATATTCTAAAAGAGGACGGACAAGCGTAGTGTAGGCAGTCCTCTTAGTAGGTCTGTTACATTTTCTAAATGTCCTGCCAATAAAACACAGCCTTTGGTTAGCCTTCCCCACAACATTTTCTGTGTGTTCTTTCCAATTTAAGTTGTTCGTAATTGTAATACCTAGGTATTTAGTTGAATTTACGGTGTTGGTTGGTTGGTTGATTCAGGGGATTGACCAAACAGCGAGGTCATCGGTACCATTCGATTAGGGAAGGATGGGGAAGGAAATAGGCCGTAAAACCTAAGTCAGGATGGTCGGTTGTGGATTTAAACCGTCTTCCTAAGAGTACAAGCTGTGCATGGAGTGTACATGATGATCAGCAATATTACACGTGGGCACAGTGCGACGTGTTTAAAGATTGTTGTGTGGTGGCACGCTGGGCCTCGAGGATGATTTCTCTAAAAGTGAAAGCCATATTGATTTTGTTATTTGTACGCTGTGAGCATGATTGATTTTCTATGTGCCATTGGACAGAAGATAATCTTGTTACTACTATACTGTGAGCGTCGCTGATTCTGTTAATACCACTGCATCGAAAATTATCTTGTCATTTTACCCCATAAGAGTGCTCTGTTTTGTACGTCACATTGTACAGAAAACTGTAATGAGAAATTTCCGTAAGTAGGTTGACACTACCTTTAGTTAGTGGCTAGTTGGTGAGGAGATGGTACCAGATGTACAGGGTGTTTCACAGTTCATGTTATGCACTTCGAGAGGTGTGGTGGGGACACTAAGTCTTACATAGTAACCCATGTCCGGAAACGTCATCTAACGACGCTGCAGAGCGTCAAATTACAGCCGCTGACACCTGTAAATGTATGTACATATGGGGTGATCCAATGACTATGCTACACACTTTCAAGGATGATGGAGACGGATAAATGTATCAGTTTGCGGTAAGGGTCTCAGGTCCGGGAACGAAAGAGTCAGAAGTTATAAGCGAAAATCATTCTGATACCTCTGACTGTGCAATACATGTACCGGTACTGTTGTTGCTAAGAATGTGTGGTATGCAACTTTCAAAGGTGGCAGTATGGACGAAAACAACAGAAATATGTGCAGTAAACATGGGCTCTAAGATGCATACCTGAGCAGCCACGAGTACTTGTTCATCTTCGCTAGTGTGAAACACCTGTCATCTATTGAACAAGTGCTCATAGATGATGACTAACTGAAAACCTCAGCTGCCGACAGGTGTTGTTGATATACCTCGATGTGGACAGCTGAAAATGTGTGCCCCGACCGGGACTCGAACCCGGGATCTCCTGCTTACATGGCAGACGCTCTATCCATCTGAGCCACCGAGGACACAGGTGAATAGGTACAATACATATGTAGAATTGTGGACAGTTGGGAATGTGAGTCTCCCGGGAGGCGTGCAAGGGATAAGTCCCTGCAGTCGCGCTATTCACCTCTGTCCTCGGTGGCTCAGATGGATAGAGCGTCTGCCATATAAGCAGGAGATCCCTGGTTCGAGTCCCGGTCGGGGCACACATTTTCAGCTGTCCACATCGAGGTATATCAACAACACCTGTCGGCAGCTGAGGTTTTCAGTTAGTCATCAACAGTAACTGTTCTTACGAGAACAAGTTACTGTCTTCGTATATAAGTGCTCATAGCTTTTAAGGCATGCATTTTAGAATCCATGTTTACTAGACATTTTTTCTTGTTTTGGTGCATACTACCACCTGTGTAAGTTGCCTACCCTACAGTCTTAGGAACAACAATACCGGTAGATATATTCCACTGTCAGAGGCATCAGAACGAATTTCGCTTGTAAGTTTCGGCCCGTTTGTTTCCGGTGCAGGGATCCTTGCCCCATACTGATGCATTCATCCGTCTCCATCATCCTTGTAAGATTATAAAATCATCACTGAATCACCCTGTATATACATACATTAAAAGGCACCGGCGCCTATAAATTTGACACTCTTTAGTATCGTTGAATCACATTTACGGACATGGGTTCCTACGTAAAACTTGATTTACTAATTATCCTCTACAACCTCTAGAAGTGTGTAACATGAATTGTGAAACACTTTGTATATTGACTTGAGCGCTAATGCACTGAAGCGCCAAAGAAACTGGTATGCGTATTCAAATACAGATATACCGGGTGATCAAAAAGTCAGTATGAAAGGTCTCTGTTGGATTCCTTTCATGTTAATTTCTTAAATCTGTTGTCATTTACG